>NC_090924.1:586099027-586724027 GCF_040938575.1 Ambystoma mexicanum
TCCACAACTGTTTGGGGACATGGAGGTTCCATGGTCCTTTTTGGACTTTGTCCTTCCTGTCTCTCAGGGCAGTGCTATGGGGGGTCCAGATTTGGTAACAAATGGGCTCCATAGTAGAGAACTATCACAGCAACTGGCTTTGCTGACTCAGGCATTAAGCGAATTAATGTGGCTGCAGCCCCTTATAAAAGTGGCAGCATCACTGAAGGAAGATACCGCTAACTCATAACCATCGAGCATTGTCCTTACATCTTGGAATTGTTGTGGCGTAATAAGTCTTGCGGCATGGCATGAAATGGTCGGGATTCAAAATGCCCTGGAAATTTTATTTTTGAAAGAAACAATGGTTTTGCGTGAAATCGTTTTAGATGGCTACGTATCTTTTAGTGCACCTGCTTGCTGCAACCAGTTAGGCTGCCCTATTGTTGGCATCGCCATTTTTATTAAAAATAGCCTGAAGTTCCAGGCACAGTTAGTGGACAAGTTGGATACTTTTCTATTGGTGGAATTGTGTACAAGTACAAGTTATATTTTATATTCATTTTTGCTGCTACCAATTTATTGGAACCCAAATGCTGAATCTTGGGAAATTACGATAACGGAATTAAATTGGATATTGTCTAATGCCTCGCTGATTTGTCCACTGCATGAAATCTTGATTGGAGGAGATCTCAATGCATGCCTGGAATTAGACCAAAAAAAATTGCCCACCTATAACACAACCTAATACGCAAGGAAGTCCTGAATTAGAGGGAAGCTTTGGTCTGAGGTTTTTGAAGCCTGTGGCATTTTTCCAATCTCCCTCGCTTGCCATAGTCCATCGGCTTCCTGGCAGCGCAGCTTCACTCACTAATTGACTATGTTTTAGCATCGGCGGCAATGTCCGGTTTGCTTGACCCGATTACAATCTCGAATGTGGGTTTGGGCGACCACAGCTTGTTGGGCACTAGGTTACATATTATGGCCAAAACGCATGAGTCTTCGTCAGCTATGGGACTGGTGGAGAGTGATAGGCATATTGCTGTACGATGGCATCCGGGTACTTGTCGTAGACTTGTGTTTCTAGTCAATAGGGATCTGTTGGTTTGTACTAGCAAACTGGCATCATTGGTCATTATGGAGAAGGTCAGCAAACTTAATCTGTTGATGATTCATGATCACTTGGTGACCTTATCCAAGGCCTCTTTGTGCAAAAATGTTCCCAAAGCTTTGCACACATTCTCATCAGCGATAGCTGCCCTGAAAAATCTCAAAAATCATGATCTTCGCGTTGCGAAACGATCCCATGCAGATGCTGTACTTAATAGGTCTTGGTAAAGTACAAGAAGAAAGTGAAGAAACTAAGTTACACCTGCTACAATCTTGAGAATCAACACATGGTTGAACATCTATGTAAGCGTAACGTAAGGGAATTGTGGGCCATTTTAAGAAACCCCACCTGCAAGTTAGACAATCGCATGGTGGCTAAAATATCTGGTTCCACATGGCAGTCCTTCTTTGGAAAGAAATATGAACTGCCTCTTCGATACTGTAAACAGGAGTCTGACAAACCGCTGCTGCAGATTCCAATCAATTGTGACTGGGAGTTAAAAGATGTGATTTGGGCAATTTCAAAAATTAAGTTTTCTAAAGCTCCAGGACCCGATGGGTTGCCACTTTGTGTTTTCAAGGATGACCTGCATTTTTGGGCAAAGTATTTGCTCTTTCGATACCAACTGGTATTTAAAACGGGTTGAATACCTCCATCCTGGTTGATGGCGATAATTATACCAATCCATAAAAAGGGCCCCTTGGACAATCCCGTAAACTTCAGGCCTATTGCCCTAATTGATATAGCGGCAAAAATCTTTGCTCATCTTTTTTTGAGTGAATTGGAAGTTTTTATTTCCTCAGCTGGTATTTTATCTAAAGCCCAGGTGGGTTTTCGTAAGGCGATGGGCACCCAGCTGAATGCCTCCATTCTTGCACATCTTCTAACACCTTCACATACCCCGTCCAATGGTCCAATTTATGTGGCACAATAGCGTCTCCTTTTGACATGTGCTCCGCACTCGTCTTTGGCGGAAAATGCTGTCTTACGGAATCCCCTCTCACTTGGTAGCAATAATCGCGTCGCTGCACCAAAACACCTCCTATAGGGTTAGTATCAACTCTGAGGTTTCACTATCTGACAGCATCCCAACCAACATTGGAGTGAAGCGGGGATGCAAATTGGCCACAGTCTTATTTAATCGGTATTTTGCCGACATTGAGAAAATATGGGCTGCAAACAACATCTTTCCGGTTATCTTGGGCAAGTTGCATCTGAATTGGTTGGCGTTCGCTGATGATGTCATGCTGTTTGATAGAGTACCCTTTGGGTTACAGAACAAATTGAACCTCTTCAACAGTATTGTCCTTTGAATAACTTAACGATCAACTCAGCTAAATCGAATATCATAGTCTTTACGGCTAAAAGGAAATCTCAAGTCTTTAAGTATAATGTCGACTCCAAACCGATTAACATCATGAGTGAGATCAAATATTTAGGTTATCTGTTATCTAACAGTAATTCTGTTATTAAGTGGCAAGTAATTTTAGACGCCAAATTAACGTACCTATCTGCACAGATGAGATGTATCTTCCTTCGTCATTGCAAGTTCTCCATCATTCCCCTAAACACTTATATTTAATGAAGGTTGAGCCTATTCTATTGTACAGTCTGGATCTTTGTTTGTTGAACATGGGCCCAACCTTGAATAAACTTCAGGGCAAAATTTGGAAAAAGGTATTGTGCCTTCCTGGGTACCTGCCAAATCCCATTTTGATACATGAATTAGGCTTACATGCACTAGCTGACAGGTATGCATGGCGCATGTTTAACACCTATGTGAAAATGTTATCTCCACCTCCCAACTCTCTGTATGAGGATTTCAGGTCGATGCTATCTGATGACCATCCGGCTTCTATTTCTGCTTATCAAAAGCTCATGAACCAAGTGTTAATTTCTTTGAACTTGACAAAGCAAGACCTAATTGATTCCCCTGGGGTGACTAAGAAACGGTTCTTTATGAACGCATGGGCACACAATTCTGATTTCATTATAGGTTACATGTCATTTACCTCCTATGCCAATTTCAGACATGCACACACTCCACACATGCGCTACCTTTTGTGCTTCCCTGATAAGAATGCCAGGATGATCTATATGAGATTTTGCTTTGACTTAATCCATACCGGCACTCGTATTAGAAAATGGTTTGGTAAATGAGAGTCTGGGATTGGAGAGTCTGGCAGGTTCTGTGTCAATCTGAATGAGCCTGAATCTTTGGAGCATCTATTTATGTATTGTGCGCACTTTGAAACACAAAGACTTATCTGTTTAGTAACCTATTTGGGAGTTCATTCAGGCTGTGAACGCCATATGGTTTGGTTGCGATGTATGTGGGGACGCAGCAATTTTATCATTTTGGTGACGGTAAGACTTGTGAGTATAATCGAGGCAGCCTTGAATGAATTAAATGGTGGATTGCAAATGGAGAGTGAAGAAGTATAACCACTATGTCGGAATGCCTCTACATTTGAGACCACTAGGGCTAGACTGGTGACGACTAGGTACATCCAATTTCTCCTTTTAACACTAGAATGCTGGAAAAATATCCTCACATTTTATGTAAATATGTTACTTGTTTAGGTTTATGAAATCTGTGATGATTTTTAAACTTGGTGAGGGGGTTTTCTGCTTAAGAGATGAAATAATGGAATCGTATCTATTTTTTGTTTTGATCTTATATTGGTTTTAAGATATGGAATATTGTGATTGGTTAAATGTAACTTTGTTGTCTTATCATTTGTGAATTTTTTGTAAAGGTGTAATTTATTTTACTACCAAAAAAAAAAAAAATTAAAAATTAAATTAAAAAAACTGCCTGGTATACTCTACAGCCACGGCTTTCATGAACACACTTGCAACTGCCTGGTATACTTTCTTGCCAGAGATTCGAAAACCACACTTGCAGCTTTACTTTGTCCAATTTACCCTCCTGTTAGGGCTTTTATAATGTGGGCATTGCACCCACTTCCAGCCACATAGTCTTCCTGTATTTGCGGTATCTAATACTGAATCTACCTGACATATTATTCTGCCAGGGCTTTTCTTACATGTGCATTTCATTCACTCGCAGACTGTTAAGTGTTTAACTTCTCTTCAGTTTTCCCATTTAACAACATTCCCATTGACATTGTCAATTTTCAATGTTTTGTTTGCTTTTTTGTAATGTTTATTTTTGCGGAATGGCTGCCCATATGCCCCGGTGTCCCTGTTTCCCTTTCAGGGACTCACTATCTCTTGCTGGCATATTTACTCCTGCCTGCGGCAAACCGGTGATAGACGATCAGCGTCTCTTCTTGTCTCAGCGCTTTTGCTCTTGGTTTCTCTGACTGCTGACGTCTGCTTTGGGCTCCTTTGCCCTGTGTCAGGCTTCCATCAGGTAAGTGGTCTCACTCAACAGCAGCGAATACTCAGGAGACCTCAGTTGGCTTCTGGCATTCTGGCAGCATATCTTCTCTCACTGACGACCTTCTGTTACGCACACCTGGCTCACACAGGGGCATCGATCGGACCCGGACAGCTGCAACCTCCTCCAACGTGAAGCGTAGTGCAGAGATGACAGACTGGACTGGACCGCCTAACCTCGTCTGCTTGACCCGTAGAAGTATTCTCCTGGAAGTGGTGAAAGGGATATAGCCACCCGTGGATTCTACTAATGGCACCCCACTGTTCTCCCCACTAAATCACCACCGAGTCACTTTCAGTAAGCTCACTGTATGTTTGTAAATGATGAGCTCTCCATCCTGCGTGGAATGCAGGGGCGCGTAGATACCAGTTACTTCACTGGTTTGAAGGCGTTGGAAGAGTTCCGGATGAATATTGACTCCGAGGTTCCAGCCGAGAACCCGTAAGTATGAAGTTCAAAGAGTTCAATATGTCCGATGTTCACTTTTGTACATTCCTTTCTTGTGTTGCGTTTGGGTCCAAGGGAAGATTGTCTTGTGGCAGCTGATGGTGTTCAGGTAAGAGTCTGTATTACCCAACACTGTCCGGCAAAAGATGCGTGTGTTTAAATTGCTGGTTTCTCTCTCCTTACAGGTGCAGCGTAAGAAGTTGAGGTTTGTTAAAGAATAATGCCTCCGGTTGTTAATCAGGTAAGTCTATGGTGGAGAGGTTGTATTTGTTGGCTTTTTCGGCTCACCTTATGTTTCTTTTGTCCCCTAGATGGTGGAATTAGGCGAAGAAAATGATGGACGCTGCGCCGGATCGAAAAATGCTGTGAGGACTGGTGAGCATGGCGCGGCGCTGCAGCTGGCGATGCGACGCTTGTAGGATAATGTCCTTTTCAAGTTCGAAGACATGATGGATCCGGAATTCAGGTAAGGATTGAAATAATATCTGTTTTCTAACCTTTCCTTCTTCTTTCTTCTATTGCTAGGAGCTCTGGATTCGAGACGGCGTGGCTGAAGACTGGATGCTGACTGCAGGCACGGTGAGCGTTACGCTGCTGGATGCAGAATAACTTGAAGCATGTGCTGCTGTTCGGGCGTGGTTTAAATAGCCTCCAAAGTAGTTCCAGGTAAGAAGTCCCTAGAACCACCCCCGAGTAAAAAATAGTCCCTGTAGTAAAATAGTCCCATCCAGGCCTCACGTTGGCTTGGATTCATTTGCAGCATGGTCTGCATGAGGTAAGTAAAGACTATGAGCCTGGCTCCTAAGGCGCCAGGACTGAACCCAGAAAGCTCCCAGCCGGGGCTGCTGGGGTTTTATTAAATATCTGGATGCCTGCTCCTGGGGCTGATGGGCTTGATCCGGATGCCCGGGGGTAGGCATCATGACACCTTCCTTTTCTACCTCTTTGATCCAGATGGCTCCACAGCAGTTTCTGCAGTGGCGCAGTCTCCCAGTCCCAACCGAGAGAGACCGCCTTCTCCTTCTAGTAACGTTGTGCACAGTCAGCTATGACCGCTGTTTAAATTTCCCAGCTACAGGTATGTGCGCCAAACAACTAGAGTGCAGCCTGTGCTCTTGATCTTTTCCACTCTGCATTACTCGGATCCTCTTCCTTGTCCAGTATCCTTGTAGTTATGGGAATGATAGTCTATTCCTGATACTTGACATACAAAGGCTGGGTAAGAGTTCTTTAAGGGCAAGTCAGTTCTGAGTTACTTGCAGGTAGAGATCGGAACTTCCATACAGTTTTTGAGGAAGGCTCTTCCATGTTCTTCCTAAATGGATGAGGGGAGGTGTAACAATATGCCATTAAGGCATTGGGTATGGATGGGGTATCCTCAAGAGAGCAAGGGGAATACCATGCTTTGTCCGATCATGCCCGGCTACTCCCCAGAGTTTGTCCCCCCCATATGATCCTCCCTCATATAGCCGACTCCAGGGTCAGGATCAGGACGTGGCTTCAGTCGCCTTGCCACATGGGGAAAGGATACCACAAGGAAAGAAATGATAACACCATTGGATTCATCACAACAAGTCTCCACTGTTTAGGCACTCAAGTGCTGGGAAGGGGTATAATGACCTGTCCCTCCAATGATGAAATGACTACTGCTGTGCAGGAGTACAGGGATGAGTCATGCCTGAACCACCTCCTTACTGCTACACCACTATTAAACCAGCAACAATCCCAAATATGAAAGTTAAACAGGCACAGACCAAGATGCATCCCTCCTTCACATCTTTCGGTAGCATAGGCTGAGGCCAGTCTGTATCTTCAGGAGGGTGTGAGATGATAATAGTGGTAACCAAGACAGATTCAGTACAATGATTCCAAAATAAAAGAATGTCCACTCAAGGTTCTATAAAAATATAGAAACTTTAAGAAAACAGTCAATGCACAAACTAAATAGAAACATTACAAACCCACCCCTTTAAACGAAATATGGAGAATACAGAAACTGATGTGAAAGGGCAAGCTGGGTTGATCAGTAGGAGAGTTCAAGCAAGAGACTTGGCAACCGTGCCCATCCTTTAAGATATGTTTTTGTTATACAAATATAGAGAATGGGGTTAAAAGTCAGGTTTCTGAGGTGGTTATTCATCATCAGGTCTGTAAATTGGTTGGCTGACTCCAACACAAGTTGAATTCTATACAGTCACTGGTTCAGAGAAGCTTGGAACAGGCAGGTGATGTCTGGGAGTGGTGTAGTTCACAAGCAGTTCACTTCAAGAATTCTGGCACAGAGCCTTTCCATGACTTCTGGGTTGCTGGGAGGCCCAATACAAGGTCTCCGAGGTGCACTTATATTCCAGGAAGTTGTCTTGCACCTACAGGGGGCTCTTTACCTCTAGTGAACAGGATCCTGTTTCCAGTGCACAGCTAGCAGAGTGGCCTTGACCCAACAGCAGTATCATCCCCCCCCCCCACTGTTCCGTGGGAATGGTTAGTAGGGAAAGCGCCCTGCTCCCTAGGAAGCTTCTGTCTTCCCCTCTATGGCAGCGGACTTTGCAATATACTGTGTCATCATCAGACTTTGAGATGATTCCTTCTTCCTTCAGATCCAAAAGACGCATTAAAGAAAGAGTGCCTCTTCCTTATAACTAAACAATGTAACATGGTAGTTGCCCTAAGCAAGCCGTCTTTAATCGGTCCAATACAAGCTTTTTTATCTGTTTTACCCGTCCCCTTTGCTTACTGACATCAAACTCAAAGTGCCTTGACTGCGGGTAATTGGGTTAGAGGTTGGTAGGTAGCACTAACAGAAACCAGTATATTGGAACCTTTCTCCTGGCCTAGGCTTCCCTCTGGGCTACTCTAGCTCAACCCCTTCCCATGTATGCTGACTTCTAAGGGACTCCAGTGGTCATCACCGTGGTGTTAGTGTGACTTTGTTATGCCAGTGCTTCCTTTGTAACACTGGTTCCAAGGGGATCTCCTGGGAAGGGTTCTTGTGACATGGGGGAAGATGCATCCTTTCCTGTACAGGGATGAAAGCGGAAGCATCCAGGGCATGATTACAAAAGACAGCTGGGGAGACAGTTAAGCCAATCACTAATACACATCAGCCCTGTCATAGCTGGGGCCGTCTCACAGAGCTTACATCAGTGCAATATCCAATTTCGGTGGCTGTATTATTTCATGTTCTTAGTAGTCACCATGTTGCATCAGGCATGGCCTTAAAGGTGTATGTGCCACCAGACTGACTAAGTCTTATAATTATTACATTTGTAAAAAGAGGTGCAGAATATTGAAAGTCACCTCTGCCTGCAGGAATGTTGTGTTCTAGCAACTGTCAGGAATGAACATCTGACTTTTGAACCTTTCCTGTGCCCCGTAAGGTCTAGTGCCTTGCTCATTTATGAAAGGGGGTCTGAAAAGCAGGCCTCCGTTTCAGAAACATAATTATGTGCATCATTTTATGTAATAAAAATAAAAATGGCTAGGGCTTCCACACCCATGCAGATGGCAGTCTGTCACATCTCCCACCTACGGTAACCCACCAGAAGTAGATACAATCTGTTAATGAATCCAAGAGAGCCAGTCATCAAAACCAAGAGGCCATGTAAAAAGGCAGATGCTATGCTTTACAGATGCTGCATGCATACCATCACGTTTCTAGAATATAATATGTTCAATCTTCATCTATGGTATCTTTGTCGCTCGCTAGTATGATGCTTAGATACATGCACCTATGGAAAGGATATTTTGGTGATGCCCACATCTAACTTTGCGCCAAGAGGTCACTTTGGTTGTGATTGCTGCGCGTTATCAATGTTAAGATAATAATAATATTAAAAACAATAATAATAATCGTAATAATATTGAAGCAGTGTTTTACTAATGTTTATTTTATGCGGTGTCCCACAACACGCTTACATAAACAATCATTAACTAGTTGCAGGTGTTCCAATGCAAACAATCTCTCCGGGCCCAGAACAATGCTTACAATGCTTTCAACACTTTGTGGAGGAGACATAATTGGAAATTGTGCCGCCAAGCAGTGGCAGCTGGTGATTTTTCTATTTGCAGGGACGTAAACCTTTTCCACAACCATGTGTAAGCAACCGAACATAGCGAGGGGGCTCAAACCAACCACTGTCCGGGTTGGTTCTCACCCCGGAGACATTTTTTAAAATAATGGGGGAACATGGTGCATTTTACAGCATCATTTCTGTAAAGAAATGTGTCAAAAGCCACACAGTTTATATTTGTGTTGGTAGGGTATCACATGAAGATATACAATAGTTACAAGTCACCAACAGTGCACAGAACATTTTCCAATTCATTTTCATGATAACTTTGCCCACAATACGTACCAGTATAAATGAAATGTTCATGCTGGCTGTGTCTATACATGTCTATGCATCTCTATGGAAGCTGCGCCAATACATGGCAGAATTACTATATAAGAACATGCGCCTGTTGGCTTTGCTAGTATAAATGTCACATCACAGTTAAAAAATATATCCAGACTAGCTGCACTAATGTAGGCCAGTCTGGGCATATAATAACACTCATCATGTTTACTTTACCATTAATGACTAGTAAAAAATGCCAAGTCCCAGGAAGTTTGCAGCAATGTAGGCTCCTCTAGCTGCATAACAGCAATTATGTTTGTTTTAACCATAATGCTCAGTAGAAAATGCCATTGCAATGCAACAGTAAGAAAACACAAGCAGACTGGCTGGAGCAATACAGGCCACTCTAGCCTCTTAACAACACTTATGTTTTCTATAATCTTGATGCCCCAGTAGAAATGCCATGCCAGTGTCAGAAAATGTAACCAGACTGGCTGTGGCAACATTGACCAGTCTAGACACATAACAATACTTATCAAGTTTCCTTTAACCTTGATGCCAAGTAAAAATGCTTTTCCAGAGACAGAAAGCATAACCAGCCTGGCTGTAGCAATAGAGGCCAGTATCGTCCCATAACAACTTTCATCATGTTTTCATTATCCTTGATGCCAAGTAAAAATGGACCTAGCCCATTTCCTCACAGACCTGTTTGTTCGAGGCCCATTTGTTCTTACTTTTTTTTTTATAGCACATTTAACCACAAATGTGGATTGGGGGTTGGGTTTAGGTATTCAGAAAGGTGCAGAAATGTGAGGGGCAGCGGGGGCCGCTTGCAGTGAAATCATACAAATTAGAACAAATGGGCCTCAAGCAAATTGCTGCAAGGAAACATTGTAGATCCCTAAAAATTGCTATGCCACAGTAAGCATGATGCCCTGTAAATAATGTCATACCAGAGGCAAAAAAAGTAACCAGAATAGCTGCAAAAATTCCTGCTGCATTCCTGTCTAGCCACATAACAACAATTATCATGTTTGCCTTGACCTTGATGTGCAGTAATAAAAAATGCAAGACCACAGTAAGAACATTTAATCAGACTTGCTGCAGCAATACAGTTCAGACTAGCCATGCAACAACGCGTATCATGTTCACAAACATGGTATGTGTTGTTACGTGGCTAGACTGGACTGCATTACTGCACTCAATCTGGTTATATTGTATGCTTCTGGCATAACATTACTTTCTGGGCATCGTGGTTTAAGCAAACATGATAAGTGTTATTATGTGTCTCGGCTGGCTTTCATCGCTGCAGTCAGTCTGATTGCGTTTTCGGACTCTTTTGTAATACAAATACAAGTCCAGCGTGGTATGAAGGACGCACTTATCAGCTGAGAGAGTACCACTCTAAAAGGGAGTCCTTCCCATACCTGCAAAATTAAAAGCTTAGTAAAACTAATTAATACATCCTGAGGCAAATGTAAGTATAATTAAACTTAGTGGTAGAATGAAGCGCAGTAAATAGGCCCTAACACCCTGCTTTGTTTTAAATGTGCGAGAGGATTTCTTTCGCAGCAAAGGCCACTGTAGATGGTTCATTAGCACAGAGCATGAAATCCCTGGCCAAGTGTACAGAGAAGGACACAGATGTTATTTTTCTAGGTCAACTGATGCGTACAGTTTCTGCCAGTGAAAGAGGAATATATGGCCATTTTATAATTCAAAATCATTTTGAAATGTGATTTTCTAGTGAAGCCGACAAGACACACGGCAGTTTCAAATCTCCCGTCGACCATTTTCCCTGGGAACTGGGTTAGAATGTTCCCAATATGTAACAATCGTTTTAAAATATGTCAGTGGGTGAAGGTTCTGATGGCGTCATGATGCGTAGCTGTTCCCATGGGAGACAGGAAGAGGAGACAAGGGCAGAATAATAAAGTTCTGCTAGTCGTCTCAAATGTTTCAATCATATAATTTTGTGTTGTTGGAATTGGGGGTGGATTGTGATTTCACATTATTGTAATTGACGGTGATGTGGGAAAGTTCATGAACCCAATGATCCAGCATAATGTATATGGTTCTATATGAGTCCAAAGTGCACAAACCAATCATTTCTGTGTGGGGAGATTTTGTCTATGGCACACAATTTAAAATGCTAATTCTTTTACTGTCTATAAAGGTTTTCACTTTGAGGGCAGTTCTTTGACAGTGCCTCTTCATTCAGTTCTGTTCCGCATTCTGTTTGAATTTACTGTCCCAGCGGTGTCTGGGGCACTGAATAAAAATGGGCTATTTCTTGCACCGGCGTACACTCCTTTTTGACTAGTTTTGTAATTTTTTGTTTAGTGCTACGAAGCAACGCCCAATACACTAGCATGGCATTTTGTGCTGGGCGTTGCAGTTAAAGAAAACATGATTAACTCTAAAAGTGATTCCTAGTAAAAAAATGCCGTGCCAGAAGCATAAAACATAACCAAACTGGCTGCAATAATACAGTCCAATTTTACTGCATAACACTTATATTTCCTTTCACATTGAGGCCCAGTAAAAAATTGACCCCCTGCTCCTGTACCCATAAATGAGAAGCCCACTCACTCTGCTGGTCAGCAGGCCTCTGATTTGGTGGCACAGGGGGTCAGGGAGTTTTCACGCATTCATTCAGCATTCATACACATTCACTCAAGCACCCATGTACATTCACTTTTGCGCCCATACACATTCACAGCATTCATACCTCTGTTACTCATAACATACATTCTCTCACTCAGGTGTGCACCTCCACAACATACACTCTTTTATTCTCATGCACACCAAAGCATGCACATTCCTACACACGGAGCCAGGCACACATTCACATACACATTAATTTGTTCTTACCTGCAGCCCCAGTACATAATCTGCTCTGATGCCATCAGGACAGGATCCTATGATGGCTCTCCTGCACTCAACATGAACAGGAGCCAGGAAGCAGGGAGAGCATCCTTGTTCCTGTACATGTGTGGAGGAAGTCTGAGTACCTACTCTCGTATGCCCCAGCAGTACTGAATGTGCAGGTTGATTGATTGATTGTTAATTTATATAGCGCCTATACACAATGTGCATCAAAGCGCTTCAAGGAGGGAGGGAACATAGGGAAATACAGTTAGATTCAGTTAAAGTCCTTGAAACAATACAGAATGTGAAAAATAACTATCGTAATAGGCCTGTCGACATTTCTGATAGTGCAAGTACATAGAACAACTAAAGCAAGAGGTAATGGAAAAGAAGGAGAACAAAGCAAGCAGTAACATTACTATGTCTGATGACAACTAAACAAGAGGAGGGGTGTGAGGGGAGGGGACGGGGGGATATGAGTGGGGAGAGAGAGATGGACAAATTTAAAAAGCAGGGGTGGGGGGAGGAGGGAGAAGAACAAGGGGGGGAGGAGGGGAGACAGACAAGCTGCTATCAAAAGTCAAGGGAACAGATGATAGGAGTAAGTGCTAGGAGGGGGAAGGCTGAGAGGAGGGAGAAATAAGTAAGAATGTGGAGTAGAAAGATAGAAGAAGAGGAGGGAATTTCGGAGGGGGAAAGAAAGAAGGTAAGGGGGGCAGAGGGGGTACACAAAGCCAAAAAAAGGGGGAGCGCAAGGCAGGGTGGGGGCACTCGCAGGGGGGCATGGGGGCACTCATACACTCACAGGGGAGCATGGGGGTGCACAGACACATACGGGGGTAAGGGGGCACTCAGACACTCACGGGGGTAAGGGGGCACACAGACACTCACGAGGGGGTAAGGGGGCACACAGACACTCACGGGGGGCATGGGGACACACAGATCTCACAGGGGGTAAGGGGGCACACAGACACTCACGGGGGGGCATGGGGGCACACAGACACTCATGGTGGGTTAAAGGGACACACAGACACTCACGGGGGGTAAGGGGGTGCACAGACACTCATGGGGGTAAGGGGGCACACAGACACTCATGGGGAGTTAGGGGGGCACACAGGCACTCACGGGGGAAGGGGGCACACAGGCACTCATGGGGGTAAGGGGGCACACAGACACTCACGGGAGGGCAAGGGGGCACACATACACTCACGGGGGCATGGGGGCACACAGACACTCACGGGCAGGTAAGGGGGCACAGACACTCATGGGGTAAGGGGGCACACAGACACTCACGAGGGGGTAAGGGGGCACACAGACACTAATGGGGGTAAGGGGGCAACACAGACACTCACAGGGGGGTAAGGGGGCACACAGACAATCACGGGGGGGTAAGGGGGCACACAGACACTCACGGGGGGCTGCGATCCGGCGTACCGCGGTGGACAGCAGTAGACAGGGCCTTAGAAGTGGGCCTTCGAATGGTGTGGCTGGCTCCCGCCTCCCGGTTGCAGCCATTGGCTATTAGGGGCCAAGGCAGCCAATGGGAGGGGAGGCAGGGGCTGGCCCACACCAGAACGGTGTGGCAACAACAAAGAGTACTTGAGGAAAAAGATAAATGCCACTCCCCCACAGATTGCAAAAGTAAGCAGCCAGATCACGAGTGAGAAGAATGAATTTTAAAATGATGAAAAATAAGACAATCATCCCCAAGACTAAAGGAACCAATTAAGGAACAAAAATGAAAGTCATAAATAGACATAATCATAAAGGAACAAGATAAAAGAAAAAGAAGAATCAAAACCAGACTTGGGGAGGAACGCAAGAAAAGGGAAACTAAGTGCCCAATAATGTATACAATTCTTCATTCACATTGTGACCCTTTGGATACTTGGTATCAAAGTCCAAAATGAATCTTGTTTCAAGTTGTCTTAGTTTCAGGACACGATCCCCACCACTGGGGTGAATGTCAGGATGCGCCCCTATGCACATTAAGAGCTGCAGTAAACCACCCTTCATTACCAATGAGCCATGCAAGGTTGGGAAAACAAAACGTCCTTGGCCTTGCATGACTCATTGGACTAGCACAGGTGGCTTTCCCTTTGACACTTGAAGCAAGCCCAGGAGTGCTCCCTCAGCTGCTTGTTGGTGTTGAGGGAGTGCTTAGTGTTCAAACTGGGCTTGCTTTGTGGCTCATCCAAAATGGGTTGGTCGACCTCCCAAAATGCCATTACGGACAAGCCTCCACTGCCCCAAAGTCATTGACCAGGGCAATAGTTAATTTTCCTTTCTGTGACATAAACTATGTATTGGGTAAATGGGATTCAGTTTCCCCACAAAAACATTTGCTGCTGCTAAGATCATGAACATAAAGTGAAGTTAAATTATGAAACAAAAAATGTTTCTTCTGCAAACGTGTGATCCCTAAAATATTACAGGCAACGTTAAGACAAATTAATTCACAAAACGAAAGTAATTAAAATCCAGAAGCAGAGAACAGTGGAAGCATTCATAAAGGCACAAGAACACATAAACTTTAGAACATTCTATTCTATAGTCTGACTTCTCAAAATGTAGATGGTATGATTTTCAGTAAAGCCCACCAAGAACAAAAATTGATTCACTTTTGCAAAGCCAGCCCTATTGGTTTTGCTAATGCTTAATATTGAAGGGTTGTTTTTTAAGACAATTCCCAATGCGTCCTCTTAATAACGCCTGCCTTTTTGTTTTTTGCTTAGCTTGTTTGATAAGCAGCTTTTTTGTGTGCTTTAATTTCCATGACTGGCAACAATCTTGAATATTCCTGAAATCTGCCAGGTCTCATTTGATTACCCATGAAGTCCTGTTGTTTGGATGGGGCTGCACTAGGAATGAGAAAATCTGACCATATTTCCAAAACCAGAAGAGATGCCCACTGGCTTCCCATTAAAGCCAGAATCCTTTTCAAAGCTCTATGCATCACTTTCAAATGCCACCACAATAAAGCACCCATTTACTTGAACAAAGCCATTACCTAAAAAGAAGCTACCAGATCCCTTAAGTCCAATAACCAACTCCTACTAGAATTGCCCCGCTTCAAGAACACCAGAGCGGGTGGGAGTAGCTTCCCATATCTAACCCTCAAACATTAGAACATCATCCCGCTTAATATCAAAAAAGAGGAAACCCTATGTGGATTCAAAAAACTGTTAAAAACATGGCTATTTAACCAATATTGATATAACAAGTGCCATACCTACTGTACATAACTTCCTTGCCTAAAATGTTGGCTTTTTTTCTTTTTGTAAATAACCTATGCCTTGTTGTAAAGTGTAACTATAACGAAACTGTATTTGTCGATTTGCTTTAAAAATCTGTACCGTAACCCCGCCGTGATACCTCTGGATCTGGGCGTGTAACACATGTAATAAATAAATAAATAAACAAATAAAATATGGTTTGTTTTTTCCTGTAAACCATGTTATATTTTCATAATGGATGGATTAAAAATGGCTGATTGGAGTGAGTTGATTGGATGGACAGCGCTGTGAGAATAAATATATTTACAGTAATGATTTTAACGAAAACATGTCATTTCTTTACCAAAAAGTAGCCCACCCTTCCAACAAGTTTGGAAAACCTTATGGAAACCAGCCTTACACCAGGGGCCAGTTTATCCAAAATGCGCACCAAATATGGAGCAAATGGGCTTTGCTGCTTCACTCCTACTGAATGGAGAAAACAGTTTGTCTCAATTCATATCTAAAAACATTTTCCCTAGGATAAAAATAAACCAGACTGTTTTTTGTATTATGTCAACATTTTGGGAGCCCCACTACAGAGTATGAACACGGCTATAAATACCCCAACCCTGTAATATGACGCCATAGCATACCGTGGTCAACAGAACAAAATGTTTGGTATTTTTTTAAATGATGGTCTTGTTCCTGTGACATGTATGAAAATAAAAATGCTACGAACGATGATATGTCAGCCTGTTTTAATTTCGATTCTGCATGGTTTGGTCTCATATGTTTTGAGATCAAACAACCAGAGTCCATAGTGAAACTTTAGTGACTTGGAGGACCATAAATCACAGCTTGAAGGGACTGCATCTGGCCTGTACGCCATACGTTGAACACCATTGGATTACAGTATCTTGGAAAAAAAAGATCTGTAAGCGAACATAATATAATGTAACGCAGGGATTCATTCAATATGGTGGATTGTTACATTATAGGCCACAGTTCAACGTTAAAATGCACACGGAGAGAATTGCCTACCACGAAAGAGCGATTGTTTCAATATAACCTAACATTGTATGCTGCAGATGAATGTTCTACAATACGAAGACGAGCCGAGGGACCCTTGTAACAAAACCCCATATTCCAAAATGGCACTCATGAAAATCCTCCTGCAGGTAAGATGCCATGGCCAAATGAAAGTCACTCTCTGCATAAGAGAGAAGTTGATTTTTATGGATTCGGAGCCTCATTTTATTAATTTTCAGACACCCTGACAGTGGTAGCCAAGGAGAAATAAAAGACATGTTCAAATAATGAAAAATATAATCATCATTGTTCCAAGCAGCAACATAGCAGCACATATGATCTAAGGCAGCACAAAGGGGATAAAAAAACAATGCACCAATAATCCAAGCCGCATGGAAACAAAGACGCTATTAAAAACAACTTTTGACAACTCTCTCCACTTGCTTCTACAAAACAGCTGACACTATAACCGAGCTTTCATCATGATGCACTCGCTCTGCATCATGGAAAAGCTGTCAGACAATACAAAACCTTGAATAAGTGCCTTAAAAAGCCCTGGCAGAGAGCTGAAGGTTTGTAAAGCCAGACCTAATTAGCAGTTCACAGAGAGTTCCTTAGTTTACACATGCATGTTCCAACTTGTCTATCGAAATGTACTGTATGTGAACCATAAAACAAACAGCAGGTCCTACTGCTCGTCCATAGCAGTGAACTAGTCCTGGAAAAGCAGGAACATAATTTCACCAACAATAAATAAAATATACTGTTTTAATAGGGGAGTGGTAGACGTTTAGGGGAAGACTGACAAAACCCAAAACATTATACCCCTCTTGGAACACTTAAAATAAAAACACCATGATTACTCTAGGTAGAAAATTACATAGTGTAGTCTCAGAAGAAGCAGGAGCAAATTATTTTCTTAATGCTACATTTCCAAGGCCTTTTACCAATTGCATACGTGCAATGTACACATCCACGTGTTATATTACACGCGATCTGCTTCTTTTTTTCTTTTGTGAGTCACAGCATCACTTTGCAGCCTCACATCATGATTTATATGACTGATTAACAAATATTATGCCAACTATGACAAGTACTTATGTCAAAACTTCATTAATCTGATGAAAACTGCTTCTCACACTTTATCAGGTCAGTCAGAATGTACATAGGGATCACTCTCTACATTACTGGCAACATAATGTGTGGATGTAGTAAAATGTAATGTAAAGTGGTATTTTATCTATCGTTTTGGAGGCATTGTTGCATGTGGTTTTGCAAGAAAAGTCGAGGGTTTGGGAATTAGTGGGATCGAGGGTGTGAGAGATGTGCAGTCTGAAGTGTTTTGCATTTCCCAAAGCATGTTCATGACTGCCTTTGCCCACAACATATGCCAACATAAAAAAATGTGTTCACACTGGCTGAGCCCATACATTGTCATGCTAGCTGCACCAATATAAGCAGTAGCCATATAAGGACATACGTTGGCTTTTCCATTACAAATACCATGGCACAATAAAACACACCTGTCCAAAATGGCTGCACCAATGCAGGCCAATCTAGACACATAATTACAATTATTATATTTGCGTTAACCTGATGCCCAGTAAAAAAAAACGATGTCACAAAAAGAAATTATAGCCAGACTACCTGCACACAATATGCCACTTTAGCCACTTAATAACATGTATGCTTGCTTTGTATAAAATATCCAGTAAAAAAGACATGCTATATTTAGAAATTATAACTAGACTGGCTGCACCAAAATGCCAGTCTAGCCACATAATAAAATGTATCACACATGCTTGAAATATAGATGCCCAGTGAAAAATACCATACCACAGTAAGATTTAGCTAGACTGGCTGCATCAAAATGCTAGTTTTGTCGCATAATAACACTATAATGCGTGCTTGGTGTACAGATGCCAAGTAGAAAAATGCATTGCCACAGTAAGAAATTATAGCTTGGATAGCTGCACCAAAGTAGGCCAGTCTAACCAGCTAATAACACATCATGCTTTCGTTATCACAAATGCCCAACAAGAAATGACATGCTGCAATTAGAAGTAGCTAGACTGGCTGCACCAAAATACTAGTCTAGCCATGTAATAAGACATTACATACTTGCTTTATCATAGATCCCGACTACAAAATGCCATACCATAGCAAGAACTAACTAGAATGGTTGCATCAAAATGCACGTCTAGCCACATAATAATACATATCATGCTTGCTTTATCATAGATGCCAGTATAAAAACACATGCCACAGTAAGAAATAGCTATATTGGCTGCACCTACATGCCAATCTAGCCATATAATAACACTTATGAATACTTTATCATAAATGCCCATTACAAATGCTATGCTGTAGTGTCTGCACCAACTACCCCACTCCCTCTGCTTTTATTCCCCCCCAGAGCAAAATCAGGACTTCGGCTTGGCACAATCACATGTGCGCACACATTCACAGAACATTCACTTGCTCATTCACACTGTGACGAATTTAAGGCAATCATCACATCTCCCCAAGGGGTATCCATCCCCTTTGGGACTAGGGAGGTTTGTCTGATATGCTTAACACCCCCAAGGTGACAGGGTAAGCTGGATCCCTTTGGAGAGGACTCCCCCTTTGTGGACAGGGATCCCCCAGAGAGGGACTTAAGTCACAATACCTCTCTTCCAGACATTATCACCTTTATGGGGTATGTCGGAGCAATGGTGTATGAGAACCCTATAAACCATTTTATAATGGCTGGCTTGGCTTCTGACCCTACCTTTACTCAGTCCTCCTCATAGATCACAGCAGAACCAGGAAAAGACAAACCTCTTGGAGTCACGTCATGGCAGGAACCAATTAGGAAACAGTATCAGTGAAGCTGCAGAGTTTAATTCCACCACAACACACAAACAAAGGGAGGTTTTTAGGAAAGAGAGAATGCCAGGCGTGGTGCACGTCCGGAAGCCTACAATGGGTAAGTGCTCTGAGTCTCCACGAATGAGTGACTGGAAAAGGGGCACGGCAACAGCTGGGCTAAGAATGGGGGACTTCAGATGACTGGGGCAGAGGGGGAGCCACAGAAAGAGCCCCAAACAGGGCAAGAGGGAATGAAGAGAAGATGCCAACTGACACGTAGTCCAGTTGACCAGTCATGCAAGCGACTTTGCACTTAGAAGAAGGCTGCAGGAACTACACACCTCTCCCAGGGAGCAACGCTCACCACAAACTGGTACGCAATGTCTGCATAGGAACGGGAGGTGGGCAGTGAGAAAGACAAGCCTTAGTGTTGGGAGAGAATCCTGAAGCCCCAGAATGCAGAGACAGACAGAGAAGAGCTCCAGTGTTTGGAAAGAACCAAGAAGCCCCAGAGCGGGAAGAAAAACAGAAATAAGCCCCGGAGAAGGGAAAGAAGCAAGAAAGCCAGAGTAGGGAGAGAGGCAAAGACAAACCCTCTGTGGGGAAAGATTCAGGATGCTCCAGAGTGGGGAGAAAGACAGAGATAAGCCCTGGTCTGGGAAGTACCAAGAAGCCCCAGAGTGGAGAGCGAGGCAAAGGCAAGCCCCAGTGTGGGCAAAGCACAAAGAAGCCCCAGAGTGGGAAGAGAGGCAAAGACAAGCCCCAGTGTGTGGAGAGATTCGAGACACCCCGAGTGGGGAGAAAGACAAAGAGAGGCCAGGGTGCGGGGAAGGAAACAAGAAGACTCAGAGCAGGGAACGAGACCAAGAGAAGCCCCGGAGTGGCAAATGATCCAAGAATCCCCTAAGTGGAGAGAGAGGCAACCACAAGCTCCAGTGTGGGGAGAGATTTGAAATCCCCCAGAGTGGGGATAAAGCTACAAGCCCTGGTGCAGCAGCGAAAAAGGCAAGAAGACCCAGAGTGGGGAGAAAGACAGAGAGTGGCCCCGGTGTGGAGAAAGAACCAATTATCACTAGGGTGAGGAGAGAGGCAAAGACAAGCCCCGGTGTGGGGAGAGATTTGAAATCTCCCAGAGTGGGGATAAAGATAGATAGAAGCCCTGGTGTAGCGAAAAAAGCCAGAAGACCCAGAGTGGGTGAGAGGCAAAGTAAAGCAACAGTATGGGGAAAGAGCAAAGAAACCCTAGAGTGGGGAGAGAAACAAGAAAAGGAGGAAAGAACCCCAGAGTGCAGAAGGAGAAGGAGTGGATGTCCAGAGTGAGGAGGAAATGACTCTGAGATTCTCAGACTGGGGAAAGAGAAAGATTAAAAGTCTCTCTAAAGGTAGAAGGTCTGTCAAACAAGGACAAAGGAGAAACAAAGAGTCTTGGCTGGAGTCCCAGGTTGACCATCCACTATCTGAGCTATATTATAGGACTACAGGCAGACTGCATGCAGGATCTTGCTGGTCAGGTGTCCATGCCGTGCCACTCAGTTGCTCTGCACAACACCAGTTTTTGCATCTTCCCAGTAACGTCTTAAGCACTCGAGGCAGACAGCAAGTGCAGAGGCTGCTGGTGATGTGACCAGGCCCTGTTAATCAGTTGCTTTGCCCACCACCAGATTTTGCCCCTTGCAGTGAGTTTCTTAAGGAATCCAGGCCATCTCCAGGCAGACTGCTTTGAGGAGGCTTCTGGTCACGTGACTAGTTCCTGACACTCAATTGCTCTGCCCACCACCGGTTTTCGCATCTTACAAGTAATCTCTTAATGACTCCAGGCAGACTGCAAGTGAGGAGCCTGCTGGTCATGTGTCCATGCCCAGCCACTCACTTGCTCCACCCCCTCCCCAGATTTTGCCCCTTCCATGTAGTTTTGTAAGGAATGCAGGCGAGCTCCAGGCAGACTGCATTGAGGAGGCTGCTGGTCATGTCACCAGGCCCTGCCGCTCAGCTGTTCCACCCGCAACCTCTTTATTAGATCCTCCTTGGGCATCATCATCACCAGCATCCACGGCAAAGGACCGACAAAGACAAGGACCTTATCTGTTTGTGCCCGTTCGGGCTTGATAGGGCTAATGCCATACCCACTATCCTATATTCCAACTACGAAGTAGTCTCTACTGCTGCTACTCACCAACAGGCATCACCATTTGTTTCCTCCCTCGCTAGCCTATGGCCACCCTTGCTTCAGTTCAAATGACCAAGTGCCCTGGGAAGCCCAAGTAAGCTACCCAAACACCCCCCTCATGATGATCAATGCTGGCCCAGCAGTCGCTCATGCCACAGACATCGCCTACCTGATGATGATGCCCCCTTTGTCAATGAAAATAGTATACCCACGCTCCCACCATGTTTTCAATGTCCCCCTCCCCCAGGCTACTGCATCCAACATGCCAAGCAGCTAGAAAGGGCAGGAGGGGGTGTGGCAATCATCCACAGGACTGATTGCCCATGCTCCATCATCCTCTCTCGCAGAACCATCTCATTCTAATCACTCACCTGCAGGATCCCTTTATCTCACAAGGAATCCATCACCTTTCACCTGTACAGAACACCTCACAGGAGTGACTCTTTCACAACTGTCATCTCCAACTTACTCTCCTCTGACAAGCTAGCAAACACTAATAATGTCTTTCTCTGAGATTTTAACATCCCTGAGTCACACTGCAACAACTACACTTGAAGCACACTTTTTGCACTGAATGAATCCATGTGGAAGCATATTGTGCTGTCCCCCATGCATAAGAAAGGCAACACCCTAAATGTAGTCTTTACAGCATCCCCTCTCATCACCTGCTCAGACCCTATCTCACTTGACTGGTCAGAGAATACTGCCATCCCACTGTCAATCACCCACATGACCACTGCCCACAAAGGCTAAATGCCCCCTTTTTTCAGTGCTGCTCATTCAAAACCTTCCTGTTCAATGAGCTTGAATCATACTTTGCAGAATTCTCTACCACAGGAAATGCCTTGTTCCTCCTCGAATCATTCAACAACTTAGATATGAATCTGGTGGACACTCATAACCCCCTAAAGACCACGTGGGCTAAGACCAAACAATCTTCTCCTTGGAACACCCTCTAACTCACCTCGAAACAAACACTCAATCAAAGCCCTAGAGAAACTGTGGTGCAAAAAATGTAATTCCGGAGATCTCACCAACCTCAAATCTCTCCACAAGAACCGTAGGATTCTAATTAACGAGGTCAAAGCTGCTTACTACTCCACCACCTTTGCATCAGCCTCTAACAGGAGAAAATCCTTCTTTGAAATAGTAAAACATTTTACCAAACCCTCACCCGACCCCGAGGTGCAAGCAACTCATGAAAAAATGGTTCCATGTGATATTTTCGGCACAAAAATATCGCAATGCAAAAGTATTGCCATATTTTTGCGGCGATAATAACACATGGACCCTGCAGCGGACACCCCCGCAGCCCCCGCATCATTTTTTTATGTGCGGGGGACACCCCCCGCAACCCCTGCACCTAATATTTTCGCCACCAAAAATATTGCCTATGGCCGTTCCCGACGACCACATGTTTGGCAATATTTTTGCTGGTGAAAATATTACCTGATACCGAAAAAATGCAATGGAATAAACAACTATTTTATTGAAAAAATAGACAGCTTTTGACCGATTACTGAATCAACCTCCCACAGTATTAGCCCCACCATTCCCTACAGCACGCACACTGCCCCTGTGGACTGAATTCTCTCCTCTTTCTCCTCCAGACCTCCTAAATACAATAACCTCTCTCAAACGCACTTCCTACTCAGATGATATCATCACCGCCTATATCATTAAACAATTGATGTGCCCGGCGCGCAATGCACTATTAACCCCTATGGGGGCTCAAATGGGAATGGGGAATGGTTTACTGAATGGGGACTTACCGGGTTCTCCAAGGTCGGAATGACACGGTAAGTCCACAATCAGTGACACCGGACCCGGATTCGGAGGTAGCCATGGCGCTAATAGCTCGTAATGACCCCCAAAGAGTTGGGGTCAGGAGCCAGCAGCCATCGCTTTCCTTGGGCAAATTATCCAAAAGCCTGTCTTGGCTGTTTTGTGTTTCCTTTTGTTGCAGACAGCAAAAGTACTTAGACCAGAATAGGATTTCCAGTCTGAAGACTTAATTTGCGTTTAGGCAGCCTAACATTCTGACAAGCAAACTTTTACAAATGTTCTGTTTTAGAGAATGGATAACTAATAGGTTTAAGGAAGGAGTAGGCCTTTTATGTTCAAGAAAGAGTAAAAAGTGTTGAGAATTATACTTCCTTGTCCATCTCCTGATTTCGGTTACCACACCAGACAGCATTCACTCGTTCATTCACATGTAGACCCATACACTATACACTTGCACATTCATATGCACCTATAGACCCATACATCATACACTCACTCATTCACACACATATGCACCATACATAAACACATAACATACATCAAAGTTAATCTTACCTTCAGCTCTAGTCGGGACTTTGCTCCTTGAAACTAGCACTTTACATACAGGCACTCCAGCTCCCTCGTAGCAACGAAAAAAGAACAAGGAAGAAAAGAGCAATTCCTGTTTCCTGCACACATGCACAGGAGCCAGAGGGGTCCAAAGTCAGCATCCCGGTCCATTTGAATGTGCAAGGAGATGCAGAAGTATCCCTTTGCACACTCAGAGATGCAGTTTCCCAACCTACATCCCCAATGATCCATGCAAGGCTAGGATGCAAAAGGCCCTGTCCTTGCATGGTCCATTGCACATGCACACTGGGGATCAGAAACTGTTAAAGGAAAGCTAAGTTCCCCTTTGACAGTATAAGCCAGCCCAGGAGAGCTCCCTAAACTGCAATAGGCAGTTTAGGGAGTTATCTTTGTTTACACTAGGCTGACATGGCTCCCCCACAACGGGCAACAGTACTGGTGGGTTGTCTATTATGGATGAGTCACCCCATCCAGAACGTTAATGTGGCATTTCATGTTGCGTTATTCATTGTGATGCATAGTTCTAATTTTCCCAGGTTTCGATAAGTAGCAAGAGCAGGGAAGAGTGATCATACTTAATCCAATCTCCCAACTTTCTTGATTGAAATATGGTGTGCAGGCATATGGAACACGTTACCAGGAATAACCAAAATGGGTCCCAACCCTTTTACATCCTGATTTACTAGGTTGATGTTATGGTTGTTCTTTGCTACTGTAGGTCTTTTTGGTCCAGGTGTGTGATGGGTAATTATGTTGCAAATCATTGAAAGCGGTTTGTCTTTAGGTTCGGTATTCAGTTGCTGGATGATTTCCAGACGGTCTTTGATCTGCATATCGGATGAATGCTGGTTCATATTGGTTAGATTTGTTTCCAAATTCTTTGGATTTGGCACAGTCGAAATTAAATTAGTATTAATGTTGCAGTCTTGTGAATAAACAGGTTTTGAGGGGTTTTCTGAAAATTAGGTTTTCTGAAGGCCAGTGCGTAGACAACTCAGAATGCATTTAAACTTGACTGATAGAAATGAAAAGGAGAATCCTTGTGACACTTTCTGTTGAAACATGTAACTTCCAAAGCTGCATCATAGGATTGAAGTGTTCTGGTCAGCTTGCAGTGGATGAATTTCTACTTGGTGGCCAGATAGAGCTACAGTCTATAGTCTGGTCTACCTTGGATGTAATTTATGAGGGGGTACTATCCAGCCTCTTACCATTAATGTACAGCCTGTTCAAGACAGCGAGCTCTCGACTGCCCCCACTCAAGTTAGTACCATTTAAGGTTTGCCAGTTATTACTAGAAACTTTTTTTCCTGCTAGGGTACCACAAGTAGTTTGTTTGGAGTGTCTGAAGACTTTTAAGATACTGGAAGGTACCAACTCTAAAGCACGATTGTTGATTGCACCTAGTAATGTTATCGAGTTGTGTTCTGCCCCTCACTGCAATTTGTATGGTTTGCAGGTGCTCTGGTGCGCATGAAAAAGAGGGAATGGGTAAGGCTAGTGGGCCTAGAGGCAAAATTAAATACAGCTTTGCTGTTGCCTTTATGCACATAGAGCAGAATTACCATGCGCTCTGCATGCAGGTCTATTCTGTTCCTGGGTGTTTTGTGTGGAGAGAATGTGCCCAGATGTAGCCTTTTATCTCTGTAGCTTTGGGATGCATTGGCCGTGGTTATAGTATGCAAGTTGGTTGTAGAATATTATTGCTTGATGTTTGTTGAGAGCAGGGTTGCTGCTATGTCTGGCAAAGATCCGGGGATACACTAATATCAGGACCATTGGGACTCAGAGCAAAGACCCGGGGCTATAGCCCTCTCAGCCCCCCTAGCAACGGCTCTGGTTGAGAGGGATATTAAATTGCTTGTGAGTGACTTAGTTGGCCTACATACATTATATCTGAGATTATTCATTGGTAATGATAGGTCAAATGAGGTCAGGGGCAAGTGAACAACTTAAGTTCAGTGGTGGATTCCGAGAAGCAGCATTTGCTGAGGTCTAGTTCCTGGGTCTGGCCTTTGTACATAGGGAACACCTCGTGAAACTCCACCGCCCATTCCCACTCGTTGTTTGCCTCAGTGAGAGTGTGCGGAACAAATCTGCAACCCTTCCCCACCATGCCATTACCCCATCAGAGTCTGTGGTACATACCAGCAACCCCCTAAGGCACCAGCTTTTCCTATATTGTGGGGAGCAGTCCTACAATCCGTAGAATGCCACACTAGCCTCAACCTCTCTGGCTCAACCCCAAGTATGCCCTCTGTTCCCAACCCTGACCTTCGTCCCAGTCCTGCCCTCACACTTGCATCCCTGTAACCTTGCATTTCTCACTTCAGCCACTTCCTGCACCCCCACATGCATGGGTAATTATAGCATACATAGTTGCCTGACAGAACAATTTCTCTTCGAAAGCTGGGTCATATGGAAATCGTATAGCTTGCATCCAATGTTGTCTACAGCAAGTGTCAATTGGGGTGCCCCTTCAATGAAGTTTCGGTAGAGGTACCCCTCTGGCATGGTACTTGTGAAGAGACATCCTGACGAACTCTGCTGTGGGCTGGTAACTCCGCATTTGTAAAACCCTGTGACTTCCTCCAAGTTGTTTGTTCCATTTTTTAATGTCTGAGCGCTTTGGAAAGATCACCTCTCACAAAAGACCTCCATATTAATTTAAGGAAGGGGTTGGAGACCCCCTCTCTTAGAGGCGAAAGGCCCCACAGGATTGGAGGAAACAATCCTTCTTTAAGTGGACCTTGCCTGGTGCATCATACATAAAGTGCTTTGTGGTAGAGGAAGAGCAAGAGACAGGAAGGAAGGAGCGGTACAAAGAAAAGCAAGATGGTGGAATCCTTCTACAGCTGTGCTGAGCTCCTTCTCGTTGCATTTACCCTCCCCCTTTTTAGACCCATAGCGTCAAATGTCCTTTGATATGCAACATTTTGTTTAGGGTGTGCACTTTGTATCCTGTTTCCCAGGAAAACCCCTGCTGAGGGTGGCCCTGCTGTAGAGAGTCTTTTTCCCACCCCTCTAAATGATCAAAGAGAGGCAGCTCCCACTGGTTATTGTCCTGCTTCTTGCTGCAGAAACAGATAGTCTGGGGACAATACATACAGCCTGTCCTTGCCTGTTCTGGGCTCACTGTGTTCACATGTGTATGATACAGCTCAGATGTGGCTTTTAATAATTATGTGCATTACTAGTCATAGCGCAGCCAATCTCCCGCTGTAAAAAAAGATGGCCTCTGCCATAGGAGAAAGGGATTAAGTCCCTTTTCCATTTCTATGGTGGCACAGAGACCAGAGGTGTGCCAGGACCAGAGCACAAAGCTCTGGTCCAGCAGATACGTGGGAGGAACAGAGGGGGTGGCAAAGGGGTAAGGATTGTTTTGGGAGGGAGGCAGCAGGAGAAGCTCCATGTTGCCTCCCCACATTAACAAAAATGCCACCACATGGGGAAGGGCCTCAGGTGGCTGGAAGCAGCGGGCAGAGAATGTTTTCTCTCTCCTGCTGTGTATCAGATTCACAATCATAACACAACAATGGCTTTAAAAATCGAACTATGCTGACTTCAGTTCAGAAGCCAATCATATGCTCATGCCTCAAACCCACAGAAGGTCTTCTTGTTTCCTAACTTTTGGCATGATGCAAGGGATTTACCCAGTACGTCTTGTGCCTTGCAGTTTGATACCAATAGGTAAAGTTTAAAGTAGCATCACATATGTATTATCTATGTGTAAATAGTAAATATTAAAGGGTGTCATCCTTGCTTTCTAAAAGCCTGTCTGATCATGGTGACATAAAAGCCTGGCCGTGAGTAAACATGCACAGTTTAATTTTAAAGGATTCATTTAGTGGAAGCAGCTGTTTTTGGACTAGGTCAATAGTTCTCTATTGCCCTTGTCATTTGATATCTGATCCATTCTGCTGCCAAGAAAGTTTCCAAGTGCTGCTGCGAGGAAAATAAGGCTGTGGTATGGATGCATTGGCGTTGGTGCCACTGGAATGTGGCACTAACATTTTAATATGTGCCCAAAATGAGTACTGATCGGAGGAGGACCGTACCTCTGTGCAGTAATCAATGAATATCAAGCTTTTTATAATTCAGACAGATGAATCTGAAGGTGTTATAGGAGCAGTGCTGTTCCATTGATGAGGTTAGGAAACATCTGTCATGTTCATCAGCCACCATCTCAAAGATAGATAGCATAGGTAGGCAATGTTAAAGAGGAATGCTTGCCCATATGTATACTCTAATGCATTTAAGACCCGACATTATTGGGTCTGCATTCAGACTCTAGACAGATCACTTCCCTTTAAAATAATGAATGGAGAGGAAGGGAGAAAAGCCTCCAAAGGATGCACGTTACCATAGAGCAAAGGGCTGGGGGTAGACAGTATAATGCAATTGCCATGTATAGGAAGTTCAACAGAAACAGAGTAAAACAGGTGCGACAATCCCGTGAGGGATTAGAGCCCCCTTTCCTTTAGTCTGTGGAGATGAGCAGTAAAAAGTCCCATTTACTCGAATGCGGCGCCCCCCTGAATTCAATTTTGGTGATTTTGATGCTCCTGACTATTTTCCCAAATAATCCCCATAACGGTTGCACAGGGGATGCCTGTGCTTCCTTAGTTCCCAAATGGTGGGGGGGACACTGTGATGGTTCCCATGACTTTGTCTGGGTGAATAACCTTACCCAGAGAGAGTGGGGAGGTTCTCCTCGATGGCACTGTAAACTTATGCTGAATGAAAGTCAACATCTCTGTGCTGTATTAAAAAAAACTAATAAGAAAACAAAAAACTCTTTCATTGAAACCACCATTTATTTCCAAAGGATGAGTCTGAGACACAAGGTTCACTTTCCAAAAAGGGTCCAAATGTGTCTTCCTGTGGTCAGGAGACACCATTTCCCCCAGGGTGGAATGAAAGAAAGGTGTGGAAAGTCGAGTACCCCTGCCTGTGATTACTGAGCGTTGTCTTGGAAAAGAGTTTCCCAGTTCCCCAAATTCCATAAAAGCCGACTTCAAATCTAGAAGCAGTGAGTCTGGAGGTGTGTGTGTGTGTGTGTGTGTGTGTGTGTGTCTTATTTGCTACCTTTGACATACTTTAATGCTGGCTTACGTTATTATGTATTTGTTAAGCGAAGCAATGGCATGAATTGGAAACTGAATGTTACACCCTCATATTGTATGCTAAGACATGTCTTTTTTTAAGCTGAAGAAACAAGCATGCCATGCCGTATTTTTCTGTTGTAATCTATGAGCCGTGCTCCCAAATCTACATGCATACTAAAATCACTCTATGCTTTTATCTTACAACTTCCTTCTGCTTTTAGGTGGGTGCTCATCCAATGGGCTAGCACACACACACGCACGCACTCACACACACACACTTCCACCCTCACTGTATCTGAACGTAACCCTGCGCTTTCCTTCTACTTTTTAATTTATTTAATTATCCCTTCCCATTTCCAATCTTGTAACCACATTTGAATTTCTTGTTTTTAAGTTTTGCTGGTTTTTCATTTGCATTTCTATGTATTTCTTCACCCTTTGTGTGATGGGTTTTTCATTGTGTTGTTCTGCATTAATGTCTTCTTTGTAAGTGCTTTGAGGCAGACATATGGCCTTAGGCCCCAAAACACCCAAATAAATAAAACACAGGAGCAGCACAAAGTTTATGAAAATTAGCTTAGGGCCCTCTAGGAACGTGCATATGTCACGGATGAGATCACAAAGAATAACTCTGAATCCAAATAAACAAACCGAATCAGGAAGATGGCAAAGTACTGTTTTATTAACAATTATATTAAAATAGCGAATTTACAACCAACATCAACGCACTTACGCTCTGGTTCTCTCAACGAACTTCACACAAATCATAGCTTTTATTTAAAACATACTTCAAATGTGACATCATACTACGTGATAATAATGAAAAACCTACCAAGGATCGGGATTGGTTTAAGGGGAACATCTAAATATAATTTCTATATGAACTAGAATTGTGATTGGCTACCCACTGTCAGGTGGACAACATATGCATACCTCTAAACATGTAATGTTCAGAAACATTAGATACACAGTTTCTCATTCGTTTTCAAACTATAAGGTCCTTCGTTATATGGACCACTACAATTGGTTGGCACGCTTGTGCCAGGTCTGGAAAATTTGGGTCACTTAGCGGCACATAAGCCCAGACCATGGTGTAAGCAGATGGGGCATGACACTACCTCCCCAGCCAATAAGGCCAGCATCTCTCATTACACATGCCTCTGCCAGGAAGATTGTCTTTGAACTTGGCCTTGCAAAGTATCCTTGTCTTCAGAATAAATGGGAGTGAAAGCACTTCAGGGAATGTAAGTTCAAACTTTATTTTAAACCATGGCTCACATGACAGGAAACCACGATTTGGTCCATTTTGCAGTTTTTAAATGCTTTAAATGAATTAAACTTGGCACTCTCGGTGTTCTTTCTTTGCACCTTAAAAGGGGTGATTCATTCTTTGCATGTTCGCTCCTTTCCAGAATAGATTGCTGACCTTGGCTGCATGAGTCTTGACTCCAGGCCAGACAGCCTCGTCTTGCAGCTCTACAATTCTGCTTATTCTTGTGTAAGTGATTTCAATCCGGCAGACAGCCAAGTCAACGCCTAGCATGTAGTGCACAACTGAAATCCTTATTTATTTTTGTTGAAAAGTTCTTTATTCTGAACGATATACCACTCATATAACGCCCTTCTCCTGGAACCCCCCCAGTCACACTGAACACGGAATCAGGCTGGTTTGCAAAGGTAAATATTTATTTATGTATTTAAAATGTAATCACATTATGTCTTATGAGGTACACAACAATCACCAATGGGGTGAGGTAACACTGAATAATCTCTTTAATACACAAGGAGTTAGTAGTTAGCAAAACAATTCAGCACAGAAATACTTTTGTGTGGGTTCAGATCAGATAGCACTGTGGTTAGAGGTTCCCCCTGCACACCCCTCAACCCCCAATAGGCAATGTAAAGAGATAGGAGGAGAGAGCGGGTATTCAGGAATGGCAGAATTCAAACAGAATATCAATCCTAATTTCCCACTTTCGAACACAAGAGAAAACGGAATTGACTGTCAAGCTGTCAGAATGGCTTTTAAAGTTATCTTTAGGATGGACTGGGCAAAAACACCAAATATGGTCAAAATTGCTGAAATTGTTATAAATTCTTATGGGAGCCGCTTTGCACAGTTGCACACAAACACAAGCAATGATTTAATCCCAAGAAAACATTTGAAATCTTAAAATTCAAGTCGGAAGCAATTAAAAGCTGGAGAATCGCGTTGATTTGGAATGCAATGGGAAGCTGTGGATGTTAGCTACAAGCATAAGTTCAAATTTTGTTTCTATCACATAAACTGAGGAAGTTATAGACGTTTTAGTGGAGGTCGTTTTTTGAGCTAGGAGCAAGAATGGAAAACAGGAGCGCACTTCTAAAATTGACAAATGGGTTGCTTACATTATAGGATGACTATGAACAAAACGAATACAACACAGGAACGCAGTCACTTGATCAGGGTGACTGCCTGCTAAGGAAACTTGCCTTCTTCAGATGAGAAAAGGATCAGTGCAAAGATAGTTTTAACAATATTAGTTCTGGAGGAAAGATAGGATGTGTTGGAGAGAGGTTTCAGACAATGTAAAGATACTCCTAACAATACAGGTTCTGAATACAAGATAGGATGGGTCTAAGATAGGGATAAGACCATGCAAAGTACATATCTAGTGACACAAATCTTCCTATTTATACTCACTGGATACATTTTTAAATGGGACGTCAATTCTAGTCAGGGAATTGGATCTGGGTTAGGAAAGATGGCTGGGCACATCGGACTGGGCAGTGTCAGCAAGGTGTTCTGGTCACCGCACTGCACAGGACTGGACAGGGTCAGCAAGGCTCTCTGGTCACAGCACTGCACAGGACTGGACCGGATCTGCCCTTCTTGGTTCAGAGGTTAATTCTTTTCAGCAGGCAAGCAGTAACAGCACAACCTGGCTATATTAAGATGCTTCCCATTATGCTTGTGGGGTTCTGTTCTGGAAATTGAGGCCTAGCTGAGAATGGGTCAGCTATGCAGTGGGCCTTTTTTCTTTGCCAAGTTTCTGGAGTCTGGAGCAAGGAAGATGTAGAGTTCAGCCGCAGGGTGCTCCGTCAGCATCAGGATAGTGAGTGAATCTGTCTTTCTTTATGTGTGGTGAGCTGTCTCTATTTATGCTCTGAAATGACATCATAAAGGGTGTGTGTGAGCCAGTTTAGCCTAAGCTTGCCCCTTTGAAAGGTGATTAGGTCAGACTCTACTCTCTGCCTTGATAGGAGGAGCGAAACAGAGTGTCATCTTTATGGTGTGATTTTATGAGGCTGAGAATCCACCCCTAGCCCCTGTCACACAAAATCTACTTTTGGCAAAATACATATTTCCACCTGTGCAACCTCGTAAAATCACATTTCTTGCCATTGCTGTCCAGAACATGTCACATAGTTCTGGTGCCTCTTCAACGTGCAGCCAGAAATCACATTAACAACTCTGTTATTTTTATATTTTTCACAATTTTCAATAGGAAGTTATCAGTTTTTTTTAAAAATGTGTTATTTGTCAATTTTAAGCAACATAGGGTTGTTTGGCTCCACCACTTCATCTCTCCCTGGAAGCCTAGGAGCCATCCTCTATGTTTGTTCCTTGCAGAGGCCATTTACGACTGTCTTCACACTTTGAATTTCCTGCTCTGCAGTTTGTCATTGTTCCTTTTGCCTCTGTAGACTAGGTTCTTTCCTACCCTGTAATTAACACTTATCCGTGATTTCCTGCTGGGGGGAAAGACCTTCCTTCTGTGAGAAAAACCTGTTATTCAAGTTCTGCAGCTTCAGCCAGGTTTAAATTAATTGTTAAATTATGTGGCCTTTTCCTTAGCACAAAACAAACTTGTTATATCAAATGCAGCTAGAATTCTCATTCAAGATTTTAAACCATGGGATCAAAAATTACAATATGGGTTACTATCAGTAACAGGCCTCTTGGATTGGAAACATTTGATTTTCAATTTATACATGTTAAAGTTTAATCAAGCAGGCCCCTGACAGCTGTCATCACAGTAGCCCTCTGCTGCACAGAGATTTTTGACAGATCCACAGGTATCTCTCTGCTTTCAGCCTTTCAGGATCTTGTACATTCACAATGATTTCATAACTAAATGAATTGTAGCACCCAGTAAGAATTTTGAATTTAATGAAAGGTGTTTTGTACCGGCATTCTGAAGTTTCAGCAACAAAGAAAAAGAGATTTAAAGCAATCTTGGAGTTTCATTTAGCAAAGCACTGTTTTATCCTTCTGCGCTCCAGTTTCAATTGTTGTGGAGCCCAGTGACACATTTCAGTATTGAGAGCTCTGTTCCACCACCGACAACATGCATGGCAGAATGGGCAGCCATCTTTTCGTGCATGGAAAAGCACGTTTTTCAGGGGTTTTGGCACGCAAAAGGGTTTTGCAGCCATTTTGCTGTTTCTGGCACCATCATAGCAGAGTGATGCAGCATAGCAGTGCAAAAGTGCGTCAATACATCCCACACTTGCTGTGACACAGTTTTCCCTTCCTGCTTCATGGGTCTTTGCTTATTAAATTCATGATACCGATGTCCAGCTTCTATACAATGGCAGATTCGCCTGTGCCCTATTCACTATGTATAGCCAGCTTCTATGATGACTTAGTCTACGTGCGTTTCAGCATCTGTACAATTATTAAATGGTTGATTTTCTGCAGCACTTTGTGCACGTGTAATCTACTTTTTCGCATTTAAAAGTTCACTTGATTCTTTACTTCGTCATTAGTCTCTTCAGGATCTATACATCTTCTTCAGACAGTATCTCGGGACGTTCTACTGACTCTTTAGTGACATCACTGGTTTCTTTTCTCTGCTCCTTCTCATATTCCTTGAGGGAATTCCTTTCTCAAGGTGCCATCCTTTTGGGGATACATTTGGTAGGGTTGTCTCAATGGGTATCTTCTCTCGATCACATGCTGCGGTATTGGCACAACTGCTGGTGTCAAACACGACACAATCTCAGGGCTCCAACATGTTGGAGGTAGGTTGGCAGTGTTTCCTGCAGAGGCATGCAGCTGCTACTCTACAAAAAGGACACCATAATAACCCAAGTAAACCTGGAAAAGTAATCTGGTAAAATATTCCTTTTGAATTATGATTTGCACGGTGTCCTCTATTTACAGGACATTCATCCTCTCCACTTTGTCTGGTTGGCCGGCTGCCAGGGCCCTGATCTTCCCTCACACTGGTGTTCACGTTGTTGCCGTTAAACCAGAAACCTCCATTCCCTGCCCCTCAGCCCTGTGAGGTGGCCTTATGTTGCATAAAGCACCCTGCAAGCAACAAAGCAGCTCCTAGACTTATGCTAACTGTGAAAGCACAGTACATAACAGAAGGATAACAGCCTGCCACTGCACACAGAAAGATAGACATATGGCCATGCCTCGCTATGTTTCCTGTTTGATGCACTTCCACCCCAGTCTTTCACACCGTCTAATGATAGCCTGCAAAAGGACCTCTGGCTATGTTTTCTCACTATAGATGGCTATGTATTACTATGCTCTGATAACCTATTCCTAAGAAAGGTATCACCCTGTCTCCTGTTCAAAGTCTATCATGGCATGAGACAGAACAAACTCTTAATAATAACCCTTTGGACTTCACTGTGCCACGTTTTTTTCAATTGTACCCTACTATTCTGATCACCCCATTCCTTTATGTTCTGTTGCCAACAACACTTTGCTTTTTGCGCAGTCAATTCTTGACTACACCACTCGCGCAGAGTCTGGGCAGTCACAGGATTAACAATCTGAAGTTTGACCTGTGGTACAATGTGTAGGGAGGTCCGGGCAAATAACCCTCCAAACGTCCAGTATTGCCAGAGCACACACTCGAACTACACATGCATCCAATATTGCATGGCATACTAACTTTCTGAGTACAACCCAGCTACCACAACACGTTGAGCTGTATCTTTCACCTCCCTTTTGCAGACCTATTGTGGGCCAGACAAAGCTGACATGCAGAGAGGGTATTATGGAAAATGTTTACCCTGCTGTATTCATCCCTCCCCCTGTTTGTAACATCTCCTTCCTGTCTTCCCGTCCCTTCATCTTATCTTTCCCCTCGTTCATTGTCTTCCTCCAGCAGATCAGGATCTGGACACTCTAGGCAGCAGGAGATTATTTCACTTCACAGAAAAGCCAAGGCACTCTGATACTGCTACGGTGGTGATTTGGCGAAACATAAAAGAAGATTAGCCAAACATACCATATTCCAAAAGTAAACGTGTAGAAAATCCCCCTTATTTTTCAAAAGTTTAGATGGTTCTTGATTTGCTATTTACTGTAATTTCAGAAGAGAAAATATCTATGCAATTGATAAAAATGTGAACAATGTATTTGAATCTATCTAGGTTACTTTTACTAAAATAAAAAGGGAGCGTGCAAAGCCATTGGCCAATGGTAAGGAAGGTGTATTGGCTTTAATCAGTAACGCACAAGTGCCAGTATTTAACAATGGAGATAGTCAGTGGTATGACAGCAATAGATCATTGTGGTTTGCATCCATGATCTGCAGTAGAGACTGGAGAATTTGAGGTCTAGCTCAGGTGATTATTATCCAGAGGCCAACTGTAAATTTGAACTTGTGCAAAAAAACCTGCATGGGGGATCAGCTTGTGAAAGGCACAGGAGAATAAGCATCAGTGATCCCCCTAATATGCCCAGGAGCATCGGCCAATAGTAAGGGCTCTCAGCATCCTCACACCATGGCTCTTACTCTCAATCAGTAACGTGGAAAATGGGAGCTCTGGGTTGGATTGGGAGATTTAAGGCTGAATAGTAACATACTTTTTTATGATTCAATGGGATTTTCAGCACAGCATTTTGCATGGCCGTTTCATTGGTAAAGTGGGGTATGGTGCTGACTATTAGTTCACTGCTATATGTTTCCTTGTCATACAACATGTTTCATTCAACGGGGGTCATCATTTCAGTGCCTGCATGCTCTACCCACAACGCATGTGTTCATATATGGTCCTACATGCATCATTGTCATAGAATTGTTGGGCCAGAGGTTAAAACACTTGTCTTGGAAGCAAACAGATGCAGTGATCATATATGTTTCACTCCCCCCCCCATTAATAGGTCTGAATTAAATACGTCTTATTGGCTAAGATTGTCACTGCATTCTGGGATTTGTAGTCCTGCATGTACAGTGGGGAAGCAGAAGCACAACATTATTTGTTGATAGACAAGGATCCCAGAATCACATGATGCATGTTGGCATGCATATGACTGTAAGCTGTAAGGTGATATGAGGTCATTTTTGCTGGTTCCTATACAGTACCTTTGACAGTCACTTGATTTGATTTCTGTCTTTACCATCATGATGCATTTGACCCTCCCTCAGAGCAACTATCAAGAGTACTTTGTGATTATGTGGAATCCAAAACAGATCCATGAATGTCTGCCATCCAGGGTGTGAATCCATGCTTTAAAGAAGATCCATTAACATGATGTTAAACTCCCCATATCAACACAGTCTTTTCCTTTTATTTTAGAGCCCCACTGGTCATTGAAATATTGATTTATTGTTGTTGCATATAAGGGACTCTATGTTGTTAAGTCATCTCCTATTACTTCTTTTTGTTACTTTTCTGAAAGTCATCTAACAAGTTGTGATCCATGTAAGACCTCAGAGATGAATCTGCCGAGAGGCTGATTCCTGCCACAGCCATCAAAGATCATGGATATCTTGCAAAATCGTTGCTTAACATGACCATCAGTAGGAGTCACTGCTCACCCTGAGCTTCCTGACTACAGAGACACTGCACAGCATTGAGTACAGAACAGGATTAGAGCTAACGGGTATTTTGTGACTTTGTTGACACATTTTACTCAGTGCCCTGTGCATTCCAACACTGCATAAAGAAAGCAATATGATAGATCATCTTTTGCCTTCTTGATGGCCCTGGCAGTGCTTCAAAAGAAGTGTGACATTTAAAGTTCCAACGGCAGGTTCAAGTCTGAATACAGTTCTTGCAAAGACCTGCTCTGTTCATGACACCATGCTCTAAATGAAAGCCAAGCAGTACTACATCTCAGGGGCAACGTGGTCGCCTTGGAAGCAAGACGACACTGAGCAACACAGGTTCAATTCTCTGGTCCGTACTTGGAAATCTGTGGGTTAAGCACGTTATAAATAACCTATTATATCATACAAGGAATATTATGCCATGCAAACAGCGGAAGGTCACTCATAAGGCAATGTTGAGACATGGGGCCTCATTACGACTCAGGCGGTAAGGGTTTTACGGCGGCGTAAACAGCGCCGACCCTTACCGCCTGAGTACGAGGTCCCTTAGCGCCATGGCGGACTTAGCACCTGCTTTTAGCAGGTGTTAAAATCCATGGCGCTAAGGGACCATGGAGTTAATTACGCCACCGTAATTTACGGTGGCGTAATTAACGCCTTCCCCACTCCCATTATGCCCTATGGGGCAAAAATGGGAATGGGGAAGGGTAAATGGGGATTGGGGACTTACCGCCCCGCCAAGGTCGGAATGGGGCGGTAAGTCCGCCAACCACCATGGCATAAACCTAGTTTACGCCATGGTGGTAAAGTCACGGCCCAGGCGGTAACTTACCACCTGGGTCGTAATGAGGCCCATGGTACAAGAAGTGCCTACCTTGAAAAAGAAAATAACAAAGGAGAATATCCGGACAGAATGTTTCTGTGCATCCAAAAAAGAACAAAGACTATTCCCTGCCAACGCTAATTTACTGTACTTTATAAGGTGTCTCTTTCCTGTCCCCACCCCTACTATACACCAGTGCATATTTCATGGGTGTTGGACGAGTTACAGTACTGAATGCATGTGACGAAATTCCATGTGAGAGCGCGTATTATAATCCAACCTTTTGCGTTTTGGTTTGCAAAGTAAAGGTGGTTTCTCAGCAGGAAATTGTTTGTTGCTAAACAGATACACGTTCATATCTCTGTTGTTAAAACAGAAATGACAGTCGATTCATCAGAGTTCATTTTAAACTCTGTGAATGTGTACCATAATCACTGCCATTCATACCGACACGCCAGCGGATGAATTATAACTGGCCACCTTTGAAACACACAAGTAGCCTGTGTTTCAAATGTGCAGATGCTGAAACTCTGTAGTAGTTTTGACATGTCAACTTCCCTTTCAAAAATGTTCCTTGGCATTAAGAGAACAAATTGGCCCATTTTACTATATAACATAACCTTATACAAAGTATGGTATGGTTTAAGCAGTCTGATAAAACTAAATTCAGTTTAGCAGCAATATGACAGCACTTTTAAAATTGCAGCAACAGCCATTTTGTTAACTCACATTTGTATGCTATTTTTATTTGAAATATCTGCCAAATGTGTGCTGGTAGTCTCAAAAATAGAGTTTGTATTCCCAAGAACCCAGGGAAGCTTACCTGCAAAGGATGTGTCTTGCTTATGCACAAAACAAAACTTGGCAAATATCACACTTGCCTTTTTGGAAATGAAAAACAGAAGGCACTTTTCATGATAAACTTACAATGGCTTCAATTAGGTACATACCTGGTGCCTCTGATAAATGTGACTTTACGAAAATGTAAGTTTTTGGCAATCTAAAATGTGCTTCTTAAGTATGTTGATGTATAATTTAGTCTTAAACACATTGGCTAAGCAGATGAAAAGGTTTTTATTATCATTATTACGGTATTGATTGAGCGCTGACCTTCCTTCAAGAAGCAACGGAGCACCTTACAGAGGTATTCACCAATACAGATACATAATGGAGCACTTCACAGAGGTGTACAACATTAGAGATGCATAATAGAGTGCTTTTGAGTGGTTACAACAGAACAGATATACAGTGGGTGTAGGATACAGAGGGGAACAGAGGAGGGGTACAGCTGTACCAGGTGGCGGGAAGGAGAAGGGTGGGCAGCATCTAGTGAGTCAGATGGCATGAGGGGCGACGTGATGGCCTAGGCATTGAGGAGGAGAGACTCCTTGAAGAGGTGGGTCTTGGGTTCTTTTCTAAATTGTCAGAGCTTGCGGGCGAGTCCGATGCCGATAGGGAGGAGGTTCCATAGTTTTGGGTAGTAGGCAGAGACGGCTTGCTTTCTGGTCCTTTCCTTTTTGCAGCAGCTGATTTCAAGTCTGCAGGTATCCTGGCTTCTGGTGGTGCATTCAGCTGCTGCAGGCTTCTTACTCTCAGGGCTAAACTGTCAACCAATGCGTCAGAATTGACACCACAAACACATGGGGGGGGTTGGTATTCCTGGAAGATGGTCTGTGCATTTCAAAGAAGAGCTGCTGGCAAGGGAAGGGGTGGTTGGAGTCAGGAGAGCCTATGTTCAAGGAGGATCTTAGATCTGTAGGAGACAGGAAAGGGCAGGGAGTATAGTCCAGCTAGGAGGCAAATGACACAGAAAGGACAAATCCTGCCATCTTATAAAATACTCTTACATAATTTCCTTCTGACCTTGCCGGATTCCCTACAGACTTGGAGGTCTCGGGGTAACACAGAAAAGGAGAGGACACTTGGCATGTGACATGCTCCTGTCATTCCCTATCATGATTTCAACACTTAGGGAATAAGCATCCCTCGTTTCCTTGAATCATTGCAGAGAGATTTAAGTGGAATCGACTTGGAATCTTATTGGATCCGAACCAGATCAAAGGACCCTAAGAGGGTTGGATAAAACAGGAATGGTGCAGGGAGGAGTCGAGGCCAACAGGAGCAGCAGTGAGCAGTTTTTAGGCTCTTTAAGCCCCTGTACCAGAGCAGCCTGTTAGCGGGCTGTTTAAGCTGTTGAAGCTGTTTAAGCCTGCAGTCAAGCACAGAGCACCGGTGCTGCCCAGGAATGTGCAGCCCTCGGTTATTCCACTTGAAGCATAACCTTTACTTTGCTTTGCCTTTTTTTCTATATGGGGGATTTTACTGAAACTCATTGAAATCTATATAAAGGTCGTGCCATGGGGAAAAGAAAAGCACAAATACCCCATCTAGACTGCATGGAAGCAAGTAAGGCAATGTCCAAGAAGGCGGAAAAAGGGCTCTTTCTACCCTGGATTCTTGTTTGGAAAAGGCAGCAGGGTAATTGGATGAGAACATTAAGGCTGCTGAAGTGGTTAACTGTATGACTACCAACTCCCTCCCAGAAGATATTCAATCATTAATGACCCAGTCATCGGCTGTTAGCTCTGAGAGGGCCTGTCATTCCAGTCCCAGAATCAGCTCAGGACAGGGCTGTGTCACCTCCATGAGTATGCCGCTTGGTACTGACCAATGCTCTGTTGGTGTGGTTTCTGGGGAGCCAACTTCCTGCCTTTACCATGATTCTTGTCCGATACGGTCAGAGGGTGGTGTTGGCTCTCCGATTTTGGCTAATGGCTCCAATCCGATGAAGGATTGTTGGTCCAACGAGGGAGCAGGTAAGGCTGCTGGTGAAAACTTGGGTAGTCTGGCATATGTGAATTCTGCTCTTGATATATAATGTTCCTGCAGACTTCATGACACATTTTAAATCAGGCTCTTTTTTAATACTTTATCCATACTGGACGACTTGCTGAGGTCCCTCAGGAAAGATATCTTGGTTAATTCTGCTCCAATTCATCGATCATGTCAAACTGGAGTTTCAGAGAATTCACTAAGGACCCTTGAGGAGCAGACGGTGTCAGCAGAAGGGACAGTTATTAAAAGTAACTTGGCTATTAGAGCGGACATTCACTGTTCATCTCCACCCATGGAGATGCAGGGACTTAATCAGGTGGTTCACTGTGATGACTTAGACTTGAGACCAACCTGGAACTTGCTACAATTCCCTCTTGAGGCGCTTCCCCTTGCGGCTTTGATAGTTAATGCCCCCCCCCCTAAAAGGAGTCATTTAAGACTGCAAGACTCTTATTAACAAATCTTCCCACTGGATTAATGCCAACATTAATGCGAGGCTCCTCAATCCACAACATATACTGATTGCCAGGAGGGTGTCCTGGATTGGTTCAACTAAAAAGTCCTTGGAGGGTGAATGTGTGGCCGTGACTTTTGTTAAGATTTGTATTATGGGGTATAGTGTTAATTCCAATTTGGGGGCACCCAGCAATGGATGCAGTGCTTGGGTGGCATCTCTGAGTTATTGTCTACCCGGTGGGGGAGGGCATCTAAGATCTGGCCAAATCTGGTAAAATATAATGTCCCATGGTATGTCCCTCTGTGGAAGTATGGGAGTTCTCAAATACAGTGTCCTGTAAATAGGCTGTTGAGGGGGTAAATAAACAATTTTCTGGCCACCGGGAGGAGGAGGTAGCCTGGGTGGAGCCTCCATTACCACTCACCAACCACTTTGAATGCCTAACCAAGATGGATTCCATTGACTGACCATTGTAGTCTGGTGCCATTTTGAGTTTGAGTCACGCCCTACCTACTGTTTCTTCTCCACTGGGTGGGGTGATGACTGAGGGGTCGACTTATGTATCATCCCATGATTGATTGTCCGCTCAGTCACTAGTGGTTATGTCGTGGAAGGTGGCCTCTATTAAATCAAGGCTGGCCATCCCAGAGGTATTGATGTTGCTTGAGCAGGTGGACATAATCCTCCTTTAGGAGAAATGTTCATTGGAGGAAGTGGTCGTGCATGGATTTGTTGCATTTTGTGTTGTGGCCCAGAAGAATGCTAGCGGCTGCTATTTTAAGGGCATGTCCATATTGGTGAAGATCAATCTTGTCAGTGAGTCCCTTCTTTTGGAGGTCTCACATTCCTTTCTTCAAGTGGTTAGGATTACAAGGGCCAATATGCACGACATTGTGATGGTTAACTTTTGTAACAGTCCCCATGTTTAATACTGTAAGGCCTGTTTATTAGCACTCTACAGTTATGGAGAAACTGGTTAAGCTGGTCTGATCACAGGATATGATTCTTATCCTGGGAGGGGGGATGACAAATATAGAGAGCACAATGAAAATAGTCCATAACAGCTGGTGGGAGATTAATGCTCTCCTGGACGGGTCAAGTGATCTATGTGCCAATCTGACCGAATGTTCATCCCTAATGTCTGAAATATCGGATACATTCACAGTTGTCGCTCTCAAAAAGACGTTGTGGAATCAGATCGGCTGGTTCAATTTGTACTGCACCCAAAACAAAATCCAGGCTACTTGCAGCATTAAAAAACCCTGATGCTTCAAAAAGTGACATTATGCCTGCTAGGACTTCCTACAAAAATATTATAGGCAATAGGAAAATGGAGACCAAAACGGCTGCCTAGGCCGATTGGGGTTGAGCATCTGAAAATAATGATCCTATACTTTTTGGGGAAATTGTGAATTAAGTGCCCTTTTATAAATATAAGCCTCAGGGGCTGAATGTCAATGTCCTGGACCAGGTTTGGTAAGACCATTTCTCCGGCTGATATAGTGTGGGACTTGGTGGTGTTGCCCCCACAAGGGCTATAGTGGTGGACCGTTCAGTGACAATGGGGGTGGATTTGGGCATGAAGATTGTATTTACTGTCGGAGAAATTACCTCAAGTCAGGTGTCAGAATAGGAAAAGGTCATCGGCCCAGACAATGTACCCGCTGATCTCTTTTTTCAAGAGCCTGATCTGTGAGCTCCAATTCGGACCTTAGGTTTTAACTAATATGATCGGGGCCTATGATTCCCTATCCTGATCTACGGTTATTATACAACCAATATATAAGAAAGGTCTTAGGGCACTACCTTTTTCATATAGATCCATCTTGCTCTTAGAGTCCCTTTTTTAAATCTTTGGGGGAGCAATTTTGGCAAGGCTGGAAGCCTGGGGCATTGGAAACAACATTCTCTCTCCCATTCAGTTAGGTTTTAGATATGACTGGGGCACTTCTGAACAGTCTTTGAACTTACATCTTATAATTGCTCACTCTCTGTTTGTCAAAGAGGAATCATTTTGCCTTGCTTTCATGGATCTGAGCACAGCCTTCGATAAAGTCATCTTGGAAAAACTGTGTCGGGAGCTCAGCTCCATGAACTGCCCTCTGGCATTGATTAGCCTTTTAATGAACTGCTTCACTTGACCAAGGCTTGTGTGAGGAGTGGGAGAAATGGGCGTGCCACTGTTTTCTTCCCTGTGGAGTTAGGTGTGCTTCAGGGATGTGTCTTGGTGCCCCTACTCTTCTGTTTATATATTAACGGACAATATGAGTGCCTGCTAAATTCAACCCCCAGATGTCCCTAGGTTGGGAAACAGAGTTCTGCCGCTCCTGGTGTATGCAGGTGATACAGTCCTACTTGCATGTGCACCTCGTCCATTGCAGAAAATTATTCAGGACTATACCACATTTATGGACTATTTAGATTTAAGGGTTAACACCAAGAAATTGGCTGTGAGGGTCGTCTCTAAGGGGAAGCGTCCACTGAAATGTCCAGCAATGCATAATTTGGGCGTGCTAATTCCTAGAGTCAGTAGATTTGAATACCTTGGAATTAGGTTTTTGTCAAATTTCTCCCCTATTTGACACATAGATCAAGAGACAGTGAAATTCAAGGAAATCATTGGTGGGGTGACCAGAGCTATGGGCGTGTTTAAATCCAAACCGGTGGATATGATTTTAAAAATGTACAATGGAAAAGCGGCATCGGTAGCAAGGTATGGCATGGAGTTGTGGGGTTATGGTAAGGCTAGTGCCATCGACGTTGTGAAAACTTGTACTTGTTTCACCTTCATGACTGAGGCACTACTTGACCAGGTTGCATTACAGGGTTTGGCATATAGTGCTTGAAAGCCCCTGCTCTTTCTTGCTCTGCAGATACGCGGGTTCAGTTTTGTAACAATGTCTGTGTTCCGTCCCCAGCAAAACCGCAAGAAAAAAAAATCACAAAGCTGACCCATTAAAAAACATGTATTCCATTTTTACGATGCCAATATGCTTTTACTTATCCACCAAGGACCATACTTTATACTTTACAAGCCACACTACGTTTTAAGGTTGTCACTTGCCTTGTCCTAGTTTTCAGTCTCTCAGTAATCCTCATGATTTACAGTGGAATAATCGCCAATAAGTATTAATCTACTTCCAAAGAAACTTTCATCGTAATTGACTACATTGTGAATGCCAGACAAAACCCTTTGCATTCACCTTCTTCAACTTCTCTATTGCCGCGCTTGAGTTTGTGTTCCTACAGCACCAACAACTCAGCTGCTTCTGCCAGTGCTGCACCTGATACCAGAAGCTCCTTGAAGGCAGCACTGCGGACCAAACCATTGGCAGACACTATCAAGAGGGAGGAGGAGGAACAGGGCTCAGGACAACCTGCAGACAAAATATAGCCTGGAGCAAAGGTGCATGTGTGAGAGATTGCAGAGTGGAGGTGGAGCATGCTTCCAGAAAAGGTTATACAGTATTAAAAACAGGCCAACAGCAGCAGGACCTATCTTGCCACCTCTCACCAGGGAGCAAAAGATTTACAATGGCTTTGTAGCTAGAAGTGGCGTTTAGACTTCCCAGGGAACAATAGAGACTTTAGAAAAGAGGCATGCAGTGGTGGCAGCAAGATGAAGCAGAAGCTTGACATACCAGGCGCGCTGGCAGGGTCCACCTCTGATGATATCAACAGTATCATTGAGGACGAACCATGTAGGAACAGTTCATGACTTTTGTCCTAACATTCCACCGCCGCACCATCAAAGGTCAGTGTGAGCCCATCTTGTACTGTCTTCTGCTAAAAGTATTTGGTCATCATACCCAAAGTGCCCTCCAGCATAACATCTCCTCAACTAGATATACCAGCCCCAAATCAGCAATGGAGCACCTCCCAAGAAGCCGCCCAGCTTGAAAGCATCGCCCACGACAAATTCTCCCACATCACTTCTCCCCTCTCTATTGTACATTGGCGTGCCACTAAGTCTTACTACTCCATCCACCCATCTGTATGAGTTTCTGTCCCTGGTAATTCACATCTCTCGTCCCAACCCCATGGGTCTAATGTGTAAGAGCGCAGGTGCCCTGCTGACCGAATACCCCTTCAGAGCCATTACTACGGAGGATGAGCAGGTCTTTATTGTCATCTGAGAACACTCTGCCAGTGTCATATCTTTGAAATGTCGAAAATGTTGCCTGTTTGTAACAGTATCCGCACTGCGATGAAAGGTTATCTTCAATGGGTCAGACAAGGCATCCGTGCTTCTTAACTTGAGGACAACAATTCTGTCATTTTTCCATTCAAGGTACAAAGGTGATCACACAAAGCTATGCAAGAATAAGATAAATTAGCTCTTGAGGACCGAAGAAAGGTTCCCCCAAACCCCCTTGCTCCTCCTCATCAAAATCCCTCCCCGTTAGTAGGGAAGTCTATGCAACATCACTGGAACCACACACAAAAGAATGAAAACAGCATTCCCCTGGCTGAAAACCCCACTGATTGACTATTTTACAGCAAGTCAAAAATGATCGGAAATACATTTATTCATAGATGTATTTATAGAGAAATTAAAGTTCTATCAATAAATGTAAATGGGGCGAGAGGATAGCTCAGGAGTAACATGCTGAGAAGCAAGACAATACAGAGCAACATGCGTTCGAATCCCAGTCCCGTGGCTAAAGACTGGTCTCCGGTATTAAGCACATTATAACTAACTAATTAATTAATTAATTAATTAATATAATGAAGCAAAACAGCAAACACTTTCTTTTCTCTGATTATTGTAAGCACCGGGCCATGGACAGACCAATGGATGAAAGCTCTAGATGAGATGAGACCATTAAAGTAACTTAACATCTAAATATACAGCGCTGAGAGGACACAGCTGTATCACCCTCAGTGCTCAGAGTAAAGTAGTACCCTCAGCTCCAATACTCATGCAGCGCTACACTCTATCCAGGTCCGACACTGCTACACATAAAGTCTATTAATTTCTTGCTCCAGCACTGTCTGCTCGCAGGTGTCCAATACGGGCGCCAGGTATCATAATGAGGGCAGCTCATGGGCAGATTGGTGTGGGCCAGTCCATAGTGAGGAACACATACGTGTGTCCCATCGGCTGCTGGTGAAAATAAGATGGAGCAATACATACCACCAGCAGTCATGATAATCAGCTGCATAATCAGAGCAGTACGGCACATGTGGAGGATAGGCAAACATATGCATTACATTTCAGTATGAGGATGCTTTATAATGATCACATAACATGGAAATTTGCATGGTATTACACATTATACAGTGGTGCCATTGCCAGGGAGAAAAGTGAACAACATTGAAAACAGAAGGTGGTAGTGATATGATATGATAAGATAGTTTATTTATATAACGCCTATACACAAAGTGTTTCAAAGCGCTTCAAGGCAAGGGAGGGAACAAGGGAAAATACAATGACATTCTTACCGGCCATGAACAGTGAGGATGTGAAATTAACTATCGTACTCGGCCTGATGACATTTCAGATAGTGCAAGAGCTAAGACATAGATAAGGAAGGGAGGGGGGGAGTGGAAAGAAAATGGAAACAGACATGCGACTACCGTACTAGGCCTAACGACATTTCTGGTAGAGCCGGAGAAAACAAAAGGTGAGGGAGAAGGGTGCAAAAAGGGAGGGAGGAACAAAACAAGCGACTATCATACTAGGCCTGACGACATTTCAGATAGTGCTGGAGGGATGATGGGGAGGAAAAAAACAGTAATGGGAGAGTGGAGGAAACAGAAAAGGTTGCTATCATATTAGGTACAGGGACAATTCTGATAGAGTAAGTGCATAGAAGAAAGTAAGGGGAGAAGATAGGAAAAGGGTGGGCGTGGCTTGGTAAGTGGTGAAAAAAGAGTACATAGTGTACATTTGCAGCACGGTGCAGTGTGCATACAGCCTGTGCAACTCAAAGGAGTGGGTTTCCCACAGAAGGATCTCAAGCAGTTTAGTAGATTCCTGAACACTAAAACAAGGGAGACATCATAGTACAGCACGTTCCATGACAGAAGGCCATAAGCAAGGGAGAGCCAACAACACACTTTTTCTTAAGTGAATCAGTGGCGCCGTCATGCATTGTTCGCTTCGCCCCTGCACCAGAAAAGCAGAGTAACACCACAGTGAAGTGGCCCTGCGCCCGCAGCATGTGTGCAGTCATGAAGTAAGCAACTGTGTGCTTTAATTTGCCTGCAAGCAGCACTGCGAGCGTAGCTCTTGCTGCCAATTCTGCTTCCTGGAGGGGGCGGACCCTATCTTGCACACGTGACGGATCACGTGTCACTAATCCGACACAAATTGCCGGCCCAACCGCCCTAGCGGCGTGTTTATTGGAACTTTGAAGGAGTGTTCTGTCTCCCGAACGCTTGCTCCTGTGTGCTTTAATTTGCCTGCAAGCAGCACTGCGAGCGTAGCTCTTGCTGCCAATTCTGCTTCCTGGAGGGGGCGGACCCTATCTTGCACACGTGATGGATCACGTGTCACTAATCCGACACAAGCTGCTAACTTTACTTACACGTATTCTATTAGCTCTCAGGGTTTGGGGTGGAGAGTCGGACTCTGGCAGCTCCACAAGCTGTCGGGCGTTCCCTTCCCTGAAAACTGAACAGCTGCCTTAGACTATTCGGATGAATGATACCACTACTAAAAAAAAGGAATTTACAAAACTGCGTATTGACTAAGAATACTATTAATTTAAGTTTTTAATACATCTGGCATTAGTCTGTGTAGCACTTTGCGTGTGGCGCCAAAGTTTGCCCTTTCTTTATTATTTTTTTTTATTTTTTTTTTATATACTCTATCTTTTTAAAAAAAAAGAAAGAAAAAAAAGGGAAAGAAAAAAAAATTTATTAACAAATTCAGCCTTTTTAACTGAAATATTAATCCAAGTGCTTTTTGGGTGGCGTATTAAATGCGCCGACGCTTTTACTATCTTAGATCAAACAAACTGGCGGCAGTTCCATCTTCCCCACCTCTTGCTCCTCAGAAAAGGAAAGTAATGGGCAGTACGCCGCGTCCGCATGCGGCTTCAGCTTCCCGAGTTCCTAAAATCGCAAGATTTAAAGCAACAGTAGCGTTGCGCGATATACAGGAGATGCTCGCCACTATGGGCAAAGACAAAAGGGTATGTAGCAGTGATTTGCCCGGTAATTGTGCTGCGCCTGATATTCCATCTACCATAATGCAGCCTAAATCCAAGTGCTCTATTTCAGATATAACAATGTTGAAGGACAGCGAAATTCCCATACAACCGGCCCTTTTGCCGGATCCCAATACTGATCTGAGAAAATTACCATGTGACAAAGATACACAGGCTACAAAAGAAGTGAGCACACTGTTGCCGCGGAGTGATAATTTTACGCCCACTAGCATGCCTTTAGTTATACCTGGGTCAAATTGTTTATTAACTCCTGCTGCTTCGTGTATTCCTTCTATGTGTGGTACATCTTTTAATCCTACGGTTATAGTATTGGCTGACGAGTTTATAAAGGATCAAGACGAACTTGATCACTGTTCTAATTCATCCTTTATTGATAATAATGTGGCACCTGAGGCAAACTACGAATTACCAGAAATCTCCCACATTTATTCTGATGACGAGAAACATATGTCAGTATCCTCATATATAGCGCCTACTCCCAGACGGTCTCATATTATTCCGAAACCCATCCCTTCTCCTTCCATGCCCCTGCTTTCTTTGCCACCTCCATCTACTGCATGTTTGTCTTGCACAATATTAATTGAAACCACCTTGCATGCTATGAATCTGGCTATATCATCATTGTTTAAATTATGTGAGACCTTGGATGAAAAACTTAAAACCCAGGATAAACAACTTACTAAATTAATTAGATGGCAATCACAGTTACGTCTACAACAGTTGAAATCATTAAATGACATTGCTCTCATTTCTCCTAAAAAATCAAAGTTATCTCCTGCTAAATTATTACAGCAGAAAGCAACCAAGGATTCTCCATTTAATCAATTGGAGAAACCGAAATTGGCCATGGAAAATATGGCTACATCTGCCCAGTTTACCCTACCTACATTCCCACATATTATTCGAGAACTTCAATCCCCTGTTGAGAAGTGTGCTCCTGTATGTCCATTAGCTAATACTATGTTGCCATCAGCTCCAGTGAATGTATTACAATCTTCTAAAGAACTATTCACAAATTTTTAAGGTGCTACCCCTGCTAAACAGACTCATACAAGCCCCTTAAGAAAGAAAACAAAAAATCGACCAAAGCAGCAAATTCCCTCCTCGATCGCTAAATCATTCATGAAAGGGCTAAAGCTACCTGCCAAAAATAAAATGACCATAGCTGCTAAAGTAGTACGGGATAAATATGCAAAAATCGCTGCCGAGAAAAGCTTAAAAGGGCTTGTAAATTTACAACTTTCAGTTGAACACTCACCCTTAAATAACATTGTGGCCTTGATTGACAATGAATCTGTTGTAATTGATAATCACCCGAAATTAATCACTGCTCCAAGAGTGAATGATCTATTGGATGCTGAATTGTGTTTAAAACGTGCAGAGTTGCGCAAAGAAATAGACCTTTATCTAGACGCTAAAAGCCTTAAACTTCCTTTTGCTGAATCTAATATCACTGATGGATCTAAATTTAAAGATAGTTCTCTTTCTCAAATTGGAGCAAATAAGCCATCTCAACTTAGATTGCCCTCTACAATAAAATCTGTACCACAGCTGCCTTCCCTTCCTTTCTTGGCAGTTGCGAATAAAATGGATCAATGTAATTTATCCTCCATGCCTCCAACCTTAGATTGTATCATAGCTGTAGCCATTGAACAATACATGTTAAAATATCACCAAACTTCTGGTAATAGTGCTGTTACATGTGATGAAGGCGGGCAGAAATTATCTTCATCTATTGTTACTTCGAATCTAAACCAAACTGTATTCGCTGCTTCTAATTTAAAGCAAATTCCGCCTGGCCTTACTGAACAGGTAAGCTCCCATGCGATACCCACTACGAATTCGGAGAGTATTCAAAATAGACAGAAAAAACCTGATGTAAAGAAAAATCTCCATTCACTAATTATTAAATGTAGGCCTTTGCCTTATCATTCATATGATTTGAATCGTGCTAGCCTTTTAGCCATTTTTGGTGATATATATGCATTGGAGGATATTAATTCGGGTGACATTGAACAAGTTGAATTCTTAAATAACAACGATCTGTCTTTAGTGCGACTTTGGCTCCGCTCAAGAGTGGTTTTAAATACTCTTTGGGCCGCTCGCGCAGCCTTGTGGGATCTGGGTTTTGATCTAGCTATTGACCATCAAAGAAGCTCTGTTATTTCAGTTTCATGTAAAGATGCACAAGTAACATTGGGCGCCTTTACTAAAGCGGATTTGAGTGGTTCACAATGCAAACAACAGTGTAAATGTCGGTGTTCTGCCTCTCAAGCTTAACGTCACCCCTAGTAAGCAACTTTCATTATTAAGCTGGAATACTAGAGGCTTCAAACATCTTCTTTCTGATGCTGCCATTAAACTAAGAGAGTACAATTTCATATTATTACAGGAAACATGGCTAACTAACTGCCCGTCGTGGGATGGTTATTATCCCATCCTAAATCCTGCTATTTCTGCTATTAAAGGTCGCCCAATGTCTGGTCTGTTGATGATGTTGAAAACAACTCCATCCATGAGTGTTATCTCACATGAAATCTTGACCCCATATATCCAGTTAGCTCAACTATCTATTGACGATTGTCAGTATTCTCTGATTAACACATATTGGAATCCAGCTGCTTTCTCCACCGATTCCTACTTGCGCTCTCTTGAGCGCTTATGGGAAAAAATATACCAGTACAAGAAACAAATGCACATAATTTTAGCGGGAGATTTAAATCTCTATTGTTTAAATAATAGTAAAGTATTATCTGACGATCGAGTACGAAGCTGGAATGCGTTTATACAGTCGAAAGATATGTTCATGGTAAATAGATCATTTCCTGAGGACTCTCCTCCCCACCCGACATGGAAAAGGGGCAGTTCTGTGGCTACCATTGACTTCATTTATGTTAGCCGTTCATTGTTTTATCTTCTGAAGGGGTTTCAGGTTTTGCCATCCTCGGCTAGTGATCATAATATGCTGCATCTCCACTGGCCACTGAACTTTGATGATCAAGGAATTGCTTCACTTGTGTTTTCTATAACAATGGAAGGTACTATTGATGTAAATCCTGGTCGAAACCGCTTACGATGGACCAGTACCAAACTATTGCATTTTACAGATTGTCTTAAAATATCATGTAAAACCTCGCTAAATTATTGGAATTCTGATATTGATTACACAAAACTAATGTATCAATTTGCCGGTTCTACTAAGATAACAAGATCTTCAGTTGCAGCACATTCTTATAATGTAGATATGCAGAAAGCAAAAGCTCTATTTCGAAAAAATAAGAAAGCGGTCCAATCTCTACCAGTTGATCAGCGCTGGCCTGCTCTTAAAGCAATTAAAACCAAACATAGGAATTGGAGAAGAACGTATCGCTCGCTATTATATCAAAAAGATGGTGAGGCAATGTTGGTTAAAGTGTTGACAAAAAACTCTGCAGGATGTTGGTCATTAATAACAGACACATATAACACCACTCAATGTCAAATGCAGATTAATGATGTTGCTTCTTGCATATGGATCTCCCATTTTGCTGGTCTTTATGCTCTTCTCCCTTCTACTAATTGCGTACCTTCTGTAAAACTTGAGGGATTTTTCTCAATAGATTTTACAATAGACAATATTCTTTATCTTATCCACAAAGCTAGTAGATCCCGTGCTCCAGGCCCTCATGGGCTTTCTAATGCCATGCTAAAAGAAAATGTATGGGCTCCCATCCTGTTTGAAATCTTCTCTCAAGTTGTAATTACCCAAAAGATCCCTAAATCGTGGTGTACTTCATTGATTGTACCCATTTATAAAAAAGGCGATAGACAAAACCCCGCAAACTATAGGCCAATCGCCTTATTAGATGTTCCAGGGAAAATCTTTGCTTCACTAATTCTAAGAGATCTCCAACAATGGATTAACTCATCGAACATGAGAGATAGATAGGTTCCAGACAGGATTTGTGGCTGGTAAGGGAACGGTTATAAATATATCGTCTCCTTGACTGCAATCAAGGCTCTCTGCTGTCAGCACAGGCAACCGTTATTCGTTGCCTTTGTAGACTTCAAGGAAGCATTCGATTCTATAGACCGCAATCTAATGCTGCATAAACTGCTGCTGTTGGGCTGCCCTTATTCACTGGTCAAGCTGATTTCTATCTTTCATGAAAATACATCAGTTCATATCCGTCTTACTCGCGATGGGATGCTAACTCCTCCCATCTCAACATATCGAGGATTGAAGCAGGGATGCATCCTGGCAGCTACTATATTTAACCTATTTATCCTTGATATGGGTGAAAAATTTCAGAATGTTAACTCTGATGCTCCCAAACTAGACCAAGAACAGATAACATGGATCCTTTATGCAGACGATCTTGTTCTATTGTCAAAAACTCCGGCAGGTTTGCAACGTTTGATTAATGGGTTATCCGAGTATACTGTAGAAAATGCCATGACTATAAACTTAACGAAAACTCAAATTATGATATGCCAAAATCGTAAAATGACAAAACATTCTCAATTCAAGTGGTATATAAAAAAGGAGCACGTTTTCTCAACTTCGATATATAGATACTTGGGTATTATGATCAGCCAGGGTAACAATGATAAAGTGTTCCAAAAAGAACTTGAATTGAAACTGCAAACCCTAATCTCCCAATCTAGGGTTGTTTTATATAAGTTTGGAAAGTTTACGTGCAATCATATAATATCATTCTATTCCATGAAAGCAAAACCCATTATCTCGTATGGCTCTGAAGCTGTATCGATGTTGCCCCATTTAGTGTGGGATCGATTAGAGGGTAAATACTGGCGCTCAATTCTTAATTTGCCTACCTGTGTCCCCATTGCAATGATTCGTTTTGAATTAGGGCTGCTATCGTTATACAGTACTATTGCATGGAAATTGATAGCTCTGTTGAGAAAATGCATCCTGTCATTACAATGTGTAGATATATCCTGCATTTTGGGTAAATATTTACTATATTCAGATCATCAATACCCAAAATGCTGGTTAAATACAGCTATAAATATCCTTTCTGATGCGGACATCTCTTTAGATACTTTAATCCACAATCCAACGCAAGCTAAAATTAAACTGTATCGGCAAGATTGGATATATACCTTGGAAAAATGTTCCCATTCTAAAGACTGGAACATTGCCCAGTTTGGCCACAAAAAATTTAGAGTTGTAGAATCTTATATCTTAAAATATCCATCTCCAAAATTTAGAGATGACTATATTCGTTTTCGTCTAAATTTGTGGCATACAAAGGATATTTTATTTAGGCGAAAACTAATAGATGCCAGTGAGAACATCTGTCGATTTTGTAAGGACCCTGATACCGCAGAAACGTTGAAACATGTCATCGACTACTGTCCTGCATTGTATGCTATACGTCGTAAATACTATTTCCATTGCTTTAAAGCGCAAATGATAACCGATATGGAAGAATTATGGCTACTGATTTTTGGTGCAAAGAGAATGTCAATTAGATTAGCAACAACAGGTTTTTTAAATGAATGATACCCAAAGTAATTGTGAATGCTTTTATGAGGGGAAGGTGATGGAAAGGAAGGAAAGGAAGAAAAAAAGGAAAAAAAAAAGGAAGAAATAAAATGCTGCTATTAAGGTTTTATATACATTGGGTGCCAGGTGTAAAATATTGAAAGGTGTTATATACTGATGAATTGAATTGTAATATGTTTATGATATGTTTTTATTCATTTTTGTAATTATTGAAAGGTTGTTTCATACAGCCAAACAATAAATAAATTTTTTAAAAAAGTAAGGACCATACCTCGTGCCAAGTTAGCAGCGCAGACCATGGGAGCTGGAAGCACAGCTGGATTTTTCATGACCATATCACAGAATTAATTCAATTTTCACTATTCTCTTTTTGTTCTGAAAAGCCTCACACCACTGCTCAGGTTGCACCACGCAGAATGAGGCGACTTCGTGTTAGCAGGACGCCCTTTTTCATGTCATAGGCTTTCGTTTTTTATAAACAAAAGCATTCTTGGAATTGTAGTCTTTATCTTGAGCATCTGTTAGAATAACGGAAGTGCCCTGTGAGAGCAGGAATGTGTGCACTATGGAGACACAGTAACTTTCTGCCTGATGGGACCCGTACTGTACGTGAGAAAGATATGTGGACATATCACTCGTGTTTCTCATCGAACATGGACATTTCATTAACCCATATCATCAGTATTCAGGCTCCAAACTATTCCTGCAATAAGGCCATTCAATGGCATCAGGATGCTAGCTGGTACAATCAAGGAGGCCACAGTGCTTGCTTTTCAGTGGTTGCAAATGATATATAGAAGATGTGTCGACCTCACTCTAACTCCATGGCCACATTGTGCGGGTTGGCGTTGAAGAGCTGGGACAACGTGCACTTTTTAGTCTTTGCAGAAGGTTGTTTCTACTGGGTCAAGTTGCTCTCGTGTGGCCTCGTCATGTTGTCTCTTGTTCTGTGTGGGAGGCAGGTGGAGGAGGGGAGACTTAATGACCAGTGGACACATTGTGCTGCGCTGCATCGCTGAATGAAGATGTTCCATTTTTATTATCTCTGATGTAAGCAATACAACATGTGACGAGAATGAAATTTTCCCAGCTATACGACATTACGGTAGTTGTGCTGCCTGCGTAAAAAGCAGTGCCATGGGGAGTTGAAGTCGAGTCAGGGGGTTTTCACAGACACGCTCCATGCAAAGAATACAGCTCGTCCATAATGGATGACAGATCTTGGAGCCACCATTCAGTATGGACGAGCTAAGCCAGCACAGTGAAAACACTGAGCCCTCCTACAGCTGCCACAGTGTGCTAGTGTGCTGCCTTTAAAGGGACTGTTAGAGGAAAACATGGGTTCCCTTTCTCAGATCAGTAGTACCCTACCACTCATTCACAATAAGCCACCACACATTCAGGTGCTGAGGGGCCACCTTATGGTGGCACATATACAGGAACCAACAGGAACCAATAGGAACTCTCAGCTTCCTAGTTGCTGCTGTATGCACCAGGCAGCGTGAGGCTGAGTGGTCTGGAATCTGGAGTGGGGCTGCAGGTAAGAAAATAAAAACAGTTTTCTTTGTGCGTGCATTTATGCAAGGGTTTGTGTTTGAAAATGGTGGCGTGAATTAGAAATTGTATGTTGTTTGGGTGCACATGTTTATGTGAGAGTGAATGAATGTTGTATGGGTGTGAAGGTCAATGTGAGAGTGAATGAAGAATGAATGCTGATGTGTGTTTGTGAATGTGAGAGTGAATGAAGCATAAATGCTCTATGAATAGTATGGCAATTTCTCCTGGGCATCAAAGATAAATAAAGGCAGCATGACGAGTGACCCTATGCATCCAGTCTGGACGTGTTGCTTTGCTGTGACATGGTATTTTCTTACTGGGCATCAAGGGTGAAGGCAGCATAAGGAATGTTCCTACGTGCTACTGGCGCAAATTGGTTAGTCGAGGCTGGACATATTTCTACACTGTGGGATGGCACTTTTTAATGGGCATCAAGGGGAACACAACATGCTGAGTTTTCCCATGTGGTATTGGCCCACATTGGTTGGTCCAGTCTGGACAAATCTTTGCTGTGGTATGGCATTTGTTTTACTGGGCGTCATAGGTGAAGAGCACATGATCAGTGGTCCTACGTGGCACTGACTCACAATGGTGGCTCAGTCTGGACATATTTATTTAGTGAGGAATGGCATTTTCTACTGGGCATCAGTGATGAGTGCTCTTGTTTGGTACTTCCCCACATTGGTGGCTCCAGTCTGGACATATGTTCTTACTGTGGCATGGCATTTAGTACTGGTAAAGCCATCGTATGTTATTATATTGCAATACTTGCATGTATTGGTGTGCCCTTGCCCCTTGGACACTGCTCCCTTGCTGCAACACTGGCTAAACTAAAAATCATTGTTTCCACTTTTTACTCAGACTATATAACCCTCTAGCAGTCACCAAATGCATTACACTGTGCAAAAGACACAAACAAATCATTTCACTTTTGCTTATTACCTTTGGCGCACTGGTGGTATCCTAGGAAAAATACATACTTTCCCGTTTAACATGACTTTTTCAAATTATAGCACAGTTTATATAACCGTTTTGTTCTTATGCTTTAAGTTAAGAGAACGATGATATACCATTTCTGGTCAAATCACTCCAACTGAAAAAAAAGAAACCTCCGCCTGTTAGGCAGCATGGAGGAATGCTGGAGTAACAGCATGGAGTAACACACACGCGTGCACACACGTACACGCACACACACACACACATACATTTTCTCTCTATCTCTGTCTCACTCTCTCGGCTTTAGCTGGGAACTATGATGTCAGACAAGTAACCAATTTCAGCACCATGAATAGACATATGGTATGGTGATTTGGGGACCTGCCAGTTAAGAGTTGAAAGGAAAAAGGGGGGTTACTGTGCTGTACCCAAGCTTCTGTAAAACACGCTCTCGGCTATTCAAGTAAAATGATGACATAAAGGATCTCCAAGCAAGGAAAGTGTTTTGGGAGCTTAAGTGGCATAGCAAGCACAAGGGATAAGGAACACAAAATCCTACCAGAGGTATTTCTAAAAACACCTAAGAAAGTGTATCAACTAGATGCGACGGAAAGGGTATGGGTGCACATATATTAAGAGCAAACCTGAAGAAATGTGGCTTAAACCACCACTGGGAATTAAGAATATATGGGCAAATATATAGGAAATGTTAAGCATCGGCAGGATGCCTCGTGCAAAACTCAAAACTAAGAATTCCGATGGGTTCGTCCAGGTCGAACTTTACAGGATTTTCCCATGGCTCTGCATTTGTGTTTCTACTCGATTCAACTGCATGCCTCTAAAAAGACAGATGAATAGAAACTCTGTGCAGTCAATGACTGGTGTGTAAAGAGGTAGGAGAGGCCCAGGATTGCCAGAGAAGGAATCTCTAGCTTGGATAGTGGAGGATGGTGTAGAATGAACTAAATCAACAAGCGGGCCAAGGTCGAATTAGAGAATGAGGTTGGAATTGTTTAGGGGGTTGGGGACACATGATTTATGAATGAGGGTGTGAATTGTGGGTTCAGGGGCTGTACACCCCATATTCATTTAGGAATCAGAGGAGAAGGTAAAAACACGGAATGCTCCATGTGCATTCAGTAGGTGGAAAAGGCCAATTCATTCATAGAGCAAGCATTTAGTAGGCTGAGAAGCACAAATCAGTATTTGCATTTAGTAGGCACAGTAGCAAAAATAACAAAGAGAATGCCATGTGCATTTAATAGGCAGAGAAGGTGAACACACTGAGAGAACCGCCAGGTGCATGTATTAGCCATCTGAGAAGGCCAAATCATTGAGAGAATTCCAAATGCATTGAGTAGGTGGGGGAGAAGGTAACACAACAGAGAGCCCTACCTGCATTTAGTAAGCAGAGGAGAAGGTCAAAGCATTCAGAGAACCACCCTGTAAATTTAGTAGGCACATGAGAAGGCCACAGTCCCAAGAATCCCATGTGCATTTAATACATAGAGAAGGACAATGCACCGAGAGAACCCATGGCATTTAGTAAGCGGAGAAGAAGGTTAAAGAACTGAGGTCCCTACATCCATTTAGTAGGTGGGAAATGCAGGACAAAGCACTGAGAGCCCCTCAAGCGTTCAGTACATGGACAAGAAGTCCAAAGGACTGAGAAGCCCAAGTGTGTTTAGGAGGTGGAGAAGGCCAAGGAACTGATAGAATCTCCTGTGCATTTAGTAGGCATAGAAGGCCAAATCACTGAGACACCCCATGTGCATTTAGTAGGCAGAAAAGGTCACATGACTGAGAGAACCCACATGTATTCAGTAGGTTCGGTAGAATACCAAAGTACTGAGACCCCACATGCATTTAGTAGGTGCAGGAGAAGGCCAAAGCATTGAGAGAACCGTCTGCACTTTTAGTAGATGTATATGGGAAAACCACTAACAACCCAGGTGCATTTAGTAAGCAGAGAAGACCAACACAATGAGAAACCTATGCATACTAAATGAGTGAATAAGGGCACAGGATATAGAACACAGGATGCATTTAAGGCAAAGGAGAAGCACAAAAAAATCAGATCCCCATATGCATTTGGAAGGCATAGAAGGCCTAAATAACATAAGGAATATCCTTGTGTTTAGTAGGCAAAGAAGAAGGTATAAGCACTGAGAGCCATATATAAATTTATTTGGCAGGTAGCAGCAAATCACTCAGATAAACCCATGTGCATTTAGTAAGCAGAAGAGAAGGCTAAATCACTTAGAACCACATGTGCATTTAGTAGGTGAAGAAGGACGTGGCACTGAGAGTACCCCATCTGCAGGGGAGAGGACTAAAGCACTGATAGAACCCCACATGCATTTAGTAGGCAGAGGAGAAGGCCAAAGGTCTGGGCAATCTATACACATTTAGTAGGCAGAGAAGGAGAAAGACGTGGAAGAAACCCCATTTACATTTAGGAGGCATGTGATAAGGCCCAATCACTCGGAACGCTACATGCATTTAGTGGGCAGCGAAGGACCAAGAACTAAGAGCTCAATGTGCCTTTGGTAGATGGAGGAGAAGTGCAAAGCACTGAGAAGCCCATGCGCATTGTGTAAGCAGAGAAGGTCATAGGAGTGAGAGACCCAAATGTGCATTTAATAGGTGGAGGCAAGGTCAAAGTACAGATAACCCCACATGCATTTAGTAGACAAAGGAGAAGATCAATGCACTGGGAGAACTACATGTGCCTTTAGTAGGCATATTTCTGATATGATATGATATGATATGATATGATATGATAAGTCATTTATAACACGCCTGAACACAAGTGTTTCTAGGCACGACAAAACAATGGAGGGAAGACTGAGGGGGGACAAGACAAAGGATCTTACTAGGCCTTGTGTCATTCAGATCATGTAAGTGCGAGAATGAGAAGTGCAAGGGGAAAGGAAGTGGGGAAGTGCAAGGGAGAGGGGAGGGCAAAACAGTGCAGCAATGCTCTGTGTATGTGCAGCCAGGGCAATGCGGCTCTGGGTAGTGCAAGGAGAACAAGGGATTGTAGGGTTACAGCCCCTAAGGCAGTGCAAGGGTGACTGATCGAGAAAGAGCTTGGTATCCAGAGAGACTCGCAGGGTAGCCAAGCAACTAGTCGGTACAGCAGACAGGTAGGTCAGGTGAGGGAGAGAGAGAAAGCAGGGGAGAAGAGGAATGTTTTGGGCTGCTTCCGGAACTTCAGGTGGTCAGGCTCAAGTCTGAGAGGGGCAGGGGAGCCATTTCAGAAAGTGGCACCTCAACAGGAGAGAAATCTACCAACCACTCTCTGCCTGGAGATGCGTCTGACCCTCAGAGAGTTGGAGGCAGCTGAGTGAAGGGATCTAAAAGGAAGGTATTTTGGGAGAGATTTTTGGATGTAGTATGGGCACTGGCCCCAGAAAGCCTTGGGGACGATGTAGAGGTTCTTGAACCTGATCTTTGCAGCCACAGGGAGCCAGTGGAGAGATTTCAAGGCTGGAGAGTTTTGTATCCTGCACGGTTATGCTGTGAGCTGCCCTGGGAATATGTGAGGTATTGTGGAATGCTAGGGGTCTGGGAGTTCTGGTTTTGGCAGTTGGATGGGACTTCAGGATGGGAGCGGGGACATGGAAGTATGCTATGGCCTGCTCTCAAGTTTTACTCCTACTGTGACCTATAACTATTAAAGTACATTCCTTTTGTACTAACCTTGTGCATGCCTGGTTCCTGCGTCATGGCTGTATTTCCTGTAGTGGTCCCAGTTACCACAGAGAGATACAGTCCCTGACCTTGAGGATAAGGAAAAGTCTTGCAGTTCTGTTCTGAATTATTTGCCGGGGACAAAGAGTAGAGGTAAGCAGGTTAAAGAAAAGAGGCTGTTGTTGTACTCCAGCTTGGAGAGAATCAGGGCTATGGAGACAGGGAGCTTCTGGGGGAAGGTGAGGAAAGGTAGGTTACCTCTGAGGAGGTGCATCTCTAAGTGGCCCTTTTTGGCAAGGTCCGTGATGTGAGGAGAGAAGGAGAGAGTGGAGTTGAAGATGATACCGAGGTTTTTTGCCTCACAGGAAGACAAGGGTAGAGGGCCCAAGGAGGTAGTCCAGAGAGAGAGAGGGAAAGCGGGAGCAGGGGTCCCAATGAGAAGGATCTCCGTCTTACTGGCATTAAGGCAAAGATAGTTGGAGGCACACCAATCCTGAATCACGGAACGACAGTCAGGAATGAGCTAGGGAGGAGAGGAGGTTGAGGGAAGTCTGAAAGAGAGCTGAGTGTCATACGCATAACACTAAAGTTAGAAGAGAAAGTGGAGATCAGGTGTGCTAAAGGGACCTTATAGACATTGAAGAGCCAGGGTGAGAGGAAAGATAGAGCCCTGGGGAACACCACATGCGGAGAAACAGTTGGTGGGGAGAAAGGACCGAAGTTGGACCTGGGAGGGAGAGTCCAGGAGGAAGGAGGTCAGCTACATCAGGACCTGATCCATGATGCCCAGGTTCATATGGACTCAGTGGATCAGGCTGGCATGAGAAAAGGTCAAGGAGGATGAGGACAGAGGAAGAGCAGATCTTCACAGGTGTTCAGCAGAGCAGTTTCCGTTTCCCCGGCTGCTCTGGAACCAGTTTGATGGTCATGGAGGCAGCAAATGGATTCAGTGTGAGATGGCCAGTTTTTACCGGAGTTTGTAAAGGAAAGGAGTGATAGAAATCGGGCGATAGTTTGCCAGACATGTAGGGTCAAGGGAACAAAAGGGACAGCCCGCTAACGGGTCGGATCAAAGGGCATGAACATGGGGGGCGTCCTACCCTCCGACAAAGTATATGCAATGATTTAATGCACAATGAATCAAACCTTTATGAAATTAACAGTTAATCAAAAACATGTTTGTATCACTGCAAAAAATCTGTTAATACACACAATAAAGTTACATCTGCCTATTTCATTTGTATTTAGATGTGATTTAGAGTTTTAAAGTGAATCTGAACAGTGTGCACCCAACAATACACAATATACATCCGATTGAGCTTTATGCAATTTCATCAATGCAATCAACCGTATATTGAAACACATAAACAACCACAAATTCATGAATCTGAAAATGTCACAACACTGGCAGTCATATTGTGTATAGCATTCTCAAAATGATTACGCTCGAAACATGAATTGAAGATGCATGTGATCCATAACATCTTCTTGTACGTGCTAATGACGCACTTTGCTCATCATTAGTATACATCAGTGTCCATAGATTATGAAGACCTGCCTGTTGGTTAACACCTAGGTACAGAGTCCTCAGTGTCTAGTGTGAGCTCCCACTAGGGATCAAATAAACACCTGGATGTAAGGTCTAACAAAGCCTGACAAAAAGGGTGACCGTAGGATTGGTCAACGTCTGGTTTGTATTGTTAGCCCGGTCTCAAGTTAGGCATCTCTTAATTCAGCCCCTACCCCGTTACAGCCTCACCCACGTAATTAACACAACACAGTTTGTGCCTTGGCCGTTTTCAGCAGGTTACCATGGCGACACAACAGTGCGAATGGGCAGTGTACGGAGCCACTACTTCTAAACACATGCGTACCCCACTCAGCTCGCACAGCTCCTTTGACTGCTGTACGAGTGGGAGGTCCGGACTCACTGCGGCCGTCTCGCCATTTTCCCGTGCGTATCCTCTTCAGGTACTAACGCTGTTCACTTACACCAGGACACACATGATGATATATCATTATGGGGTTTCTAACAGGAAACTATACATTTTGTCCCCGTCCTGACAGGGTGCCGACCCTCTTTGCAAGCAACATCCATACAGAAACAGCACCTGGACCCTTGAACGTTGTTCTTTCACCCACAGGTAACCTCTCCAGTCATTGCCCTTTTTTCCGGTGCATGTTTGCTGCTACCATCTTGTATTTTCCCCCCAGCCTTTAGCCAACTCTGCCAATTTGTTTTTATCACAGGCCGTTCTTACCATTTACTTTTTCTGTATTGGAGAGGACGACATTTCCCTCTCACGAAGACTAAAGGAAGGATCATCCTGCTACCATTCTTTGAGCCGACCACCTAGGAGCTCAAAATAAGGTTAGTCATAGGAGTGCAGGGGTAGCTGCACTTTGCTCTGGTATTTTTAGCTAATAGGTTTTTGAACTTTTTTATGTTATCCGCCTATACCCCACATTTTCACATGCCTAATACCTTGCCCTTCTATGTCCCACCTCCAGGCAGGGCCATCTTAAGCTTTTTGAGGCCCTGGGCATGGACATCGTTGGGGCCCCCCTCAATCAAACCAAAGGAATTAAGTGATCAAGTATATCTGGTGGCCCCCTCCCTAACCCCCACCGTGAGCAAAACCCTGCCTTGCAGCCTTCAAAATAAGCATGTTTACTCCCTTTAAGTCCTGTACCCTCTTCATTCTTGCTCTAATCAGATTGATAAACAAGTAGTATTTGAAGGCCAACATTAGCAATCTACAAGAGGTTACTTCTGTTCTAGTATAGAAACAGGATACTTTTTATCAATAGCATTCGGGAAGGTATGCAGCCTGTAGTATTAATGCAGGACTGTATTTAAACGGTACATGTAACCCAGAATAGGCAGAGAACACAATTCAGCTGCCTCAGAGAATGCAAAAGCGTTCAAGCATGGATAGAGTAGACCAATTGTAAGGAAGGAGAAAGCTACACATACAATAGCATGGATAGTGAAGGCAGATTAGAAGCTACCAGGAAGGTGCCTCTTTCCAGACAGACTGAGATTAGAAGTGGGACATGATTTTCAAATAGCGTTGCCATTAGAGATCAAGGGAACACGTGCCTGTGGTGTGCAGTATATTAATGCTCACTATTATAGTGGAAGCAAACCTATAGCCAGTGAAACCTTGAGTGAGGCTTTTATGAAGATCATACCCTGAGAAGGAAATCACACTGAGGGGCTGACAATTTTGAAAGGTTTAGGGACTGGCAACACTGAGAGGTTAGGCAATTCAAGATTAAATGAGATGCCCAGGATCACATATTGCTTAAGGGGTGAAGCTGGGATTTGTGCCAACTCTGCAATTTCTGCATTGGAACACTTTCTTTTCCAGCTCTTACCATGTACTAAAACAATCTCATTTTATAAAACTAACTAGTAAAGTACACAAATCACATTTCCAAACCTGACAATTTTTAAAAGCAAAATATTACAGAAGGGTGTTACGCAAAATGGGAATGATTCTAGCTACATTCTATCCATCATCAACGGAAGTATATAAGTACCAGCATACCAATCGATGTGATTTAACAGATTTAATCTAGGTATGTCTTTTGTACTTTTAAGCTTTAAATACTTCCAAAACAATGGCTTGTGAAATTGTCATTCATAAACGTGCAGAAAAACCTTTGACTTGTATACAAAAAGCAAAAAGTTGTTTGTGTCAAACAAACAGACCTTAAATATGCTTGCCCAAGGCCTACACCATCTGGTCTGCTCTCTCCTGTCTACCACCCCTTCCACTCAAATGGCCTATATAAGAAGAAAGATCAAGTAATGAGCTAAATGATGCCACCAGCATGCAAGAAGGCAAACCTCACAGAAGACAGCACAGTAATGCAAGATATATATCATTTGACCAGGATCACTGTATCCTCTGCTGGCAAAGCCAGGAAACAAGCATGAACACTTTGGTTCCACAGTATTTTATTCACCTTGTGGACTAATCGTTTATGCTCAACTTTGGAGGGGACTGCCTAGGTTTTAGAACGCCCCATCTGAACAAACCAATTTCTAGACCTTCATTTTACGAGCCACATGTTAGTTTTTATAGCAACCCCTATCTGGTGCAGGAACATTGCTGATAATAGCACTTCTTATGCTGCAAAACTAAGTACATATGAAGGTAGGTTTATAAACTTCAGACATAGGAAAGGTTCAGCCAGCCTTGCTGCAATGGGCTCTTGTAATCTTTCATATGAACACACACCTTTGCAATGCGTGCTTAACACACAGAGCTAACGTCTGAACCATTGTGGCACTCAATTTATCAATATGGATTTCAACCTTGGCTATTGCACATGATCAACATAATTTCCACAAGAAGGAAAGAATGCTACAGAGGTTGTGCAGTACGGAACACACAAACTATGTATTCCCCAGTGAACACAGAAAGCATTACATGATTAATTGATCAAGGCAGAATGTACTTGTCAAAACAGACAGAGAATAGGTTTAGCGCCTCAGGAGCATGCCATCAATCTCCTGGCGTGTGCTATTTAAGTCTGGTGAACAATGGAATCTTACTTTAGATCAGACAGCCTTGTGGGGGCCCCCTCCAAGGTGGGGGCCCTGGACAAGTGCCCCTTTTGCCCTCCCACAAAGACGCCTCTGCCTCCAGGGAGACCTACTAATACTTGACCCTAGAAGAAGGCTCTCATCCAGTTGAGCCGAAATGTCAGTGGTCATCACAACCCCCCAGGGGTCGGCACTCACCATGGACCACATGAACTTCTAACTTACAATCCAGACGTTGACCAATCCTACGGTCAACCTTTTTGCCAGGCTTTGTTTGACCTTACAGCCAGGTCTTCATTGGATCCCTAGTGGGAGCTCACACTACACACTGAGGACTCTGTACCTAGTTATTAACCAAAAGGCAGGTCTTCATAATCTATGGACATTGATGTATTCTAGTGATGAGCAAAGTGGTCATTAGCATCTACAAGATAATGTTATGGATCACACGCATCCTCAATTCATATTTCGAGCTAATCATTTTGAGAATGCTTTACACAATATGACTGCGAAGTGTTGTGACATTTTCGGATTCATTAATTTTGTTTATGGATTTATGGATTTCTATATACGGTTGATTGCATTGATGAAATTGCATAAAGCTCAATCGGATGTATATTGTGTATTGTTTGGTGTACACTGTTCAGATGCACTTTGAAACTCTAACTCACATCTAAAGCCAAATAAAATAGGCAGATGTAACTTTAATGTGTGTGTGTGTATTAACACATTTCTTGCAGTGTTACAAACATTTTTTGATCAACTGTTAATTTCATAAAGGTTTGATTCATTGTGCATTAAATCCTTGCATATACTTTGTTGGAGGGTAGGACGCCCCCCATGTTCATACTGATTCCCAGCCCTTTGATCCTACCCATTACCGGGCTGTCCCTTCTGTTACCTTAGCCATTGATATAGCGCATGCTATAATAGGGACTCCTAAATAGTGTTTCCTTGTTACATTAGATGTGAGTCTCTTCTCACCTGAGCGACTAGCCTCGCAACTTGGCCCCCACCCCTACAGATTGACCTTCCCTAACCCCTTATCTTCCCGCCTGACTCCCCAGGGCACCAACATGGAACACACACTCAGCTTCTCTGAGGACCAAATCAATGATATCATCTAAGGTCCTACATTGTTCAATATGAAAGGAGCACAATCACATTTAGCCTCAACTGCCACAGGGGATGATCTCCTGAATTTAAAGAAAAAATGTTTCAGAATGGAGGTGCATGGGCACTTCTTAAGAGAATATCTCAGAGTCAACATGTTGCCTCTAGGCTTAGTGGTACGCAACGAGCCTGCTCTATTTTTGGATGACAAAGACTACATGCTGGACTTTAGCAAAATAGCCACCAAGTGTAGCAGAGATTTGATGGCACTAACCATTATGACACCACAAAGAATACATACTCAGATGCTGAAGGACCTGAAAACAGAAGAAACTAAATTTCTCTATGACGATACCATAATGAATGCACAAGAGAAACTTAAAGACATAGATAAAACATTGGATACCTTCATTTCCATTACTCTGGAGAAAAAACTGGCCAAAGACATCAAAAACTTTAAAATTGAACATGTCTACCCTTACCTCTCTGCAGATTACAAAGACAATCAAGAAAAAGAAAGAGCAGCCAGACAAGGAGGGGCTACCTGAAACAGGCATAAAGGAGTATCCTTCTCAGACACCTCCAGCTCTGACTCTTCGACTGATGACCAACGACAATCAAGAGGTGGATACTCAAACCGTGGACAATATCAACCACCCCCCATGATGCCTTTTTTAGGTCAAGGGGGTCCCAGAGGAGGATACTGGGGCCCACCACAATTACCACAAATACCCTTCTACAACTACCCACAGTGGAACCAACCCAATCAGAGACGGAGGACCGGTTGGAGACATTAGAAAAGATCCCGATCTTTAGCCTATCAGGCACACCACTGCCCAAGGATGAAACATCTCTCCTGGCCCAAGGCCTCTCCTTTGTTCCAACCAATCACACGGATTGGTTCAAATTAGAAGGGGAACTCTCCGACTTCTTCCGCACTATTAGAAGAAAAGCTTTCTTTAAAGACAAAGATTTCCCTACACTATCTGAAGACACAGGATTGAGAACTAAATCAGACTTCAACTCGAGAAACAATGAAATCCCACCTTCCATTATTTCATTTGAAAAATGCATCAGGCAAGAACTCACGAAACTCCAAACAACTCCAGAACATCTCCGACAAAGCCTGTCTACAAGGGAACGCAGAGCTCTTAAGACACTCACAGACAATAAAACCCTGGTCATTAAAGCAGCCAAACAAGGTGGGGGGATTGTGGAGCAAAATACTGAACAATATACTGAAATGGTGATGGCATTGCTGAATGAGGAAAATAAATACAAAAACTTGAAAAAAGATCCCACACCAAGTATCAAAATCAAAATACAGGAAGCCACCAGATATGCTTTAGAGCATGATTGGATATCAGAAAAAGAAGAATCTTTCCTGAACACCACAGAGGGGAGAATTCCTGCTTTCTATGCCCTTCCTAAATTACATAAAAACAGCAATACACCGCCAGATAGACCGATAGTTTCAGACTGTGGATCTATTCTCGAACCAGTGGGAAAGTTCATTGATTATTTTTTGAAACCTCTTTGTCAAAAAACTCCCTCATTTCTGAGAGCCACCATGGCCACCATCTCCATATTTTAACAGCAACCCTTTAACCAAATGGAACACTAGCTGGTTACTATGGACATAAAAAGCCTGTATACCAGCATACCGCAAGACAGTGCAGTGGAATGCATAAGACAACATCTCACTCAACCCATGACCCAAAGGAGGGTCCTGATCAATTTCATTGTGGAACTGCTTGATCTAGCACTCACAAACAACTACTTCTCGTTCAATGAAACCTTCAATCTACAAACTTGTGGTGCAGCAATGGGAGCCACCTTTTCCCCCAGCATTGCCATTATTTATATGGCAGAGTACAAACAAAGCTATGTGCTCAATTCAGATAATCCCTTCCGAGAGAATATCTTCCTGTGACACAGATACATTGATGACATCATCTTTATTTGGAAAGAATAGAATAAGCATCTAGAAAGCTTCTTCAATTGGATCAATGCACATACCGATGAAATAAAGTTCACCATCAATAGCAGCAACATGTACATCAACTTTCTGGATCTTAACAGCATCTCCATTGACAACCAGCTCGAGTGCTCCATTTAAAAAAAGAAACTGACAGAAATACAGTATTACACTACAGGAGCCATCACCCTAAAAACGTACGGGCCAATCTTCCCTTTGGGCAATTCCTCAGGATACGCAGGAAATGCATGCAAATCAGAGTATTCAAAACTCATGCCACCATCTTACAACACAAACTGGAAGACAAGGGCTATACGAAAAAGCTATTCAAAAACACTAAGAAGAGAGCCCAATATACGCCCACAGAAGCATTACTCACACCTAAACAACTTGACACCACTAACGAGAATATTATGGCTTGTGCCTCCACCTTTGGCCCAACTACATCTAAACTTAAGGACCTGATGAAAACATTCTGGCTCCTAGTCCAATTTAGCCTCCGAGCGGAACCTCCTCCAAGGATGGCACTCAGAAGATTCAAGTACCTCAAGGATCTTCTCACACATGCTAGAACTGGACATAAGAGCTCTAGATCTACCCTCTGGAACATGCAGGAAATCCGGGGCCATCACTCATGTGGCAGTTGTACAGTATGTAGACAAACCAAAAAACTGCATTCCTTCCCCATCGAAGGGAAAGAATGGCAGCTCAGACACTTCTCAAATTTTAAAACAGCTAATGTTATCTACCTGATTGAATGCCTCTCTGGTCTCCGATATGTCGGCTAAACATCCAGACCCGTGCATAAGAGGATAGGGGAACACAGATCTAGGATCCGGTGCAAAACGCACACAGCACCACTTGTATCCCACTTCATGGAATTACAACATGGACCTGACACATTTACATGGTGGGTGATAGACAAAGTACAAGACACATCTACATCATCAATGCCTTAAACTTCAAAGAAGCATGGAGGATCTTTAAACTTCAGGCCACCACAAAAGGATTGAATGAGGCCTTCCCTGTGGGCCACCACACCTAACTTGACCATTCTGGCTGCTGAGCACTTGAGTCCTTGAGACTCCCCTATCTATGTTGGCTTTGAGATTGCCTAGCAGCATCACACCACAGAGTAATAGGTTACACCCTGTGACCCCCTTTTTGCATCCCAGGGCGCTTCTTTACTTAGCCTCCTACACTTCGTCATAGGACCATGTCACAGTGTTCCAACTTCTGATCACAGCACACTGCTAGTGAACCTCGTATGTGCATCACCTTAATTAGACATCTGGAACTGGTGTGCCCCGTCTACTGCCTCTGTACATATTCACCAAGTCTCAGTGCTCCTACTTATGATCACAGCACTCCTCTCATGCTTCTTAAAAACGTGTTCCCTTATTAAGACTACTGACGGATGCACCCCCCTCCATTGCTTTGGTACACATTTCACCATATAACCATGTCTTTGTGTTCTGCCTCTTGAACATTGCACATTGTGAATGCACCTAAATATGTGTTCCCTTTATAAGACGCCTGACACTGGTGCTCCCCCTTCCATTGCCCCTTCACTGAATTCGCCCTGTTTTCCCACCACTAACATCTAGCTTTTTGCTCCATCATGTCGCTTCGCCACAGGGCCTATTGTTAGCCCGGTATCAAGTTAGGCAACTCTTAATTCAGCCCCTACCCCGTTACAGACGCACCCACGTAATTAACACAACACAGTTTGTGGCTTGGCTTTTTTTCGGCAGGTTACCATGGCGACGCAACGCTGCCTTCAGTGCGCATGGGCGGTGTACGGAGCCACTACTCCTAAACACATGCGTATCCCACTCAGCTCGCACAGCTCCTTTGACTGCTGTACGAGTGGAAGGTCCGGACTCACTGCGGCCGTCTCGCCATTTTCCCGTGCGTATCCTCTTCAGGTACTAACGCTGTTCACCTACACCAGGACACAAATGATGATATATCATTATGGGGTTTCTAACAGGAAACTATACATTTTGTCCCCGTCCTGACAGGGTGCCGACACTCTTTGCAAGCAACATCCATACAGAAACAGCACCTGGACCCTTAAACGTTGTTCTTTCATCCACAGGTAACGTCTCCAGTCATCGCCCTTTTCCGGTGCATGTTTGCTGCTACCATCTTGTATTTTTCGCCCAGCCTTTAGCCAACTCTGCCAATTTGTTTTCCCAGGGGCCGTTCTTACCATTCACTTTTTCTGTATTGGAGAGGACGAAATTTTCCTCTCACAAAGACTAAAGGAAGGATCATCCTTCCACCATTCTTTGAGCAGACCACCTAGGAGCTCAATATAAGGTCAGTCATAGGAGTGCAAGGTTAGCTGCACTTTGCTCTGGTATTTTTAGCTAATAGGTTTTCAAAACTTTTTTTATGTTATCCGTGTATACCCTACATTTCACATGCCTAATACTTTGCCCTTATATGTCCCACATCCAGGGACACCTAATAATACTTGCCCCTAGAAGAAGGTTCTCATCCACTTGAGTCGAAATGTCAGTGGTCTTTGCACCCCCCCAGGGGTCCGCACTCACCATGGACCACATGAACTTCTTACTTACAATCCAGACGTCGACCAATCCTACGGTCACCCTTTTTGCCATGCTTTGTTAGACCTTACATCCAGGTCTTCTTTTGATCCCTAGTGGGAGCTCACACTAGACACTGAGGACTCTGTACCTAGGTGTTAACCAACAGGCAGGTCTTCATAATCTATGGAGACTGATGTATACTAGTGATGAGCAAAGTGCGTCATTAGCATGTAAAAGAAGATGTTATAGATCACACGCATCTTCAATTCATGTTTCGAGCGAATCATTTTGAGAATGCTATACACAATATGACTGCCAGTGCTGTGACATTTTCAGATTCATGAATTTTTGGTTGTTTATGTATTTCAATATACGGTTGATTGCATTGATGAAATTGCATAAAGCTCAATCGGATGTATATTGTGTATTGTTTGGTGTATACTGTTCAGATGCACTTTAAAACTCTAACTCACATCTAAAGCCAAATAAAATAGGCAGATGCAACTTTAATGTGTATGTTAACAGATTTTTTGCAGTGATACAAACATGTTTTTGATTAACTGTTAATTTTATAAAGGTTTGATTCATTGTGCATTAAATCATTTCATATACTTTGTCTGAGGGTAGGACACTCCCCATGTTCATAAGGACATGTAGGGTCGGCATAAGGCTTTTTTAGGAGGGAGCGCACTATGGAGTGATTGAGGAGAGCAGGAAACGATACAGTGGCAAAGGAGTGATTGCAGAAATCAGACAAGGCTGGAGTGAGGGTGGCAATGTGGTCCTTGATGGTACTTTGAAAACTATTGACTATAAGTTTAGACTTTGTGGAATATGTTAGGAGGAGATATAAACATCTAGACATCTATTGACTTGTTGCCTCAAACAGATTTATTTATATAAGAAAGAATATAAGATTTTGTCTCTAATATGTGCCAAATTGTGTGTGATCAGTTTTGGAGCAGTATATACTCAGTGAACTTTTTGTTTATCACGGCTGCTGCTATTTATTTATGGAGAGAATTTGCGGCAAAAAATATTGCTGAATACTGATATACATTTTATTTTTATGTGAGATGAACTATTTCATTTGATTATTCTCTGAACTTATCGCTTAGATTTATATGTAATGTTTTATATGTGGTATTGTATTATGTTTGTGTAATATGTTTGTGTAATTGTATAAAAGGTTTGTTACATAAACCAAACGCACAAATAAAAAAATAGATAAAAAAAGAATGTCCTAAAATTTGATAATTTTATTTAATAGATTTATAAAAAATTTACTTTTGTTGAGATAAAGATAATCATAAAATACATATGGTGATTTTTGGGAGGGGAAAGTATTATTTCCAAAACATATGCTAAAAAATCCTAGGTGTTGCTTTGGTGATACTATGAGGTTTTCCCACTTTTTGCTTGCCGAAATACACTTTTGCTGATTTTATTTAGTGATTTTTTCTTCTGCAAATTGAACAAATGAGACTGGTTGCCTACCTATGTTTTGCCCCTGGGATTTTTCAAGGCTAAAGGACACATTTACAATTTCAGCTACACTTCAAAGAGAAAAGAAAATACAGATTAATTGGAATTCATAAATGTGATGTTGGACGATGTAGGAGGATGTCCAGCTTTCTCTGGCTTAGCTGTAAATGCTATACAGACACAGTCAGGATATTTCCAACCACAACCTTTAATCAAATATAACTGGACTCCCCACCCCACGATGTTCCCCTCATCCTGCTGCAGTTCCTACTCTAACATAACGAAGAAGACTGCCTATGAAACAACAACAGACTTTACAGCAAAAACATATTGTTACAAATGGGCTCCTCTTTTATTGGCTGTTTATTATGCACCAATGCACGTGTTTGTCATGGTGCAACAAAGCAAGGGGGAAGGGAGTAGCGATACTGCTAGGCCTTGTACATTCAGATTGTGCAAGTGCAGGTTATTGCGGAACCAGAATTCGAACCTGTGTTTCACATCGTGGCCTTGCTTCCAAGACCTGTGTGTGAGCAATAAAAGTAAAATTAAGCAAGCAGCTAACAAAGCCATGACAACATCAAGAACAGAACATGTATTTTCAAGAAAGACAGTTTTAAGAAAAATACCACAAAAATGTGAATCAGTTACACAAATTACTAGTGAACGTTTTGCTTACTGTTGCAGGGTGAACTCATGCAAAAATGTTGTTGACTGGTGAGCCAGCTTTACAATTTTCACACATGGGTTTTCTTGCTATTGACCCCACATTGTAAAAGTATATTTTGCATGAATACCCCCTGATAGTAAACATTGGCCTAAGCACATTTGCATTGCACGGTAAATCCCATTGGAATTAACCTGAAACAGGCTGACTATGCCGCCATTTTAAGTTATCCGCCATTTTTTTATTAACTGCTGCTTTCTGACCCATGTTAGAAATTGTGTTTTCAGCTCCAGCAGAGCAAAAGGAACCTTGTACTGTGTCAACATAGTTAAACATGCTGAAGCTGCTAAGATGGATTGTTTGTCCTGCACTAAGGAAACCTTGGAGTTAAACATGAGCTGTGCTAATCAGTAATTTAGATGCCCTCTGTACCAACAGTGTCTTCCTCGTTCAAATAGCGAAACAGAATGATGAAGAGCTGAACATGTGCTTTTGCAGAAATCTTTGTATTTGTTCCTTGAAACTAAGCTGACTTTAAACTTAAGAATAAATGGTAGACACATATAAGTAAATGAAATAAGGACTGTTACCCTTGTGTCCAATGTTTGAAAAAACATATGAAGTGTTTAACAGAAAACAATCAGCTATTCAAGGAGGTTTTAACATGTATTAGTTTTGTGGAAAGGCTATGTACCCTAGGTTAATGTGTTACACGAAGAGGGGCTGGACGATGTGTCCGGGATTGTGAGAGAAATGTATAAATACTCATGTTTTTTAATTGTCCAGCACTCTCTCATCTCATGGTGTCTGCTTGCACGAATTGTGGGGTGTTGAGAGCCAGACAGCTGTTCTGCTAAAATAAACTATACTTGTATCTTAGTACTCGTGACTGGTGTATTTCTATTATGTGGTATTAAGCCTCGATATTCTTTTAATCTTTCAGATGGCACCCGAATAGGGACCCTTATGATTGATGTCACATCGCTAGATGAAGACAAGACTGCCGGACCAGGATCGGAGAGTGACGGGGGCTCCTGCAAAGTGAGACACGATTCCTCCGCAGTACTGCATGCCCGATCCCTGGCGGTGAGAAGCGTGTAGTAGGACATCAGAACGAGGATCCTCGTATCAAGGCCTGTTTTGTGAAAATGCCAGTTACAACAATTTGTAATCTGATCAGACTTTTTGAAATTTGAAATCAGGTGAGTCGTGCCCCGATTCTTAAAAGTCCTGATATTGGTTGCAGTTTTGTTTTTGCAAATACAAACAACGCAAGGTAAAGACAGTGATTTCATATGCCTGGGAAATTGACATCCTGTTTCAGGGTATTATTCCGCAGAGAGACACAATCTTTGAAACAAGGCCAACCAGCACCACCCGATAGGTCGCCTCCTTACTTTATGTATTGTAAGTACGGCCTAGGAACTATCATATTTAATGAAATTTGGCACGGACAGACCAGACATGTTTCTGAACTTCAGGGGCCAATCTATGTTGGTTTTAACATTGCCCGCCTAGAGCATTTTTTTCAGGGTAATTAATGGAATAAATGTGTGCCGAAAAGGGGAGCGCAAGTGTGAAAATCACAGCGCATGCATGCCAAAGCCTCACACGCAGCCGTTCATCGATTCATGGAATGCGCTGCGCTAGTAAAACCTGGGATGTGCGTCAAATTCAAGGTTGGCGCACGCAGGCGCACCCGTCACTAAACGGCGTGCGCTACGCGCACAGGGAAAGCACACATCGTGTAGCGCACACAAGAAAATTGGGCGGAACACGGGCGTAACACGTGGAATGGGGAACAACGCATGAAAATGTGGGTGTTACGGGGGAAGTACAGGAGGTAAATGCTGCAACGCCCACACGCGTGCTAACAACATGTATTCATGGAAACGATCACGGGAAAGCCGTGCGCCAAAAAAAACGTGCTAATCTGGAAACACGTACGCCAGCAGGAAGTAGGACACCGCAGGAGGAGGAGGATAGCCAGGCCCTGCATTTTTTTACCCAGGACCAGCCTTTTTGGGATGCCTGATGACCAGGTGTATGGGAGGTACAGGTTTCCACCACACATAATCCTAGAACTGGTCAGGGAGTGGGAGGATGACCTCACATCACCAACCCTGTGCTCCCAAGCACTGAGCCCCTTGGAAAAGGTGCTCAATGTACTGCACTTCTTGGCTACTGGGTCATTTTAGCGGACAAGTGTTACAGTCGGGAGTCAGAGGTCCAGTAGGGGTGGTCACAACAACAACTACCCCCCAGGAGGAGGAGGACGTGCAGGCATCAAGAGGCAGGGCACAGGCACGGCAGCAGCAGGCTCAAGGTGGGAGCCATGATGCCTCGGGGCCATCAACATCAGAGGGGCAGGCATCGGCCGGAGGGCAGGAGGACCCTGGACTGGGAGTGTCTTCCGTGTGGCAGCGTTTGGGCCAGCAAATAGATGCGGAGCGGTGGCGGGAGGAAGAGACATGGCTCACTATGGTCAGGGCAGAGAACTCCATGAGCAGGGCACTGAGGCGGGCTGAATGCCTCGATGCAATTTGCAGAGAGTTAGAGGTGGACAATGCATATCCCTTTAAAACCTCGGGCCATGGAGCAGGCCTGCCTCCAGGACGTGGAACAGGAGTTCGATGATGCCCTGGCCCGGGAAATCAACAAGTGAGCCGTAGGACTTGCCCGCCGGCATTGTATATAGTTAATTAGTGTTAGGTTTACTTTCTGTTTTTATTTATTTTGGGGCGCTTGGACAATGCCCCACCTTTTTGTATATAGTTGTTCATTAGGTAGGGTTTTTTGTAGGTTTCCTTTCAATGGTTTGGCTCATGGACCCTGGATTTGTACTTTGTATATAGTTCTACACTGGATTTCACTTCTTTTTTTTCATGGATCAATGGTTTTGTCTTATTTTTTCACTTTGGATTTGTTTTGACGGACAGACACTTTGGACCCATGTGCTTTTGGATTGATTTGGATTCTGCTTTCACACATTTTTATTTTATATTTTGGACATGCAGCTTTATCTTCATTATTTCCATTATTGTGTGTTTCATTTCATTCCCTTGCTTTTGTGTTTAATACATTTTTATTTCATACTTCAATGTGTGGTATTCTCTCTTTGGATTCATGCATGTCACAATGTGTGTTTTCTCAATCACTTGCACCCATTGTGTGTGTGTGAGGGACATGTGTTGATATGCATACTTGCCATTTGGGATGTATCATGTGATGGGGATTTCAATGTGGGGTGGATGTAATACTTGGTTGTGTGTTTGGACTGGGATTGCGTTGTGTGTGATTTGGGTGGCCATAAGGCCCATGATTGTGGATTGTGATGACGTGTTGGGGGGGGACATGAGTCGGGCATGCTGGCAGGTGCCTGTCACTGCTGGGTGGGTGAGTGGGTGGGGGGACATGAGTCAAGGCCTGCTGGCAGGTGCCTGTCACTGATGGGTGGGCGGGGGTGTAGGGGGACATGAGTCGGGGCCTGCTGGCAGGTGCCTGTCACTGCTGGGTGGGTAGGGGTGCAGGGGGACATGTGTCGGTGCTCACTTGTGCATGGTGACATGTGGGCTGGCTGGGGGGCATGGCCAGAGTGGATGGGCTGCCTGCGGGGCATGGCCAGGGGTGCAGGGTAGTCCCCTGTGTTGTGGGCTGCCTGCAGAGCCTGGGGAGGGGGAGAGGGCACAACTGGGAGGACACACACTGCCAATTCGCGTTGGGGCACCCCAGGAATACACATACCCCGCTCGCCCAGAGAAATCACGTGTGAAACTCCCTGCACACCCCTCAGAATACACGTACCCCGCTCACCCAAGGCCTATCGCGTGTACAACTTCCCGCGCACCCCCAAAATACACGTACCCCGCTCGCACAAGGCCTATCGCGTGTACAACACCCCACGCACCCCCAGAATACACGTGCCCCTCTCGCACAAGGCCTATCGCATGTAAAACTTCCCGCACACCCCCAAGATAAATGTACCCCGATTGCACAAGGCCTATCGCGTGTTAAACCTCCCACGCAGCCCCCAAATACACTGTACCGGCCCTGTGAACTGGTGCAGGGTTAGCGCGGCCCTTTGCGCTGCATTGGGCCTTTCAATGCCTTATCCTTACGCAAGGGGCGTTCTTAGGGGCGTAACTGGCGCTGCGGGATGTTCTCTGCGTCAACGCTCAAAATGGCTTTGATATTCCATGAATACGCAGTGCGCCAGAATGCTGTTTAGCGCACACGGCTGGCGCACGCTGGCGCACGCTACCTCTCTGCGCTGCTCGCATGCGCTACCTCTGTGCTGAAATCTATGAATTACCCCAATAACCTGTATTGTTGAGAAAAAAGGCTAGGCCTGCAGCATTTGATGCAGTTAGATATTGGAGGAAGGAAGCTATGCAGCAACTCAGAAGTAGAGAAAAGCATGCACGTAGACACATGACGAATGCTGAGAAAGCATTGTTGCATGATCAGCAGGTACAGTCAGAATCCATTAGAAGTATGGATAGGTCTTTTCAACTAGATGTGCAAAAGATCTATCTCTCTCAGGATTTTCATACATCGGATGTGTTACTTAATAAATTATTGAATTAATGTAGAACTGTTTCAGCTGTACCACCTCCTTATGTGCCTCCTCCTGTTGCTGTCCCTCCTCTTCCCATTGTTGTTCCTCTTCCTCCCGTCACTGTTCCCCCTCTTGCACCTGCACCCTTGCCGACAGTTGCCGTCCCCATAGCTCTGTCTGCACCGCCAGCAGTATTGCCTCTGCTATCTATTGGCTCTTTGTCAGGTGGTTCTGCTCCACCTGTAGTGGTTGAAGGGGTGGGAGCTGATCCAAGAATAGTGACTTGTGGCACAGTATCTAAAGGCAGAAAGAGAGAATTGTATATGTGGGCTAAAAAGTACATAGAAGAGGGTGATGAATCGGCTGTTTTAGTTGCGATTTCTGACCAAGGGGGTATTCCTGAACAGAATATTTTGATAGAACGGATGGGAACGTATTTAGTTGACATATGGAGTGATTTAACGGACATGAATGTCCCACAGGGATTGAGGGATTTGAATGTCCTTGCCCGCTCAAGGGACAAGACGGAAAAAGTATATGAGCATGTAGAGAAGGTATTTGAGTTTAATAGAGAGCTAGATCGATTACAGGAAGATGAAATGGATGGTAAGGAACGGCAAGCTTCCTATGTGCAGAAGCAATTTCTTCCTCCATTGAAACCAATGAGTGAAGAAATGCGAATTTGCACAAGAGAAGCTCTTAGATGGATTTTGGATGTTTCAATTTCTCCCATTAAAGTGCATGACACGTTTAGTCAGTATGCTCCGGCAATGCAAAGGAAAGTGCTCCAGGTGATGGTAGAGTATCTACAAGATGAATTTATGAAGAGAAAGGAATGTTGTCCCGCAGATTTGACAGTTATTTATAAAAGGCATTTTCGCCCAATACTGCTTTGACCACTTTGTCACTTGTTGCTTAATAGACGCACAAATTTGCCTACTTTACAATTGCCGGTGAGGGAGGTTCCTCCGAAATTTGTTCCAAAAGTAGAGATTCCAGCTAATGCTGCAGCAGGCACACCTGCCACTACTATTGAAGCACATTATGTCTCACAGTTTGTCCATGTTCCATTTTCTAGACTGGAAGTGAATGCCATTAGGAAATCAATTCCAGATATTAGGAAGAATCCAACCGGATTCTATAAAGAAATTGAATCTGTCTTGTATTCGTCAGTTTTCATGCTGGGTGATATAGATTTGTTGTTTCCTGTGATCCTTTCTGCTGATTTGTGGAAGCAGATTAGAACTGTAGATGATCAGGCAGGGATGGATGATACATGGGATGCCTTAGTACGAGTAGATGGGGTAAGGAATGGCAGTGAGAAACCGCCACAGGTGATACTGATGTTGCCAGATAGAATAGTGACTAAATTGAAAGCTCTGGTTCCTGAAAAAAGAATCATATGGGATAAGCTTACGGTTTGCATGCAATTGAAGTCAGAGGGTGCAACTGAGTATTTTAACAGATTTGAGCAAGTGTTTTCAGATTTTAGTGGTCTGGACTTAAGTACAGAGCAAGGAAAGAGGCTGTTTGTTGATAAATGTTTGCATGGATTATTGCCTGAAATCCAATCACAGATCATGACTTCTGAAAGTGCATAGCAAACGAAATCACAATCTGAAGTGTTACACATGGCTCAGTACTATGAAAATAGGGTTAATACAGAGAAGAAGAAGGTGGAAAAGAAGAAGGGAGATCTGAAAACTTAAGTATTATTGCAGCAAATAGCTATAGGAGCCAGAAGTGGGAATACACAGTTTAGAGGCCAATTTAAACCACAGGGTGGCGGACAACTGGGCCCTGTACATATGAACCAGTGTGCATATTGTAAGCAGAGGGTCATTGGCAAGCACAATGCCCGATCCTTAAGCAGAGATCGAATAGTACGTATGGTGCCATGGGTAGACGATCCAGATGCAGTCCTGGGATAGGGGGTCCTGGTAGAAGTCAGTTTGCACAGAATCAACAGACACCATCACAAGATAATCAGCAACAGAGTGTTACTATGGGAATATTTTAGATAATCCTTTGAATGTCTATTTTTTCGGAGGATTTTGTATCTGACGATATACTGTTCCATTTGGACAACCCGAAGCAGGGTCTGGTACCAATACTTATTCCCATCGATCAGAAAGGGCCCTATGTTGAAATGAATCGGGATGAGGTTCGCCATGATTTACTCGCTGAAGGATTCACACTGTATATAGAAAGTGATCTATGGGTCCACTAACACTCTTGAGACCTGGAACTTTTTTACTATTATTGACCTCCTCCTACCTTTTCCTTTACTTCTATACAGACTTATGTACTAACGCAAACTCCTTGTCCCTTTTGACTCAGTCCACGTACCGCTTTCCGGAATCCTTTTGGGAAACTAATGTAAGTGTTGATAGAACTCTGTTACCGTTACCTTTACCTATACTTGCACTTTAAGTATACTATTGACTTTTCACATTTCTTACTTAGTGTGGATGCACACTCTACCTCTCTAAAAGCACCCGCTATCCATGGACATTGTATATGTTTTTTCAACTATGCCTACTCCATAGTTGGTAAGTGGCACACTACCTATATGCATGGATTATGCCATAATTGTATATAATTTGTGTAGTTTTTTTTAATTTTTGTTTTTTTAAAATAGATAGCTTGTCATTATCCCACAAATTTTATATCCTTTTCGTGTTGGTTAGAGATACTACTTATCTGACTGGACTTATACTAAACTAAGCTACTAGGTACTATCTCAGACATCTCTTGACAATGATTCAAACTACATCTATGATTTGATGTTTTGAAAGTTTGTATGAATAATTGAATTTTATGCAAAATACTAACAGCGAAAAAACGGCGCACGTGTGCGAAAACGTGCGATTCGCAATGAAATAGCGAAAATCGCAGTGCAAGTGCGATTATCGCAGTGCAAGAGCGATTATCGCACAGAAAACATCGCACATCTATTCATGGAAGTCCGTGCACGCGCAAATTGTGGGATGTGCGCTGAAAAAGTGCGCGGCGCACGCTGGCGCACGCTGGCGCACGCTGGTGCACAGGTCACCGAACGCCGTGCGATAAGGCCACAGCGAATTCGCACATAGCGCGGCGCACATAACAAAAGTAGGCGTAACACGGGGCGTCACACGCAGAATGGGGAACAACTTGTGAAAATGTGGGCGTCACGGGGGAAGTACAGGAGGCAAGTGGACAGAACGCCCACACGCTCGCCTACAACACGTATTCATGGAATGGAATAGGGAAAAACAGCGCACGGCCAAAGACGCGCACAGGCCCATACATGTCCGCCACACGAAAGCAGGCGGTAGCGTCCCTGCGCAGGAAAAAAATGTGCACCCGAGAAGTTCCACACGCGATTGGCCTGGGCGCATGTATTTCAGAGGTGCGCGAGAAGTTCCACACGCGATTGGGCCTGGGGGAGCGTGTGTGTGTATTTCAGAGGTGCGCGTGAAGTTCCACATGGGATTGGCCTGGGTGCGTGTATTTCAGAGGTGCGCGAGAAGTACCACATGCGATTGGGCCTGGGGGAGCGTGTGCGTGTATAACAGTGGTGCGCGAGAAGTTCCACACGCGAATGGCCTGGGCGCATGTATTCCAGGGGTGCGCGAGAAGTTCCACACGCGATTGGCCTGGGCGCGTGTATCGCAGGGGTGCATGAGAAGTTCCACACGCGATTGGCCTGGGCGCGTGTATTTCAGGGGTGCGTGAGAAGTTCCACACGCGATTGGCCTGGGCGCATGTATTTCAGAGGTGCGCGAGAAGTTTCAAACGCGATCGGGCCTGGGGGAGCATGTGCGTGTATTTCAGGGGTGCGCGAGAAGATCCACACGCGATCGGGCTGGGGGAGCGTGTGCGTGTATTCCAGAGGTGCGTGAGAAGTTCCACACGCGAATGGCCTGGGCGCATGTATTCCAGGGGTGCGCGAGAAGTTCCACACGCGATTGGCCTGGGCGCGTGTATCTCAGGGGTGCGTGAGAAGTTCCACACGCGATTGGCCTGGGCGCGTGTATTTCAGAGGTGCGCGAGAAGTTTCACACGCGATCGGGCCTGGGGGAGCATGTGCGTGTATTTCAGGGGTGCGCGAGAAGTTCCACACGCGATTGGGCCTGGGGGAGCATGTGCGTGTATTTCAGAGGTGCGCGAGAAGTTCCACACGCGATTGGCCTGGGCGTGTGTATTTCAGGGGCTCGCGGGTGGTTTTACAAGCAATCAGGCCTGGGGGAGCGGGGTACGTGTATTTCTGGTGCTTGCGGGTGGTTTCACACGCGATCGGGTGTTGGGGGAACAGGGTACCACTCACCCGTCTGCCTTGCGTGTAGAAGAACGCGTAGCCACCACCCACCCGCTGTGAAGTGATAGCGTGTGAACCCCAACGCATGCAAAACACATGCACCGCACCCCACGAAAAGCAACGCCCGTGCGCGATATGTCACAGACGCGCATACGCGCTAAGGGCCTTTGGTCCAATGGAATGCGTGCTGACGCTCTTACGCGCTAAGGGCCTTTCCTCGAATTACACGCTGACGTGCAGAATTTTCACGTGCCAAATCACTCCGTATCAAGCTGGCCACGCATAAGCACACGGAAGACCACGCTCCTGCCCAGAAGGCCAAACTACTGCCCCCCAGATCCCCGAGCACGCTCCCACCTGCCATCTGCTGCTGCCTGACTGCGTGCTCCCACGTGCCCTGCCATTTGCTTCCTGCACATCAGCCAGGGGTGCTGTTGCTGTGACCACCCCTGCTGGAACCGAAGACTCCCGACTGGGATTCCATCGCTCCACAGCCCAGCCCCAGGACCCAGTTGCCCACCCACTCCTGCCTCTGGGGTTGTCATGTCGGGCACTGCAACATCTGGCACCACTGACAACCCCCGGCCAGAGAGGCAGAGGGGCACCAGCTTCAGTGCCACCGAAGTTGGTGTCCTGGTGGAGCAAGTCCTGGGGCAGTATGATGCCCTCATCGGAAGTTCCCGCGCCGACAAGGAAGGACGGACTCGGATCTGGACTGACATCGTGACTGCCATCAATGCGGAGGGGGTGGCAGTCCGCGACTTCCAACATGTCAAGAAGCGCTGGGAGGACTTCAGGTCCAGGACCCTGAACAAGGCCCGGCGCCTCTTGAAGGCAGTGGATGCCAAGGGGCGCCGGGGCCACTTGTCAGAAGATCAGATGAGGGTCCTGGAACGCATATCCCCAGCGCTCCATGTCCAGGTCCTTGAGAGGCTGACCCGTCTAGAGTCGAGCGGTAAGTGTACATGCTTCCTGATTGTGAGCTGTGCGTGTGGTGATGTTTCAGTAGTGTGCAGGTTGAACATCTGATTGTATGGGGTCGAGTATGGGTGGGGGTGTACAGGGCCGTGGGGCTAACACATGCGAGGGCTGTAATGTGTGAGACATAGATGGTGCTTGTGTGTGTAGGCTTGCATGCCAAATGCAGTTGTGTGGGCACACATGTTTGGATGAATGTGTATGTAAGTAGACATGTCCGTGATGTCACGCATGTATGTTGTTTTCAGCTGCATGTATCAGCACTGTGTACATGTGCATTTGTGTGTATTTGACAAGGGTGCAACAGTGATGCAACATGGATGCATGTGACAGCGGGATGTGGAAGCCTGATTGGCAGATTTGACATGGATGCCCATCTGAACACTGCAACACTTGGCAGAGGTGTACACATGCATGCAAGTGTGGGGGTGTGTGTACATGTGTGGTGCACTTCCTGTGTTGCATGTGATGTCTGGCTCAGCTTTGCCTGCTCATGCTGTTGTATGGGTATGGATGGTGCTGGCAGTTGTGATATGGCTGTGGTATGGCTCATGTGTGCGAGTTGAAATGACATGTGTGTTGGGGATTGTGATGGCATGTCTGAGGTTTGCCAATGCCACTCATGTACAACTGTCATGTGTGTATGTGTCCATTGTACAGTGCCCTGATGCCTGTGTTTTATTTCTCCCTGTCTGCAGCATCAACTGATGAAGAGGGCGGAGAAGGTGCTCCACCGCCAGCCGGAGACACAAGGCCCGGCTCCCCTCCCATGTTGTCATCTCGTCGGGGAGTGAGGAGTCCGGTGCCGCGTCCCAGGCCGCAGCTGCCGGGGGGAGGTCCAAGAGGCGGAGGTTGGAGTTGGACTCCTCGGCAGCAGAAGGGGCAGCTGGGACCCCACAGGGCCCAATGGGGGAAGATGGCACAGAGTCATCCAGGTTGGTGGAGGGTTTGGTGGAGGAGGAGGCCGTGCAAGCAACAGAGACGGGGTCTGGAGGTGGGGATCCCACTGGTGCTAGTGGTGCAGTGCAGGACCAGGGACAGGAGGCAGCACAGGCCGCCGTGGAGTTGCCTGTGTGCAATCCTGCCCCTGATCCTGTCCCTGCATCATCTTGCACCAGCAGGGATGCCTACGTTCAGACCCGTTTTCAGGCAGGGGATGCGCAAACGACAACTGGCCTTCCTCTGCCTGCGGACGTTGCTATCCGGGTCCGGGTTGAGCCTGTCCTGACTGGTGTGGCGTTGCGTCAACGGGCCATGCGAGGTGACCTGCAGTCTTTTCATGAGGAGACTGCACGTCATCTCGAATGGCTCGTTGACCATGTCAGCCTGCTGGGACAGGTCCCCCAGGCCGGATTCCTCCGTTTGATGGGGCTTGCTACGACCCCCTCCTCAACTGCTTTCCCTACGCACCAGTCGTCCTCTGTGCCATCTTCCCACCCATCAGTCACCTGGGTGCCCTGTGGAGCTGCCTCTGACAGTGCGGCCAGGCTGGTGGAGGAGGCATCCCTGCCACAGTCGGGAGTCGGACGTCCAGCAGGGGTGGCCACATCAACGACTGCACCCCAGCCGGCGGAGGATGTGCAGGCAGCAGGAGGCAGTGCACGGGCAGAGGCACAGCAGCAGCAGCAACGTGGTGGGAGCCATGAAGGCTCGGGGCCTTCAACATCGGAGGGGCAGGCATCGGCCGGAGGGCAGGAGGACCAAGGACAGAGAGTGTCTTCCGTGTGGCAGCGGTTGGGCCACGCCATAGATGCGGAGCGGCAGCGGGCGGAAGAGGCACGGCTCACAATGGTCAGGGCGGAGAACTCCATGCGGAGGGCCCTGAGGCGGGCCGAGTGCCGCGAGGCAATCCGCAGGGGGTTGGAAGTGGACACGTCGACGGCCCTGCGGACCCTCGGGGCCATGGAGGAGGACCGCCTCCGGGACATTGAGCAGGAGTTCGATGATGCCCTGGGCCGGGACATCCAAAAGTGAGCCGTCAGACTAGCCCGCTGCCCTTGTAGATAGTTATGTAGGTAGTGTTAGGTTTCCTTTGTTTTTTGATTTATTTTGGACCTTTTGGACATTGGCCACATTTTTGTATATAGTTTATTTTATTAGTTAGTGTTGTTAGATAGGTTTCATTTCTTTTGTTGGGATAATGGACCCTGGCTTGTTCGTCTGTACATAGTTCACTGTTGGATTTAATTTTTCTTTCAAAATTTACCCATGGAGCAATGGCTTTCAATTATTATTTCCCATTGGATTTGCTTTTGTGGACAATGACTTTGGACACCATTACTTTGGATTATGATTTTTGGTTTTGCTTCTTTTTAACGGACATGCTTCTTTTCAATTTTGTACATTCCCATTTCTGTTTCTTTATTTTTGAATCTATTTATGTTTCCTTTAATACATATTTTTTTATCGAACTTCAATGTGTAGTATCAACTCATTGGTTTCATGCATATCATGATATGGGTTTTGAGATTCACTGACACCCATTGGGTGTATGTGAGGGACATGTGTTTGTTTCGAAACTTGCAATTGGTGTTCTGTCATGTAATTGCCGTTTCTGAGTGGGTGGATGCAATACTCGGGTGGGTGTTTTTCATTTGGAGGCTGACCATAGGGACCAGGGATCTAGATTGTGATGACATGTTGGCTGGGGAACATGAGTTGGGGCCTGCTGGCAGGTGCCCCACAGTGCTGGGGGATGGGGGTGGTGGGAGACATGGGTGGGGGCCTGGTGGAGGGTGCCCCTGCACTGCTGGGGGGTGGGGGTGGTGGGAGACATGAGTGGGGGCCTGGTGGAGGGTGCCCCTGCACTGCTGGGGGTGGGGGTGGTGGGAGACATGGGTGGGGGCCTGGTGGAGGGTGCCCCTGCACTGCTGGGGGGTGGGGGTGGTGGGGAACATGAGTTGGACATGGATGGGGGCCTGCTGGCAGGTGCCCCACAGTGCTGAGGGGTGGGGGTGGTGGGAGACATGGGTGGGGGCCTGGTGGAGGGTGCCCCTGCACTGCTGGGGGGTGGGGGTGGTGGGAGACATGGGTGGGGGCCTGGTGGAGGGTGCCCCTGCACTGCTGGGGGTGGGTGTGGTGGTAGACATGGGTGGGGGCCTGGTGGAGGGTGCCCCTGCACTGCTGGGGGGTGGGGGTGGTGGGGAACATGAGTTGGACATGGGTGGGGGCCTGCTGGCAGGTACCCCACAGTGCTGGGGGGTGGGGGTGGTGGGGAACATGAGTTGGACATGGGTGGGGGCCTGCTGGCAGGTGCCCCACTGTGCTGGGGGGTGGGGGTGGTGGGAGACATGGGTGGGGGCCTGGTGGAGGGTGCCCCTGCACTGCTGGGGGGTGGGGGTGGTGGGAGATATGGGTGGGGGCCTGGTGGAGGGTGCCCCTGCACTGCTGGGGGTGAGGGTGGTGAGAGACATGGGTGGGGGCCTGGTGGAGGGTGCCCCTGCACTTCTGGGGGGTGGGGGTGGTGGGGAACATGAGTTGGACATGGGTGGGGGTCTGCTGGCAGGTGCCCCACAGTGCTGGGGTGTGGGGGTGGTGGGGAACATGAGTTGGACATGGGTGGGGGCCTGCTGGCAGGTGCCCCACTGTGCTGGGGGGTGGGGGCGGTGGGGAACATGAGTTGGACATGGGTGGGGGCCTGCTGGCAGGTGCCCCACAGTGCTGGGGGGTGGGGGTGCAGGGGAACATGAGTTGGACCTGGGTGGGGGCCTGCTGGCAGGTGCCCCACAGTGCTGGGGGGTGGGGGTGGTGGGAGACATGGGTGGGGGCCTGGTGGAGGGTGCCCCTGCACTGCTGGGGGTGGATGTGATGGTAGACATGGGTGGGGGCCTGATGGAGGGTGCCCGTGCACTGCTGGGGGGTGGGGGTGGTGGGGAACATGAGTTGGACATGGGTGGGGGCCTGCAGGCAGGTACCCCACAGTGCTGGGGGGTGGGGGTGGTGGGGAACATGAGTTGGACATGGGTGGGGGCCTGCTGGCAGGTGCCCCACTGTGCTGGGGGGTGGGGGTGGTGGGAGACATGGGTGGGGGCCTGGTGGAGGGTGCCCCTGCACTGCTGGGGGGTGGGGGTGGTGGGAGACATGGGTGGGCGCCTGGTGGAGGGTGCCCCTGCACTGCTGGGGGTGGGGGTGGTGAGAGACATGGGTGGGGGCCTGGTGGAGGGTGCCCCTGCACTTCTGGTGGGTGGGGCTGGTGGGGAACATGAGTTGGACATGGGTGGGGGTCTGCTGGCAGGTGCCCCACAGTGCTGGGGTGTGGGGGTGGTGGGGAACATGAGTTGGACATGGGTGGGGGCCTGCTGGCAGGTGCCCCACTGTGCTGGGGGTGGGGGTGGTGGGGAACATGAGTTGGACATGGGTGGGGGCCTGCTGGCAGGTGCCCCACAGTGCTGGGGGGTGGGGGTGCAGGGGAACATGAGTTGGACCTGGGTGGGGGCCTGCTGGCAGGTGCCCCACAGTGCTGAGGGGTGGGGGTGCAGGGGGACATGTATGGGACATGAGTGGGGGCCTGCTGGCAGGTGCCCCGCAATTCTGGGGTAGGGTTGCAAGGGGACATGAGTTGGTGATCATTAGTGCAAGGAGACATGTGCGTTTGCTGGGGGGCATGCCCATGTTGGGTGGGCTGCCTGCGGGACATGACCAGGGATGCAGGGTAGTCCCCTGTGGTGTGGGCTGCCTGCAGAGGCCGTGGAGGGTGTACAGGGAACACCTGGGAGGACCCACACTGCCAAATCACATGTAGGACTCCCCGGCACCCCTGGAATACACGTACCCTGCTGAAATCGCGTGTAAAACTTCCCGCACACCCCTGAAATACATGCGGCCAGGGCAATCGCGTGTGAAACTTCCCGCGCACCCCTGAAATACACGCGCCCAGGGCAATCGCGCGTGGAACTTCCCGCTCACCCCTAAAATACACGCGCCCAGGGCAATCGCGTGTGGAACTTCTCGCGCACCTCTGAAATACACGCGCCCAGGGCAATCGCGTGTGGGACTTCTCGTGCACCCCTGAGATACATGCGCCCAGGCCAATCACGTGTGGAACTTCTCGCGCACCTCTGAAATACACGCGCCCAAGCCAATCGCGTGTGGAACTTCTCGCGCACCCCTGAGATACACGTGCCCAGGCCAATCGCGTGTGGAGCTTCTCGCGCACCCCTGAGATACACGCGCCCAGGCAAATCACGTGTGAAACTTCTCGCTCACCTCTGATATACACGCACACGCTCCCCCAGGCCAGATCGCGTGTGGAACTTCTCACGCACCTCTGAAATACACGCACACGCTCCCCCAGGCCAATCATGTGTGGAACTTCTCGCGCACCTCAGAAATACACGCGCCCAGGCCAATCGCGTGTGGGACTTCTCGCGCACCTCTGAAATACACGCGCCCAGGCCAATCGCGTGTGGAACTTCTTGCGCACCCCTGAAATACACGCGCCCAGGTCAATCGCGTGTGGAACTTCTCACGCACCTCTGAAATACACGCGGCCAGGCCAATCGCGTGTGGAACTTCTCGCGCACCTCTGGAGTACACGCGCCCAGGGCAATCGGGTGTGGAACTTCTCGCGCACCTCTGAAATACACGCAAACGCTCCCCAAGGCCAATCGCGTGTGGAACTTCTCGCGCACCCCTGAAATACATGCGCACAGGGCGTTCTTGGGGGCGTAACTGGCGCTGCTGCAGGGTCGCTGCGCCACTCTGCGCCACGTCTGCTTTTGGAGGTGAGAATCCATGAATACGCTGTGCGCGGAAATTGATTTTATCGCACGTGGCTGGCGCAGACATTCGCACGGGCACGCTGTGCAACAGCCGCGTGCGACACTTTTGAGAGGAATTACATGAATCGGCCTGTAAGTTGTACCCTTCTCTACTTTTTTTCTAGAAATTGAATTGTGAATTGTGAAATATGTTTTTGCCCCTGAAGAACAATTTATACTCGAAACGATTCGGGCCCAGAGATATTGGACAATAAATATCATGTTTGTTGTCTATATAAATGTTGTGAGCTTGTTATTCATTTTGACTGCTCCACCTATTTAATTGTCTATTGAACTGTGTGTTATGAAATTTAGTAAAACATAAAAACACGAAAGTTATTGATCTGCTTTGCAGATATCAGACAGTGTGCAGGGGACGGGAGTTCCTAAATTCTTTAGGAACAACCACATTTTGTCCTCCATTTTCCCAACCTAGTTGCCAAGGTTGAGTCTTTTCTCCCCCACACCTCAAATTATCTCTAACTCTATAAAGGTAACTCTAAAATACCCTAATACTCCTTTGCTAAATCATAGGCATGCCCCGTGTTTTTGCTCATCTTCTTATAGTTTGTTTCTCCTCTAAGTTGGGGAGGGGTTGGCAACTTTCTTTAACACTAGCACCCTGCTACACTAAATAATATGTCATTCTCTAAAATAAACACCCTTACTGACAAATCAGCTACCACTTTGGCTTTCTCTGATGAGGAAGCAGTGAGAATACTCGGACTGATTAAAGATACCAGTAAGGAACCACTGAGCATAGATAATCCACAAAATCTAATTCAAAAACTAGAAAGATTGATCAGAAGGGAAATTGCTCAAAAACTTCATGCCACTACCCTGGCACAATACTTTAAATCCAAAAGAATACCAAGAGGACTTTGGATATACCTTCGACCAACGCTCTGTAAAGATAACCTTGAATTTGTGAAACGCTGGGAGCAAATATTGAACAAATGCTCGCTTGACCTCATTCTACTTACAATTGAGGAATTATCAAAGTCTCTATCTCAAATCAATCAGGAAATCTTAGAGGTCTCTTCTCAATTATCAAAACTCAAAACAGCAACAGAACTACAAACCATACTGGAGGATACTAACAATAAATTGGACAACTATAAGAAAGAAAACGAACAGCGTAAAATAAGAAAATTTAGACGGGACACTCTTGATTACGCCCGTGATATCGTTTACTCCTGGCAAGAATTTTATAATAGTAAACAAGCAAATTTCACTCCAAGACAACCTAAACCTCGACCCACGAACAACAATACCAATAGTAGCGATGTGAACAGTGGAGAATTAGAAGAAATTCCATCAACGAGTAGCACCACAGTGCCAAAACCTACCGAGGGTCAAAGTACTGCTCCACCACCTATAACAACACCAATACCAACACCAGAAAGTTTTTTAGGAGGAGGAGAAAAGCCAGAAGAGGGAAAAAGAAAACCTCGTCAGAAGAACAAACACTGAGGGATCCCATAATAGGTAACATTTCTTCTAAACTACTCTCACAATCGCAATTCAATACCCTCAATTTTGGTATATCATTTATACCAACAAACAATACGAGATTATTTGAAGAAGTTAATCTTTTCAAGTTAGTTCGCAAAATGGGGTTGAAAATCTTTTTTGACAATCTAACAACTAACACAAGTGAGAAAGATAAATGTCCACACCTTGAAATGAAAGACAAAAGCCACTTTGATCCTCAAATCAACCATCCTTTAGTAAATCTGTTTAAAACCAAAACCACTAGAGCACTCAAATACCTTAAATACAGTAAATCTAACAAACAAAATATCAAGAAACATCAGCTTAAAATCATTAAAGATCTAGCAGAGGACAATAGTATTACTATTAAAAAAGCTGATAAAGGGGGTGCCTTGGTTATCATGGACACCGTGCTGTACAATAAAGGCTGTTTGAAATGATTATCTGATCAAGATACCTACCTCAAATTAGACCATGACTGTCAAGGCACTCTGGTCCAAGGCGCAGGAGCAACGCAATACCAACCACCCCCACTATGGTCGTGGAGCCTGCAAGTCAAAGCTTACACAGGCGACCCGGACCAGAGCAGGGAAGGAGGGTTAGGGTCTCGCTGGTTGGATAGGTTGGGGGTGTTTAGGGAAACCGGATTGAGGGTTGGGTAGAGGTTGTGGATAGGAAGGGGTATTTTAGGGAAAGGGCTGATTATTGCACACTTTTGATGTACTTGGTACCAAGTAGCTGTTCACACACCAATACCACATACCCGGCCTTAGGCCCCCTCACTGGTTAACCTTAGATACAAGTCTAGCCCAAGCACCTAAATCAGTCCACAACTAAATAGCATTATTTTCTAGCATGCAAACTTAGCCCTGGTTTTCAGTGTCCTGTCCGTGGTAGAGCCGTCAAGTCTTGTGGAAGGTCCGTAGTGTTTCACTGCTGGTCCAAGCTAAAAGAAATAACACGAGTTAACGTTTTGTCCTCTGAGTTCAGATAACATTCACACTCATTCCTCATACACGTTCAAGCCACACAACGTTCAATGCTGCCACCCGAACTCTGTTCACGGGCGGATGAGTGTGCCAAAGTTACGCCACTGCTCTGGGCCTTTTTCCACTAGTTCCTGATGTGGAAATTGCCAGCGCTATCTTCCACAGGGGTCTTCCTTCAGACCGCCGCGGAAAGTTGCCACATGTGTTTTCGCCTCCTGTGCGCCTTGTTCTCCCTGGTCCCAGGAGGCGGGAACACACACACTATTTGGATACGGATATTTCCATACACTTCACTTCCCCACAACAACACAAGCGCGGTATGGCAACACGCCAAAATACACGGCCACTTATCTTCTCGGTAGGCGCAGGGGCTAGGAATGGGCGAGCAATGGCCCCCTGCACTTCTCCCCCGAAATCTCAGATTCCCAAGATGGGCCATGATGGGTAAAAGGACTTATCTTGTGAGAGCGAGGGGCCGGGCTGCTTCTCCGGTGGGGCTGGGTCCCTCGCGAATGATTCTGCTGGAGCTGGGCTCTGCACGTCCTCTCCTTCCGAAGTCTCAAGCGCAAGCCCCGTGCCTCGGGGCTTGCGCATGCGCGTTGACGAGCCACACCCGGCTGGGCTCCTGATTGGTCCATAGGGACCCCGGGCGTGCTGGGAATTATAGTCAGGAGACTGCTTCTGCTGGGAAACATAGTCTTTTAAGGCTGCTTTTCTGCAAAAGGGGCACAGCAACCTTTTATATGGGTGTAACTTTCCAGACACTGTTCTTATGCCCTGTCCAAGCATCACAATCCCCACCATGCCCCTCTGCACCCCATGTCTTGGTCTGGTTTTGGTTTTAGCCCTGACAGCACTCCCCCTCCCACAGAAGGTAGGCCCCCCGGGTTTATCTGGATAGTTCTTATGGAAAGTGCGCAATAATCTTGGAGCATGAACGTGATGTGAGGGCTCCCACGAGCGCTCTTCAGGTCCATACCCCACCCAGTCCACTAAATAGTGTACTTGGTAATTAGTGCCTTTTTTGGAGTTTAAAATTACACATACTTCATATTCAGGTTCTCCATGAACAATTACAGGTTTTTTTTTTTGACAGGAGTTCCATACGGGGCAGGTTTTAGCAGGGACATGTGAAACGTGGGTGAATTTTCATTTGGGATGGTAAATCCAATCGGACTGCCACAGGATTTATGATTTTTGCTATTGGGAATGGGCCTAAGTAACGGGGCTGTAGCTTTTTGGGACCATCCAACCGAATATTGCGGGTGGATAGCCACACTTTATCACCCACACAATAGGGAGGACTGGCACGGCGATGCTTGTCTGCACAATGCTTATAGGAATTATTTGCTCTAACAAGATTACCTTGTGCCTCCTTCCATACTTGCTCAATTTCAATTCGCTGTCCCGCTAGTGTGGGCAACTCCACACCTAAGGACGGGACAGCTACGGGAAGAATATGTGGATGTCGTCCGTAGAGACAGTAAAAGGGAGTCTTCTTGGTGGATGCGTGTACGACATTATTGTAGGCTAGCTCAGCTAACCAAGTATGCTGGACCCAAGTGGTCTCTCTGCTTGCAGCAAAGCAATGCAGGTATTGCTCGAGCCCCTGATTCACACGCTCGGTTTGGCCGTCAGTCTCGGGATGGTACCCAGATGACAAATGGACTTCCATCCCAATAATCCTACAAAATTCACGCCAAAACCGTGAGGTAAATTATGGGCCTCTGTCGGTAATAATATGGTATGGAAGCCTGTGAAGGCGAATGACATTTTGTAAGAATAGTTCCGCAATTGCACTAGCAGTTGGGACTCCCTTGCAAGGAATAAAATGGGCCATCTTTGAAAATGTATCCACAATTACCAGTATGGAGGTGTGACCTTGTATCGGCGGGAGATCCACAATGAGGTCCATGGTTATAGTATGCCATGGTATGTCTGGAGTTGGTAAGGGATGCAGGTCTTTGGTGACTGCCCTTATTGCGGGCACAGACTTCACACCTCAATACGTGTTGTTGAACATCTCGTCGCCACTTTGGCCACCAAAAATATCTAGCCACCAGTTCTTGTGTTTTTGATCTTCCTGGATGACCCACAAGGGACAAGTCATGACACCATGACATGGCCTTCTCCTGGAGTGCCGTGGTAGGCAAGTACAGAGCATGAGCATGGTAGGGAAGCCCCGCAATAACTACGTTCCGAGGGTCTTGTTTGCACCAATGGTGAGGTTCCTGCATGGAGATTTCCTTCCGAATAGCTTCAAAGAAGTCGGAGGTTGCACCAATTATGTGAGCGGAAGGGATTATCGACTGGGGCGTAGGGTTCGCCTCTCGAATTGTCGACTCAGTGTAGCGTGATAAAAAGTCAGCTTTTTGGTTGCTGGTTCCTGGCCTATATGTGATAATAAAATCAAACTCTGCGAAATACAAGGCCCAACGTAACTGACGCGGGCTCAGAGTCTTGGCGGTCTTGATGAACTGTAGATTACGGTGATCTGTTATTACCGTTATGGTATGGTGTGCTCCCATCAGGTAATGCCCCCATTTACTAAATCTGCTTTTATTGCCAACAGTTCTCGATCGGCGATGGTATAATTCACCTCAGCTGGCAGCAGCTTCCTAGAATAATAGGCCACCGGATGTAACAAACCCATCGTGGGATCTCTTTGGGACAGGACGGCCCCCAAAGCATAACTGGAGACATCCGTTTCAACCACAAATGGTCTGGACAAATCTGGATGTTTTAGTACCGGAGCGTCGGTGAAGGCCTTTTTGAGCTGTTGAAATCCCTGCTCGGCTGAGGAATCCCAAACAAACGGGCAACCTTTACAGAGAAGCTTCGTGATTGGAGTAACCAATGCTGAAAAATTCTTAACAAAGCGTCTATAAAAGTTTGCAAATCCTAAAAAGGATTGTATTTCTTTTACATTAGCCGGAGGTGCCCAATCTAAAATCGCCTGCACCTTTTTAGTATCCATTTGTACGCCGGTTGGGGTTAGGAAATAACCTAAGAACTCCACAGTGGTACGATGAAATTCGCACTTTTCCAGTTTTGCGTAGAGATGATGTTCTCGCAATTTCTGCAACACCGCACGTACATGTTGGACATATTCCTGGAGGCTGCCGGAATAAATGAGGATATCGTCGATGTACACGATAGCACATACATCCAGATGTTCTCTGAGGACCTCATCCAGGAAATGTTAGAAGGCGGCAGGGGCGTTACAGAGGCCGAATGGCATGACCTGGTATTCATACAATCCGAACTTGGTTCGGAAGGCGGTCTTCCACTCGTCTCCTTCACGCACCCGTACTAAGTGGTATGCGCCTCCAAGGTCCAACGTGGTATAGATGACCGCATCCCTAACTTGGTCAAGAAGTACGGGGATTAAAGGGAGTGGATAACGGTTTTTAATGGTTATCCGGTTCACTCCGCGGTGATCTATGCAAGTCCGGAGCTCCCCAGACTTCTTCGGTACGAAGAACAGAGGCGACGAAACCGGAGAATTGGAGTGCCGCATTAAACCACTCTTAAGATTGGATGCAATATATTCTCGGAGGTGGTCATTTTCTGCCTCGGTCAAAGCGTAGATGCGGCTGCATGGCAGTACCGCTCCTGGCTCCAGGTCTATCTGGCAATCGAAGGGCCGGTGTGGGGGTAAAGACTCAGCAGCCTGTTTATTAAACACATCTACAAAGTCGGCATACTCTTGGGGCAGATCTTCAGGACGTACCTCTGGTTGAATATTAACAACGCTGATGGAGCGTATGTGAGACAAGACCTTTTCTAAACAACGTTCCCTGCAATATGGAGTATTCAGATTTATCGACCCTGTGGTCCATTGAATGTGGGGATCATGCTTCTTTAACCAAGGCAATCCCAGGATAAGCCCAAATTGCGGGGCAGCAATAATGTCAAAGGCAATCTTCTCTGTATGCCCATCTCCACACTGAAGGGTCATAACACAGGTACTATGAGTAACGGGACCCGAACTAAGGGGGGTACCATCCACTGTGTGTACCGGTTCTGACTTAGGTTTACACTGCACCGGAATTCCTAATGTACCCACGAACTGGGCATCGATGAAATTCCCGGTCGCACCCGAGTCGACTAACAGGGTAACCTGTTTCCTTTTTGTTAAGAACTCTAGGCAACCTCTCAGAGTAATGTATGGGGCATAACTTAAATAGCCTGCATTTGGGGCCCTGCTATCTACTAGGCTCAACCGGGTGACCCCCAATACCGGCGAGCCGAGGCGTTTCCCTGGGTTTTTGGGTTGGCGGGGCATTCGCGAACGAAATGCCCAGCCTTACCGCAATACATACAGACCCCGTATTTTCTTCTCTGCTCTTTCTCTTCCTTTGTTAAGGGGCCCCGGATTGAACCGATTTGCATCGGCTCATCCCCCTCAGATTTGTCCACTGTCCCACGAGATCCTTTAAATTGGTCTAACCGTGGTACAGGACGGGATTCTCCTCTTCTCTTATCGCCCCGCCTTTCCGCCATGCGGTGGTCGAGACGCAAGGCCAGGTTTATCATATCCGAGCACTCTCTGGGCTGTGGGTCAACCTGGGCTATAATATCCTTTAACTCATCTTTCAATCCCTGATAGAATAGGGACATCCTTTTCTCCCTAGGCCATTCGGCTTCTTCCACTAGCCGATTGAGCTGCGTGACATAAGTCACCAGCTCCCTATTGCCTTGTCTTAAACTCAACAATTCCCGATCTTTACAAAGGGTGGCAGCCTGTCGATTAAAGATTTTCTCAAATTCCCCTAGGAACTCATCCCAGTCATACAGGACGGCAACGTCCTTTTGAACCAAAGGGTTCGCCCAAGAGGCAGCGTCCCCTGTAAGGTATGATATCACAAAGGCAGTACGTGCTTGGGCAGACCGAAAGGCAGACGCCTTGGTAAGAAAGTGGAGATGACATTGGGTTAGAAACGTGGAGAGTTTTTGCGGATCCCCTGCATATCGCTCAGGAGGTGCGAGGGGAACTATGGCTCCCGGGGTTACATGTACCTGTAACGGGGTAGACGGTTGACCAGGTAAGGGCGATGCTTGGGCAGCTAGACTCCTCACCTGCGCGGACAATGTAGCATAGTCTTGCCTGGAAGCGGCCAACTCCCCTTGCAAATCCTGCAAGGCTTTAGCAATTTCTTCCATGACTGCTGCAGGGGTTGGCTGCGCTGCTCAGGCATCTGGAAAATACGTGGGCTTGCGCTTCTGTCAAGGCACTCTGGTCCAAGGCGCAGGAGCGACGCAATACCAACCACCCCACTATGGTCGTGGAGCCTGCAAGTCAAAGCTTACACAGGCGACCCGGACCAGAGCAGGGAAGGAGGGTTAGAGTCTCGCTGGTTGGATAGGTTGGGGGTGTTTAGGGAAACCGGATTGAGGGTTGGGTAGAGGTTGTGGATAGGAAGGGGTACTTTAGGGAAAGGGCTGATTATTGCACACTTTTGTTGTAGTTGGTACCAAGTAGCTGCTCGCACACCAATACCATATACCCGGGCTTAGGCCCCCTCACTGGTTAACCTTAGATACAAGTCTAGCCCAAGCACCTAGATCAGTCCACAACTAAATAGCATTATTTTCTAGCATGCAAACTTAGCTCTGGTTTTCAGTGTCCTGTCCGTGGTAGAGCCGTCAAGTCTTGTGGCAGGTCCGTATTGTTTCACTGCTGGTCCAAGCTAAAAGAAATAACACAAGTTAACGTTTTGTCCTCTGAGTTCAGATAACATTCACACTCATTCCTCATACACGTTCAAGCCACACAACGTTCAATGCTGCCACCCGAACTCTGTTCACGGGCGGATGAGTGTGCCAAAGTTACGCCACTGCTCTGGGCCTTTTTCCACTAGTTCCTGATGTGGAAATTGCCAGCGCTATCTTCCACAGGGGTCTTCCTTCAGACCGCCGCGGAAAGTTGCCACATGTGTTTTCGCCTCCTGTGCGCCTTGTTCTCCCTGGTCCCAGGAGGCGGGAACACACACACTAGTTGGGTGCGGATATTTCCATACACTTCACTTCCCCACAACAACACAAGCGCTGTATGGCGACGCGCCAAAATACACGCCCACTTATCTTCTCGATAGGCGCAGGGGCTAGGAATGGGCGAGCAATGGCCCCCTGCGCTTCTCCCTCAATCCCTCAGATTCCCAAGATGGGCCAAGATGGGTAAAAGGACTTATCTTGTGAGAGCGAGGGGCCGGGCTGCTTCTCCGGTGGGGCTGGGCCCCTCGCGAATGATTCTGCTGGAGCTGGGCTCTGCACGTCCTCTCCTTCCGAAGTCTCAAGCGCAAGCCCCGTGCCTCGGGGCTTGCGCATGCGCGCTGACGAGCCACACCCGGCTGGGCTCCTGATTGGTCCATAGCGACCCCGGACATGCTGGGAATTGTAGTCAGGAGACTGCTTCTGCTGGGAAACGTAGTCTTTTAAGGCTGCTTTTCTGCAAAAGGGGCACAGCAACCTTTTATATGGGTGTAACTTTCCAGACACTGTTCTTATGCCCTGTCCAAGCATCACAATCCCCACCATGCCCCTCTGCACCCCTTGTCTTGGTCTGGTTTTGGTTTTAGCCCTGACAATGACCCGATCACTAATATCAAGGCAATCATTGAGAAAACCATCTCCAGAGCAGAAGAGTCAGATTGGATTTCTGAGAACACAAGAAAGTTTCTAACTAACAATAACCCAGTGACACCAGTCTTCTACGGCCTTCCCAAAATTCATAAAAACAAAACGGATCCGCCCTTCAGACCAATTGTTGCTGGTACAGACACTGTTTTCCACCCCTTGGCAGTATATCTGGACACCGCATTGCAACCCCTGATCCAGAAAACTGAAACTTACTTAAACGACACCACTCATTTTTTACAAAACATCAAGAACCTTGAATTGGATGAATCAAATTTGTTATTTTTCACAATGGATGTAACTAGTTTGTACACCTCAATTCCCCACTACCAAGGCATTGAAGCACTGGAATGGTTCCTACTAAAACATGAAGAAATCAACATTCATAAAATATTGGCAATTGTACTCATCAACATCATCCTTTTTAATAACTATTTCAGATTTGATGGTCAATTCTTCCTACAAACTTCAGTTACCTCTATGGGGTCACCAGTCACACTTTCCTACGCAAATATTTTCATGTATTATTTTGAGCATACCCATGTCCTAAACGAAACCAGGTGGAAAGACAAGATCAAAAGTTGGTATAGATATATCGACGATATTTTTGGAATCTGGAGAGGCACCGAGGATGAACTCAACACCTTTTGGGAATACCTTAACAAATGCAACGAGAGAATCCAGTTCACAATGGACATTGGTAAACCTAATGTACATTTCTTGGATGTCACTATTGAAATAACTAACACAGGACTCAGAACACAGTTATACAGGAAACCCACTGATGTGAACAGTACCTTACATTTTGAAAGCTTCCATCCAAAACACCTGAAAGACAATTTACCGTACAGTCAACTCCTTAGGGTCAAGCGAATAACTTCAGAGGTTGACAGACTACAGGACGAATATTCCATTATGAAGTCAAGGTTCAAAGACAGAACATTTCCAGAAAATGTGATCAATAAAGCAATACTCAGAACAGAAGCACAAAGTCGTGAAGACGTACTCGATCCAAAGACCAAAAATGAAAACAGGAACCTTATTCATTCATTAAAGTACTCTAGCCAGAGCTTTCAGGTGAAACGGATTATCCACAAAAATTGGGATATAATCAAAACAGACCCGCAACTGAACCTACTTTTTCCGGAACCCCCAATGCTTGCGTACAAGAGGGGCAAAAACTTTCGTGACAGTCTGATCAGAGCAGAAAAATGAAAAACAGACAACGAAACCTTTTTGTCCAAACCTAAAAAGGGTACGTAACCGTGCCTAACTTGCCAACACTGTTCAAATGTGATTAAAGGAGACCACATTCGACATGGAAACACTGGGAAGAAAATTCCACTAAAACAATTTGCAACTTGTGATTCAAAAAACGTTATTTATGCTCTGCGTTGTCCTTTTGGGGAAATCTACCAGGAAAGCCAAGGAACGTTGGACTGAGCACAAGTCAAATATCCGCACTAAAAATGTCAAATCCCCGGTGTATAGACATTTCAGAGATCATCAACACACAGTGGCACAAATAAGAATGATAATACTTGAAGTAATACATCCACTTCCCAGAGGTGGGGACTTACAAAAACTACTATCCCAGAGAGAACTCTATTGGATACACTGTCTTGATTCACTTGCCCCTCTTGGCATGAACGAGGACTACTACCTCGGCCCCTGTTTATGAGGACCATACCCTTCACCTCAACTACGCTAGTTACATCAATTCATACTGACCATTTTGTGGTTAAAATTCCCATTTTTTATAAAAGTACTCTGTTACCTATGAATTATCCATCAAGGTGGTCTCATTGTGTGTACATGTGCGCATATGGTTGAAATGTAATTTTCAAAGGAATATATATGCTAATAAGGATTGTATTGAAACCGCAACCTCCCCCTTCTTTAAGTTTGGGGTGCTCAAATGATTGTGAAGTCACCTTTTGAAAAAACTATGCATTATTATTACCCAATGTATGTCATCATTCTGATGGTAAATTCTGCAAAATATGTAGATGTATGTACATTATATCAATGCCTGTAATATCATTTGTGTTGAACTATATCAATGTACTGAATGAGGTACTGACTGGCAGAGGACGGTCTGACTTATCCGTCTTATCTTTCAAAAACCACTTTGTCTGGTCTACGTTCTTCTTTTCTAAATTTTCATTACTCTTCATGGCACATGGCCACTTACTTGCCTACTACACAACAGACAGCCACTTTCAGGCATTTTTAGCCGCGCACTAGTCTCGCGCATGCACGCTTTTCTTTGTTTTCATGTTGTTCTGACGCCGGTTTCACCGTGTCGTCAGACACATGACGTGCACCAATTACCTTCAACTTGTTGCAAACGCATGCGTAGCGATCGCTCTGCTACCACGCGTGCTCGTTCATACGTCAGCAGCACTTGCAGTACATAAGAGCAGAATCATGAACGAACAACATCCTCTTTGTTCGGGATGAGGTTCGCCATGATTCGCTCGCTGAAGGATTCACACTGTATCTAGTAAGTGATCTATGGGTCCACTGACACTCTTGAGACCTGGAACTTTTTTACTATTATTGACCTCCTCCTACCCTTTCCTTTCCTTCTATACAGACTTATGTACTACCGCGAACTGGTTGTCCCTTTTGAGTCAGTCCACGTACCGCTTGCCGGAATCCTTTTGGGAAACTAATGTAAGTGTTGATGGAACTCTGTTACCGTTACCTTTACCTATACTTGCACCTTAAGTATACTGTTGACTTTTCACATTTCTTACTTAGTGTGGATGCACACTCTACCTCTCTAAAAGCACCCACTATTCATGGACATCGTATATGTTTTTTCAACTATGCCTACTCCATAGTTGGTAAGTGGCACACTACCTATATGCATGGATTATGCCATAATTGTATATGATTTTTGTAGTTTTTTTTATTTTTGTTTTTTTAAAATAGATTAGCTTGTCATTATCCCACAAATTTTATATCCTTTTCGTGTTGGTTAGAGATACTACTTATCTGACTGGGCTTACACTAAACTGAGCTACTAGGTACTATCCCAGACATCTCTTGACAATGATTCAAACTACATCTATGATTTAATGTTTTGAAAGTTTGTATGAATAATTGAATTTTATGCAAAATACTAAGTTGTACCCTTCTCTACTTTTTTTCTAGAAATTGAATTGTGAATTGTGAAATATGTTTTTGCCCCAGAAGAACAGTTTATACTCGAAACGCGTCGGGCCCAGAGATATTGTACAATAAATATCATGTTTGTTGTCTATATAAATTTTGTGAGCTTGTTATTCATTTTGACTGCTCCACCTATTTAATTGTCTATTGAACTGTGTGTTATGAAATTTAGTAAAACATAAAAACACGAAAGTTATTGATCTGCTTTGCAGATATCAGACAGTGTGCAGGGGACGGGAGTTCCTAAATTCTTTAGGAACAACCACATTTTGTCCTCCATTTTCCCAACCTAGTTGCCAAGGTTGAGTCTTTTCTCCCCCGCACCTCAAATTATCTCTAACTCTATAAAGGTTACTCTAAAATACCCTAATACTCCTTTGCTAAATCATAGGTGTGCCCCGTGTTTTTGCTCATCTTCTTAGAGAAATGTATAAATACTCATGTTTTTGAAATGTCCGGCACACTCTCATCTCACGGTGTCTGCTTGCACACATTGCAGGGTGTTTAGAGCCAGACAGCTGTTCTGCTAAAATAAAGTGTACTTGTACCTTAGTACTCGTGATTGGAGTATTTCTATTATGTGGTATTAAGCCTCGATATTCTTTTAATCTTTCAACATGTCCAATATTGAGCAGGACCTTATTACCCTGTATTACACATTTTTACACCGAGCACCTAATTATTTATGGAGAAACTTGTGAGAAGATGTTGAAAATATGAAGATGCAATTAACGAAACAATCATATCAGTGTGAATCAAATAATATATACGCAAGTCTATTGGACCTTATGGTTATCGAGGATAATTCTATATTGAAAAACTGTTTTGATACCTCAAATATAGGGTGAGCAAAAACACTTTTCTAACAAGTGTTGTGATTTGATGCTATAAATTGCCACATCAACCTAAATAATTAGGTATTGAATTAATGCTTATGAAATAAGGAGCATCAATATAAAATACATCAGTATGTGTCATTTCAGGGGCAAAACAGATGTAGGAAACCATGCACATGTGCACCCAATTCTGCACCTAAGATTTTTAATTAAATGTATATATGAAATAATAATATCAAAATAATACACACATATTTAATATAATTTGTTTAATCATTTTCAAAACATTTTTCTTCATTTGTTTTATCTCAATGCATGTAATTGCATACAAATGTGGGCAACAAGACACATTACATTCAAAGCTACACCTAAGATGGTTTACTGTATGTGTTGGAAATATAATGTCTATATATTATAAAAAATGTTTTAATATGATTTTATAAAGCATTTGTTGTTTCTTAACATGTGTTATTCCCTAGAAATGTGTTCAATTTTGAAATCTGCTCCTTAAAATTATCACATTTTATGCAATTCTTATAGAATCATCATGATTTCCCAATCTCTGGGTCCCCTTCAATGGTGTTTATTTATTTTATTTATTTTTTACATTTTTATAGCACACAAACAGCCATTGGGCATTGTGGTGCTGTTACTTGAGGGGAGCTTAGTTACAGGGAGGTACAAGTGGGTTATGCATTTACATGTTGTACATTAATACATTTGAGCACAAGTTATAAATACATTCTGCAGATTAACAGAAGCTGCATTAAGCAATCATAAGCGGTGGGTGTGGTGTTCATCAAGCGAAGAGTGTGGTTTTCATGGCTTTGTGGACACCATGAGTGATACCTCACCTCGAAGAGTGGGAGGTAGGGCATTCCATTGTAAGGATGCAAGGTAGGGGAAGCTAGCGCCCCCTACTCTCACTCTTTTTACCATGGGCACGCTAAGCAAGTTTGCATAAGATGTTCTAGTTGGCCTTGTGGAGGTAGAGGAGTGGATTCTTTGCGATAGGTAGACAGGTGCTATGAAGTGGATGCACTTATGGGTAAGTGTCAATGCTTTGAATATGACTCTTTCTTTTATTGGGAGCCAGTGGGCAGATTTTCTGGCGGCCGTGAGTGTTAGTGCAATTCTCCTTGGAGAGGAAAGGCCTAGCTGCGTTAATGAGTTTGGCATGATAAGCTGCTGATGAGGCGATTGCATTAACTTGTCTAGTCATGGATAGGTTAGAATCCAGATAGACTCCAAGAGTTTTTACTGTGTCAGATACTGAGATTTTGATAGGGTCAATGGTGACATGGCTAAACTGGGTGTCAAGGTGTGGTTACTGTTTGCTGTGAACTGTGTCACATTAAGCTCTCTCCCACTCTCCAGATTCCTTCCATGGCTGGGGGTACCGTTGTTGAGTTTTGTGTCTCCTGTGTGCTCCTACTGTGTGCTCCCTACTGTATGACCCCACCCTGTGGATCCTGTGTAGTGGGGCGCTGGGCTGTGCATCTCTGCATCTCTCTTTCGCTCCCTCCTCGTTCTACTTTCTCCCTCGCAACCCTTATGGTGTTTTCCGTTTCTCCCAGCTTCTCTTACTGCTACTCTATCTTTTATCCTATTCCTCTCACTATGTCTGGGAGGAGGAGGTTTAAGAGGAACACCCTGGTCTCCAACCAAGGCCTCCAAATCGCTGATACCTTCATCAGTGCTTCCTCCAGACAGACTCTCAATGACATCCACTTTGTCATTCCCTCACCAGACATGTGGACCCCTCATATGGTCTCGGCTCCCTCTCCTATCTCCTCCTCTCCCATTAATGGTGGCACTCAATGGGAGGCCCACTTGGCTTCCTTCCACTCCTCCAAGACCATCATTAATGTCTATCTCATTGGCACTGTCTTGCTCCAGGGCCCTCATCCCAATCTCCTGCTCTTTGATAGGCATCTCCCGCATCTTATCAACTTCCTTCCTTCTCTGCTACCTCTCCTAGCACTTCTCTGGCTCCTCTGCCACCTCATTTTCTGCTGCCTCTCTGGCACCTTCCTCCTCCTCTTTGGCTACTACGCCACCTGTTGCTACTACCTCTGCCCACCGTTGGACACCTCTAAAACTTCTGTTGGGTGTACCTCAAGCCTGTACCGCACTCAGGAAGTCTTTCAAATGTGGCAACTCGGCCCATGTAGCTACTCTAAACTCTCACTCTGCTGTCAACCACACCTCTGACATCAGTCACCTCCTCGGAGAATTTGACCTGGAGGTCATCACTCTCACCATGATATGGTTCACAACAAGCTCTGTGATGAGTTGTGGCACTATCCTAATGGCTACAGGATCCTTATCGAGCCCAGAACCAACCGACCTGGAGGTGGAGTAGCTCTGATCTTTCCGGAGTGGGTCCATGATTCTGTCAATCCTATGCAGGCCTACTCCTCCTTTGAATGCCTGGTCTGCAGGTTCTCTATCTCTCCTGGCCTTTCTCTGATTGTTGCAACCATCTACAGGCCACCTGGCCAGATTGCCCTCTTCCTCTCAGAGTGGGCTGACCTCACCTCTTCTCTCCTTTCCTCTACCTCTCAACGTCTCCTCCTCTGAGACCTCAATATCCACCTGGATGCTTCTAATTCCTCCTCTGGGCTTTTCCACAACCTCTGCAACACTCCCTATCTTTCCATTCTACCTTCTGGTCCGAAACACTCTGCCGACACACTTTGGATGTTCTTATTTCCTCAGACATCCGCCTCTCTAACCCTCTCACCACACCGCTCTCTTTGACCGACCACTTTCTGCGCTCCTCTTACCTGAAACTCTCTGTCCCCCATACTTAGCCTACCCAGCACTGCCACCTACCATCTCGGTCATTCGGCCCATGAAGCGTGTCTCAGTGGATGCCTTTTCCGCTACTGTCTCTGCTCCTTCCTACGCCTGTGGCTGACTCACACTCTGACACAGCCCTCTCTAACCTGCATCTTTCTATCCCCAACACTATGGACATCCTTGTCCCTGTCATGAGAACCCATCTGAAGCCTACCTCCAAGTGCAACTCTTGGTATGACTCTGACCTCGCCACCCTGAAACGCAAGTGCAAGGTGGCTGAGCGGAAGTGGAGTACTTCGGGTACATTCTCTGACAAACTAGCTTGCCACCTGCTACAAAGGCAATACAGACTCTCTGTCCTGTCCAAGAAGAGAGTCCACATCCAAGCCCGAATCTATGCGGCCTCTAACAATATGGCCAAAAATCTTTAAAATCAGCAAGGAGCTGCCCAATCCTTCTGCAGTCTCCACCTCTTCTGTTCCCTGACTTGCCTTGCCCTCTGTATGGCTTTGGCTTTTCACTTCACCACTACAACTCAGGACATCCTGTCCTCTCTCTCTACCTCTCCCTCCACCTCTCTCGGCCACCCTCTGGCCGCCTCTCCCTCTCCTCTGCCTTTCTCCTCTCCCTCTCCAACAACACCTGACGACGTTTCTAGACAATTCCGATCTATGAAAGTGTCATCCAACAGGTGCTCCCCTGCACCTCCAGAATCATCAAGGACCACATTGACACCCTCACTACAGCCATAGCCAATTTCAGCAATCACTCTTTTGCCACTCCCATGTGCACCATCTCCTTAAAAATATCACCCAATCTCTATCACTCCTTTCCTGGGAAAACACCTGGAAAACCTGGCCATCTCCCAGCTTACTCTCCACACTGAATCAGTTCATTGTCTCCATGATCATCAGTCTGCCTTCGGAGCAGCCAGATGCACGGAAACTGAAGATCTGCTCACTAATCTTGATTCTAACCTTCCTTCTGTCCTCATTCTCCTTGACCTCTCCTCTCCATTCTGACACGGCCAATCACACCATCCTGATCAAACGACTCTGTGAGAACCTGGGCATCATGGATTAGGCACTGGAGTGGTTGATCTCCTTCCTCTTGAACCGACCCTCCCAGGTCCAACTTGGGTCCTTTCTCTCCACCACGTCTTTGTCCACATGTGGTGTTCCCCAGGGCTCTATCATCTCACTTTGGATCTTTAATGTCTACTTGGCACCGTTCGCCCACCTGATCTCTGCATTCTCCTCTAACTTTCAGTGTTATGCAGATGACACTTAGCTCTCTTTCAGGCTCCCATCATCCTCCTACCCTCTCTCGCTCATTCCTGACTGTCTATCCGTGATTCAGGACTGGTAAGCCTCCAACAAACTCTCTGTTAATGCCAGTAAGACAGAGACCTTTTCAATGGGACCCATGCTCCCGCTTTCTCTCTCTCACTCTGGCTGCCATCCTTGGGCCCTCTCCCTTTGCCTTGCTCTGAGCCTAAAAATCTTGGTGTAATCTTCGACTCCACTCTTTCCTTTTCTCCACATCACAGCCAAGAAGGCCCACTACCAGCTGAAACTCCTTAGAGGTATTCTTCCTTTTCTCAATTTCCCCTAGAAGCTCACTGTTTCCAGAGCCCTGGTTCTCACTAGGCTGGACAACTGCAACAGCCTCTTTTGAAATCTGCCTCCCTCTTCTCTCCGCCCTCTGCAACTAATCCAGAACAGGACTGCAAGACTTGTCCTTGGCCTCAAGCCCAGGGATCGTATCTCCCCAGTCCTGAAATCTCTCCATTGGCTCCCGGTGGCTGCAAGGATCAGGTTCAAAACCCTCTGCATTGTCCACAAGGTTTTCTGGGGCTGGGACCCTGCACTACTAAATTAAACTCTCTCTTCCAAAATACCTTCCCTCTCAAGCCCTTCGCTCAGCTACTTCAAACTCTCTGAAGGTCAGACACTTCTCCAGACAGAGAGTTGGGGGTAGATCTCTCTCCTCTGAAGGTGCCACCCTCTTGAATGGCCTCCCTGAGCCTCTCAAATTTGAGCCGGACCACCAGAAGTATCAGAAGCAGTGCAAGACCTTCCTTTTCTCCTCTGATTTCTCTCTCTCGCTCTCCCCCTGCTGACCTTCCTGTTCTTTTCTCGTCTGCTTTCTCTCTCTTTCTCACTGCTGACCTACCTGTCTGATGCACCAACTGGTTGCTTGACTACCCTCAGAGTCTTACTGGGGACCAGGTCCTCCATTCTCAGTCTCCCCTGCACTGCCTACGGGCCTACATCGCACTTAGGGGCTGTATATGTAACCCCACAGTCCCCTGCCTCCTTGCACTTACACAGAGCAGTGCTGCTCTGCCTGCACTTACTCCTTCCCTCTGCCTTGCACTTCACCGTCCGCCCTTCCCCCTCACTTTGTGTCATCGCACTTGCAAGATCTGAATGACACAAGGCCTAGTAAGATCTAGTAGATCTAATAAGGACTAGTAATAAAATACAAATCCAAATACACATACAAAGATCGTTTGTCTTGTCCTCCCCTGTCATGCCTCCCTTGTCTTGTCATGCCTAGAAACACTTGTGTATAGGCGTGATATAAAAGACTTATCATATCATATCATTTGTTAAGTAGAATAGCTAGTGAGTCATAGATCTAATAATTTGTCTGAATGCCACTAACAGGATAACAGATTATATAATGGTAATATAACCAAAAGATATTCATAGGGAAAGTCACACAGACAAGTTCAACCCTGGTCTTGTACTATCAAAGCACTGAAAAAAGGAGCCCATGTACATTTAGGAGGTGGGAGAGAAGTCCTAAGCATTGGGAGAATCCAACATGTTTTCATTAGTCAGAGGAGAGAGCCAAAGCACCCTGATTCCATGTCCATGTGGAGGAGAATGTCCATGTGGAGTAGAATGTCAAAGTGGATACCCATATTCATTTAGTAGGCACAGTAAAATGCCAAAACACTCAGAACCCCATGGATATTTAGTAGGAAGAGGAGGGTAAAGCACAGAGAGAACCACATGTGATTTAGATATTAAATGTAAGGCACTGAGGACCCCCTTTGCATATAATAGTGGCAGTAGAAGGTCAAAGCATTATCATCCCATGTGCATGCAGTAGACAAAGAAGGCCTTAGCACTCAGAGAAGCCCATGTGCAGATAGTAGGTCGAGGAAAAGGACAAAGCATTGAGGATCCCAGAGGATATATATTCAAGAGAAAAGGTTAATTAACTTGTATGAACCTGCTGCAGTACCCGAAAGTGATAGGGAGCAGGATATGGGCCAGGGGAGGGATGTCTGTTGAGAATTGTAATCCTCTACAACAGTAACTGTATCCAGTGGATAAGCACATCAAATGGGCATCTGTCTCAAATTAATCTCGGCATCAGGAAGACATTTAATTGTGAATGCAGCGCCTTTGGACATGTATCAGGTGCCAATAGTAGGAGTTCTGGAGTAGGAGGTAGTTGAAGCAACACCAACCACGTCAGTGGAGGGAGAAGACATGACAATAGGTCATCAAAAGATACAGCAATCCTCAGATGCAAAAGAATGGGAGATTACTGGAAATTCCCCTCTGAATTCCTCAGAAACAGATGGCAATACAGAGCATAGAAAAATTAAGTTATATCCCCTGATTCAACATTGAGACTTATAAACCTCTACTTTGATGAGACCAAGAGGAAGAATAGGATTGCAAACACATGCAATTGTCATGTGCAAGCTCTGTACACAGGGAGTAAGCTTTAGACTCTCCCCTGCATTAGTTACAATAATTTCCAAGAATGGTCTATACAAATGCATGTTTGTGGTAGTCAAATCTTCCAGGCAGTTAAATCAACAGCACTGGCTTTTGAGTCAATGGCAGCCACACAGCATCCACTAGAAAATATACTGAGCAGACCACAAAAATCATTCTGGGCATGTTCATCAGGAGCTAGGAGTTATTTTTTGATGGGAAAGCAGCAAGCTCATCGTTTCACCTAACACATATGCAAACAAGCGTCGGCAAAGCCAATAGTTTTGGTGTTTACTGCTGTTCTTTGGATTTTACATGTAAAGGCCACCGGGTGCTAGCAGGAGAGTCCAAAGTTTCAAATGAGGATATGATAAGGGGTACAGGCATGCGAGAGAATGAAAAGGGGAACAGAGCAAGGCAGGAAGCAGTTGATATAGAGTGCCATTGATGATGAACAAGAGGTAATATGAGCGAGAAATGTTGAGGGCATGAAGCGTGTGTGAGAGGAAGGACCAGAGGTGGTAGAGAGAGGGGTTGTGGGTGGGGGAATAGAGGTGTTAGGGTGGGTTTTGATGGGTGGGCGGGGGAACAGAGGGGTATGGTGGGAGGAGGTAGAGAGAGAGAGAGGGGGAGGGTGCATGGGTGGAGGTAACGAGAGAGAGCGGTTAGGGTTATGTGGAGAGAGGGGGGTAGGGTGGGTGGGGCTGTAGAGAGGGCTAGGGTGGATGGAGGAGAGAAAGAAGGGGTAGGCCAGGTGGATGGGGTAGTGAGAGATGGGGTAGGCTGAATGGATGGGGTAGAGGGTGTTGGGGTGGGGTGGGTGTTAGAGAGTGGGATGGGGTGAGTGGGGGCAGAAAGAGTGGGATGGGGTAGGCGGGGTAAGAAAGTGTGTGTATGGGGTGGGTGAATGGGGCTAGAGCAAGTGGGTTGGGGTAGAGAAAGAGGTGGCATGGTTTGAAACAGTAAGACAGACAAACGTGATCAGAGTTCAAGGGTGTTCATTGAACTTCAGTTAGGTTTGAAAAATACTAATCTAAACCAAAATCTAAAGATGGGAGCAATCTACGACCATCAAATAATAATAATGCAGTCCTAGTGGTGTCTTAAAAATAAAATAAAAGGGCCTATACTAATATACCTATTGCCAATCCTTAATTCTAAATACCACTAGTATGGGAAAAAATGTTATGCAAAAGAAAAGTGTTCAAGAAATGATATGTCAGGATATTCAAGCCGTTGGCTTCCCTTCCCGACATTTTCAGCAGGGGACAAGGTGGCACACTCGAGCTTAGCACAGTCTCTGGCTTCTCTAGCTGTAGGGTGCAGTTCAAAAATTCAACATCTTGGCCTTCTGTGCCAAAGTCTCGTTGATATTGAAAGTCTCTTTTGCAGAGGGCTTGATGCAATACAACAAACAAACATTAAAAAGTTATTTTCTCCACGGAATTCTCATGTACAACTTCTTGGGTTATTTTATATTCACTCTGGGACCCCCTCCGCCGGGATCAGACCCACTTTAACACAAAACCTTCTCGGGTGATTTTCACTTCACCCCGGATCCCTTCCATCGGGCTCACACCCACTTTAACACAAAGATCTCAATTGACCTCCCTCTGCCCGACTCGGTCCAACTTTATCAACTTTGTCCCAAATTGTCTTTACTGTATCAACATTGAAGAGTTTTGATTGTGCGCAGTATTTTGATTGACCCAACACATGAGCACTTTGATTCACAATTCGCGACAACTCTTCCACTTTTAAATGATCTCCCTCCACCAGGCTCGGATCAAGTTCATCTACTTTAGTCACTCCTCAGCTAAATACCTTAAAGAGACCTTCGATTGAGCACCCACGTGGGGCAAAGGTATTGTATTTTGCTTTAAAGTTCAATCACTTCTCAGCAGTTTAACTTAATGTGTGTCTCTTATCACATGTGTTTTAACAATGTTAATTCCTGCACTTGCCATACAATGTTACTGCTTGCAACATTGGCTTCAACACAGACCGGTCTTATATTGGTCTCCCCAATTCACTGGCTGTGTTGCTTTCACTGAAGCAGCTTTGTTTTTGGATCCAAAGGCAGTACCACAGTGGATGAAGATTCTCCCCACCTTGATTACTGAAGCAGGAGGGCCCCAGGTATCTCTGACACACAATGCAGGATTCTTCAGCTTGGTTTCCTGGTCTTACGCTTTCTGTTCTTGAGGTTTTGTGAAAGTAACAGTTCCATGTTGAAAAGGTTAAGGCAACTTCCTACCTTGCGACCCCCTTCTGTTTCGCCATCTTTCTCCTCTCGTTAAACTGCCATCTTGGAACTGCTATTTCCTTGTGTGCTTTGCCTCGCTTGGAGTGTGCTCTCGTGCTCCGCCTTTTATCCATGTGGGGAAGTGTAATGTAAGTCAGGTGTGTGTGTGATACTCAGTAATTGCCTGACCTTGCCTGACCATTGTATTGGAACACGTCAGGTATACGGCTCGGGTGTTAGTCCATTTTCTTTCATAGCGGGCAGTCTGTGAGAAAGTGTTTGTGTTGTAAAACGGGGTTAAAGTTCCTAGATATCCTACTTGGTAGGATGGAGAAAAGGTGTTATAGGGAAGGGGATACTGTGTCTCACCATCCGGTGTCCCACTCCCACTCCCGAAGAACCCTCACCCAGGTGATCCTCCCACGCTTGTCCACCCCCAGGAACTGGATCCCAAAGCGATGCCCGTGTTCTGCCCACCTCGATGACAGATCCCTGGGGACCAGTGGGTGAGGCACCTTCTGGTTTCTCACAGTGGGTGGGGGTAGAGCGAGGGTGGGTAGGTAGAGAGTGTGTGGGGGAGTAAAGAGAGCAGAGATTGGGTGGATGGTGGTAGAGAAAGTGGATGTAGGGTGGGGGTAGAGAGAGTGGCAATATGGTGGGTGGGTGTAGAGATAGTGGTGGTGAGTGAGTGGGTGGGGTTAGAGAGAGTAGGGGTCGGGTGGGTGCCCAAAAGACTCAACCGGCACATGCAACAGGTGTGGGATGGGTGGGTGCATGTAGAGAACGTTTGAGTGGGTTGTTTTGGTGTAGAGAGGGTAGAGGTGGGGGTAGAGTGAGAGGCATGGAAGGGGTGGGTGGTGGACAAGAGGCCGCCTCATAATGACTAAAACCAATCTGCCATCAAAATTAGCCCAATTATGCACAAAATAGTTTAGTATTGCAACCTTACATATCACTGGGTAGCTGGGAAATGGAAAGCCCAGCACCCGACTTGCTTCTTAGAAAGTTGCTGATTGGAGCAAATATTAAGGAACACCCCATTTGGGTAGAAGGCAGAGGAGTTTGGAAAAATAAACTTTATTAAGTTGCCAATTTCATACCTTTCCATTGCCGTTTCTTATGCCAACCAACAATTCTCATTTCAGAACCCTGCCCCCCCCCCTCTCTCTCTCTCTCTCTCTCTCTCTCTCTCTCTCTCTCTCTCTCTCTCTCTCTCTCTCTCTCTCTCTCTCTTTTCTGTAACAATTGTTTTGGCAGTTTTGTGGCAAAGCGCCACAAAAGGTCCCACTTTGAGCAACACTTACCTATAAATCCACATGAGATGGCATCATCTACATGCATAGCAAGGGGAAGGTAGGACAGGGCAGCTTCCCATTACCTCAAAACTGCAGGCAATGGGTATATTTGCACTGCCATTCTGCACTAATATGATTCCACAGCATGCAGAGAACGTATGCCCACCTAAATGCACTAGCCCACATTAGCTGAGGTTTTTGAACAGGTAACACAATATCACAAAAGACATGAGTTTGTTCTATTCAAAGACAGGTTTGCTGTAATGCTGGGAATAGTTTTAATGCCCTTTCCTTTTTGGGGAATAGTGGTTTCAGATGGTTGCATGGCCTCCTTGATCCCTACTCAGACATTTGGAGTCAGCACTAGTTCACGCAGACTTCAGCACCACTCTGTGACAATGTTGTGGAAACAATGGGAATGGCACTGGACAACTGTGAGGATAAGAACGTGTACCTTACAATATACGGCATGCAATTTTTAGAGCATTGGGTAAATGATATAGTTTGTAGCCCCTATCCAACACTATCCCCACATATTCTGGGACTGGAGTTTGTTTATATAATTGCGCCAGTCCCCAAATATACTGGGAAGGGTGTTTAGTGGGTGAAAACAAATATTGTTTGCCCAACAACGTTTGTTTTCAGCGGTAAAAACACAAAGATCGCAATGGACATATGGACTAGTGCCCAAGGCACAGATTTCATGGTCATCTCCAGATATTTTGTCTCCTTCCCCTGTACATCTCATCAGCAAAGGTTAGGTCAGCAGCTGTTAATTGTAATTGTCATTCAACAGCAGGCCACCTTGTCTATGGAAGGATTTGACAGCTCTCATAGAGCAGTGGATCACTGGGAGAACGAAAAGAAATTTTGGGCATCCTGGTTCATTCATTGTGGCTTACAAGTGGTTTACAAGCGGAACCTTACAACAGTTAAAATGTATTATCTGCCATGCGTATAGGCAACAGCCTGCAAATGCCCTGCTCTGCCTAAGTGCTCCATGTTGTGATGACCTGCTTCATAAGAAAACACCTGCCACTTGATGAGATGGTAAGTGTGGAGCAGATGATTCGCACACACTTTATCCACTCCTACATTGCCCAAACAAAATAGAAAATATTCCTTCATGCCACCAACTCCCTTACAATCAGTGGAATTCACCCTCCATATGCGGTGAGAACAATTTAACACAGTGGCCAACTACTGCAACAGCCAGACCTGTCAACTGGACATTGACTACTTAACACCCATTGAGTGGCCAACATTGGACAATATTTTGTACTTTGCTACAGACCTTTGAAAAGGCCATCCATCTGGTCACTCTGTATGATACATCATTCAGTGAAGGGCTGCGACTTGTGCATGTTATGGAATTAGAACTATTCAATGTAGGAAAATAAATTGTCTGGTGATACATAAAGCGGGCAACTGATTATGATCTCTAACAGGATCCAAAAATTGTTAGTTTGAAGGGGAGTTTTCAGTCCCTTCTGGCCTCTTTTCTTGACCCAGGGTTTAAAGTCAAGGTAGTATGGTTGAAACATCATGTGTGTGGGGACAAGGCAAGCACAGGGGGCCATCATTCACCAGAGAATGTGCTAATCGTGTTTAAGGATGCACTACAGAGGCCTCTGAAGATCTAGATGGAACAAGAAGAGAGAGACAAAGGTCAGATATCTACAAGGTTGTAGGTCAACTGGTCGAATTTAAATGGTCGACAGGACAAATGGTCGACACCAAAAGGTCTACAGGTCAAATGGTCGAATTATTTTTTTTTGTTTTTTCACATTTTTTTTTTTTTGCTAAAACCCCCTTTTTTCCCTAAACGAAAACCTAAAAAAATATATATAACTAAAAAAAAACTTCGATCATTTGTCCTGTCGACCAAATTGTGTCGACCATTTGTCTGTCGACCATTTGTCTGTCGGCCATTTGACTAGACACCTATCTACAACCCACATTGGGACACTAATACTGCAAATGAAAGTGTATTTAACAATAAATACTCATTATACACACTAGTTAAGGCAGCAACCCATTGAACTTTGGGAGAGTGGAAAAGGGGTTAGAGACTGTGATACAGACTCTTGCTTTTTGTTTTGGGGTCCCCACGAGAACACAGAGGTCACAATTGGCACAAGATGGCTGATGCCTATGTTCACAAAAATAAAACTACTGGTAGATACACTGTAATTTTGTCGTGGCATGTTGTCAGTGTGCCCATCTGTACTTGTTCTAGTAAGAAAGGAAAGCCAAAGCTACCCTCCCTTGCTAGCATGCAGTGTAAAAAAAAATGTTTAGCGCTGTTGGGTTATTGTCTCAGACCACAGGAGTTACCTCAAAGGCAAACACATGAGAAAGCTTATTTATTAAAAATAAACCAATCGCTGAGGAGTACGGAAGGAGAAAATATTTCATCAATCTCTCAAATAGCAGCATTGGAAAATGTGGTGGAGACTTTAACCCTGACAGTAGTGGTTGAGTGCATTGCCAAAGTAAATGTTTAATGTGGTTCCTAGTGATTCCATCGAAAGCCAAACCATCGACAACCATACCATTGACAAAAAAGCATCTAAAAAAAACATAAAATGCATTTTGTTTAATTTTCTTTTTAAATGGGGTGGTTGCCCCACAACCCCCCTTTTTTAAAACATTAAAACACATTTTTACTAAACTAAACCCTTTACCATTTAAAAAAATGCATTCAATGTTTTTTATTCGATGCATTTTTTTGAATGGTATGGTATGTCGATGCTTTGGATTCGATGCAATGACCGGATACCGGTTAATGTTTCTTTTATGCTCAATTTATTTTGCTATGTGAACCAGTGGATCCTTCTCTGAGTTTGAGTACCACAATTTAGAGTTTGTGCCATAGTTTATTTGGCTCTGCCTATCAGCGGAGCCATACAACAGCCTCTTCATAGTGTCACTTTGTTGACCTCTTCAGCAACAACATTGGATTTGGTGGTGATTTTCCTAAATCTATTTTGCTCTGACAAAGATGTACAATGGATTCACACAAGACATATAAAGGGAACATTTTCTGAAAACACACAAAGTGTAGGGAAGCTGGCTGGGCACAGCACAGGAAGACTTCTCTGGTTCACGCTAAGCTTTTCTACAAACACTGGAACGGAAAGGAGTTAGGATTATTATTTTACTTTTTTTTTAATTGCTAGAGTGAAATAAAGCGAAAAGGGAACACTGGAAAGTACAAGGAGAACGTTCTTTTTTTTAAAAACATTTTTTAAAAGGAAGTAAGGCTGAAAGGAAGACTAGAGAGGGAGCCTGAAGAACATAGATACACAGACAAAAAGTAATAAAATAGGGTTAAAAAAAAAACAAAATCAACATAAATAGCTAACAATCTTCCCCAGAATATTCAAAATCTCTCCTAAACCTACCTAAATCTCTCCAAAACACAGCAAAAATCACCAATTTGTGAGCTTGTCACGTTCACTTCTAATTTGACAGCCAAGAAAGTCCCACAATGAAAATAGCAAGCACATGGTCATTTTAAAGGACCTCAAACTTGTTTTAGGCTTGCTCAAGCCGTCTGATTGCTGGTTGAAATCCCTCCAAAGTTTTAGGCCGCGTGATTGGTCGGCAAGCCGCAAAACAGCCTCAAGCCACTCAGTGGGGTTTCACCCCTGGGGAAACCTGCAGGAATCCCACAGGCCAATTAAACCCACCCAGAAAAGCTTGAGTTTATTAAATGGCACATTTTGGGAAGTTCAAACACCCCATGGCAATATTAATTCTTTTGCTTTTAATTGTATTTATTTGAAGAACAGGATTGGTAATTTGGGCCAGATATTATTTACAATAGCACATTTACAGATTACGGAGGCATTCCCAGGAAGGCAGCCTGTACAATAGCACAAATGTGAGACCAAGTGGTGAATCATTCCTTTGAGGGTGTGAACAAATTGATCCATAGACTGGGAACAAAAGAGAAAACAGGTGACTTACAAAGGTAACATTAATCTACGGAGGGTGAGTGCTGGAAACTACCTAGGGCAGAGTTATAGAGAATGAAGAGCAGAGGTCCAAGGACTGATTCTTGGTAGATGATGAAAGAGAGTGGGGTCAGAGGTTTGTGAGTTACAGGAGATTTTAAAGGAACGTCCTTCTACGGCAGAAGCAATCCAGACTACACCAGATTTTTGAAAACCAAGGTGACGGAGAGAGAGGAAGAGAGATGGGTATTTGACAGTGGCATAAGTGGCAGGGAGGTTTTGAATATAGAAAGTTGGAGACATACTTGATTGCAGTCTCTTTGAGTGCTTACCCTGGATTCAAACTTGAAGTGGATTTCCCAAGCCATTAACCTCTGGTTTCTTAGTGACCCGGCTAAAGAACATCTTCTTAAGGACCTTTGACTAACGAGGTGAGAGAAAACAGGTGATAGTTTGCCAACATGTTTGGATTGGCATATGGTTTCTTTAGAAGGGGTACAACAGTGGCAGACATGAAGGAAGCAGGTGAAAGAGTCAAGTGGTGAGAGTTTTTGACCATGTGTGGAGCAAACGGGTTGATTGGAGCACAAGATAGGTTGTCGCTGCAAAGATGGGTGCTTACTTGTCAAGAGAGGTAGAAGAGAAGTAGTCAAGACTAGAAGGGGTGGGGAGAGGTGGCAGACAGATAGAGGTTGGGGGAAGAAGATAGAGGACGGCTTTTAGAGTGCTCTGAATTTTAGAGATATTAGAGGGAAATTAATGAGAAAAGTCATTAGCACAGTGGGAGGAAATAGCAGATATTGGGCCTCATTACGACTCAGGCGGTAAGGGGTTTACGGCGGCGTAAACAGCGCCGACCCTTACCGCCTGATTCCGAGGTCCCTTAGCGCCATGGAGGTTTTAACACCTGCTTTTAGCAGGTGTTAAACTCCATGGCGCTAAGAGACCTTGATGTTAATTACGCCACCGTAATTTACGGTGGCGTAATTAACGCCTTCCCCACTCCCATTATGCCCTATGGGGCAAAAATGGGAATGGGGAAGGGTAAATGGGGATTGGGGACTTACCGCCCCGCCAACCTCGGAATGGGGCGGTAAGTCCGCCAACCACCATGGCGTAAACGTAGTTTATGCCATGGTGGTAAAGGTACGACCCAGGCGGTAACTTACCGCCTGGGTCGTAATGAGGCCCATTGGCTTGGGTAGTGTGAGCAAAACTTGGAGGGTAGATACATGTCTGCTGGGGTGATCGTAAAGGGAGAAGATTATGTTTGTGAAGCAATGGGAAGCAGGGGGATGTGTCAGAGCCCAGTGCAGAGCAAAGAGCAGCAATGGACGTTTCATAGGCTAGGGGTCAGGTGGCGGTCTGGGATTTGTGCCAGCATCATAGTTCACAACACATGTTTGTTTTTTCAGTGTCTGACTCTCAGAGTTGATTCAGGCCTGATGACGGGTGGGAAGGTGCGAATATGCATGCAGCTTAGTGTTGGTAAAGAGAGTTATAAGTGCACAGTGAAAGTTAAAAAAAACACTGTCAATAAAAGGGGCATGAATAGGGGACAAAGAAGTAGTGAGGTCCTCACATCATCAAGGTAAAAGGCAAGAGAGTACCAGTTGAATTTCTTCTTGGACATTAAAGAACGGGGATGAGGAGGAGGCCCAGAGGTTGAAGGAACCAAGACAGCAAATATAACAAAGGAGTGATTCGAGCGAGAGCGGTTAATGGAGAAGCAGGAGGAGTGGAGTGAAGCACAGAGAAAGACATGGTCATGAGAGTTCCCACTAGACTTGTTAGGCTGGTCGTTAAGGCAGCAGAGAAGGGGTCAGATAGGAAGAAGTAAGGCTCAAGGCAGGTGTCTGCAGAGGGATTGGGAGGGTTTTAGTTGCCTAACATGTCAATTGGGTTCTCGTGGGAATTTAATGAGGGAGAAGATTCAGGTCAGGGAAGAAGTTGTTCAGAGGGTAGGGGGTCATTGGAGAGCCAAAACAGTGAGAGGAGTATGAAGGAAAAAATGAATAGTGGCATTAAAAACGTGGATGATGTGACATCAGAGATGGATGGGGTGGGCACTGGTAGGGTCGTATTGATAAGAAACCCTAGAGTGTTTTATTTAACATTATTTGTATAATGCTTTATTGAAAGGTCCATTTAAGTTTATAGTTGTAAAACAAACGTGTCTAACAAAAGGCAGTGGCCTTGTCACGAGTTGGGCGGTAGCAATTAAATGTGGCTGTAATGCTATTACAGCTGTATTTAAGGGTTCGCCCAAACATGAGATGGCAGAAAAAATGCGCCGGAAAAATGCTGATTTTCGGTGCAATTACCACACAGTAATACCGCCGGTGGTAATTGCACTGAAAATTCCCCATTCCAATGTAGAATACCCATTACCGCCCAACCCTTGATACGTCGCTAATAGCGGCAGATGGGTGGACAGTACCGCCAATACAGTTGGGCGGTAGCCCAATGGTGAATGGGGAATACCCATTGCCGGCCAACCCTTGATCCGGTGCTAATAGCGCCGGACGGGTGGACGGTAACGCCAGTACAGTTGGGCGGTATCCCACACGGGATACCGCCCAACACGTGATGAGGCCCAGTGTATCTTGAGGGGTCTTTTACATAGTCAGAATAAAGAGCTAGGCCAGATCTTGAGTGGTCAAGGGATTTGTGTGGAGTGAGGGCCCACTCAACAGATGTGTTATTATACTTGGGGAAACTTTCTTAAGCACAGTTCGTATGATTAAAAGGATTTCAGAGATGGTGATTGAAAACTATTTTATTTATTTATTTATTTATTACATTTGTTATACGCCCAGACCCAGAGGTATCACGGCGTAGTTACAGACAATGGATAATGCAATCTTAACATTAACATAAACAATAGAAACAGACAATTATAAGGACATACATATACGTACATATTATGCAGTAGTTAGGGGTTTCTGGTCTGAGTGGGTGGGATCTTAGTTCGCAGTAGAATTGGTTGAATAGCGTTTCATTTTGATGTTAGTGGGTAGGGCATTCCAATGCCTGGGCGCGAGTACTTTAAAACTGCCCCCTCCCCCTGCTTTTTCTCTTTTTTATGGTGGGCTTTCGTTATTGTTGGATCTGAGGAGTCTAGCGTGGTTTTTTTTAACGACACTATTGAGGAGGTATTTAGGAGCTTTGTTGGCAATGCAATTATGAGTGGTACATAGGGTTTTGAATATTATCCTGGCTTGATGGGGAGCCAGTGGTTGTCTCTCCTGATGTTGGTAATGTGTTCAGATTTTTGTATGCCTAGTGCAGCACGGAGGGCTTTATTCTGCATAAGTTGGAGTTTAGCTATGTTAGTATTAGAAGTGCCAAGGAAGAGGATATTGCTAGTTTAACGCAGTTTTCAGCTGTCAGGAATTTGCGACTAAGGGAGATGAGTTTGGATGTGTAGGAGGTGGATGAGGCTAAGGTGTTGGCTTGTTTAGACATTGTTAGTTTGGCATCTAGATAGACAAGTGTCTAGACTTGTTTGAACACTGGGCTTGTGGTGCCATCAATGATGAAGGATGTGTAGGCAGGCTGTAGAGAGTCCATTTTGGAGGAAGATCCTAGCATGAGTAGCTCTGTTTCGTCGTCGTTGAGACATAAGCTGTTGTTAATCATCCAGTTTTGGATTAGTGAGTAGATTTTGTTGATGAGCAGCGAATCTTGCTCATGATTGCCTGTTAGTGGGATGAGAATCAGGGTGTCATCTGCAAAGTTGGTGTAGATGACACCCATAGCATCCAGGGCTGCAAAAAGCAACTTAGTGTAGGCATTGTAGAGGGTGGGGGATAGGCATGATCCTTGTGGGATGCCTATTGGAACTGGTATGGGATCAGCTGATTCTTTGCCAATGGACACTCTTGAGGTCCTATCTGCAAGGAAAGATTTGATCGAATCATTGGACAGGTTGAAGTTATTGGCTAATTTGGCACAAAGTTTGTCGTGGTCAACCAAGTCGAAGGCCGCAGAGATCCAGTAGCATCAGTAGCGAGAGTTTGCCTGCTTCTCTGGTGGCTTATATTTGGATCTTCAGGTCGAGTAGGGCTGTTTCTGTGCTGTGGTTAGGGTGCAATCCCGACTGTCGGTCCCTGTCAGAAGTCAAGGCGGAGAGCAGAGAGCAGAGGCTATCTCTCCCTGTATGCGAGTAGATTTAAGGGAGATTCCGGAGCCATGCTAGCAAACAACAGATTAAAGGTACATACCATGCTGTTAGTTGAAACAGGAATTCACAGGAACTGCAGGATCAGGCTGTAAACAAAGAGACAGAGAAAAGGCAAAGACAAGCAAGTACACTGGGCAACATGGATTGATCATAAATAAGGGTGTACTGGAATATGATAAGGGTCTTCAGGGATTAAGGAATGCCCTTGGGATAGGTACCAGCAGATTCCTCTTAACAACAGTCATACAGTAACGTCATGACTTGGGCGTGCCGAGGAAACTGTTGTACTCAGTGCAAGGGTAAAACTGAAAGACCATATACTGAGGCAGGTACGACTTCAACGGACTACGTGAAGGCAACAGAAGTCTTCCCTTATCTGATCTGAACGGAGACCAACCCAGGGTCACACTGTAAAACGGATTCAAGTGGAGACACCACAGTGGACCAAGATGTATTCAAGTAGAAAGCAGTGTTGAATAACCAGGTACAGGACAGGATAGTATATCAGAAGTTGGAACAGGCAGGAAGCAAGGAAAGGAGCCCAGAGGAACAGGGCAGAAGGCAGCGGAGTGTGGCAAAGCCGTCAGGCGGGAGCCCAGAGGAGCAGGGCGGAAGGCAGCGGAGTGCGGCAGAGCCGTCAGGTAGGAGCTCAGAGGAGCAGGGCGGAAGGCAGCAGATTGCGGCAGGGCCGTCAGGTGGGAGCCCAGAGGAGCAGGGCGGAAGGCAACGGATTGTGGCAGAGCCACCAGGTGGGAGCCCAGAGGAGCAGGGCGGAAGGCAGCAGAGTATGGCAGAGCCGTCAGGTGGGAGCCCAGAGAAGCAGGGAAGAAGGCTGCAGCAGACTGGAGAGGGAGCTGCAAGCATTAACAGCAAAAGGAATCAAAAGGCCAAAATCGGATTTCTAGGAAAGGTCAAAAACTGGTAACAGGAGCACCAGCACAAACTCCCAGAGAAAGCAGTTGACTGACAACTGCTTCTGTTCAAAGTGAGCTTATAAAGGCCCTCCCAGCCAGCAGGCCAGCAGGGTGGAGCTGATTGCAGACTCTGGAAGCTGTGTTCAATTAAGCCCAGCCCTGGCTTCAGTAGCCTGCAGCAGTAGCAGCAGTGGTTTCTAATCAAGTGCTCTCCATCTCTCTGCAGCGTAGTCTGCAGTAGCTTGGAACAGGTGAATGCAATCAGGCCCTCTGCAGCTCTTAGTAGCTTGCTGCAAACAAATGTATTTAGTATGCCTCCTCCAGCCCTCTGCCTTTTGGACAGCATACATGTCCCAGAATGCATCTGCTGGTTTAACCCTAAAGCCGGAATGGAATATGCAATTAGATTAGTCCAAAACTGCAGCGGTAAAACAAGGACATAAAGGCAGAGGCGCATGTAGCGGTGCTGGGTGGCAGGCGAGTAGGATCGTGACAGTATGCCCCCTCACACGACCCATCCTGGTGCCCCAAAAGAAGGCATAGTCCATTGTGTCTTTCAAACAGTAGAAAGAGTAAGGGTTGAAGCACTAAAGTCGAAATCAATGCCCAGGTAAAGGTTTTATATCTCTTCAGTGTAGTACTTCGATCAAAAATTGCAAAGGGATGAATGTTCTTCACAACCCTACCAAGCGACTCGCAAGGTACATCAGTATGTAAGGTGGGTGTGCAGGAAAACAGAATTGTAGACTGAAGCTCTTTAGAGGATAGAGCAATAGAGGCTGGCACAGACACAGGTATTGCTGGTTTCAGGTTATTCTTTGGATGCAGCGGTTGTGAATGTGACTCAGAATGCCAAAAAAATGTTTTGCCTTCAGATGGCTGTGGCATAACTGAACTATCTTGGTGACTTTCAGAAAGGGTAAGGTTATTCTTTGTCACAGAGATCTGTTTTTCTGATGGCATTATTATTCCAATAGGTAGGCTTTGGCATTGAGCCGCGGATACCACACTCATGTAATTGGTTACTGGCTCTGAGTCTTCAAGTACTTTGGAAGGAGATACTGCTGATTGCAAGGCTAGTGGAGGCTTGATCAAAATCCTTTCACTGACAGGGAGTGCAGGTATCTCGTTCCACTGGTTTAAATGTTCAAGCAGCATAACACTAAAAATGGTACGGATCATAAGGTCTTGAAACACTAAATCAATTATTGACTCTTCCTTTTCACTGAAGGAGATGCTTTTGCATTCAAGGTAATCTTCATTCATTTCTTGTGATTTCATTTCAGGTATGGGCATTTGGATTACTTTGGGTGTTGAAGTGGACACCGGGATGAGAATGGATGCACAGTCTTGATTCAAGTCAGAGGCATGAGCAAGCGTTGAAACATAGTCTTTGAAATAGAGAGTTGTGCAAGGCAGTGCTGGATACTAGTTTTGGAACCAGGGAAGGATTTTGGGTCGAAGACAGCATTGGAGTAAGACTATGGTTAGGCTCCTGGAAAAAGTCTTGTACCGAGTCTGCAGAAGTGTCTGAATAGATAGCAGAGAGACTCAGCCGGAGACAGAAAAGGCCTTTTCAAAGAGTCACCCAGTGAGGTACAGGAGGACAGTTCTTCACCTAATAAATCGTCGTTGGGGAAAGCCTGGCGGGCATCTCAAACAGAAAGAGAAGAGCACTCCAAGTTAACCTGCAACTGGTAAGCATATTCCTGCTTCAATCTTTCTATTTGCTCCAACATTCTTTCCTTTAGTTTATGCAACTCATTAGGAACCCAAATGTCATCAGTAATTAGAGAGAGAATGTCCGGTTCATGGTGACATGGGTTATCTGAAGATGAAATGTATCCCTCTCTTACGGTTAACCAATACAGGATGCCATAGTCGTCATTTAAATCCATGGATTGCCTCTTTAGAGCAAATAGCTGTTTCTGGATGCTTTCCAAATCAAAGACATCCTCGGGGGACTTAGCTGGTCTTTTGTAGCATTCCATGTTAGAATGTTATCCCCGCACTGCGACCAACATGGAATGTTTAGATTGCAATTACCCAGGGTTCCAGGTCAGTTGTTAGGTCGTGTTGTAGGAGGTGGTCGCAGTGCGGGGCGCCGGTAAATTTCATGAAAATAAACTTACTTCTTCAAAGCAATCACTCTGGCTCCAGTCATCTTTCTTTAACATAATGTTTATTGGTAGAAGGCTCAGGATCTGCTATTATCTTAGCGCAAGACTCTGAGGTTTCAGAGTAGATCTGTGGTTCAAAACAAAGTCTAGAGGCTCGAGTGTCATTGTTGCGGCTACAGGCTTGTTCGTCCGGATAATGTATAGCACCAACATAAAGCGTCTTGGAATCTTGCTTTATGATGTCAGCCCTAACACACTGAATAGTGACAGGGCAATACTTTACCGGTCCACTGGAACATTACCCAGTAGGAAGACTATTCACAGAGGTATACGTTGAAGCCTTCCAACCAGCCGCTGTCTTGGAGGGGCATGACAAATACCTATTTTCTTCCTGTAACTGTTCTGCAGTCATCAATTCAGGATTGGCAGAAAACACAGGGTCCCATCCCGCAGTACTGGGTTTGGCAGAAATATGTGAAAAAAAAATTGGCACGGAGATACCCATTCTCTCTGAGGACGGTAGCTTCATTATGGGTAAAACTCTCAAGTAACTGGGTGTTGGCAGTTTGTTTGGAGGATGTAGGGGTTCGCCAAGGGTTTTTGTTTTTCTTCAGAGGCATCTTGGATCGAACAAGCATTGGCGCAAGAATCAAAACTTTCCTTTTGGTCAGTCAATCTGTCAGAAGTCAAGGCGAAAAGCACAGGGCAGAGGCTATCTCTCCCTGTATGCAAGTAGATTTAAGGGAGATTCCGGAGACAATGCTAGCAAACAACAGATTAAAGATACATACCAGACTGTTAGTTGAAACTGGAATTCACATGAACTGCAGGAGCAGGCTGTAAACAAAGAGACAGAGAAAAGGCAAAGACAAGCAAGTACACTGGGCAACACGGATTGATCAGAAATAAGGGTGTAATGGAATATGATAAGGGGTCTCCAGGGATTAAGGCAAGCCCTTGGGATAGGTACCAGCAGATTACCCTTAACAACAGTCATACAGCAACGTCATGACTTGGGCGTGACGAGGAAACTGTTGTGCTCAGTGCAAGGGTAAAACTGAAAGACCATATACTGAGGCAGGTACAACTTCAACGGACTACGTGAAGGCAACATAAGTCTTCCCTTATCTGATCTGAATGGAGACCAACCGAGGGTCACACTGTAAAACAGATTCAAGTGGAGACACCACAGTGGACCAAGATGTATTCAAGTAGAAAGCAGTGTTGAAAGAAATAACCAAGTACAGGACAGGATAGTATATCAGAAGTTGGAACAGGCAGGAAGCAAGGCAGAGGAGTGTGGCAAGGCTGCCAGGCAGGGAAGCCCAGAGGAGAAGGGCAGAAGGCAGCGGAGTGCGGCAAAGCTGTCAAGCAGGAGCCCAGAGGAGCAGGGCGGAAGGCAGCGGAGTACGGCAGAGCCATCAGGAGGGAGCCCAGAGAAGCAGGGCAGAAGGCTGCAGCAGACTGGAGAGGGAGCTGCAAGCATTAACAGCCAAAGGAATCAAAAGGCCAAAAGAGGATGTCCGGGAAAAGTCAAAAACTGGTAACAGAAGCACCAAAGAAAGCAGTTGACTGACTACTGCTTCTGCTCAAAGTGAGCATATAAAGGGCCTCCCATCCAGCAGGCCAGCAGGGTGGAGCTGATTGCAGACTCTGGCAGCTGTGTTCAAATAAGCCCAGCCCTGGCTTCAGTAGCCTGCAGCAGTAGCAGCAGTGGTCTCTAATCAAGTGCTCTCCAGCTCTCTGCAGCCTAGCCAGCCTGCAGTAGCTTGGAACAGGTGAATGCAATCAGGCCCTCTGCAGCTCTTAGTAGCTTGCTGCAAACAAATGTATTTAGTATGGCTCCTCCAGCCCTCTGCCTTTTGGACAGCATACATGTCCCAGAATGCATCTGCTGGTTTAACCCAAAAGCCGGAATGGAATATGCAATTAGATTAGTCCAAACCTGCAGCGGTAAAACAAGGAAATAAAGGCACAGACGCATTTAGAAGTGCTGGGTGGCAGGTGAGTAGGATCGTGACAGTCCCCCAGTAATTGTTGGTGTTCTAGGTGGTTTTGAATTTGGGAGTATGCTATTTTGTCAATTATTTTCAGGAGAAATGGAACAGTGGTTATTGGCTGGTAATTCGTGGGGGTTGAGGAATCCAGGGTCAGTTTTTTTAGGACGGGTGTTACCCAGGCTTTTTTGATGCTTGTAGGGACAGTGTTAGAGTTGAAGGAGGCGTTGACAAATTCGGTAATGATGGGTGACAGAGTGGCAGCACAAAGTTTGACTAGGTGAGATGGGAATTGGTCTTCTTTGCAGTTGGAGGCTTTGAGTTTAGCTACTGGGCCTCATTCCGAGTAGGGCGGTAAGGGTTAACGGTCACCGGTAATGAGACCGGTGCCGTTAAACTCTTACCGCCCTACTACGAGTTCCCTTTGCGGGTCCTTTTAGCAGGCGTTAAGGACGGGACCCGCAAAGGGACTTTAGTGCTAATAACGGTACCATAATTTACGGTACCGTTATTAGCGCCTTCCCCATTCCCATTGAGCCCTATGCGGGCTCAAATGGGAATGAGGAAGGGCCCTGATGAATGGGGAATTACCGGTCCCTCCAACCTTGGAATGGACCGGTAATTACTCCATTCACCAGGGCAGAGTCAGAACTATTTTGGAGGCAGCCATGCCGCAAACAGCGGCGTGGTTACCTCCAAAGTCGGAATGAGGCCCATTGTGTCTAACACGTCTAACACGTCTAACACTAGACCGGTTTAATGGCATTTCCATTGAAGAAAGATTGGAAGAGCATCCAGTATGATAAGGTTCTGCCCTAGCTTAAGAGAGATGCAAAGTGCTTGGGTTGACATGATAGTAAAGTTTCTTCCTACAGATTATTTTATTTATTTCAAACTGTAGCATGCCCACAGGGCCTGCAACCTGTTCATCGCCAGATGTTTTGGACTACAACTCCCATGATCCCTCACCATTGACTATGCTAACTGTGGCTGTTGGACGTTGTTCAAAAACATCTGATGAGTCAAAGTCTGCAGACTCCTGCTCTATAGCTTTTCATTAGATGGTGTGTACAGCGACTCACAGTAAAGAATTTAGGAATTGTTAAGATTTTCAAAACACTGTGGGCCTCATTACGACTTTTGCGTAATGGGTTAACGGGCTCCGCTAATGGAGGCGGACCCGTTAATCCCATTACGCAAAATTACGAGGTCCCTCGCGGGACCCGGTACCCGCGAGGGGACCAGGGAGCTAACAACGGGCTGGTCGTAATCGGCCCGTTGTTAGCTCCCTCTCCCATTCCCATTGAGGCCTATGGGGGCTCAGATAGGAATGGGGAAGGTCCGAGCCTGGGTTCCCAGAGGGAAGAATTACCGGGCCCTCCGAACTCAGAATGGCCCAGTAATTCCCCATTCTGGGAACCCGGACCCGGTTATGGTGGCAGCCATGCCGCCAATGGCGGCATGGCGACCGCCAAAGCCGTAATGAGGCCCTGTGTGTTTGAGAAGGAGCAGGCATCTCATCAGGTTAAGTTGGTGATGGTGTGCTAGCAAGGCAGTTCCTGTACATTTCCACAGAAAGGCATAGTCCTTCAAAGTGTCTGCATTTTTGACAAACTGACTTCATGCAATGACTCAGGGCTTCTGATAGCATTGCCTCTCAGCTAAGATGGGGACTCTTCCTGTCCTCGCCTGACTTAAGGTGTTTGGGAAACAAAAGCTACCAAGTACTGTATTCTAGGGGTTCAGTACAGAGCTTCCGGCCTGACAGCTCAGCCCACGTGTTCATGACGATTCTGAATGAGCTATATCGTTTCGACTGACTGTAAGGAACAGCAATGACTAGTTCAGTATAAGATTGTTTGGCATGAATTTTATCTGGCAAAGCGAGCACCACAACCTAGATGGCTATCATGGAAATGCCAGATGGGGGCTCTAGGAGGTGCCCCTCATCCATTTCTATGGCATCTATAGTTAGAGACAGAAGCGTGCAAAGCAGGAGCAGAGGAGACATAGGTTACAAAGGTTTGGGAGCAACATACCCAAGGAAGTTAAACAAAAATGTGTCTTTAAAAGTAATCAAATTAACAGAATCAGGGCAAGAAAGGAGCAGGGGTATAGCAAACAGCCAAGTTTTTCCGAACAATTTGTGCTTAAACCAATAGATAAAGTTATTGATCCAAACAATCTGAATGACTGATCACACCACCCAGGGTGTTAGAGTGAATTAACACTTATGTTTAGTACTTATAGTACTTATAGGGTTTAGGGGATCTATGTCTTTTGTTCTCAAACAGGATATTTTTTGTGGTATCTGTATAAAATGCTGGAGAAAAAAAATGAAACGACAAAAATGCGGAATTCGCCAGTGGTAAAATGACAGAGTTAGCATAATGTCCATCAAGGGGAGCAGGGTTTTGCCGCTCCATTTGATTGACATTATGGGACTTTGGGGTGGCAGGGGTGTCCCCCGCTTTCATAAAGAGGAAAGCGGGCGACAAACACAGTTACAAAAAGAAAATTAAATAAAAAGGAGAGGACCCTGTGGCACCGGTTGCCACCCACATAAGTGAAGGGAACTGTGAGTTGGCGGCACACAGCGAAGTGTGCCGCCAAAAGGTATGTAAGGCAGTTGGAGGGGGAACAGGTACATAAGGGACATTTTGCTGAAGGGTGAAGTTTGCAATTGTTGCAATTCCGAAAACTTCAAATTCGTAATTATCGGATTTGCAATTTTCATAATCGAAGTAATCACGGACATCCATGTTTTGTGATGTCCAATCAGTTTTTAACTATTTTTTGAGCTTTGCTTTCCTCTTTGTTTCTAGTACCCTCATCATTTGCATTTGTGGGGAATTACTCTGCATTTCCCTCTGGAGCCCACCCTCATCTTATTATCCTATCCCCTGATAGATCCATGTGTTTATGGCCCTTTCATAATTGGATGTTTTAATCCATTTTCGAAGTGCAGCAGTTTTTGCTCAATTCCATCAGTGTTTACTTGAAGCAACATACCCCCCAAAGAAACTCCCTATACAACTTTGATTGGTTTGAATCCGCATCATCTCTTTATTTTAATTGTGTCCCATTCTTTCCTTAAACATCTTTACCTAACCCCTCTTTTTCTACTAGTTTAGGGGCATGTGTAATTCCGTGGGATTTTGAATGAAGGGAAGTTATGAAAACCAGGAGTGTATTGCAATTGAAGCACATAATCATTTATTACCAGGTGTTTTATCTGAATTTGTGGCAGAGGGCCTGTGTGACATCATTAATCCAAGATGGCTAGCGCAAGAATTTATGAATCCGAATTTGATCTGTAACTGCTTTCAGAGTAATTCTATCCATTAATTTTTATCTTTTTGTTCACCATAGAAACTGAATAAAGATGTTGCTTACATTAATTTGATATCTCTTATTGTTTAGAAGTTTCTGCTTGCAGTTCCCTTTTCATGATTTCTAAAAAATGTGTCCTTTTGGTATATTTCAGGGTTTGTAATTGGCAAGAACATGTGAAAATGAACTAATGGCAGTTGATGCATGAAATTTGATTCTATTTTGTAGTAAAATCGTTTTTTTTCAAAATGTCGATACCTCCAGATATTGAAAGTCATTTAAAAGTAGAAATTCGATCATCAGCCAAAAAAAGAAAATGGATAACAGAATTTTCCTTGTGTATCTTATGGCAACTAAGAAATAAATCTCCACAGGTTAATCCAAATGTTATGAATAGGTTTTAGAGTGTATTAAGAAGAGAGCCACGTTGAACAGTAGTGAATTCTTGAACAGAAGTCTACAATTTGGCAACTTAATACCTGAAGAACAGAGGAATGAAAAAGCATAATGGCATTCATAATGCTGCAAACAACAAACTCATAAGGCAAACATGATTGAAGTAACAGATTAAATGGAGAGCAATTATGTGAGCCAAAGCCGTCTATCTCCAGCCATAAAGAAGAGGAAGAACAAAGCTACACTGCACAATCTAAAATACCTATGTATGACAGATATAAATGCTTCTTTTGCAAGAAAGAAGGAAAAGAAATCAATTATTTCTGATAGCAACTGATTCAGCAGGCATCTGTTTGAAGAGAGCAGTAGAACTGTCAAACAATGACACACTCAAGATTGTGTTAGTGATTATACAGATCCTGCAGACCCTCGCACAAGGGAAATTGCATATCACAAGCTATGTTGGAACACACATGTAGTGAATGTCTTACAATGCAAGCCTATACTAAGCAGAAAGGTGCAGCCAAATTAACTGTTTTACAAAGCAACCGATGTTGAATGTGTATTTCAATCAGTGATTTTCTCTTTGAAGGCAATGTAACAATGGGGGAAGTTGAAAAGCTTTACAGGAAAGTTGCAGCTAACAATGATTTAGATGAAGGACAGATGAAAATAAGAAAACAAATAAAAAGTTTCATAGAAGAAAAGTATGAATGTATTGGCATTATTTTAGTAATCCCAAAAAGCCAAATGAACCACAGCTAGTCTCAGTGAAAGTAATAGCAGATGTGGCACTCTCTTGCAGAAGAAGAATCTAAGAAGATTGAGAAAAATATGAATACCTTTCTTGAAGCAGCTACAATTTTACAGAGATACATACTACCTTTTGAAAAATTAAAATTCACCGGAGATTTTAAAGAAGTGAATTTGGCAGATGCTGTTCCAAAGGAAGTTGTTTTTTTTATAAGTGGTGCTGTCAAGGACAGATGGATATGAAAAGTAATTCAGAAAAGCGGAATACCACTGTAATGAACAGGGCTCATACATTGTCACATATGTTTATATATGAAATGCTATCACCAAGACAAGATTCCTAGGTGAGCACAGAAGTAATAAAACCAATGGATGAGTTTGGAGGAACTTACGTTCCCTCAGAGTACACTAGAAGCACATTTGTCTATTGTGCTGCTGACAACATTGACTTCCTCATGGATACTCTGTATGGTAAAGGAACTGTGCACAGTACAATTATGGTGGTCTATCAGGAGAAGGAGGAGTCAGATGCCCTAGGCCCAATTGAAATATTAGGACCATCATCACTTCAATCACTGCCGAAGATTCCTCAGTCCCTGTCTGAGGTCCTAATGTATTATATCTTGCAACAATTCCAAAGAGTGTAGACCACAGAATCCGGTAAGCAGTTAAATCACTAATTTTATAGAAAGGAATAAGGTTATTTAAGATTCCAACAGGGTAATTATCAAGAATGTTTCGATGAAGAGTTGCTGGATACACATTGTAATCTCACAGAAGAAACTGCGACTGATGAATGTGAGACAGAGTCAGAACCACTCAATACAGTTCCGACTTGGTCAGTTTACAATTCCATTATAAGTGATCCTCCAACTAAAGAAACTAGAGTCTGTTTACTCACACACATAGATGCCAGCCCAACACCACACAAACACAGCACACATTCATAAAGAAGTTGGAGAAAATAAAAATCTGTTGTCACACCAGAATCAAAAACAGTTGTAACATTGGTTCTTGACATTTACAAGCCTGTTTTAAAATGAGCTATGGATAAAAAAAGACTTGTCAAAGAACTAGATGCTTCGACCAGGTGAGCTACATACAATAATGGTGATGCTTCAAGCTATTGGTTCTTTCTTGGATGCTACAGGCATAGATGCGCCTTAACTGTACTTTAGGATGCAAATGCTGTGTTGAAGATTCTATGAGGGAAGTGCCTAATGAGAGCAGCAGAAGTACACACATCCCACAGGCTTGCACTTTTTAAATGCTTCATTTAATGTTGAAAGCAAGGAAAGGATGGAATTAAGAATTTATTTAAAGGTTACAAGTGGATGATTCCCAAGAAACAAAATCAATCCATAATTACGTTGTCACAGTTCTGACAAATTTGAATCTGATGGCCAAAATGGAAGCATTTGAGGCTAAGGAATCTGTAGAAAAACCAACACTCAGAGTGGCTCTTCAGTACATTCATATGGTGGACACAATGCTTTTATTTATCATAACCATCTGAACTGCAAACTGGGATTTACACTTTGAAGAGTTTGTTAAGTACTTTTTCGCCCTTTATTTGATAAACTGCGCAAGTATGATAGGATGGTACTTAGCAGAAATGAAACAGCTTCAAAGCAAACACCTGGACTTGTCTAGTGAGTTTCAGAAAAGCAATTGGGTAGTATGCAATAAAAAAGAACCCTTTTGTGCTTTGGGTTCAAATGAAGGTCTGGAACATCAAAATTGGGCAATGAAAGTACTTGGTGGTGTGGTTAATATTACTCAAAAGAAACAGGCTCCAGCATGGTTCTATTTAGCCGCTCCAGAGCTGTCAAGGCTGTCTACAGAAGCAAGACAAATTGTAGGAATCACAGATCATGAACTTCAAAACATCACCACCTAACAGCATTCAAAGCAACACGCCAAAAGGAAGATGTTCAACGTATCTACAACTCGATCATGAAATTGAAATAATGATGGAAAATAATTCATCAACTGCTCGACAAAGGCAGTTTTTGATGAAAACATTCAGAAGGACACAACAAGAATGAGGTTGCCAAATGTACAAACGCATTAAAGAAGACCAGATTGAATCAAACAGTTGCAGCCTATGGGCACCAATAAAGAAATAGAAACTTCAGCTCTGTAAATGTGCATGCAAAGTTGTTACTACAAAAAGTATCAAACACCATAATGCAGTTGAATGCAGATCATTCTTTCTTCACACACTTACTGATTGCTTCTGGCATTGATCTACAGGAATGCTTGAGTAATTACTAATTCTCTGAAGTACCTTCTCAAATTTTCAACCTAGATGGTACAATGATTTTAGCTGCAAACATAAGCAAGCTGATGAAGATACTGGAAGAGGAACAACATAGAGAGGTTTCTTACAAAATGAAGAGGTCTCTGCATTTGTTACTGAGGACAGATTATCTGTACCAGAGCAAACATATTCAGCAGCTATCCTTGACGGAATGGCAGAATTTCAAGCGCTACAGTAACCGTCATATGTGAAGACATGCCATGACCTTGCAATTGAATTCAACAAGAAAATAGAACCTTATCTGCTCAGGTATGATGAAACTCATTTAGTATTTGATACCTACCAAGAACATTAACGCAAGGACTCCATGCGAAGGAAAAGAGCAGGGAAAGCAACACCTGTTGAGTACAAAATCACAGATTCTACAAATATTGAAACATTTTCCATGATAACTTTACTTTTGTATGTTAAAACTAAAGATGATTGAATAGCTGACCTCTCCATTGCAGTAATTCAGCATGCATAGAGGATTAAAAGAAGTCTGGTTGCCAGTTGAAGAAATGAAGCCAAATCAACAGATGGAAATGTTGTTGGAAACATTGAAAGCACACATGACTAGGCAGACACAAAAATAATTCTTCACTCCCTTTATGTATCACATTGTCATGCTACTACCCTCCACATTTTCTCACCTGATACCTGTGTTTTTGTCCTCTCACTGTGGTGGTCACTGTTTTTCCAATCTGACAGCATTTTTGTTAAAGGAGTTGGAATAGAAGATTTATAGATCTCAAATGTGTGTGCTCCGAATTACAGCCTACAAAAGTGCAGGTATTACTTTGTCATGGTGTGATGTTACGGGGTACTTTACAAAGAAAGGAAAACTATCTTTCTGGAAAATGTTCAAGACATCAGAAAAAGAAATGCTTGAAGCTCTGGGAAGACTTGGATATCTAGAAGTATTTAAGAATGAAGATGAATGATTTATAGAACCATCACAATTTGGGTGGGAGAAGGCAGATAATCAATATTCTCCTACTATGTGTATGCTTCCATGTGCAACACAATCAATCATACCGCTAATACGGTGTGCATGCATCAAAGGGTGATGTGCTGTGCATTGAAAATGCCGAGCTCAGTCACTAAGGTGCACAGAACTGTGTAAGTGTGGTGGCAACGGAGAGCTATGTGATAAAAATATTTTGTAGAGGATGAAAATGAACTCTGGGACTCAGAAGATGACCTGTACAACTTTAATTTCTCTCTTTAAATGTAAATAGCTATTGTAGTTTTACCAAATAGTTATTTCATCGAGAAAGTTGCAAATTATTTCAAACTTTCAAATTTAGTGAGCATACAGTCAAATGCTTGCGATGAAGTAGCAATCATTTTCAAAACTACATCTCAGAAATGGTAAAATATATTTTAAAAATCCTTATATGAATTTTATTATTCCTTTGATCAAGTTTACAATAAACCTACTTAGCAAATTGTTCATGGAACAACCCTAAAAGTTGACACAGCTCAAAAGCACAATAAGTATCCGTAACAGCGGCCATCTTGGATTAATGGCATCACACAGGCCCTCGGACCCAAATTCCGACAAAACACCTTCTAGTACTTGATTGTATGCTTCATTATCAATGTATCCCCAGTAGGCATAGCCTCCCTTCTTTCAAAATCCCACTCGCTAGGTTATTGTAACAGATGCCGCTCGACTATACTGCACTGTTTCAAATTTCAACAGTTACTGAAATACATTTCCCGTTTTAAGACATTTTTGCTATTTTGCAGTTAATTCGTATTTGCTTGGTATGGTATGGTATTGTTTATTTATATAGCGCCTATAAACAGGCAGGTGTTTCAAAGCACTCAAGGAGGGTGGGAACATGGGGAGAAAACAAACAGTCGCTCAGAGCACTTGAAATTCTGAGATCATAATAGTCTGCACAGGCAGAGTAAGTGCATGAAAGTATATTTAACAGTTTGTGAGACTGCAAATAGGCCTGACAGCGATTTGACAGATTTAACTGTACAATTAAGGGGTGATGACAGGGGACACAGACAGCTCTCTTCATGCGCAGTGCGTACAGATCGAACACGTGCACAAGGGGTCACAAGGAGGGGGAGGATGAAGTGCACCTGGTCGGTTGTGACCGGGGTAAGTGTAGAGAGAGCCACTCTCTTGGTTTAAATTCTCAAGTACGTTGAGTGAGGGTGGGATGTAGGGCCTCGAGGCAAGTGCGAGAGAGGACTGTCAGGGATCCCAGGGACCAGTGAGACTCTGAGGTACACCCAGAGGTCAGTCAGCATGCTGTAAGGAACAGGAAGGAGGGAGGTAAAAAACAGAACTGGGTTAGCAGGGTAGAGGGACAGAGAAGGAAGAGGAGAAGAGGAAAGTCTTGAAGAGTTTCCAGACTTCAAGGATATCCTGCTCAAGACAGAGGGCAGCAGAGAGGTTATTCCAGAAGGAGGCACCTGCTGAGGATAAGGATCTCCCCCAAATCTCTGCTTGGAGAAGGGCTCACTCGCAGAAGGTTGGAGGTAGATGAGCGGAGGGCTCATGAGGGACATGTAGATAGGTCCCAGGCCACAGAAAGCCTTGCGGGCAATGCAAAGTGTCTTGAATTTGATCCTTGCAGCCATGGGAAGCCAGTGAAGGGATTTCAGTGCCAGAGAGATGCTGTCCCTGGGCTTGAGGCCAAGGAAAATTCTTGCGGTTCTGATCTGGATGAGTTGCAGAGGGCGCAGGACAGAAGAAGGGAGGTTGAGGAAGAGGCTGTTGCAATAGTGCAGCCTGGAGAGAACCTCGGCTCTGGAGACAGCGAGCCTCTGCTGGAAAGAGAGGAAAGGTAGATTGCCTCTGAGGAGATGAAGCTGATAGTTAGACCTTTTAGAGATGTCTGCATTGTGGGAGGAGAAGGAGAGAGTGGAGTCAAATATGGCCCCTAGGTTTCTTGCTTCACAGGAGGGTGCAGGCACAGGACCAAGAGAGGTCGGCCAGAGTGAAAGTGGGAAAGCGGGAGCAGGGGTCCCAATGTGAACAATCTCACTCTTAGTGGCGTTGAGGCAGAGGTCGTTTGCAGCACACCAAGACTGAATAGCGGACAGACAGTCAGGTATAAGCGAAGAGGAGGAAGTGGCTGAGAGTAGCCTGAAAGATAATTGCATGTCGTCTGCCTAGCACTGGAAGTTAGAGGTGAAAGTGGCAATCACACGTGCCAGGGCAGCCATATAGACGTTGAAGAACCAAGGGGATAGGTTAGATCCCTGGGGAGCACCACATGTTGAGAAAGTGATAGTCGAGTGAAAGGCTCTGAGTTCCACCTGGGATGGGCGGTCGGCGAGGAAGGAGGTTAGCCATGCCAGAGCCTGATCTTTGATTCCCAGGGTGTCAAGGAGGCATGCGATCAGGATGACGTGGTTAACCATGTCAAAGGCAGAGGAAAGGTCAAAGAGAATGACTTTAGAGGGGATGTTAGTGTCAAGATTTGAGAGCAGGTCTTCACGAGTATTCAGAAGAGCGGTGTCCATTCCTCTGGATGCTCAAAGCCAGATTGATGGTTGTGGAAGGAACCAATGGAGTCGGTGTGGATGGCCAGCTGAGAGATAGCCAGTTTCTCAAGGAGTTTGCCCGGGAAAAGAGTGATGGAGATGGTTTATGGGCATACACCTCGTGCTTGCAGTGTGGAGATTGAAAGGGTTAACCCGACATTCACGTTACAGCATTTACTCACGTAGGATTCATAAGAGATGAAAAGCAACATTTGAAAGTTATTCATTCATGGAATACATGATGCTTGTCACCTTATACTGTCATGTTTAAAGACTTTGCTTATTTGGTGTTATTCCCCCGGCCCTAGCAATATTCAGTTGAAAATCGAAATAAAACCAATAAACGTCACGTGAAGTAATGTTTATGTTCCTTTAGCTTTCTGAGGAAGAGATGGCAACGTCCTATCTTATTAGGATGCTTAAAATGAAATCAAGAATATTGACTTACATGGCTAATGAAATGCGAGAGTCTGCAGAGACATAAACCACTGTCAATCACTTTGGCTACTTTAAATGATGAAATATGGAAAATGTATCAGTCGAAATCTGCTGAATCACCACAAGAGCGTTATAAAATTGTTTTAAGAAACTAGAAATATGGCATTTGTTGGGCATATCAAGTAAAGATAGCCAATGTGATTTACGGTAACAGTAAATCAGATTGTAGAAAACAATTAAGAGGTTAAGAGTGGGTTAGCACAGCATCTGTGGAGGACATGTTTTAAACCAAAAATAATTCCAAACTATGGTGGCTTCTATCACCTTATCATAGTGTTTCAATGGATTTGATTAAATTGAAGCCTGCAATAGTAAGAAAAAACCTCCCCATAATGTTATCATTGAAGTCTTTGTGACACCACTATTACATGTAATAAGAAAATAGCATCAGTAGTCAATCGTAATAGCATATAACGATTTGACCTGTGATGTAATAGCGATTTAAAACTGTCTGCTGCCAGAGCCAGCATACTGTGAGCAAGGCAGCTCAAGCAACAGACCACCACAGGTCCCATAAAACATTGCTACATTGATACCTAGCTTTTAAAAGCCCACTATTCTGAAAATGAGTTTTAGTTAAGCTGGTAAGCGGGTATTTACAGTGGCATACTCAGTTCACGCCCCAGGATGTCTCAGACCCGGAAGATGATTCATGGACTCCACCCAGGGGGAGAGCAAATGATGCTGTTTTATATCATTGCAGGGGGAGTAGCTCCTTCCCCTTAAGTAGGAGCTATGGTGGAGATCCAGCTGCTTGAGGACACATCATAAGCAACAAAGGTACAGGGGCTGTGACGACTTACAAGAAAGCAGCTACTGCCACACCCAGTGATCGAACAACACCACAAGAGGTTGGGAGCCCTTTACTCACTGAGAATGCAAGAAGGCCAAAACACCTGTCTGGAGTTGCTTGTGGTTCTCTTGTTCAGAGGAGAATTGCCTAGCATTTTGGTGCACGATTGCCCACGTGGGTGGGAACATACTGATAAGCAAAACAACATGGTTGTAAGTTAGACCATCCAGAGTGGAAGAAATGCCATAGAACAGGTCACTGAAGCACGTTCATTCTCAAAACACCACCCTCAAGCCTGACACTCCAGCTAACACCATCTGGTCAAACTGAAGCTATGTGCAATACCGAAATAAAGCCCGGTGGATCCCCTTAGAACTTATTTGCTCAGCCTTATGTGGCCCGCCAGTCTAGAAGGATGTTGCCTCTTGTGGGGCCTGGCATTGGTTAAGGCCTCGTATCCAATGCCCTGTCTGCAGAGACTGTGCAGAGGCAGATTGGTGTGGGGCCTAGGTGGTGGTGAGAGGACACGGCTGTGCTTGTGTGTGTGTGGCGAGGTGTGTTTGTGCGTATATGTTTTCTGCCATTAGTTGTTTGTGTTTGGAAATGTTTCACTTTCAATTTGTTAACCTAGTTTCCACATTGAAATCAATGCATAAATATGAGTAACTTTCCGTAAGGATCAGAAACTCTGGATGATGTGACTATTTCAGATTTGCTCAGTTCATTAACTTGGATGAGGTTTCCAACACATAGGTACTGTTTCAGAAGGTTGGCGCATCACATTGCCACACACGTAAAATTGATTATCTTGCATGCCCAAGCTAATAGTTACCATAATATTACAGTTAACTAAAATCAAATGTCTCTGCTGCCTCGCATGTCCAGAGCCAATTGCTGTGCAAGCAAAAACATTCGGCAATCCGCATTTTGCATATCTGTCAATGTTGCATTCACTTGCTGGGGCGTTATTCCCAAGGATGCGTTTGTGGCCTGCTCTTTTGGGTTTCACATACACAAAACACTTTCTAACACCACCCCATGTGTCTAAATCGTCTCACAAATTATATATCTTCCATAAGCTCTCTTACATTTGCCCTCCCTCCCCACTAACCTAACCCACTCACTCCCCTCACTGTCTGGTCAACCAGCGAATGCAACAAAATGGACCGTTAGATCTAGGATAGCAACACACTAGTCACTAACTATTTTCTCACAAAAATTCAAACAGACATTTTGTGGTACAAAAACACCATAGGTTTGTTCTCAATCATATATTCAATGAAGTACTCCATTTGAGATCCTCCATCGCTCACCCGCACTCAACCATTCATACACAGTTCCTATTTCTCTGCATTAACACATGGTTCCATAATACATATAACCATCTAACACAGATTATTAACTAAGTATTTCTAACAACCCTTTCCGGTGTAGATGTGTCTATCTGCGCAAACCACAGAAGATGTTTAGTTGACATGTGTGCAATTGGTTACACTGGGCTTTAGCATATAGCCCTATATTGACCCAACCTTCAAAAGGACGGAAGCTAAGTGCAAAATATGCCTTGCTTCAATATGCCTTGCTTCACCAACTGGTGGGCCATTTCCCTGAGCTGCTCATTTCCACAAAATAGCACAGCCTTTTATTAGTAGTTTGCCCTAAAGGAAGGGCAGCATGGTTCACGCAACTTTCTCAAGTGTTACATGAGTGATGCTCTAAAATATGTTTTTCTCTTGGTAAGAACTTCACATAAATATTGGTATTACCGGAAATCCTTTAAGACAGGAAGTATAACAACTTGCCCCAGGATCTTGATCTTTAATCCACAGGATAGGTCACAAGATGTCTACTGCAAGCTTCCGTCCTTGCACCATATAATGCGGGTAAGTTAATGAATATAATGGATCAGGTTAATTGCCCTTATCCATACTCATCATAAGTCCACCTGTGCAATGCCCAGTGATTTAAGTGGGCCGGGGCCACCCGGGGCTGGGCCCCAGCACACTCCAAAAAGTGGGGCTGAGCCGGGGCACTGCTGGGGCCACCCGGTCCCACCACAATATTGGTGGGGCACATTATTCCACCGCGGCTGGAGCCACGGCGGGAAGATGCGCCTGCCATTAAGTCAGGCAAGCTGACAGGAGTGCCAGCAATCCACAGAGATACTGTGGCTGGCTGACACTTCTATCAGTCACTGTAACTTCGTCTGGTGACTCCTCACGTGAGGGGTCACCAGAAGAAGTTACTGTCCTTTTGTTTCCTCTCCCGAAGTCACCGAGGCATCTTGTTGCCATATTTCGAGGTTTATAAAAGATGGCTTGAAACGTACACAATTCAAGCCACCTTTTATAAAGCTTTGCCGACGGACAAAGACGCCTCAGAATATGTCCGTCGTCAAAGCTTTACAAAAGATGGCTTGAATTGTGTACTTTTCAAGCCATCTTTTATAAACATAGAGATTTAAAAAAAAGATGAATTGAAAAGTATGCAGACCATAAGGTATCCACACAAATATATAAATGTTATATATTTGCGTGCGTACCTTACTATGGTTTGTGTACTTTTAAAGTAATCTTCAAGTACACAAACAATAATAAGGCACGCAAACAAATATATACATGTAAGCATGTATATATGTATGTGTGTACCTTACTATGGCTTGTATACTTTTCAAGCCATCTTTTATAACCAGAGAAATATGTTACATATTTTTATGTTTATAAAAGATGGCTTGCATAGTGCACAAACCATAGTAAGGTAGGCATACAAATATATAAATGCTTACCTTACTATGGTTTGTGTACTTTTTAGGCCACGCCCATTCCGCAAGCCATGCCCCAAATGTGCCCCGCCCCTCAATTTCTTACCCCACTTAAAGCCCTGGCAATGCCTCGCACAATGACTGCCCTATATGTGAATCAGGAGACTGTGCACCGTAGTGCACTTAAGCACTGAGGATTATCTACCCTTAACAGTTGGGAGCCATTCAACCTAGCGTATGCAATCACCTTTCAAAACTTGGATTGAAGTTCTTTCACAAAAGAAATGCTACTCCTTTTCTGAAGAGCAAATCCTTGATTTCTTTTCTCGAATTCACATAAAAAGGCGCAACTAAAATGTAACAGATTATCCTATTAAAACAACAAAAGAATGTTGGTATTCTTTCTCCAACAATCCCCATGTTGCACATTGTTGAGTGACAAAGAGCTGTAAAGCAAATCAAATCTCAATTAATCAAAGTCACACCATCAAATGCTTTCATGTTTTGTGAAGGCTGCATACGTAGGTGTGTGCTGGTTGCTACAGGTTGCTATGCAGAAGTAGACTAGGTTGCCATAGCAATTTCCAATTTTCTTAACTGAGTATCTGGGGGAGGCCCTACGACATGCTCTTAACGTGACTCATCTCAAAGGAGCATCAAATTGCCATACCATTTCTGAGGGTTGAGTCAAAGGGTTAATTAGGGTGCGCATATGGATAAATGCTTTGGGAAAGTGTTTTGGGCTGCTGTCTCGCTGACCTGCTGGTTGTGTTGCAGAGGACTCCTGTCTAACGTGAATCATACCGAGCAAGCCGAGCCGCGGCGAGGCTGTCAGGCAACCCTCATGGACATATCCAGCAAGCTGATTGGCTGTTTTTTGACCGCCCAACCACCCGGAACCATAAAAAAGCACTGCGCGTGCGCATTTGTGCACGCGCATTTGGATAAGTGCTTTGGGAAAGTGTTTTGGGCTGCTGTCTCGCTGACCTGCTGGTTGTGTTGCAGAGGACTCCTGTCTAACGTGAATCATACCGAGCGAGCCGAGGCAAGGCTGTCAGGCAACCCTCACAGACATATCCAGCAAGCTGATTGGCTGGTACGTGATATTCGAACTTTGCCTACTGAACCTACTGAACCTGCTATTGGCCCATAGCAGGTCTATTGGCCCATAACGGCAAATTCATTGCTATTTTCTTTGTCTTTCCAGTTTTTTGCCCGGCCATCCACCGGGAACCATACAAAAGCACTGCGCGTGCGCATTTGAGCACGCGCATTTGGATAAGTGCTTTTGGAAAGTGTTTTGGGCTGCTGTCTCGCTGTCTAGCGTTCTAGCTTACAGCGAGGCGCTATTGTTGAGCTAACTTTTATTTATTCAAACAGTGAGTTTCTGTTTTGTTTTGTAAAATATTTTTTTTGTGTGTTGTAAGGGCTAATATGCAGTCAAGACTGCCTTCGCTGAAAACGGGGATGCCTTTATCTATTCAACCTGTTTGCTCTAAATTTCCTCGTAATTCTTTATTACTAACTGCACAAAAGAAACCAACACGAACTCTGTGTTCGACTCCGGTCTCAAGCCGTTGTCGCAATGGCAATAAAGTACCCTTTAAAGGGCCGCCATTGCCTGATTTTCAGCATTTTTATAAAAAACACCTAAGGCTACCTCGTCCGATACATCGAGAGCTATTCCAACCTCTCAAGTTGAGTTTTTCGATTAAGTCAGCTCAGCGCAACTGTATGCCATGTTTCCATCTAAAGGACAGACCCTTTCCTCCATCTACAAAAACCGTTATGACGGCATTGGGCAAAGGAGCTGTTCCTTTTGTAACTTCTACTCGTGGAAGCCCTGTGTCCTGTATTTCTTTATCTGACAGTGTGTTGTTACACAACCTGCTGTCGTCAGCCCCTGCATCTGCTGAGTCTGTCCCAGCTGCTTTTGTGCCATCTGATGTTGCTGTAATTAATTTGGATCGGAATGAATCAGAGTTTTCTCAACAGTAACTACCTGAGGGATCGCCCCTCAATCTGTCACAAGCTCCAGTCATGTTCACAGAGATTGACCTTAATTGCTCGGCCATTGAAGCCTGATTCCTTACCCCTACACCATGTCGTGGTGTAGAGCCGATGGTGTTGCCTGGCAAAGTGGATGCCGAAGTGGCGAATAACAATATGATCTATCTCACTCTATCTGCTATGCACGTTTCACTTCAAACGTTATCCAAACTCTTTGACTCAGTGATTAACAACATGTGTGACCACTCTCAAGAATTGGACAAAATTCTAGCTTGGCACGAGAGTGCCACCTCTCTGTTACAACCAAAAAATGCCCCTACATCTAGTCCTAACGATCTAAGTGATCGCCTCTTGGCCCTAACTGCCTCGCTAGGCATACAAACCTCATTTGAGATACAGGTATCTGCATGTCCTAATTGTGTCCAATCTTCCTTGGCAAAGACTCCTTCAACATTGGCAGTACCGCTCATTGAAGGTATTATATTGGATAATATGGTCCCCTCTGTTTTACCCCCACCAATTCCTGTTGTTTCACCGCCAAGTGTTGGAGCAACTCCATCGTTGAGGGTCCCCTATACAATGTTTACCCCCAAGGCACTCTCCGATGTTTCCAAAATCCCATTAAAAACTATGTGTAAAAAATCCAAAAATCAAGCAGCAGCCAAGAGGGACAACTCGTCAAAAACGAAAACCTTCCTTCGTCATATTCATGTTCCGAAAAAAAGCGCTCTTATTGCTTCTTCTGCAAAAACATACCATCAACTGGCCATAGCACGTCCACCAGCGTGTGGATAACTCCTCTACTGCCAAGCTAGTGCCTTCCAAAACCACTCTTACATGCCCTCTCCCTATAAGTGAACGGGGCATGAACTTGCCATTGGATTTCCATCGGCAAGATATCCGCCGTGCGGTTGATGCATACATGTCTGATCATGCTCTTTCTGCTCAAAAACCTCCTTCTGCCACCCTATTGTCTCTACCCAAGTGCTTGCCGAAGGCAGCTGAGCTGACATCTCCAACAGTGATCCCTGCCACGGTTGAGGCCGCCCGCTCCACTGCGTTGTCTGACAAGCCAAGCTGAGTCTCTTTATTTACCTCCTTCCCAGGTGTTTCCCAGGACTTCTAAATGATCTCTTTTGGCGGAAATTGAACCTGAACTTCTTGAATTTCTGCAAGTTGTCTTTCAAAAAGAATCCAAACCACCTTCTTCCAATGCCTCTGTGCCTCTGGTGTCCGGTAAAGGACCCATTGCTTCTCGGCCATTACAAAAGCGGCCAGCTCATGTCTGCCTATTGCTGAATTGTAAGCCACCTCCGTGCCCACAATATGTTCTAAATTGCAACTCCATCTTGAGCATCTTTGCCGATGTACCAGCATCGGAAGATATTAGTTCACATGATCTTACCTTAGTGAACTTCTTTGATAATTGCAATACGCACGCAGTACGAATTTGGATGCAATCACGAGTAATTCAGAACGCAATATGGTCTGCTAGAAGACAATTATGTGATATGGACTTTGAGATCTCCTTGGAGGCAAGTGATAGTGTTCAGACTATCCAGCAGCAGCAATCCTCTAACACTGCTCACCATGCCATCTACGAAAGCCTTTCCCATGGGCAGAGAGGGCCAAGATTCTCATCTGAGACTCATTCCCAGCATTAACTAGCCCAAGTAGTGAAGGCAAGTACATTTCCTGTTATTAGTTGGAATACTAGGGGTTATTGAATAATGATTTTAGCTCTTTGGGCAAATACAAGTTAATCTTGCTCCAAGAAACTTGGCTCACCTCTGACTCTATTTGGGATGCTCATGATGTGCTTACAATTGCGGCTCGTAAAGGACTTTGTGGAAGACCCCTTGGTGGCTTATCAACTGCAATTCAAGTAGACATTAATATCAGCATCACGCCTTGGGCCTCGCCCAATGCCTTTATCCAAATGACCCAGTTGAAATTGGTTTTAACAACTTACGCCATCATAAACATATACTGGAACCCGGTGGGGATCACAGATGAATGCTTCCTAAAAGCCTTGAGTGATATGTTGAACTTAATCATTCTGGATGGTTCTGTCCATAAATTATTGATTGCAGGTGACTTCAATCTTGACTGCATCTGTTCCAACAATAAAAATAAATCAATTTGCATCAAAAAATTGACTCAATTTGTGAAACATCATAACCTTATTAGGCTTAATGGAGAATTCAATTCTGATATGCCCCTGTGTTCGACATGGTCTCGGGGCGCTTCTTCATCTGTCATCGACTACATGTATATGAATGCAAGCTTGTTCTCTGGATTTTGAAATTGTGAATTCGGTCATGCGTGATCATAACCAATTAACTGCCCACTGGCAGTATTACATTGATCCTAATTTGCATAGAGACAAAATTGTTCAAGGCTGGTTTAATGTTAATAATGCAAGTAATAGCAGGGCCGTCACGAGAGGGGGATAGGGGGGGCAAACTGCCCTGAGCCTCGCGCTTGCGGGGGCCTCGCGGCCCCCTCTCCTAAGCAGAAGGCAGCACAGTCCACCCGTGTCCTTTTATTCACACGGGGGACTGTGCTGTCCCTGCAATGATTTTGCTGTTTGTTGCGAAGCCGTTTGGCCCCGCAACAAACAGCAAAATAATGGGAGACAGCAGGGCTCAGAAGTGAGCTCTGCTGCCTCCCGTTATTCAGCTGACAACATAGACATGCTGAACGACAAGAGAGGACTCCTCTCCTGTCAGTCAGTGTGTTCACGTTGCTCAGCGTCACCACGCTGATTGATGGGAGAGGAGTTCTCTCCTGTCAGGCAGCATGTCTACATGTCGGCTGCGTGGATGCTTTTGAAAGGTGGATGGAGGTAAGGCAAGTGGTTTTTATTTTAAATTAAATGTGTATATATGTGTATTTAGGTTAAATTAGTATGTGTATGAATGCATGCATGCATGTTGGTGTTTATGTTTGTGTCAATGCTGTGTTTGGTTTTATGTAGGCTTGCATGTAAGGAGTTGTGTAACTGGTGGATGATGAATGCATGGGTGAACGTGTTTTATGTGAGTGTGTGTTCAGCCCCACCCCTAAATGTAGCCTCCCTGTGGGCCACCTCTTTAAGGGGTGGGTTCATGGCATCAGAGGTGCACCTAGGCTAAAATTTCAGGGGGGGGGCTAACACTTCAAATGTTGGGAGAGGCACTAACTTCACAGGCTGTGAGGGGACAAACTTACGTGTGTGGGGGCATCTAACATCTTTCCACATTGGAATTAGACTATCCTTGTGAAGCTTTAATATTACAAGCAGCTAGCTCTCGCCCCCATTTCTGAAACGTCACACTTAAGTACTTCTGTGAGAATGAGATGTCTCATGTCACCACTTCCCTTCTAATCACCCCCCTGGCATGCAAGTGCTAACCCCACATCACAATTTCAATTACCTAAAAATGTATGCTTATGAATGCAGGTGCCAACAGTGAAATGTTTTATGTTAGTAATTGCAGGGCCTTTGTTAACAGCAAAGCCCAGGCCCCGTTTAATGTCTGTGGGGGTCATTACAAGGTAGGAGGTAACCATGCCACTATTAGCGGCATGGCTACCCCCTTACCGGGTACTGGGTCCGGGTTCCTTGAATGAGGAATTACCGGGCCATTCAGACCTTGGAGAGCCCGGTATTTCCTCATTCAAGGAACCCGGACCCGGTACATCCCCATTCCCATTCGAGCCTTCATAGGACTCAATGGGAATGGGGAGCATGCCAACAACGGGTCTGTTAATAATGGGCCCGTTCTTAGCATGCTGGGCTGCTCGCGGGAGCCACTAAGGCCGCCTGGTAAAACGGTAAAGGCGGCCTTAGCGGGTCCCGCGAGGAGACTCGTAATGAGGCGGTAGGGGGTTAGGGTAGCTATACTGGCCCCGTTAACCCCCTACTGCCATGGTCGTAATCACCCCCTGTGTCTTGTTCCGTCTGGCCACGCTCTGTTGGTCAGCCCGGCAGGGGCTGGGTGACAGCTTTGAAAGCGGATAGTGAGTGGGGCCAATAAACCCATTGCACTGTCGGTCTCCCCACTGAGGGATGGCATCTGGCCCTTTCAGCTTTTACAGTTGAAAAGGCCCCCCAAGTAGTGTCCCCCATATTGGCAGTCTTATGACACAGAAACCTGCTGGGAATCTGCAGCTTTTAACCACCTTGCTGCATTATTTTGACTTCATTATTGATTTAAGCACTCCACAGGTGCCTTGGACTATTTTTCCAATCAGTAAGACAAGGGTTGCCCCCAAACATCAAAAAGAAATGGGCCCCCACCAGCCATGACAAATCTTCAGCCAGCCCTGCTCCCACTTCCCTCCGAATTCCCTGAGTCCAGCTAGGAAGCCAAATAACTATTGCACCTTCCCTTTGGCCACTAGTCGTACCTTTCACCCCAATTCAGAGGCTGTTTACTTTCATAATACTATGCTAATCTCTGAAGAGGTGGGCTATCTAAAAGCTGAGACCAGAAGTTAAGACTTTGGTTTTATCAAAGTGAATCTGTTGATATCGCATGGATAGGTTTTTGTGTTCTGCATGTTTGAAACTGATGGCACTCCTTAAAGGCATGGTCCAGTAAAAAATGTTATTGTCCCTATGGGTCGGCCATGTTTTTTTAAGCCTAAGTGGCTCAATTTTAGAAAACTTTCCTATGGACCTTACCCGAGTTTTCGTCCATTAAACGCACGCGAAAACAGGTACCAGGGAGCCGCCATTTTGTGATAATCCTATCACTTGCCGCATCGCCCTGGCTGACCTGCTTCTGCGGCACTAAATCAAATCCCCCGCCCCTGAGCCTGACATTATCAAAACATTTATATTTCCCCGCCTCTATCCATGACGTTTCTGTGCTGCGTAGGCAAACGCGCCCAGTCGTCTTCTACGCGACTCCACACAGAACCCGGAAACCAACTCAGACCATCTCACAACACAGCGCGCCACAATTCGGAATATGAAACTGTACTTTAAAATCAAACAGCAACACGGTACATTTGGTAAAGTACATTTATTTGACATTAAATGTTTAGAGAATATTCAGAAATTGCCATATGAACTCCGAAAGCCATTTATTTTCTTTTATCTGTATCCGCAAATCCGTCTAAGTTAATATTGAGTCACGCGCTGTTCCTTTATGGTACACAGGGTGTTGCTTTTCATTAAAAGAAGCACTTTGGAAGCACGGTGAACTGCAAGGCTGTTCCATCAACTAAGCACTAGTCCACCGTAAAGGTTGATATGTTGCTTCTAGCCACTAGTACAAGGTAAGGGCATGTGGGTCCTTGGCGATCGTCCCATAATATGGTTAACGTGCTCCAGTTGTTCACACAAAGCTGCAGGTGTCTATTGAAAAATCCGTCTCCCGGTGTCTCAAACCGATGACAGTAGCAGAAGGGGAGCAAATACCTGTTATGAAAACAAAAAAATTATAATTAGTCTCGCCAGCCGATCTTCATTAATATTATTCATTTTATTTATTACGGCCGATCAGAAACTATTTGCTTGCAAGGATAGTTCAATGGAGTATGTTCGGCTCTAAAATCAATGCGAAAAGTAACGAAATAAATCGAGGCCAACACACAATGATAAACGACAGTTAGTCTACATGCGTGTGGAATGATATGATATATGATATGGCATTTGTAACGCGCCTATACACAAGTGTTTCAAGGCGCGACGAGGCAGGGGGGGAACAAGGGCAGACAGACAACGATCCTACTAGGCCAGGTGTCTTTCAGATCGCGCATGGGGAAGACGTGAGGGGGGTAAAAGTGCTGTACATGGTTAGTAGAATACAAGATAAATAATAGGGCCAGCTGGTGGCAAGTGCAAGGTAAATGCCGGGAGAAGGGGCTGAAGGATACAGAGACAGTCCCGTAGTGCAGGTAGGCAGTGCAGGGAAAAGTGGCTGGGCCAAGGACAGAGATCGGTGAGACCAGTGGACCTGCATGCCCATGTGCCCACTACGAACACGTTTTCCTTGCTTTTCCTAGCTCTTCATTCATTCATTTATTCATGCATCCATTCATTAATTCTTCATTCCAGTATAAAAGCGTCTAAAGATGTACTCACATTATATTTGAAATTTCCATTGTGTCTCTGCGTAATGCAGTCTGTAAAGCGGACCGTGCTCTTGACAACGATTTTTAGTATACTGAACTAAAATGAAACTCGGTCTAGTTTCTGAATTTTCTGCCTTATCTTCTCTTACGTTATTGCGCACCCCCTTCAAATGAAGTTCTTTCGGCATTGTCCCTGTCTCAAGGTCAAAAAACAATAAACCCTTATACTTCCAGTGCAACTTGTGGGCCTCTTCTGGGCGCGAGCTGAAAATCAAAGCCGCTGCCCTTCGCATTCTTTATTTGCAACATCCCGTAGTAAAGGCATCTGTGAGAACTTGAAGTTTAGAATCCCTTTATGTAGTGCGCCACAATGTGCAAATGCGAACTGGCTTCTCTCCCAAATGCCACGGCCCGCTTGGCGCGTTCTAAGGCCCCCAATTTTGTCCCTGTTGTCTGCGAGCTTTGCAGCCCAAATGGAGACATTTAATTTTTGGCGGAAGGTCAGGGAAAGTATAAAGTACCACAGGAGTTGAGTTAAAAGTGAGATTTGTTGTTTGTTTGTTTGTTTTATTATTTGCAATACGCAAGCCTCCCCTCCGTTAACAGTGCGCAACAGTGCGCAGCATTTACATTTACATGAGAAAAATATATACATACACATATATGAGGTGAATAGAGAGAATTCAAAGATGACACCCAGCTTGTTCGCCACCCATGATGGTGAAGGTAGGGGTTAGGGTTACAGGTACACTGTACAATAACATTTATTTACAAAAAGTATTGCAATTATTTAAACCGGGATTTGTACTTCACAACCAGCTGTGCTTCTGGTGGACATGGCACAGTTGCAATGTTCGGTGGCAATGGATCACTGCTCTGCACAGAAACGTCCAAAATTCCATATCTGTGCTTCTCTAACACAGCAACAATAAGGCCTTTCACAAAGTCGAACTGCATTTAATCATAGACTGGTCTGATCACCCATTGCTTACTTTGTTTTGAAAACACCTTAGTGTAGCGAGGCATCCTTACTTTACCCCTAGTCCGAGATTGGTCACGTCCGACATTGCTGTTATGGGCCAAGACAGCTAGTAGAGTGCGATGTTTCATGCCCCGAAAGCTAAAATGCAAGCGCTTTGGCCTGTACTTTAGGCACATATTGTGGAACACCTCCAAATCTCCTGTGTGACAGAATTCTGTCAGTCCTCTCAAATCTCTTGATAGAGTTTTGTCGAAAACAATCTTCTCAATGGCTTTGTGTCTCGGGGAAGATGGAATCAACCACTTCTTCTTCCTTGCCTCCTCTGGGGACAAAGGGTCACGTTCACATTGGTGGAAATGTAGGTTTTCTGACCAGCGGTGAACGTTGGTACAGTGGTGCATCAGTGACCGCCATTTTTCAAGTAGTATTTCCACTGACCCTTCACAAGTTTTTGAGCTCCACCAAAGATGGTTGGTGATAGACTGGGACCACTGCAAAATACTTTCAAAAACCTTTTTTTTTTCCTGCAGCCGAGATGTTCTTGCTGATTTAGCAAGATGCCATACGTCAAATTGATGATTAATAAGCGGGAACTGCTCTTTCATTGTCTTGGCAATTGAAACGTGTCTGTCCGTGGCTATGAGGTCGATGTGCATTCCCCTTGATTGTAGATATTCCACTGATTTTATAAATCCTAGTTTCTCCATGGCCACTGAGGATGTACATTGTGTTACCTGCACGACCACCGAACTCACAATTTTCTTACTATCCATGTCCTGAAAGTGGTAGGTGCAGTACTTGGCAGAAAATCCTGGGCTGTCGCACTATCCATCGCCGGCTAGCCTGAAACGGTTCCTTCAAATGTACTTGCTAGAGACAATTGTTCAATTTTCCAAGCATCACTAATGGCCGGAAACAGATAATCACGTTGGTATTTGTAGTACAGCGATTTAGAAATGAAATGGAGTCCCACAAACTGAAAGAAAGTCTCTAACTTTCTAAAACTGGAGCAACTAAAAAGTGATGCAGCTGCACACAGTAGATTGCCTGCTGGCATTTTCCCCAGCATCGTTTGTGCAGACCATGAGAACCTATGATTTAATCGACCGGCGACATTTATTTTGACGTTACTGCCTTTTATTTGACGAGTTACATTAATCAATGGCTTCCCACATACTTTCCCTCTAACTGAATGCCCACATTTCAGCATACCTATAATTTCCATCAAACAACTGTCGAATACAATGTATTTGCTCTCTTTCATTAGACTGTCAACCTGCATCAACGTTGTTTCGGCCTGTGACGTTGCAGAGATTTCAACACATTGGAAAGTAATATCGCTGCTATCAAGTTCTGATGCGTCTATGGATGCTGCGGCTGGTTCATTCTCTGTCATTTCGACATCTGCTACTTCAACATTGATGGGAGAATACAACAATGTCGACATGTTTTTGGGTGGCAATTTTTTGGCGGGTGTAGATTGTGTGAATTGATCTGCAACTACTTCAGAGCTATCTTCAATACATTCAATATCATCTTCTTGTGGTGGTGCGGTCGCACTGTAGCAATGGTCCAATGCAACTTTGCTGTATTCTCCAAACACAGTTAATTCATGTTCTGGCCATTGGACATGAGCATCTCGAGCCTGAACACGCCTCGCCTCAATTAATAGTTCCTCCATAGTGTACATGGTCTGGCAAGCAACATCTCTCATTCGCTTCACTGTCTGTGTATGTATAGTCCTGACACCCACGGGTAACTAGAGGAGAGATTGGAAAAGGGATGTTCAGTTTAAACACAAGATAAAGTGTAGTCCAATTGACTGGAAAAAAACATAAAATAGTCCCCAGCACAAACACTTTTTGAAAGTTATGAACTGTTTGTAACTAACCTTTTTTTGGTTTTTTTTCTTTGCAACTTTTTTGACTCGACCTTCAACATCTGCACGCTGTAGCTCCGATTCGTTTCCGCATGTCCTCCCTTCCTCTTGCGCTGCAACGACTATATTTTCTGTATCCGCATAGACAGCACGGAATGAGGCTCCATCGTCTCCCTGAAACATAGTACTTTCATTACTATGTATCAAAATATTGTTAGCATAAAACACACGTGAGGACGAATACACAGGTACATCTCAATAGCCAAACACGATTTAAAGATTGTGTGCAACAATCAAACGACAAGTATTCGACCAGTGATGATCTATTTCGATGGAGCTGTCAGTATCCATACCTCTGGCTCTGCATGGACTGCCATGAATGGTTGTATTGGAGAGGAGGCATCAGCATCTCCCTGAAACACAGTACTTGCATTAGTATGGTTTTCAATATTGGAAACATAACACACACTTGGGGTCGACGGCACAGGTACATATAAAGAGATAACCACAAATGATGCATTGTCTAAAACAATCAAGGAAAATATAAATATGCATATTTCATCGACTTATTTCTCCGATTCCTTTACATCTGCATCATCAAAATGGGATGTTGTGATTGTAGTGGAAGCTCCGTCATCTCCCTGAAACACAGTACTTGCATTAGTATGGTTTTCAATATTGGAAACATAACACACACCTGGGGTCGAACGCACAGGTACATATAAAGAGATAACCACAAATGATGCATTGTCTAAAAGAATCAAGGAAAATCTAAATATGATCACATTTCATCGAGTTATTTCTCCGATTTATTTACATCTGCATCATCTAAATGGGATGTTGTGATCGTAGTGGAAGCTCCATCGTCTCCCTGAAACACAGCACTTGCGTTAATAGGGAAGACAGTATAGCAAATCGAATCACATTATATGATCACGCATGATGGAGCTGTCAGTATCCATACCTCGTGCTGCTGAAGAATATCTATGGATGTTGCAAATGTAGTGCGCACATCCGAAAGCTGTTGCGCTGATTCCTATACGCATGGTCCCGCTTCCACTTCCCCTGGAATTACTTGAATGTCAGGCTCTGCATCAAGTGCAGGGGTTGACGCTCCATCAACTGCCTAAAACATAGTACTTGCATTAGTGAGGATTACAATAGTGAAAACATAACACACACCTGGGGTCGACAGCACAGGTACATATCAACGGCTAACCACGAATGAAACATTGTGTAGAACAATCAAACGACAAGAATTCCAGCTCTGATGATGACGCTCGATGGAGCTGTCAGTATCCATACCTCCTGCTGGTGAAGAACATCTAGAAATGTTGTAGTTGTGGTGGACGCTTCAGCATCTCCCTGAAAGACAGTACTTGCATTAGTATGCATAACACTAATTATAACTGAAAACAGACACCAGTGGATGATAACTATGGTGTATATCAATTGGAAAGCACTAACCAAACATTCGGTAAAATAATAAAACGATAGAATAAAACTATTACTTGACATGCATAAAACAAGCCTGTAGCGGATTAGCCTAGTAAGATTACCTGATACGCGCTAGAAGTGGTTGATAACTGCGACCACGTCAAGGATGTAGAATGTTCTTGCTTCAGATTCAAGGGATAGTCAAGTTATAAAGGTAAATTAATGATTGATAATGAAATGCCAATATTAAAAATAGCCATGTAAGGCGACAGAATACTTGAAAAATGCTCAATACAGCACAGTTCCCTGTTCCCATATATATACATTTCGTTTGTGGGTTATGAAATCGAAAAAGAATATATTGATAAATGTCATTATTCAAAAAGCTATACACTCATATCAATATCGAAATTATTACAAGGGATAGAACACCTACAATATCAATTAATCCATTCGTCTACCTACACACTACCGCAAGGCCTAAAGCTAAATCCGGACACTTGACTCACCGGTGGCGGAATGTGGATGAATAGAGTGGGAATAGTGTTTTCGAGCAATTTCCGTGTCGTTCGCCGTTTATTCTTTTTTGTTACCCAAGATGTTGTGTACATGTCCAAGGAAAAGTGCCGGCTGCAGATGCGGTATCGATCACCCCTCTTGTCCTGTAAGACTTGTTGGACTCTACTTTCCAGCTCATCCAGTGGATATCCGCAATGTCTTACCCATTCTCTTATTCGATCAACAGTTTTCGGGAATACATGCATTGTAGTGCCTTCAGATTTCGCATGGGTCTTCGTAGGGCAACCGCTAATCGAACAGGCAGGCATTGTTGATAAATCTGAAAAGTAAATATCGACATTATTATACAATCTTCATGAATAAAGATTTGATACAAAAGTAAATGAATCATACAATGATCAATGCAAGGTTTGTTTTGGTCGCCGGAACTATACCAGTTCATTATGTGCGGCTTAGTATTTGCATAAGTTGCAGAAATGTATAAATGATGTGACTAAAATCTGAACATGTGACTCGTCCCTTGGATGTTCTGTCTTGCACGAGAAGGAAACATGCTTACATTATAGACTGGACCCCCGAAGGATGCAATTCGATGACAATAGACAAATATGAAAATAAATAGATCTATTGATAGCATAGCAATGGAAACTCAAGTCAATAGCAATGAGACCAATGAACATAGCACTATTGTGTACTCTACTCGCAAATAGATAGAAATTTAAAAATCTGCGAAATATGACTAGGATACATGGCCTTACCTTGACCAACAAACAGTTGCATTCAGCAAGCAGAGCAGTATGTTGCAGGAGAATAGGTGGGTGGCCACAGGTAGCACACTGATGGGTTTGCTCTAAGCGGTCACAGACGTTCACGGATAGCACGACGACGAGCAGATTAGCGTAGATCTCAGTGGTTGCCAGGTAGCACGTTCAGGAGTTGACTTGCAAAGCACAAAGATGTTCTCATGAGACATATCAAGTGGTTTATAAAGTATTAGAAACAGGGGTGTGTTTGTGAATGAATGACGTGTGTATGTCGTGGTATTATGTTTATTGCAGGGGGGCGGCCTGCCTCAGGGGCGGCCTGCCTGGAGACATAGGGTTTGAGGAGGCCATGTGAGCGATGGCCCCTGGGCGTGGGATACCTTTTGAAGTGTACATGCTGTTTGGCACCTTGGCAGTTTGCGCCCGTGACAGCCCCCCATGCCAGCGCTCATCCACGGGTGCGAACCGCCTTTGATAGAGGGGGTGGGATGGATGGGCCTGGGGCATGCAGATAAGGCACAGGAAGACTGCTGAATGGAGACACACTTATGTGGATTGCAGGGGGGCGGCCTGCTTCAAGGGGAGGCCTGGCTGGAGACACGGGGTCTGAGGAGGCCATGTGACCGATGGCCCCTTGCTGTGGGATACCTTTTGAAGTGTACATGTTGTTTGGCACCTTGGCTGTTCGCGCCCCAGACAACCCCACATGCCAGCGCTCATCCACGGGTGCGAACTGCCTTTGATAGTATATCGTTGCTTATCAATAACAAATGCCACATACCGGAGATTCTTGTGAGCACAGACCCACACTTCAACCGGTGTATTATAGTGGTCAAGACCCTAAGGCCTGTATAATCCAATGGTAATTGTTAGTATAGATATATGTGTGACTTTTATAGAGACATAACCTACTGAAAGACCTTGAACAAGTGTTATTTAGTGCATGCATTATCGAGAATATGTTATGTTAGCTTAGATAGATAGTGACCACCCTGCTTCACAGCGACCAGACCTTCACCCATTCGGAGCACAGATGTCTGATGTCCATCCTTGAATGGAGACACACTTGATTCATTTAAAAAATCGAAACAACCGTTGTTAAAATATATGTGGTGTTTTATTTTGTATCTTATTTTCATGACACAAAAATACAAGACTTTAACGATTATACAGGTCAGGTTGCAGCACAGCGAGAGAAAATCCCCTGTACTGACCGCTGTCACTCGGGAACGTTTCTCTTATGGCACGAACGGCACAGGCGGGTATCACTCTTCGAATGCTGTGTCCAAGCCTCCCGTGGAGCCACCATGTAAAGGACCGATAAGCCACCAGCCTGTACCACCTGTGAAAAGGAATGAAACAAACTGTTTTTAAATGACCAAGATAAGTTTAATAAACGTTTGTTGTCAATGAAAATTCTTGTAACTAATGGCATTCTGCACGGACAAATGCTATCTAGACAATGCACACTATTGAACGACTTTCATGCTTTACTATGATATGAATATATAATTTTGTATATAGTAGAAGAACATGAAATAGGAGTGGCATGACAAGCAGAGTATACTTACTCGTTACTCGGATTACGAGGACTAACAGTTGCGCGAAGTTCGTGCATAAGCACCATCATTATTCTCAACACGGCCCGTGTGAGGCAGGCTGCCCTGAAGTCTGGCAGCTCGGAGATGCATTGCGGTCATGGCTCGCCTTCCGAAATGTAGGCCAGGCATCCCGAGTTTTCTTGGCAGCAGCAGTTCTCGTCCTCGGTTGGCATTAGCTCGTACCAATTGCATGTGCACCAGGTGGAGACGCCGTCCATGTGACTAGGTCAAGGCTCTTCATCTGTTGAATCGTCCTCCCAACTGCCGTCCGAATCCCCATCGTTTTCGCGTGCTTCCCTTTCCAGTAGTTCCTCCTCGGTATACTCGGGCTCCTACATGTAGGGCATTATTGTAGCCATTGTGTGGTAAACAAAGTAAAATAATTTACAGAGATGGTACAGGTGTTCACACGGGCTACAAGCGGCGAAGGTAGCTGACCAGAGCACATAAACGAGTCACAGAATACTCAAAGTAACACAGAGAGAGGAATGGAATCGAAAATCTGCTGCTGTGTGTTGGGAAACGGTCTGTTTATACTTATTGAGGAAAGAGGCGTCCTGCCATTTCCGTGGCGACACGTCATTAGCTGAGGCGCAGCGATTGTTGACACGAGACGTTGGCTTTGGCGTTGGGAAATGGGCGGTACGAGTCTGCTGATGACAGGCTCAGGGGCGGGGGATTTGATTTAGTGCCGCAGAAGCAGGTCAGCCAGGGCGAGCGATGTGGCAAGTGATAGGATTATCACAAAATGGCGGCTCCCTGGTGCCTGTTTTCGCCTGCGTTTAATGGACGAAAACGCGGGTAAGGTCCATAGGAAAGTTTTCTAAAATCGAGCCACTTAGGCTTCAAAAAACATGGCCGACCCGTAGGGTCAATAACATTTTTTACTGGACCATGCCTTTAACGATCTGCTCAATGGTGTTGCACCATTGCACAGCATTCTTTTTGTTTGGGTTATTCGGTGTGCCACCAATAAGCCAAATCTCTTGCTTTAGCGAACAGACAGAGGTGGAAATAGACTTTTCTTCTGGGGCATCCCTCCTACCGCAGTGAAAGAGGGTCCATCGACGGGAGGATTAGGAGGGTGTAGCGCAGGTATTTTAGTCCCCCCATGAACATTTGCCTCTTCCCCTTAGAGGATTTATCATCAGCAAAGTTCAAAATCTGCACCCCTTTTAAACCTAAAAAAATGCACATCAATTTTCCCGTACAGTACAACCTTGACAAGTGATTTCAAAGGGGGAAGTGTCCCACTTTGGAACCTAGGAACCACGGTTCGAATCCCTGCCCAACATAGTTTAAAGCACAAACACACCACAGCATTCTTAAATAAACATATAGTGCACATAGATTTCCCAGATTGTGGAGCTGTATCTGAGATCTGGTGAGTAATTTTTTGCAAGATCCTGGATCTGGGAAGGACCGTCGCAATGCCAGAATTGAGTACAGACAGGAAGAAATGGCATATGAGGAGGGACACAAAGCTTGTAGATGTTTAGTTATTTGCCCACACATTGACTTCTCATGGCCATGCTAATCCCTATGGAAATTCTCATCCAGTTCATGCCCTCCCCACCCAAAACACCTCCTCATTGGAACTCTGAGCTAGCTTTAAACAAGCCTTGCCCTCAAACTTTGCCCTCAATATGACTGAAAGTGTTTTCTCAAAGGAGTCTTCTGAGAGTTAATGACTTCATTGCAGTTGTAAACACAGAACTGGTGTAATAAAAATGTCTTGATCAGGTCTGCCTCCGGCCACTCAAAAGCACCCTGCATGCATTTAGCTGAAGACCTGTTAAAAACAAGCATTGGCAAAGCCAACAGTTTTGGCTTGTGTATTAGGCATTTTCCAGGCACTGCTATTAGCTGCTCAGGTACTCAAACCATTTTGCACCTGGAACCATCAACGGCCAGCTAATACCAATACAAAGTGCCTTTGCCATGCCTACAAGAAAGCCCAAACTGTCAGCATTGCCAGTGCTCTTTTTGCTTTACCCTTGATGCACAGGACTATACATCAAGGTTAAAGCAAACATACTAATTGGCTAAATTGGCCCACATTGAATTAAGGCCAATATAGCCAGGAATAACACTAATGGTGCACAGTCAGCCTGGACGTACTTTCTGTGGCATGGCATTTTTACTGTCTGGGAGTTTCTGTGGCATGGCATTTCTACTGGCTGGGAGTCTGTACATGGTAATAATGGCACATATTGATGAAGCCTGCATGGACATACATGAGAACAACAAGCATGAATATATTTTATACTAGCATGTGTTGTGTGGAAAGGTGGCATGAAATATATTGGAAAATGTTTTTGTGCACGGTTTGTGATTTGCAACTATTGTGATTTTCCATGTGCTTCCATAGAAAACCAATTGCAAACTGTATAGATTTCTACCCAATTTTGCAAAGAAAGTGCTGTAAAATGCATAGTTTTCACCCAATGTTTCAAACATGTTCTTGGGAGTGAGACCCCCCTCAAGCAACCCTTGTTTGGTTTGGGCTCCCTCACTGTGCTCTGTTAATCCTGCTTAATTGGCACACACATTTAAGCCTCTTCAGTTCAGAAATGTACCAGCCTCCACTATACATCATGTGTCACTGTGTATGATGTGTGCTTTAATGCACACACAGGTGCAGGGTGCTTCTTAATGATGTCATATGGCATTTATAACGTGCCTGCATACAAGTGTTTCTAGGTGCGACAAGGCAAGGAGGGGAAACAAAAAAAGAGGACAAAACACTGATCCTACTAGGCCTTGTGTCATTCAGATCGTGCAAGAGCAGGGAAGGGGGGAGGGGAGAAGTGCAGAGGGTGGTGTAGGATGGAGACGTGCAGGAAGAAAGGAAAAACAAGACTGCAGCCAACAGGTGGCAAGTGTGGGTACTCATAAGTGCAGCCAACGGGTGGAGAATAAGTGCAAGAGAGGGGACTGTAGGGTTATAGATACAGACGACAATTGCAGAGGAGCAAAGAGGCAGTGCAGGGTTGTAACTGGACAGGCAGGGACCTGGGCACGAATTCAGAGTGTAAGCAGTGCATGGATCAGGCAGGTGATCAGCAAAGGAGAAGAAGAGAGAAGGCCAAAGCAAAGAGAAAAGTCTTGAGTTGCTTCTGGAACCGGAGATGGTTCTGCTGAAGTTTCAGAGAGGCAGGGAGGCTGTTCCAGAGGAAGGCCCCAGCCGAGGAGAGGGATCTGCGCCCAAATCTTTGCTTGGAAAAGTGGCTGACCCGCAGAGAGTTGAAGGTGGCAGAGCGGAGAGCTCATGTCATCCTATATATATTTATGCGTATGATACAAAAGTTAGTCTGGCATAAACCTTTCTTCAGTAGAGAAATCTAACTTTGCTGTATTTAATTTGCAGTTGTAGTAATAAACCATATTTGGGGCACTCAAACTCAAGGACAGATTTCTCGAGTCTCCTGTTTGCGAAGGTACTGCCGCTGGCCCAGTGCAAAATATTGTAAGGGGGCCTCACCAAATGTTATGCCTCAGGCCTCACCACATCTTGTGACAGCCCTGGGTAATAGGCTCTGATGGACGGAAAAGGCTTTGTATTCCTTTCATGATCGTTTGTTCCATAAGATCACAAGCTTACAGGCAGACAGTAGCTCTTCAAACGTCTGTTACTTTGATATGATCCAAGCCTTTATGTCCTCGGTGCTTAGTTCCTCGTGAAATTTTGCTCATCGTATCCCCACATTGCATGTCTTCGACAAGGAAATTAGAGATCACAAGCGTCTGTTTAGGCAGCAGAAAAGAGAAGCGTTGAAGCTACCAGTTAACATCCGATATAAAAATCTCATAAACCTGAGAACAAAATATAGAAATTGTGTCAAAGCAAGGCATGCCAAATTATATCACACTGATAGTCAACAACTCTTGGCTGCAGTACAAAGCAAAAACATCGCCAAAACTTGGGCCTTCCTCAATCAACCCACGATTGGTCCGCAAGCTGCTATGCAAGCCAATGAAGTTTCTGAGTCCGCCTGGATTGCATATTTTTCTGACCTTTACAAAGTGCCTGATGGTGGTGTAGCCTTAGACTCCATATTCTTTCCATCCAATTTTCATATAAATTTTGATTTGGAGGATATTCTGTTTTTCATCAAAAAGGCCAGTCGGGCTGGTGCTTGTGGTCCGGATGGACTTTCTCATAATATGCTAAAAGCCCATCCTGAAATCTGGGGGCGTATTTTGTTTCAAATTTTTAGCCTCATTATGACGACTCAAAAACTTCCATCCACCTGGACTCACTCCATTATTGTCCCCATTGTTAAAAAAGGGGACAGGAGAGAGCTGTCCAGTTACGGACCCATAGCGTTATTGGACGCACCTGGAAAGATCTTCTCTCGTTTAATCCTGAGAGATCTTCTCAAGTGGACTTTGCAGGCCCAGCTTAATGACCCTTTCCAGTCAGGATTTGTGGCAGGGTTAGGTACTATTCCTAACATTATTGCACTGAATATGCTCTTGTCGAACGACGCTGCCTGTAAACAAACTCTGTTCCTAACCTTTGTCGATTTCAAGGTCGCGTTTGACTCTATTGATCGTACTCTTCTCTATCATAAACTGGTTAAACTCAAATATCCATCTTCCCTGATAGCTCTCATAGTGCTGTTACATACCAACACTTCTATGCAGGTTAGACTTGATTTGGGTGATCACATGACATCGAAATTTCACACGTACAGAGGGTTGAAGCAAGGGTGTATTCTGGCTTCATCAATCTTCAACCTCTTTAAATATGATCTGGGAGTCAATCTCAGCAAAATCATGAGTGATCCTCCCAGCCTGGGCACACACAAAATTCCATACATTTTCTATGCAGATGATTTAATTCTCATCTCTAAAACACACACTGGACTACAGAAGCTCTTGGATGGCCTAGAGTCTTATGTAAATTTAAATCATCTAAAAATTAATGTCAACAAAACTCAAACAATGGTCTGTAAATGGCGTTTGGGTTGCAAAGTTAAACCTTTCAGGTGGAGTTTACATAATGTTATGCTTGAATGGGTGTCTAGCTATAAATATTTGGGCACACCATCTCCATCCTTTTCCCTCACTCTCTGGTCGGCCTCTCTTGGCCCTCCTCCTACCCCTACCTGCGAGGCTAAAAACCTTGGCATCATCTTTGACTCCACACTTTCCTTCTCGGCCCATATCTCTGATGTCTCTAAAAAGTCAAACTTCCGACTGAACCTCCTCAGAGGTATTCTGCCTTTCCTCTCCTTCCCCCAGAAGCTCATGGTATCCCAAGCTCTGGTTCTCTCTAGCTTGGACTATTGTAACAGCCTCTTTCTAAATCTACCTGCCTCTACTCTCCGCCCTCTACAACTTATCCAGAACAAGACTGTGAGACTTGTCCTTGGCCTCAAGCTCTGGGATCGTATCTCTCCAGCTTTGAAATCTCTCCATTGCCTCCCAGTGTATGCAAGGATTAAATTCAAAGCCCTCTGCATTGTCCACAAAGCTTTCTGGGGCCTGGGTCCAAAATACCTTCAGCTATCCCTCCGCAAATACCTCCCCTCTCGAGCTCTTTGCTCCTCTACCTCCAACTCCCTCAGGGTCAGTCGTTTTTCAAAGAAACGAGCTGGGGGTAGATCTCTATCTTCGGCTGGGGCCTCCCTCTGGAACAGCATCCCTGCCACTCTAAAACTTGAGGAGAACCATCTCCGGTTCCGGAAGCACCTCAAAACCTTCCTCTTTGCTTCTGCCTTCGCTCCCCTTCTCCCCTGCTGATCTGCTCTCTTGGCACTGTGCACCTGGCCACCCTCTGTCCCCTGGGCCCAGGTACCTGGTCACCCTGCCACCTTCCTGCACTGCATTCTGGCCACCCCTTGCAATGGGGACTGTATCTGTACCCATACAGCCCCCCCCCATTTTTCTTCTTTTTCTGCACTTATTCAGACTTACCCAGTCTGCTGCCTTAAACACAGCACTTGCCACTTGTTGGCTCCACTATCACAGTTCGCCTCAATTTTCTATTTATTTTATTTATCTGCGCTCCTCAGGTTCTGCACTTTCCACTCCTCCCCTTCATGCACGTTTTCCCTTTTCCCTTTCCCATGCACTTGCGCGTTCTCAATGTCACTGGGCCGAGTAAGATCGTTTTTATATTGTGTTGCATTCTCCCTTGTTCCCCCCCCTTGCCTAGTCGCGCTCTGAAACACTTGTGTACGAGCGCGATACAAATAAAATATCATATCATATCATAACTCTAGTTGCAGATACTTTATCAAGCCCTGGGTTTGACTTAGAAATCAATGGTAAGCGGCGGTCCTTAGTTGCCCAAGCAAGAGTGCTTATGGGCAAATTTGGAAAATTTACAATTAAACATGTGTTAACATTTTATCTCCAGAAGGTGCTCCCAATTTTAACCTATGGGTCTGAAGTTCTTACTCCTAAAACTGCAGTATGGTGGGACAAATTAGTATCATCTTTTTGGAAGCAAGTTCTACACTTACCAATGTGTACACCTTTACCTTTGATTCGTTTTGAACTGGGTTGTTTATCACTGTTTTCCTACGTCACCTGGAAATACTGTGCATTTTTTCGGAAATGTCTCTGTCATTGGAGCGCTCAGATATCTTGGGAAAGGTGGCAGTACACTTACTTAAGCAAAATCAGACTTTTTCTTGGAATTGGTGTGAATTCACCATGAATGCTTTGTCTGATGCTTCTGTTGAATTAGAGTTGCGCTTATCCAATGAAGCTCGAGCGAAAATGAAAATTCATCAACATGATTGGTGTGTAACACAAAACAAATGTCTAAACTACAAGGACTTTGATCAAAACTTATTTGGTCATAAACGTTATAGAGTTATGGCTGACTATCTGGTCAAATCTCCTTGTCCAAAGCTTCGCCAGAAGTTTCTTCGTTTCCGCCTGAATCTCTGGCCAACTCTAGACGTTTTGGCTCGTAGGAAGCAAATTCCGAAAGCTGAAAATCAATGTCGATTTTGTAAAAATTCTGGTCAAAAAGAAACATTGGAACATTGTTTAATCTATTGTCCACAATTGTCTACTATTCGGACAAAGTGTTTCAGAAATTTCTTTGAAGATCAGAATGTGTACACTCAGAAAAAACATGTGGCAATGTATCTTTTCGTCTGCTTCGCTAACAATTAAGATAGCTACTGTACAGTTTTTGGATGCAGTTTTCCCTGACTAGCAGCAGTAATGAATTGCGCTTATTATAGAACCAGTACCCTGCTTGTCTCATGAATGAAGTGAGTTTCGAGGTGAAACTGCCATCGATGGAATTTCATTGTATTAGTCATAATCCACATTTTGTGTTTTTTGTTGCTCATGTAAAACCAACCATGTAAGATAAATGTATCCTATTTTAACATATTGTATTGTATTGTTTTGGACATGTTGTGAAATTTGAAAGGTTGATTTTATCAACCATACAAATAAAAAATAAAAAATAGAAAGAAAGGGTTCATTAGTTGATGTGCTCTGTAAGATACAGGGAGACTTGCCAATCAGCTAACCCCTTTGCCCCAAAAAGTAGGGCATGCCTCCCTATCTGATGTTGACAAGAATATGGCAGCTCAGAGCATGCAATGTAAATGGTTGCTTTGTCATTTCAGCTGTGCATGACGACAACACCAATGGTTTGTTATTTGAGCAATCAAAGCAAGAGGAAGAGTTTTAGAGGATAACATTTCACTGTTCCCATTCAATAGCGGCAACAAAGAACCCTACATTATATTTATTGGTATACAAAGTTGACTTTGAATTTCAACTTTAGTGCTGGTTACCTAGATCACCCTCAGGACACAAGTTATTTCCTTACTTCCATGCAATTCTCCTTGAAAATGATGACACTCTGGTACATGATATGATTCTATGGCATGGCATGTAGGTTTTATATAACTTGTTTCTGTGTACTTGATAGCAATAAGAAAGAATGTGTGTACATGTTTGATTTTATGGGTTAGAACTGCTACTACCAGAATGCTATGCCCTTGAGCTTACTTTCCCCTCCACCAATTTCCATAGTCTGTTCCATACAAGGCTGAGGCCATTGCTTAGTCCGTCCTCTATTCCTACTGCTCCCAAATGTACTAAATATTTGCACAGAAATATTTCTGCTTTGATTTCTTAACTTGCTCATCATCTCCAGAAGAAGTGAGTGCAGTGAGATGCTTAAGTAGTTTCTGCTCATGGGGAGAAGGGACTCCACAAATGGGATTGGAGGAAAACCTTTCTCAGTCTGTCCTGGTGTCCCGCTTCTCCTGGCATTTCCAAGATATTTACATCCACTCTTAGTTGCCAGTATATGCCAGAGGGAAGGAGCCGCAGGCTTTGCTCATTGCTCCTCAAGCACACTGCTGTCTAGGTGGAAGGGTTCTTCAAGGAGGCTTAACTTTGCTGCTAACATTCTGGGTTATATTGGTCTGACAGGGAGGAATCTGGATAAAATGTAAAGGATACTAGCATGGACAAATAAAAAGGTCCAGGAACCTAGAGATACAGCAGAATGTGGATTGGGGAGTTATGGTTAACAACTTTATTGACACTTCTGTTGGTAGAATGTTTTATGTAAACAGATCTGCCCTTAAACACGCATTTGAAAAGACTATGGATAAAGGCCATTCCCAAATAACATGGATCAAAGAAGATTCCTCAATTAATGCACAAAATATTTTTTGCCATTTTTACCTCTTTCGTTACTGCAAAAAGCGTGGGCAGACACCTACACCTCCTTTAGCCTAACCCCAGCCCGTTCCTAAATACAGAAACCAAACCCCCATCTATACATTTGTCATAAAAAAGTGGTAAAATGAGGCAAAAACAAGAATTTGGTGAAATGAAGTTCGTCAAAAGTGGGTAATACCCTACCACAGCTCCCCACTGTAGGGGTATAACAAGGATCAGGGGAGGAGGGGTGGGGGTGATATTATTGGTTGAATTTGGGGGTGTTTACATGGAAAAATGTCCCCTCGAAGAAGAATCATTTCATTTTACAGGAGCATGCTCTGCATTACCTCAGTACCTCACCCCTTGGTTCCTGATTGGTGTGCAGTCATTGAGAGAGGTGCTCCATGCATCTCATGGAACCTATGGTCATGAAGAGGATCCAAAGATGACCAAAATAGTCTGACTGCCCATGATTTGTCAAGAGGGAAAGAGATGTTTTGTTTACCACCTTCATTACCGGTGGATAATAATGGGGGATGATGACAATGTGGGTGAGGGTATGATAACTATGATGATAACTGATGGCACTGATACCGGGAAAGGCATAGGGGAAAGACCTTCAGATGTACAAGACTATTTGGCCAATAGCATGTTTCTTCCCTCCTCCATGTCTCATTCTATTTTTCATGGATGGGTGGGTTTACAATCTGTGACAGAGTATGCAAATGCTTGTAAGCTATAATTTAGATTCCACCACTAGGAATCAAATGAAGTTAGAGTTTCCATGACCCACACTGCCAACATTGTCTGGTATTACACATGCAGTGGTTTTAAAAATGATTGCCCTTTTCTCCAAATATTGAGTGACCACTCCAAGGGAGAGGTGAGAGACTTGTTCAGGATCACAATTTTTATATTTCACACTGTCAAATTCAGATCCTAAACCTGTAGGAAGATTCTAAATATTAGGCCCATCTTCTGCATCCTGAGTTGTGAGTAAATGGGTGCAGAGGGTTTTTTGTTTTGTTAGTGAGGAATCCATGTCACACAAAATATCAAGAGGCACACGTTTTGGGATGATTTTGTTCAAAGTCAATCTGAAACTTAGTGGCCTGGCAGATTCCAGTCACTCAGAATCTACTTTGAGAGTAAATTGTTTGTAGAATTATTTGCTAAATACATGAGAACATTTTCTAAACACCTTCACATTTAACGAAAGAGCTCAGGCCTTTCCTAGAAGAATCCTCACCACACAGGTTCCTGCTTGGGGACACAAGGAAGGAACTACTCAGCTGGCCAACTCAGCTGGCCATTTTCCCAGAACCACAGGCTCCAGAGCGTGGCAAAATGCGTGGCAAAATGCAAACTAGATCAAATATCTGCCACTCCCTTTTCACCCAGTGGGGGACATATTTCAGGGGTACAGTCATCAGAGTACTGGGCAATAGAGGAAACCTTACACAGGGTGAGTTAGGGGCTACGTTTGGAGGCACACCCAACCTTGGGGGGAAGGATATAACACCTTTCCAGATACTGGTTGCTCGTTTCACAGGGCCTTTGGAAGTTACAGATGGTAAACAGTTTTCTTATAGATTTCATTGACCCTCAAACATAGATTTACCCTCACAGTCAACATTTCTCAGGAACACCACTTATTGATCTGCAATGATGGAACTACTGAACAAATGAGCTATGGAGAGGACAAATGTGTAACCACACCGGATAGTGAGCAGCATCTTCGTGTTAAACAGAAAGGATAAGGGCTGTACTCTGGTGAACACCCTGCAGGATATCAGCAAGTTTTTTGTTTGGGATCACTTAAGGATTGAGATGATTGTACTGTTAAACAACATGTTAAGTCCTGGAGATTGGTTAGTGAGGTTAGGTTTGAAAGAGACAGGACTAACAGAAGCATTTTCCAAGAGCATAGGAGGTTTCTCCAGGACACGTAGATATTTTACAGTTTTTGTGACTCTTACTTTTGGGCTTGTGTTCATCCCATGGTTTGTAACGAATCTGCTGTGTCTGGGGGCAGCCTTACAAAAAACAAGCAGTGTTCATGTACTTATTTACCTGGATGACATTCTGGTCCTGTGTTCCTCGCAGAGGAAGCCATGAAGTAAGGCATCATTGGCTGGTGACATTTTTGCGTCTTCAAGATTTGGGCTTCAGTGTCATCTGAGACAAATTAAAGATTCTCAATGAATGCACTTGCAGTTCCTGACAGATTGCCCAAAGTCTAATTTTGAGACTTCCACTTGTCATTGGCAGGGCCATCAAGGAACAATAGAGTCATGCCTTTCAATGCCCTTAGGTACCAGATTTATACAATAGGTGAATATCCTCTTTGATTCAGGCAACGTTTCTGGGTCCTCTTCTTTAGAGGGCCCTGCAAAAGCTAAAGATTCTGGCCCTCTACAGGGGCAGCAGTTACTCTTATTGAGTAGCTGCTCAACTATCCCTCGGTAAATACCTCCCCTCTCGAGCCCTTTGCTCCTTTACCCCTAACTCCCTCAGGGTCAGTCGTTTTTCAAAGAAACGAGCTGGAGGGAGATCTCTGTCTTCGGCCGGGGCCTCCCTTTGGAACTGCCTCCCTGCCACCTTGAAACTTGAGGAGAACCATCTATGGTTCCGGAAGCTCCTCAAGACCTTCCTCTTTGCTTCTGCCTTTGCCCCGCTTCTCCCCTGCTGATCTGCCTTTTCCCTCTGCACTCTGCACCTGGCCACCCTCTGCCCTTCGGGCCCAGGTACCTGCTCACCCTGCCATCCTCCTGCACTGCCTCCGGGCCATCCCTTGCACTGGGGCCTGTATCTGTACCCATACAGTTTCTCACCCACTCTTCATCTGCACTTATCAGATACACCCTATCTGACTAACCTAGCACCTTTGTCTCTTACATGCTGCACTACCACTGCTAACACTCTCTTTAATTATTTATTTACTTACTATGTATTTTGTTTCTCTCCTATGCTCTGCACTTTCCCCCTTTTTCCCTTCCCCATGCACTTTCCCCCTTTTTCCCTTCCCCATGCACTTGCGCGTTCTCAATGTCACTGGGCCTAGCAAGATCGTTGTTTTTGCTTCTCCCCTGTTCCCCTCCCTTCGCCTGGTCGCGCTCTGAAACACCTGTGTACGAGCGCGATATAAATAAAATATCATATCATATCATATCATATCATTGGTTCCCACTTTCTATCGAGGCAAAGGCAGAGTTAGAAGAGTGGCTGGCTAAAATGGAAGCTTGGAACAGAAGAGCTATCTCCCCTCTTCTTCCAACCTTTTCTTGGAATCGGATGTAAACCTTGGTCACTGGGTGGCTACAATCATGTTTAGTTTTGACTGGGGGACCTTGGTCACAGCAGGAGTCTCTAGGGCATATACACTGATTAGAGATTCTTGCCAGGGTCTTTGCAGTCAATTTCTTCACAAAAAGAGTATTTCACTGAGGTATAAAGCTGATCATAGACAACAAAGTAGCAGTCCTTGTGGGTGTGAACGTGAGATCCAAGAGTCTCTCTGACCAGGCTATCGAGTTTAGGACCTCTGTCTACCTTTGTAACTCAAAACCAAGACTGTCACCTGGAACGCACAAACTTGTGGAAAACTGGTGCTCCAGGCATTAGACAGATGTCAGTGATTTATATCTTATCAGTGGTATGCTTCCAAAGATGTGAAACAGATGGGTTCTTTAAGTTGACCTGCATATGCCTTGCCTCAAAGCGCAAATTCCGTTTCTTTGTAGCTGGAGGCTGAATTTTTATTCTGTCAGGATTGAGGTCCAGAGGTGTTCTTTGATTCTCATGCTTTTGCTATGACAACACAGGTTTTACTTGCCTTAAAAACAAGATACAGGTCTCTTGTTGGTCACTCCATTTGGCCTGGCTCAAGTGTAGCACCCACAGATATAATCAATTTCTTATGATTTTCTGATTCAGTGGCTGAGTTTTATGGAGCATCGTCTGCATCACTTCTGCATCCCACATATTTTGGTTCTCACATGTTTCCAAATAGGGATGTTATATACCAACATTGATTGCAGATGTTATATAGAAATCATGGGCCACCAACCCTATTAAACATTATTAAGTATTCTGGAGAGTATGGGTTCGATGGTACAGTACACATAATTTGGATCCCTTTTGGATGGATGTTATCAAGGGGGGAAAACTTTCAGGCTTCCCTGTCTTCTTCTTTAGATTAAGGATCAGCAAACATATTTATATCAGCCATTTCTTTCTTTCATCTTTTTGTGCACGTCAGTTCAGTGGGATATCACCCACTGGTCGACAGGCTTCTTAATGGCATTGGCTGTGCTAATCTGCCTTCCTTCAAGAACTCTGTTTGTGGGATGTTAGGATGTTACTATACCCTTATCAATGTTTAGGGCTTGGAATGATAATGATATATTGTTTTTTTGGAAACCATGCCTGGGACTTCCACAATGGCACTTCCACCACTAACTTCGCCATCGCCCTGCAAACATTTGCCTGTAGTCGCGTCGACATCATGAACGTTGGAAAGGCATAATGGACTGCTCCTGCACATTTGTAGAGGAAAACGCCCATCATTGCGTACCAGGATCCAGCCTCCAACTGAAATACCTGGGAGTCTGCGTGTTCAACGTGGACACAAAAAGATTGATGACCAGAGGCCCCAAAACCACCTGCAACTTCGCAAAAACTTCTGGATGTAACTTCCAGTCACTGGAGTCTACCAGGTAGTTTAAATTACACTATGCCACCAATTTTGCTCCCCTGGGAGCTACTCCGCTGTCACGTCACCTTCAAATTCTTCTCCAGACAGGGCACCAATGCTAGGCCGAAGGGAAGACACCTGAATTGCCAATTTTCCCCCGTTTCAACTGAGAAAGAAGCAGTGTTACGCCACTATGGGAATGGTGAGGTAGGCATGTTTCAGGTCTAACCTTGCTAACCAGTCCCACTGCCGCAGCAAATCTCAGAGGAGATGAATCCCCTCCATCTTGAAGTGCCTGTAAATTAACCAACCGTTGAGCCCCGTCAAATTGATCACTGGCCTCGACTTCCCTTTTCTGTGCTCAAGGAACATATTGCTGAGAAACCCAGGCCTGTCTATCGTGCTGAACTATCTAGCGCCCTTGTCCAAGAGGCTGCACAGCTCCATGTAGTGTGCAGGAGCACAACCTCCTGTTGTGTTCTCTGGATGGGACGGGGTACTGTCTTTGAATGGGGCCACTCACGAACTCTAACCGCAAATCTGGCACTGCTTCTAAAACCCAAGAGTCGCTTGACAATTCCTGCCATTTCTTTATAGATAGCCCTATCCTGCCCCACTGCAGGACTATGCTTGCCATGCCCACTTACTGCCGGAGGCACCGTGGTTTCTGAAGGAGCCACATCCTCTGTGACCTCTCGGATGACAGTGCATGCTAGGGAAGAAGGAGTTCTGTTATATTGTTTCCCAGTATTGGGCACTGGGTCCATGAGGCCTGTGGGGCGAGGAGAAGCGATCGGATGGGCGACCTCTGAAACCAACTGGTCCCTTCCAAAACACTTCTGGTAAAAATCTTTCTGATCGATGATTGAGCTTTCTCCAAAGCCATGTACCTACGAACCTTGTCATCTCCTTGGCAAAGACGTCTCTGAAGAGCATGCCTTGCGCACCTTGCCCTGCCTCATACGTCACCCAGTTTACTATTTTCAAAAGCAAACTACGACTCCTTTCCAAGGAAAGCACGCAGTTGACATTGCCCAGAAGGCATACCACCTGCTGGACCCAGCTAGCTAAGGTCTGTGCATCCACTAGTTTTCCTGTGTCTTTGGACCTTTCAGTGAGATCCATTATCTCCACAATGGCCCCTGCCAGATCCAGCAGCTTATCATGGCATCCCTTCCAGTCTCGGTGAACCCACTTACTCACATATCTAGTAGCTTTAGTAATGAACGTGACCATCTCTGCATCAAGCTCTGGTTCATCTGTCACTTTACTGGGCAAGCCTGGGCTTGGACACTCGGCCCTCATGCAGAATCTCACTCCTCTTTTAGAGGCTTACGAATGCTATGTGCCATATACGCTGTCACTTTAGGTGAGTGCAACCAGTCTGTGGACTTGGGGTGCATAATTGCTTTGGGATCAAACATGTCCTCCATATTATCTCCTTCCTCCTGCAGGTATCTTACCCGCTAGTCCCTGGGGATCTGTCATCCAGGTGGTCAGGACATGGCCATCACTTTAGGTGGACCAGTGTGGGAGGATCACCTGGATGAGGAGTCCAAGGGGAGTGGAATGGGGCACCATAGGCTGAGACAAGGTATTCCCTTCCCAATAACACCTTTTCCCTATCCTACCAGGTAGGATACCTAGGAATTCACCCCTCCACCCCGTTTCTGACACAAACACTTTCTCACAGACAGTTCACCCTGAGCGACAATGGACTAACACCAGAGCTGTATACCTCACACCATGGACAGGCAATGTCAGGTAATTACAGATTATTACACACACCTGACTTCGATCACACATCCCCACACGGATAAAAAGCAGAGCACTAAATCACACTCTGAGTGAGGCAAATCACACAAGGAAACAGCAGTTCCAAGATGGCACAAGGAGAAAGACTGCGAGACCAGAGAGAGTCGCAAGGGGGGAAGTACCCGTGACCTCTTAACATTTTTTTTAGTGAGCCTTGGACGGGAGTTAACTGAAGACCAGGAACTAAGGCTGATCAAACCTGTACAGTTTGTGAGAGATACCCGGGGCTCTCCTGCGTCGATAACCAAGGTGGGGAGGAGCGATTGCTGCTGTGGTACTGTCCTTGGCTCCTACAACAAAGCTGCATCAGATAAGACAGCATAGCTTTTGAGGCATTTGCAAAGAGTGATGCAGATATAATTGGAAACCAAAAGGAGAAAAGATACCCTACACAGAGTGGTCCGGCGCCACGTGGGTACTCATTCGAAAGTCTCTGTTAGGTATCCAACTGATGCGCATTGGGAGAAAAAGGAATATTGAAATCGAAGTGGTCATGCAATGGGTCAAGCTAAACCCTGTGAACATTCGAAAGTCTTAGATAGTTTAAAGTATATCACAATTGGCATGAGTCCGGCTGAGGGTGACTAATTGAGAGAAAGAAAGGGATCTGAGCCGTGCTTAGGGGTATCCGGGGTGAACCGTGAGTCAACCGAGAAATAATTATCTGAATATAGTTTGAAAGGAATCTGAGCCCAGAAGAGAGGGATCTAATATTGAACTTTTTGTTCTTTTTGTTCTTGAAAAGGTGGTGAACAACTAAATTGAGTGCTGAAAATGGAAAATAACGTGTTTGTGTTATTTTTGTATAACAGGCCTGCTGAGTCAAGAGACTTGCAACAAGTAAAGCGGCCACAGAAGCCAGAATGTGTGCTTTGCTCGAGTGAACCCTGTGCTGAAAACGTGGGGAAGGAAGGTCAATGGCCCGAACATCCTGACTTATCATTTTGTGAACACTTCTTTCTTTTCCTGAACATCACCCCACCTTATTTTGTAAATGTTTGGTAAGGATTGGAATTTTGTTTTTGTATAGACCCTTTCTATTTTGACAAGACTCAACTAGGACTGCATTATTATTATTATTTGATGGTCGTAGATTGCTCCCATCTTAGATTTTGGTTTAGATAGGTGTTTATCTCACCCTTGTGAAAGTTCAATAAACGCCCTTGAACTGTGTTCACTTGTGTCTGACTTACTGTTGCTACCATGCCTTCCTTACACTCCCCTTCATCTGGAGTTGCAGTCTTTTGAATCTTGTATTGAACTTGCCTGCTGAGACTTTCTATCATACAGTCTTCTGCATGATTGTCCTCATCAATATCATCCTCATCATTATACTGATCCTCAGGCGAAGCATCGCAAAGCATCGCCATCAATTCCCCGTGGGTGAGGGGGTAGGAGGTTTGGCACAGCCGATTTTAAAAGGAAAGCACTTTTCAGCTTGCTAAAAGCCTTGGCAACCTCATGGGGCTCCGAATTTGCCCCCTTCCAGCTGACCTGGGGAGTAGAAGAGGTGTGCCTCTTCTGGGCCTTATCACTCCCCTTACTCTCAACCCCTTTCGGGGGTGTAAGGCAGACGTTGCCTCTCCTGAACTACTAGCTCTTCTTTTCCTCTTTTTTGCCATTGTCTTTGCTGTGTCTTTACACACATGGAGAGATTCCAGCACCTATAAGTGCTCTTGCAATGGTTTGACCCCCTAAGAGACTGCTAAAACCAGGGAATCACCAAGAACCAAAAACCATGAGGAGATGGTGGTGAGGTTAGAATCTAGTTTTTGGAAGAGTTCCCAACATAGTGCTTTAATGTCAGAAGTTCTACACCAGGCTACAATCGACATCAGAGCCGATAAAATATTTTTTTAGCATGCTTAAGGAGCTAGCAGGCATGTGTGCTTTCAGGATCATTCAACTCATCAGGTATCAACTTATAGTACATTGTTGAGATACAAAGTCCCAAGAAGCTCTAAGGATTAGCAGAGATCCCACTCTAGGGTGAGCAATTACCATCACCAAGACTATGGAACAATCACTCCACAAAAAAGTAAACCAAGTAACTTCCAAAAAGAAGTGTGCACAGTAAGAAGATCAGAGAAGCAAGATGGTGAAACAATTCCCACAGAGCGCAGAAGGGAAGAAACACCAAGAACATTTCCTCCAGGCAGGAAACGGATGGAAATGGTTTGAAACTGCTCCAGATGTGGAAATCTCACCCACATAGGCAGCGATCAGTCCTTTCCAACCACAGGAAAGGAGTGTACAGAGTGCCACACAATATGCTACTTTGCTGCCATGTGCAATTCTAGGTGAAGACACACAGTGAAAACAGTATAAGAGAGTTTAGATGATGAAGAACCCGCGGACAGTTCAAACTGTTGATTCTGAGCATTGGAGGCAAAGGTAATGCAAATAAGAAATACTGTTTGACAAAACCAGCACCAAAGTGCTAGCAGTCTCTGGTTCTGACTACACAATGTTACCCGAAGAAACGTACTTCAAACTGTTCCCTATGCACAGAGGATGCCTTTAAGTGGCAGATCTGAACCAATCAGTTTACGGAGACCACAAAATCTGTCTAATTGGATACAGGTGATGCACAGTTTTCTGCAAGGAACGCACAGCTATCCTCAAAGTGTATGTATCTGAAAAAGGACCAGCTGTTCTGGGTGGGATGACCAGAGATTCCTTGAGATCCAATTTGAACCATGCTATCCCGAAAAGGTATTCACTGTCCAAAAGCTATCAGTGACAGACTTATCAAACGCTCAGAGAGACACAATTCGCTAGGAACTTGGGACTATCAAACACCAAGTCCACAAAATTGTCTTGCACACTGACACCATGCACGTGAAACATAAAGTGAGGCCAGTTCCCCTGAATACATTTAAAGAACCCAAGAAACTACTTGATGAACCTCTTGGACAAGGTATCACGGAACCAGTAGAGGACACAGAATGACTAAGTTAATCTGTGCTGACAAAAAAGCAAGGCAGCTTGAGGATCTGTGCATGTATGTTTGTTAAACAGGAAATCATATTGTGCCTCCTTTCTAATATACATTGGCTTAAGCCCAGTCGCTCTGCGAAGAAAACCGCGTTGCAAAGTTCCGATTTTAGATCGATTTCGCCGTCATTTCGGGATCATCCGCCATTTTGATTTCTGTTGAAATGTAACTCTGTGTTCTAAAATGGTGGACTGTGTTTCCTACTTGTAACCGAGCCTTCCTGACCCTTGCACCTTAGTTAATGTTTAGACTGTCCACGGGCCGAATGTTTAAACTGGGTAAAGAGACCTTGTCCCATGCCAGACTTATGGTCTTAGGATTGTCTGCACCAATAAGCCTGATCCACGGACATACATCGAAAACAATGTAAAGCAAATGTCGAACGTGGACACTGGCTGAACTGCATTGTGAAGGGACATCTGCTAAGGCTTACTGTTAAATCCAGGAATACACTGTCGCCATTGTAACTTGTTTGTATGTAAACCAAATGTAATCCATGTGCATATTGTCGTATAAGCCACAAGTGAACTCGGCACAAACTCTAGACCATGGAGTATTAACTTGCAGAGGGGCTGGACATTATTACTGAAATTGTATAAATGTACGAATGGCCAGATGTCCAGTACCTCTCACTTCTCACACTGAAGGGCTGGTATTCGCTGTGATGTACTGAGAGCCAGATAGCTATCTGATTTTGTTCTTTGTAAACTGTGCCGTATTAAAGATCTGTGAATCTTTATAAGCCCGTGTTTGGTGTATTTCCTTTTGTGGTACTCAGCCTCAATATTTCCTCTTGCTTTTACAGATGGCGCCCGAATAGGGACCCTCAAGATTGATGCCATCTCGTTGAAGGTTGACGCGGCTATCGGACCGGGATCGGACGGTGAATAAGGGGGCCCCTTTCTTGGATGAGATGTGATACCTCAACAGTACTGCACGACCCGATCCCTGGACGGTGAGCCCGCGGTCTGAGACGGCATCTTGACGAGGGTCCATATATCGAGGCGGGCAGTTTTGCTGAAATCACCAACCACGTGGGTCCTTTGATAGTCCTTTGTAATCCGATTGGACCGCCTTTGTCCTTTGATGAGGTGAGACGTGACCCGATTCTTAAGTATCCTGATAATTTGTTTTGGGGCATTGCACTCGCGAGTACAATTATTGACCAGGTAAGACCAGTTATCTGATATGCCTGGGATATTGTCTGCCTGCTTCAGGGCGTTATTCCGCAGTGACAGACAATCTTTGGAATTTGGCCGACCGGCGCCAATGGAGAGGTCTCCGGCATGTACTATGTACTGTAAGCACGGCATTGTAAGTATAGTGTTTAATGATATTTGGCAAAGACAAAGTAGACATGCTTCCGAACTTCAGTGGCCAACCAATGGTAGTTTTGAAATTCCTGGTATAGAATATTTAGAGTCTATGACCCTCATTCCGAGGTTGGTGCTAGTCATGGTGCTATTAGCACCATGACTAGCACCAATACCGGTACCGCCACCGACTTGGTGGCATGGGGACTTAACGGTCTATTCTGACCTTTGCGGGACTGTTAGGTCCCCTTTTTAAAAGCCATTCCCCATTCCCATTTGAGCCCTCATAGGGCTCAATGGGAAGGTGTCAATAACGGTACCGCAAATTGCGGTACCGTTATTGACCCCGGTATCCCTTTGCGGGTCCCGTACATAACGCCTGGTAAAACCAGGCGTTAAGGGAGGGACCCGCAAAGGGACCTCGGAATAGGGCGCAAAGGGATTACTGGCACCGGTGTCATTACCGGTGCCCGGTATCCCTTTGTGCCCATGTCGTAATGACCCCCTATATTATTAAAGAAAAAGGCTAGACCTGCAGCATTTGATGTATTACAGAATTGGAAGAAAGAAGCTATGCAGCAACTTAAAAGTAGGGAAAAACATGCACGCCGTCACATGTCCAATGCCGAGAAAGCATTGTTGTTCAATCAAAATAAACAGTCTGAGTCAGTTAGGAATATGGATAGGGCTTTTCCACTTGGTATTCAGAAAATGTATCCGTCTAAAGACTTTCATGTATCTGATGAGCTAATTGACAAACTTCTAAATGAACGAAGGCCTGGTCCCACTGCGCCACCTCTGTATGTTCCTATTCCTGCTGTTTTGCCTCTTCCTGCTGTTGTTCCTCCTCCCGTAGTTGTTCCTGCTCCTCCTATCGTTCCTCTTAATGTTCCTCTTCCTCTGGCTGTTGTTCCTCCTCTTATCGTTGTTCCTCCATCTGTTCCTCCACCTTTGCCTGCTGTTACAGGTTTGGTAGATTTGCCTTCTGCACCAGTGATAGTACCTTTGTTACCGAATGTACAAGATTTGTCTACTCTTTCTCTTCCAAGTGGTTCTGTCCCACTTGTAGTTGATAAGGGAGCGGAATCAAAGATTGTAACTCATAATACTGTATCTAAAGAGAGAAAGCGTGATTTGACTTCTTGGGCTAGACAGTGCATGGAGAGGGGTGAACAAGCTGATGTTTTTGCCACACTCTCTAATCTAGCAAGTTTTCGTGAGAAAAACATTTTTATTGAAGGGTTGGGAATTCATTTATGTGGGATGTGGAACAGACTAGATGATATAGATCTCCCACAAGGGTTGAGGGATCTGAAAATGTTTTAGCATATTGAAGAGATATTGCGGAGAAAGAACATGAGCATGTCGAGAGGGCTTTTGAGTATAGAAGGGAGTTGGAAAGGTTACGGAATGAAGAAATTGATAGTGATAGTTTGGACGCTATGTTTGTACAGAAACGGTTTCTTCCTTGTCATAAGTCAATAAATGAGGAAACGCGAATTTGCACAAAGGATGCGATTAGGTGGATTTCAGACATGTCGATAACTCCCGTAGAAGTATATGACACGTATAGTCAGTATACGCCAGAAATGCAGAGGAAAGTGATACAGGTAATGGTAGACTACCTGCAGGATAAATGCATAAAAAGAAAGATTTGTTGTCCCGCAGAATTATTGAATATCTACAAGAGAGCTTTTTTGTCTAACACTTCTTCAGCTGCTTTAGCACTCGATTTAGCTCTGTTGCTCAGTAAGCTTTCGGAGTTTCCTATCTCTCAGTTGCCTATGAGAGAGGTTCCTCCGACATTTGTCCCAAAAGTTGAGGTTCCAGCTAATGCTGCAGTAGGTACTGCTGCTCATGAAATTCCTGCACATTATGTGCCGCAGTTCGTTCACATCCCGTTCTCAAGACAGGAAGTGAAAACCATTAAACAATCCATTCCCGATATTAGGAAGAATCCGACAGGGTTCTATAAAGAGAAAGAATCTGTCTTGCAATCATCAGTATTTACTCTGAGCGATATAGATTTATTATTTCCCGTGCTCCTACCTATTGATTTGTGGAAACAGATTAGGACTGTAGACGATGTACCTGGATTAGGGGATACATGGTTAAATATAGTGAGATTGGACAGCGAAAGGCCAGCTGGCGAAAGACCGCCACAGGTAATACTGACTTTGCCTGATAAAATAGTCACACAACTAAAAGCTATAATACCTGCGAGAAGGATTATTTGGGACAAAATTACTGCTTGTGTCCAAGGGAAGTCTGAGGGTGCTCCTGAATTCTTTAATCGGTTCGAACAAGTATTCAGATTTCAGTGGACAGGATTTGAGCACAGAGTCTGGAAAACGACTATTTGTGGACAGATTTGTGTGTGGATTGTTGCCTGACATCCAGTCACAAATTATGTCTTCTGAGAGCGCTTGGCAAGCTAAGTCTCAGTCTGAAGTATTGCATATGGTTCAGTGCTACGAGAACCGAGTAAGAACCGAGTCAATAATGAGAAAGAAAGAATTGAAACAAGAAAGGGAGACCTGAAAACTAAAGTTCTATTGCAACAAATTGTTAGAGGCCCTAGAGGGGGTACTTCACAATTTAGGGGACAGGGAAATGTGCCATTGCGTCCTGTAAACTTAAACCAGTGTGCTTATTGCAGACAAGAGGGTCATTGGCGAGCACAATGCCCGATCCTCCAGCAGAGGTCGAATAACACATTTGGTAACATGGGTAGACGATCCAGAGGCCGCCCTGGGGCAGGGGGTCCTGGTAGAAATCCGTTTTCTCAAAATTCGCAACCTTTTTCACAGGATAATCAGGCACCGAGTGTGGATAATAGAAACATTTTTGATCATCCTTCTGCTGCATATCACTCTGAAGAACTTCCTTTTGATGACATTCTGTTTCGCTAGGTTTGCCCGAAGCAGGGTTTGGAACCAATGCCTCTTCCCGTTAATCAGAAAGGTCCCTACGTTGAAATGATAGTGGGAAATAGGAAACATCTATTCTTGATAGATATAGGAGCACAGAAGTGTTCCATTGATCATTCACGGGTTCCAAACATTCCACTGTCAGGGCAAACCAATGTTTCTGTAGGTTTTCTGGTACACCAGTAGTCTGTCCGGTTTCTTCACCGGTACCGATTACATTGGGTCCATTCACGGACCACTGTCCATTTCTTTTGACTACGAACTGTGGAGACAATTTGTTGGGGTTGAATCTGTTGAAGGAATTAAATGCGGTAATTCATTGTTCTTTGGATGGATTGTGTTTGACGATTTCACCACAGCAACTTTCTGTCTCTCAGTTTCTGACTAGAACTTTGCCGCCGGAATTTAGTGATGTTCTGGAGTGTTTGTGTGCAATTGATGACAATGATGTTGGTGTTCTACAAATTGAGCCTGTTAAGATTATTTTGAAACATGGAGTAAAGTTGCCACATATTCCTCAGTATAAGATTTCGGTTGATGGTGAGCAAGCTTTGAAATGCATAGTCTCCGATTTTGTACATCGTGGGGTAATTGAAGAAATTGCAGGTAGTTTGTGCAATAGTCCGATTCTGCCTGTGTACCAGAAAGGCGATAATGTAATTCCTTTTCGTTTCATTATTGATTTACGTGCCATCAATAAGATTGTTGCTCCACAATTTCCTATTGTGCCTGATGTGACGACAATATTAAGGATAGCAGATATCTGTTCGTGTTCACCTTAGGGGGATGCTCGTTTACCTTCACCTGTGCGCCGCAAGGTTACACGGAGTGTCTGAGCATCTATAGTAGGGCTTTGAAAGAGCAGCTTGATACACTTGAGTTCCCTACCACTTGTACATTGCTTCAATATGTAGATGATTTACTTTTATCTGCTGACTCAGAAAGTGCCTGTAAGGAGGGCACCGTGTTGTTGCTCATTCATCTAGCAAAACATGGACACAAAGCTTCACTCAAAAAGTTTCAGTATTGTCGACAGGAGGTCGCCTATTTAGGCTATCTCCTGTCAAAAGAGGGAAGAAGGTTGACACCTGAATGGATAAAAATCATTTCTTGTATGTCTGTCCCAAATACACAGAAGGAAGTCAGAGCCTTGATAGGAATGGCTTCTTACTGTAGGCAGTGGATCCCGAAGTTCTCGTTAACGATTAAACCAATGTTGGCTTTGACAAAGAAGGGCATTTCTTTGCCACTGCCGTGGAACTTGGAACACCAGCAAGCGTTTGATCTGCTCAAGACTGCGCTGTGTTTGGCACCAGTTTTGGGCACACCAAATTATGAAAAGGCCTTCGTGTTGTATGTGCATGAACGTGATGTATGTGCTTTGGCTGTACTAACGCAGGAAAATGGAGGGAAGAATAGGCCGTGCGGCTACTTTTCTTCCGCCCTTGATCCTGTTGCATGCGCTTTGCCAAGATGTTTGAAAGCTGTCGCTGCTGCTGCTGCGTCTGTAAATCAGAGCGAGGGTATAGTCCTAGGCCATGCTTTAACCCTGATGGTACCTCACTCTGTAGATGTTCTATTAAACAGAACACAAACACAACACCTCACCTGCACACGATTAACAAGATACAAATTGATCTTGTTTGCACTGCAATTAAAATTCAGAGGTGTTGCGTATTGAATCCGGCTGAACTTTTACCTTTCCCGCAAGGTACTGCTTGCAGTGACGAAGCGTCACATGACTGCCTCTACACCACAGAGCAAGAGACAAAAGGCAGAATCGATTTGAAAGATACTCCTTTGAACAATCCACAAGGGGAGCTGTTTTGTGATGGCTCCTGTTTCAAACTTCTGGATGGTACATCCACGGCTGCTTATGCAATCACCACATTGAGCATGATTGTGGAGACCAAAAGAATCACACATAATACCGCGCAGGCCACAGAGATTATAGCATTGACTAGAGCTTGTGAACTTTCCAAAGGGCTTACAGTACATATTTATACTGATAGTCAGAATGCTTTTGGGGTGGTTCACAACTTCGATAGACTTTGGGCAGAACAAGGTTTCTTGACCTCACATGGAACTAAGATCCAATATGGTTCCTTGATAGTACGGTTACTCTCAGCGCTTGCACTCCCCGCTCAGTTAGCAATCATGAAATGCGCAGCACATCAGAAAATCATAGATGATGTGGGAAAAGGGAACGCTTTCGCTGACCAGATAGCCAAACAGACTGCCACTGATCTCCATTCAGAAATGTATACTTCAAGGGAAGCCACAAATGTTTGTACTTTGGATGAGGGTATTGAATCTGTAAAAAGTATTCAAGCTGATGCCACATTGAAGAATCTAAACAATGGACTGAGGGTTTGGCAAGATTGGATGATGATGGGTGTTGGGTGGACAAGTTAGAAGGAAAATGGTTGTTGCCAGACGCGTACATTAAAATGATGGTCGCAATGGCTCATGGCCCCACCCACATTTGTGCGAGGAAGGTTTCCAAAATGTTACAAAATGTCTGGGTGAATAATAAAATCTCCAAAATAGCTGAAAGTTTTGTTCAGAGTTGTATGATCTGCCTACAGCATAATATGGGAAAGGGCACATCAACTCCAAGGGGTAGTTTTGATCCACCTTCTGTCCCCTTTGAGGTCATACACTTTGATTTAATTGAAATGGAGGGTTGTAATAATTACAAGTATGTACTAGTTGCAATCTGCACCTTTAGTAAATGGTTTGAAGCCTTTCCTGTTAAAGATGCCACAGCAATGACAACGGCGAACACCAGGCTTAAGGAATATTTTCCTAGGTTTGGTATGCCAAGGGTCATCTGGTCGGACAATGGTCCACATTTTATCGCTGCTGTAATTCTGCAGATATGTGCGGGATTACAGATCGATAAACGGTTCCATTCGGCTAGACATGCTCAAAGTGCTGGTTTGGTAGAGGGACACAACGGCATCATCAAGAACAAGCTCGCTAAGACGTGTGCCGGCACCAAACTGAAATGGGCGGACGCCTTACCGATCGTGTTATTATCAATGAGAACGACCCCACAGACTAAGACTGGGCTCTCCCCTTTTGAGGTGGTTATGGGTAGGCCAGCTAACATTTGGAACCTGCCTAAACCGAGATCCTTGCAGGACATTGAGCATGTACTTCTTTCCGATTACTGTGACCGGTTAACTAAAAATCTGTATTTGATTTATCAACAGGTGCGAGAAGCCCTCCCAGTAAAATATGAGGGTCCAGGTCACAGCATTCGGCCTTGCAGCTGGGTGCTAATTAAGGCATTCGAAAGAGCATCCAGTCTCGCACCACGTTGGAGGGGCCCGCATCAGGTCCTCTTGGTCACACAGACAGCGGTACGAGTGTCGGGATGAAAGCATTGGATTCACGCGTTGTATGTCAAGAGGATTACCTTCCCTTTGTCACACGATACAGAAGACACAGAAATCCCTACCTGCACTGCTCCCAACGATCACGTAGCATCGAGCAGCATCGAGAGTGCGTCAGAGACTCTCCCTGAGCCTGTGGGGCCTGGGGAAACAGCTGCTTTATCTCCACACTCTCCTACAGATCCTTTTTCACCATTGTCAGAGTCTGTCACAAATCCAACGCTTCTATCAGGAAGCAACGACACGTTGTTCGCAGATCACGCAGTACCAGGAGTCACAAGTTACGATCTGCGTCCACGAGCTAGACTTACTGCACGGTTCGGCTGTGCCACCAGGAAAAATCATCGGAGGGCTTGTCTTTTGGCCCTGTTCTTTTTGCACGTAGGGAATTCTGTTGGCTAGGGTTAGGGAAGGACTAAGAAAATGCGCGATCAGGAGATCGCCAGCAAATAAACTCTGGAGTGTTCGTTTGAAGAAACAATGCCTGCAATCGCTCCCACTCGTACGGAACAAATAAGTGACTGTGTGACCGACCGTAGCAATGAACAATCGAATGCGTGGTCCCCGAAAACGTATTGTCTTGTGATTATGTTAACCGCTTCACAACAGTAATTGCCTTAGGATTTTGGTATTTGGAAGAAGTACATCCGCTTGAAATTCTGTTACCCACTGAAAATGTATCAACTGTTTCTACACCTTTTGTGCATCTGCACACTCTATCTCCTAGAGACTCTCAGCACAGAGTTACCATAATAATACTTTATTGCTCATCATGAATGCAGCACATGCCATTTTTAACAAGTCTAATTGTTGGGTCTGCACGCATTTACTGCAACACAGAGATAAGGGACTGGGCTGGTATATTCATCCTTCACCTCTGACTACTGCATGTTATGCATCTTTAAGGGCACTATTCTTTAGCCGATGGAATGATAGCATCTCGGGGAATTTTGATGGAACGAATGTGAATGATTTTGAGAAACGAGTTCTAACACCGCTGGGATGCTCACTCTTTGCAAATAGGAGCAAGCTTACTGTTGCTTCTATTAGGCTTTCTGATAGACTGTCTTGTCCTTTTCAATCTTTGATCTCTTTCAAGATGGCTCCTATAGGCAATAGGGATGCCACACCACCTTCCAACACTGTTACCCACAGCCCTGATTCAGTTTCTTTCTGCATACAGAGGAATGGTACTCAGTCAATGGGTAATTTCAAGGGCTGCACCAATGTTGTGAACTTGACCAGTGAGGACAGACCTTTGTATGTAGGCGAACCTGTCTACTTTGATTGCGGTAATGAAGCTTTCCCATGGCTACCTAGGGATTGGCAGGGAACCTGTTATTTAGGAATTCTATTACCCAGGGTATTCATAGCAAGCACCATAGAAATCTCTAAGGCTCGTCCAAGGCGCGACGAGAATGGTGATACTTTAGCACAAGTTCTGGGTGACGTAGCTAAATCCTTTGTACCATTTTGGGGGCAAATATTAAACTCTGAGGATATCAGAAGACTAGCAAGAGTACTGGAGAGGACCATCAACCGGACCACTGACATACTCTATAACATGAATTTAGAACAGAAAGCGATAAGGTTAGTGGCACTTCAGAACCGGATGGCATTAGACGTCATCCTAACTGAGCGTGGTGGGGTATGTAAATTAGTGGGGTCCGCTTGTTGCGTTTCCGTGCCAGATTCCTCCCCAACCATCTTTAAGGCAATAGAAAATCTGCATGTCCTTAGTTTAGAAGTGCATGTTCCCGAGAGAAACTGGGATCTTAGCGCTTGGTTCTGGGACTTCTTACGATCTTGGGGATGGAAGCTACTTTCAGTCTTGCTGATTATATTGGGTATTCTGTTGTTTTCTGTTGCTGTAAACAGTGTCTTCCTTGCATATGTTCGGTGTTAGAAGGATGTTGTGCACAAGCGATGGGAACATTAGGACACAAGGTACGCGCCCCTGAGAAAATGACAAACGAATTTGTGTTGAAGGATATTTCTGTTTCTGACCTCATGGCGATCGATATATCTGATGATAGTGATTCAGGGTGTATGGACATTGAGACGTGGAGTTACTCGTAAAGTGACTAGAAGAAGTTTAGCGCTTGGCTTAGGCCAAAAGAAGGGTTTGTTAAATGGAAATCATATTGTGCCTCCTTTCTAATATATATTGACCTAAGCCCAGTCGCTCTGCAAACAAAACCGCGTTGCAAAGTTCTGATTATAAATCGATTTCGCCGCCATTTCGGGATCATCTGCCATTTTGATTTCTGTTCAAATGTAACTCTGTGTTCTAAAATGGTGGACTGTGTTTCCAACTTGTAACCAAGCCTTTCCGACCCTTGCACCTTAGTTATTGTTTAGACTGTCCATGGGCCGAATGTTTAGACTGGGTAAAGAGACCTTGGGCCTCATTACGACCCAGGCGGACTTCGCGGTGCTAAATGCACCGCGAAGCATGGCGGAAAGCCGCCGATAGCGCCATGGGGGTTGGCGGATTTACCGTCCCATTCCGACCTCGGCGGAGCGGTAAATCCCCAATCCCCATTCTGCCCTTCCCCATTCCCATTTTCGCCCCATAGGGTATAATGGGAGTGGGGAAGGAGTTAATTACGCCACCGTAAAATACGGTGGCGTAATTAACAACGAGGTCCCGTAGCGCCATGGTTTTCTCCGGCTGGTAAAACCAGGCGGAGAAAACCTCCATGGCGCTACGGGAACTCGTAGTATGGCGGAGAGGTACGCCATGCACTACGCTGGCGTAATACCCTCTCCGCCAGGGTCCTAATGAGGCCCCTTGTCCCATGCCTGATTTATGGTCTTAGGATTGTCTGCACCAATAAGCCTGATCCACGGACATACATCAAAAACAATGTAAAGCAAATGTCGAACATGGACACTGGCTGAACTGCATTGTGAAGGGACATGTGCTAAGGCTTACTGTTAAATCTGGGAAAACACTGTCACCATTGAAACTTGTTTGTATGTAAACCAAATGTAATTTGTGTGCATATTGTCGCATAAGCCATAAGTGAACACGGCACAAACTCTAGACCATGGATTGTTAACTTGCAGAGAGGCTGGACATTATAACTGAAATTGTATAAATGTACGCATGTCCAGATGTCCAGTACCTCTCACTTCTCACACAGAAGGGCTGTTATTCGCTGTGATGTACTGAGGGCCAGATAGCTATCTGATTTTGTCCTTTGTAAACTGCACAGTATTAAAGATCTGTGAATCTTTATAAGCCCGTGTTTGGTGTATTTCCTTTTGTGGTACTCAGCCTCGATATTTCCTCTTGCTTTTACCTTTGCAGCCTGAATATGAACTTTGTCTGAGACTCATACTCCTTACCAAATATCACTGAACTGCTACTATTAATTCAAGGTGCAAGGATAGTCACAAAACCCAACTTGAAAAGAGCAGATCACCAGATCTGTCTTCATCCAGGCTAGAAGCACCAAACAATGTTTGTGACCCTAGAAGGCAAGATTTGTCTTCCTCCATTCTCAAAGTGCCTCACAATGTTTGTGACCCCAGAGGGTATCTTTCAATATAAATGGATGCCATTTTGTCTCTCTTCTGCAGCTGCAGCATTTCAAAGACTAGTCACCAACTTATTTAAAGACATACCCAATGTTGCATACTTCCAAGATGGCATCCTGGTATATGGACGTGATGATGAATCTCTCAATGCTACCCTCATCATGTTTTTACACACACTTGAAGAGAGTGGACTCACTCAACTTAAAGAGAAGTCATTTGTGGAATGTCATTCACACTCTGCACATGTCATAAACCCTTCATTCACATACTCGCACTCGGAGGGATGAACAAGGTAACGTCGAGAATTACCAGGCTTGCAGTAAAGTTCCAAGAATTCATGTTTACCATGGAATACGATCCATGCTGGCAAAATTCACAAGTCGAATGAATTGGGTGAAAGGGACTGTGTTGTGGTGTCCATTCAAAATGTGGAAAAAATACCATTCACAGCACCTCAACAAGTCAATGGCTTCAGGACACCAAAGCAGACAATGCTCTTCAGCAATTGGCATAATTCACCAAATCAGGATGGCCATCTGAAAGGAATGTTCAGCTTCAATTACGTCCCTGCAGCAAAATACAGACTGAAATCACCTATGAAGACGGAATCATTCACAGAGCACACAACCACCAGCAATGCTCATGAACACCTTACCATCCTTAGGTCACAAGGGTCCGCTAGGCGGCACATTGTCAAAACGTAGATTTAGAGAACACTACTGGTGGTCGGCATGGACAGTGAGAAGGAGAGGCATATTATTTCTTGTGCAGCATGCAAGGCAGGCGATAACTGCCTAATGATTTGGTCAGGGATGTCATTGGGTGGCCACCAGGGGTCGCAGCTGCGACCACTGAGGTCTCGCCTGCTACATCTGCTATATCCCTTGCTACCCCTGTATTTAAATGGTAGCAGGGGCCCCTGCAGCCTCTGCAGTGCAGGGAGCCCCACCCCACAAGGTCTGGGGGACCCCAGTCCAGTCCTCACCCATCAGGGTGAAGGCTGAGCGAGGGCTTGCAGCGCGAGAAGGAAGTGCTCAGCAGGGGTTGGAGCTCAGCATGACATGTGGCACGTGTCACATGCTACGTTCAGCTCCAACCCCTTCTCCTCCAGCTTCCTTGCGGCTCATATACAGGAACAAGGAAGCTCTTCCAGCTTCCTGGTTCCTGTTCATGAGCAGCACGGAGGAGCTGAGGGTGGCCTGGAGTGACAGACCAAAGCTGGAAAAACAGGTAAGACGGCTATAAAAAAAATAAATGTGATGTGTATTTTGCATGTGTGAAGCGCGTATCAGATGTACGTATATGCTATGGGTCAGTTAGTGGTGGGTGAATGAGAAAAAATGTGAAAGTGTGTGTCCTTTAATTTTCTGGGTGGGTGTGTGCCTGTGTGGAGAATGCAGTGAGAGTGGATTTAAGAGAAGGTGTATGAGTGATTGACTGGTGGGTGAATGAGTATGAATGGGATAGTGTGTTTCAATGTTCTGGATGGGTACGTGTCTATGTGGAGAATGCAGTGTGAGTGGACACGAGAGAAGGTGTACGGGTCAGTGAGTGATGGGTAAATGAGTAGGAATATGATAGTGCGTGTTTGAATGTTCTGGGTGGGTGGGTGTGTTTCTGTGTGGTGAATGCAGTGCAAGTCCAAATTCAGGTGTACTTTTAAAATGTGTGGATTCTCCATGTTGTGCTCCATTTTAGTGTTTTATTGGTAATTCAAATTCAGGTGCCTTTAGAATCTGTGCACTGTCCTTTTTGTGCTGCTTTTTATCGCGTTATTGGTAACTCGAATCCAGGTGTGCTTTCAGAATCTGTGCATTCTCCATGTTGTGCTTCCTTTTAGTTCTGTATTGGAAATTGAATTTAGGTGTGCTTTTAAATCTGTGCCTACCTGGCTGCTAGGCCACCTGGTGAGTGTCTGTGCATTGTGTAGCTCCCCCATTTGTCTCTCTCTCCCCTACACTATTCCCATGGCACTCTCTATCTCCCCCATCTATTCCAACTGCTATTCTATCACCTATCCTACATCCTTCACGACGTCTGGTGGAAGAAAGCTGTAAAAAGCTCTCCTGGATTCTAACCCAGGCCTACCTATTGCTGACAGCTATGTCACTGCTACTTCCAGCAGACTATCACTGATATCCTCTTTTCTGTCCCCTCCCCTGACCTATGGACCCCCATCTGGTATCCATTCTCTCCCCTTTCTCCTCCTCACCAATTAATCTTGGCACTAGATGGAAAGTCCTCTTGGAATACTTCTCATCCTCTAGGTGCATCATTAATGTCTATCACAATGGCACTATCATGGCCCACGGTTCTCAACCTACTCTTATCATTCTAGATCTGCACCTGTTCCCTCTAATAAATGTCCTCCCTTCTCCCGCCACTCGTCCCTCCGTCTATCCTCCCAACTCTACACCACTACCGATGGGAGTACCACACCCTTGTACTTTCCCTCAGAAAACCTTCAACAGTGATAACCAGCTTCACTTAGCCACTTGGATTGCTCGCTATTCCGTCAAACATTCCTCTGACAGCTGTCTCCTTCTCAAAAACTTTGATCTAGATGTGCTCCCTCTTACCGAGACGTGATTCAATGCCAGCTCTGTCACTGCTCTTGAAACTCTCCATCCTGAAATCTACAATATGCTCTCCAAACCAGACCCAACAGGCCCGGAGGTGGAGTGGCCCTCATTGTCCCCGAGTGGGTCCCTGTTTCCATCATACCTAATCAATCCTACTCCTCTTCTGAATGCTTCGTCTGTAGGCTCGGGATCTGGCCTACTCTCTCTCTCACCCTTGCCTCGATCTACAGGCCCCCTGGCCCTATCTTTCTCTTCCTCCCTGAATGTCCCGACCATGCCTCCTCCCACTCAACCTTTTCTTACAAACTCCTCCTCCTTGGTGACTTCAATATCCACCTCAACTCCCTTGATTCATCCATCTCACAATTCCGTGCCCTCTGTGACTCCCTCTCTCTCACTATTCTTTCTTCTGATCTGACCCACTCACCCATACACATTCTGGATGTCCTCATCTCTGGTGTCATCCCTATATCTGATCCTGTCACCATCCCCCTCTCCTGGTCTGACCACTATCTCCTGTCCTCCCACCTGGTGTCCCTTGGCCCTCTATCCAACCCCCCCAGCACTGCCAGCCTCCTTCGCCATCATCCAATGCAGCAAGTGTCATTTGCTGCTTTTGCTTCCACCTTCAATCCCATGCCGCCCCTGCCTCTGACTCTCCCTCTAACTCTGTCCTTACTAACCTGTACCTCTCCATCTCAATATCCTTGCCCCTGTCATGAGGACCCACATAAAATCTTTCTCCAAGAACAATGGCTGGTATGACTCCAATCTAGCATCTCTGAAACGCAAGTGCAGAGCTGATGAATGGATGTGGCAGATCTTGGGTTCACCCTCTGACAAACTGGTTTGCCGCCTGTTCCAAAGACAATATTGTTTCTCTATTAGGTCCAAGAAGTGTGGCTACATCCAAACCCGCATCTCTGGTGCCACTAGCAAAATGGCAGAGCTCTTCAAAATCTTCAAGGAACTTGTCAATCCAACCGCAGCCTCCACCTCTCTCCTTCCTTCCCAGACTCTCTGCACAGCTTTGGCCTTCCACTTCACATCAACAACTCAGGACATCCTGTCCTCACTCTCCTCCACCCCTTTCTCCATTCCTGTGCCTGCTCCCCTGCCTCCCTCAGATCCCCGCCTTCCACCCCTGCACTTTCCTCGCTCCTGCCCATAGCACCGGACAAGAACACTAAAGTTATCCACTCTAAGTAGACCTCCTCCAAACAGGTGCTCATGCTCTTCTAGAAACATTAAGTACAACATCTCTTCTCTCACCTCGGCTGTCACTGACTTCATCAACAACTCCTTTACAACTAGCTCTTTCCCTCCATCCCTCAAGCACTCCCTTGTGCACCCTGTCTTGAAGATTGTGTCTACTGACCCATCCTGTCTGGCTAACTATCTCCCTATGTCCACTACCCCCTTCCTGGGTATACTCTTGGAGAAGTTGGTCATACCCCAACTGATCCTCCACAACGAGCATGTTGGTTGCCTCCATGACCATCAATCTGGATTCAGGGTATGCTGAGGCATGGAAACTGCTCTTCTGAACACCTGTGAAGTCATGTTCTCAAACCTTGACTCTAACTCCCCCTTTGTTTTCCTTCTCCTTGACATCTTCTCTGCCTTCCACACAGTCAACCACTCTATCCTCATGAAACGACTCTGTGATACCCTAGGCATCACTTACCGGGCACTGTATTGGCGTATCTCTTTCCTCACTAATCACCCCTTCCCAGTTGCAACTGGGTCCTTTCCCCTCCAAAACCACACTCTTGTGGCATCCCCTAGGGCTCTATTCTATCGCCATGGTTCCTAAATATCTATCTCGCCCCTTTGGCTCACCTGATCTCCTCCATCTCCCCATTTCCAGAGCTATGCTAATGAAACACAGCTTTCATTCAAACTTCCTTCCTCTTCCTTCTTCTCCACTTCTCTCAATCCTGATTGTCTGTCTGCCATCCAGGCATGGAGTGCAGCTAACAATCGCTGTCTTACTGCCAGGAAGACAGAGATCCTTCTCATTGGGACACCTGCACCCTCCTTTTCTCTTACGCTCTGCCCACCCTCAATGGGCCCTCTACCCCCACCATCCTGTGAGGCCAAAAACCTTGTGGTCATCTGTGATTCCACACTCTCCTTCACCCCTCACATCATGAACCTTACCAAAAAGGCCCACTACCAGCTCCACCTCCTCAGAGGCATTCTTACTTTCCTCACCTTCCCCCGGAAGCTCAATTTCTCCAGAGCACTGGTCCTCTCTAGACTGGACTACTGCAACAGCCTCTTTCTCAACCTCCCTACACCCCCTCCAGCTAATCTAGAATAGGACTGCAAGACTTATCCTTGGCCTCAAGCCTAAAGACATATCTCTCCAGCCCTACAATCTCTCCACTTGCTCCTGGTGGCTGCAAGTAAAGACCCTCTGCATCATCCACAAGGCTTTCTGGGGCCTGGGACCATGCTATCTCCAACTTTCCCTCCCTAAATACTCCCCCGCCAGACCCCTCTGTTACCCTAACTCTAGCTTTTTGGTTGACAAACACTTCTCCAAGGAAAGAGTGGGGGGCAGGTATCTCTCTTCGGCTGGTGTCTCCCTTTGGAACAGCCTCCATGCCCTTCTTAGACTTCAGCGGGACCTCCTTAAGTTCCAGAAACTGCTCAAAAGTCTGCTTTTCTCTAGCTCTTTCCCTTCCCTGCTAATCACCCCACTGCCCATACTAGCACTTAGCCTGAGGCCTCCTCCTTGGCTCCCCTTGGCACTACACTCCCGGTCCCTCAACCAGCCCTTGCCCATTCCTTGACCCCCCACCCATTCCTACCTCCTGCACTTCTCTTCACTGCACTTGCATGCACTTGCATGTCCGATTACCACAAGGCCCAGTAGGACCATGATTGTATATTTACTGTTTTGCCAATGTTGTTTCTCTCCGCTGTTCCCTTTGCATTTAGCATTGTGGCGCTTTGAAACACAATTCTGCTGTACAAGTGCCTAACAAATACTCAGTGTGTGTGTGTGTGTGTGTGTGTGTGGTGCCATAGGAGACTGGGATCACTAGAGCATTGCTTGCACATTGTTTATTGACTTTGCATGTTTTACTGGTATTTTCAGGCAAAGCCAACTTCATGCGCGTCATTACCTGGATAGACTGGCATTTTGGTGCAGTCAGTCTAGCCATTGCTTACTGTGGCATCACATGTATTACTCAGCATCTTTGATAAAGCAAGCATGATAAGTAGTAGTACCTCACTAGATGGATGTTTTGGTGTAGCGGCCTGTATATTTCTTACTGTAGGATGACTTTTTATTAACTGAGCATCTATGATGAAGCAAGGATGGTAAGTGTTCCTATGGGTCTAGATTGGCTTACATTGGAACCAACGGCAGTAGTTTCTTACATAGGAGTGCTGGCATATTTTGGCAGCGGCAGCTTTGTGCCTAGTGCCAGTAATGATTCTATAAAAAACACCTCAAAGCGAACAAGAGTGTGTTCTTTTATGGGAATACTAGCACATGTTGGTAGATCCAGCATGGAAATGTATGGGTATAGCCAGCATGACATTCTTTTTTATACTGGCATATGTTGAAGGGACTGGCATGACAATGCATTTGGAAATGTGCTTGTGCATTTTTTGTGACTTGCATCTACTGTATTTTTTAATGAGTTACACTACACCCTACAATACTGATTGCAAACTGTCTGGCCTTTTACCCACATTTTAACAGAAAGTGTGCTCTGTAATGCACCATTTTAACCCATGATTCAAAACATTTTCTCTCATGGGAGGGGGAAGAATCCCCCCGACCCTCCCAAACACATTTTCATTAGTTCTGGCCCCGCCCCCTTCTTTCTACACTAGGTGAAAAATTTAAGCTTTGATTAAAAACCATATTTTCTTCTTTCACTTGGAGTAGTGCATGCCCCTGCAGCGGCATTATCTTCATGGACATTGCACAAACATGGTGGTCCGGGCCGGCCTAGGGTGTGGCGTTACCTGTGCTTTGTTAAGAAGCTTGGAGGGTGGCGGGGCCCACATTTTGTTCTACGCCTCTAATTGGGCTTGGCTCAACTTGAACGCATTCATGTGTGATATGAATGTTGAGAGGGGCTGGTAATTTGACCAGGACCCTGCTCTGGGGCAACACTGTTTACGAAAATTAGCACTGGACACAGAGTCTCAGAAGTGAGAGAGCCAGCCATGGATTGACCCATTCCTCCCCACTCAAACTCCTTCTTGAAAAGGGCTTTCTGGAAGCTTCATTTACGGACCGGTCCTGGGGCGAAGGGGGTCACTGAATAACACACCTTGAAAAAAGAACTCTGAAAATCATAAAGGCATTGAGCCCCACTCTTGAGGGAAGTGTGCCCCCTCACTGCCTCCCCATACCTCACCCCGTTAAAAAAGATTGAAGAAGAGTCATGTACCAAAGCCTAGGACATTAAGGTGTAATGTTCGGCTCTGGGTTGTGCGGGACAACCTGTGGTTGCTTGTCACATAACTCATAGATATATTTATTGCCAGGGAATTTTGTTGATACTAAATCTTGTTCAATAATTACATTTTAACCCTTCAGCATTTTGCTCCTGGGTAAACAGACATCGCACACTTCCACAGGTCAGTGCTTTTTTGGCACATCAATGTCTCAGATAACGAGTACTTCTGTGTCCATTGATCTATAGATGTTTCATATACTAGCTGTATGTAGCCTGTGTTAGAGATTTCAGTTACCCTGTTACAAGTACTTCATTATGTATATTTTACAAATCTGGAAAACAACATTCCCCAAATGTGTGATTGTGGACAAGTCAAGCCTCCCTCTGTGCCTTGGTTCTTATATCTGGCTGAAATGAGAGCACCTGGAAACACGGGTGTTAGACGCATCTGACGTTTATGTGCCAACACCTCCCATGTTGTCACTTGGTGGTGGGGTCAAATGTCATCGGAGATCAAGGGTCATTCTCAAGTTTTTCTACCCAAGCTGTCCACCGGGGTCCCAGATTGGCGGGCGAGCCCATCACATTGAAGTGGTGCAGTGGTGCAAGCTGTCCTCGACATATCCCCTCGTTGTCGTCTTCCGCCATGGTGGCTACGTGGCAGTGCACAGGGCACGACCAATGCTGGCAACTCCGAGGGTGTGGTCACAGATTACGGGCTCCGATAAATCTGACCCCGAGGAGGTCACTTCCGCAACCCCTGGCATTTTGGTTAAATGACATCCCTGAACGGATGAGAGGACGAAAGGTCAGCATGAAATTGAATTCACCTTGGGCACATCATAACAGCAAGCATCATTTTATAGACATACCACGAATCATGAATATGGTGAAGTACATTCAACAACAGCAAAGAGAAACCTTCAAAAGATGAAGTGCGATGTCAGAGATATCAAGATACGAATGCCCCAGAAAGACAAGAACAATTCATCGAGATACAGCCAGCTCATAACAGTCACTGAGGTACACATTTAATGATGAAAGAGATGGAACATGGCCATGCTGGGGATTTACCAGAGGAGAAAAAGGATTGAATCAAATATTGAGCATTTACAAACAAGGAAGTACAGCAACCCACGACCTGAAGCAAACGAGCAAAACAGCTGATCAACCAAAGAAGAAGAAGCTGCATATAGTTATGAAGAATGTTCCAGGGAAACTAAGAGAAGACTGAAGGAGATAGGAGAGAAACATACACCCAAACAGAAGGAGACAGACCCAAAATTGTAAGCCCTATTCCTGAGAGGTTCAGTCAGTATGAACATTATTAATAATAATTGGGGATGATGTAGTGTCGTTCATAGGCTTATCTCATACTCTGTGATATGTTATGATGGCATATTGCTCATGAAACAGAGCTGAGCGGCACGTGCATGGCCGACAGAGGATGACCTGGGGATCAATGGAGCAACAATGTATCAAAACACCTCTCCCTGAGGCTCTGATCTCTATCTTGCTATATTACACAGCCCACGGTAGCGGCCGTGTAGTTATGGTTAAGTTGCTAAACTCATAGGAGGTGCACTTTTTCAGCGGTTTATAACTTCGCTCCCCTTGGTGGAATCCTCACCCAACTTTAAAAAAAAAAAGTACATGGCTGGCTCTGAATTTTTTGCCAAGTTGGGTGAGGTTTGGTGCAGGGGGGGGTCAAAGTAATAGGGGGGTCCTAAACTTTTTTTTTTCTCCATAGACTGAATTGGGAAAAAATGAGCGCAAGGCTTCAGCCCAAACGGCTGGATGGATTTTCACCAAATTTGCAGCAGGAGCGGGGGCTTGGGTCAGAAGGCGTGTGTTTGTGTGTTTGGTGGAAATCGGACCAGTACTTTTGTTGCAAAGGACTGAAATGTATGTCCCAAAAAATGAGTGATATCTGTATCTGCTACGCGGACCCATTTCCCTGTTTGCTATGCGGACCAAAGTCTCATTGGCCTGCGGTACGCTGTGCTGTCGGCAAACATTGGACGCGGTTCGTGGTTGGCTGGAGGTGTTACGCTCACCTGGACCCCACAGGGGCGTCGATCGGACCCGGACAGCTGCGGTCTACGCCAACGTGATGCGTAGTGCAGAGATGACTGTCTGGACTGGCCCGCCTAGTCTTGTCTGCTGGACCCGAAGAAGTATTTTCCTGCAAGTGGAGACAGGGATTTAGCCACCCGTGGGTTTTAGTGATGGCCCCCCAACTGTTCTCATTCTCCCACACTAATTACCTCCGGTATCCCCTTTAGTAACCTCACCTTATGTTTTTAAATGATGAGCTCTCCATCCTGCGTGTCTTGCAGGGGCGCGTAGATACCAGTTCCTTCACTGGTTTGAAGGCGTTGGGAGAGTTCCGGAAAGTATTGACTTTGAGGTTCCTGGCGGGATTAGTAAGTATCAAGTTCAAAGAGTTCAATGTGTCCGATGTTCACTCTTGTCCCCTTCCTTCTTTATCTTGCAACTGAGTTCGTGAGAAGAAGGTCTCGTGGCTGCTGATGGCGTTCAGGTAAGAGTCTGTATTATCCAATGCTGTCCGGTATCTATTGCATGATTTAACGTGTTGTTTTTCTCCCTCTTTACAGGTGCGGCATATGAAGATGTGGAGAGTTATAGAACAATGTCTCCGGTGGTAAATCAGGTAAGTCTATGGTGGTAAGGAGGTTGTATTTGTTGATTCCCTTGGCTCACCTTGTTTTTTCTTGTGTCCCCTAGGTGCCGGAGTACGGCAAAGAAATGATGGAGACAGCGCCGGATCGAAAGATGCTGTGAGGACTGGTGAGTATGGTGCGGCGCTGGAGCTGGCGAAGCGACGCATGCAGGATAGATGTACTTTCCAGGTCCGGAGATGAAATGGATCCGGAATCAGGTGAGGAATTTGAAATAAGTTCGATTTCTAACCTTGTCCTTTTCTTCCTCTTTATTCTAGGAGCTCCGGATTCGAGGCGGGCGTGGCAGAAGACTGGATGCTGGCTGCAGGCACGGTGAGCATCACGCTGCTGGATGCAGAATAAACCCAAGCGTGTGCTGCTGTTCGGGCGTGGTTTAAATAGCCTCAAAAGTAGTTCCAGGTAAGAAGTTCCCCAGAACCACACCCAAGTAAACAAATAGTCCCTGTTTTAAAATAGTCCCATCCAGGCCTCACGTTGGCTTGGATTCATTTGCAGCATGGTCTGCATGAGGTAAGCAATGTCTATGAGGCTGGCGCCTATGGCGCCAGGACTGGTTTTTGTTATGAGCCTGGCGCCAAAGGTGCCAGGACTGAACCCAGACAGCCCCTAGCTGGGGCTGCTGGGGTTTTAATAAATGTCTGGATGCCTGCTCCCGGGGCTGATGGGCTTGGTCCGGGTGCCCGGGGGTAGGCATCATGACAGGAGGGAAGCGTGCTGTGCGTCAAAGGTTTTGGGAAATGCCGCTATGGTGTATTGGGGGACAGTGTTGTGGTGTATGTGCCAAGCCCCTAATGCATTGTTTTCGTGGCTGGACCTCTTGTATGTAACTGTGTGGCCACTAAAAGTACTACTATCTGCCTCCGCTCCGTCGTCCCTTTTCCCTGTTTGCGGCACAGTGAAAAATGTGATTGCACTGCAGTGTACGGTGACGTGTTGTGTGTGAATATTTTTTGTTAACGCCGGCATGTTGTTTCCGAGGGTAGTGCGGCGGCCAACGGTCCTGGAAACCATAGTTTACGGAATCCAGTGGTGGGAAGAAGGGATGGAAAGGGTAGCGGAGTGAGAAGTGCTGCAAGTGACACATCTCATTAGAAGAAGACGGTGGTGTGCCAGCGATATCCGTGCATACTACGCCAATTTGTGTTTATCTGAACAGGCAACAATCTTGATTGGTCATTGCAGGCAGCCTTCGTTATGGCATGCCAGCTGCAGCGGAAATCTCTTTCTGTGATGAGTGGTGGCAGGCACATTTGCAGAAGGGGAGTGCATTCCACACGACATGCACAATTACAGATAGGGTGTACTATGGTGTGCTGTGTGTGGTAGGTCAGTAGCACCTTTATTGCATGGCTGCAGCCCTTGCACAGAAAAGTATGTCCACTGGTTGAAAAGGTATGTCGACTGGTTGAAAGTCGGAGACACATTGGCCCTCATTACGACCCTGGCGTTAACCAATGGCACTATTAGCGCCATGGTTAATGCCGGTAATTTACCGGATCCGCCATGGTGACATGGGGAATTATCGCCCATTCCAAGGTTGGCGGGGCGGTAATTCCCCATTTACCATTGGCCCTTCCCCATTCCCATTTTGCCCCATAGGGCTCAATGGGAATGGGGAAGGCGGTAATTACGGTACCGCAAAATGCGGTACCGTAATCACCTTCAAGGTCCCTTTGCGGGTCCTTACCTTAACGGTTGGTACAGACCGCTAAGGGACCTCGTAATCAGGCATTAAGGGATTACCGGTACCGGTAATACTTTAACGCCAGGGTCATAATGAGGGCCATTGTCGCTTTGTGTGTGTGGTTTGGCTGCATTGCACACATTGTTGGTTGCATGGGTGTGGTGATTGGTAGAACATTGTACAGTTGTCGGTGTATGGGTGGAGATGCTGCAGTGACCAGTCGTGTACTGTGGCCACTGGGTGCACTAATGCAATAGTGTAAATATGGAAGAGGTTACGATACCATTTGCATTTGCTTCGGTTAGGGCCTTCGAAGAACCTTGCTTTAGGGAGTGCTGTAAGATATGGCAGCATGATAGGACGTGCTCAGCAGCACACATGTAAAACATGGCCAATGCACACAGCCTCCAACATACTGTTTACTGCACCCACCAGCATAGGCCTTCATCACAGCCACCACAACATAATGCAGTCATGCAGTTGTCACTGTGCATGCCTTTGAAGTTGGTGACTATTACATAATGGTTGTGGAGGACATTGCACACTTGGTAGACCAGCGGAAGAGAGGTGCTATGTCTAAATTAGCCAGTCGTGTACTGTGTCTACTGAGTGCACTAATGGAATAGTGGAAATATGAAAGAGGTTAAAGGGCCTGAAACCATAGTTTACGGCATCTGCTGGTGGGAAGAAGAGATGGAAAGGCTGGGGGAGTAGTGAGAAGTGCTGCAAGGGGTATATCTCATTAGAAGAAGACAATGGTGTGCTAGCGGTATCTATGCGTAGTACGCCAATTCACAGTTATCTCAACAGGCAAAAATCTTGTGTGGTCATTGCAGACAGCCTTCGTTATGGCATGCCAGCTGTAGTGGCAATGTCTTTCTGTGATGAATGGTGGCAGACACATTTGCAGAAGGGGAGTGCATTCCACAAGACATGCACATTTACACATAGGGTGTACCATGGTGTGGGTGGTAAGTCTGTAGCCCCTTTAATGCATGGCTGCAGCCCTTGCACAGTAAACTATGTCCACTGGTTGAAAAGGTATGTCCACTGGTTGAAAGTCGGTGCCACATTGTCGCTTTGTGTGTGTGGTTTGGCTGCACTGCACACATTGTTTGTTGCATGAGTGTGGTGATTGGTAGAACATTATACAGTTGTCGGAGTATGGGTGGAGATGCTGCAGTGACCAGTCGTGTACTGTGTGCACTGGGTGTACTGTTGTGTACTGTGTTCACTGGGTGCACTAATGGAATAGTGTAAATATGGAAGAGGTTACGGTGTAACTGGTTCTTACATGTGCTTGCGTAGTGTGCTTTGCACAGATTAGTAAGTGTTGCAGTGCACTATGCAGTACTGCTTGTGTGCACGTAGTACAGTGTGGAGAGCAGGACCAATGTTGCGACAATTGTGTTGTTTGGTTGGCATTATTACATGGGTTTCTAATTGGAAGTGGGTAGCGGTGCCAAACCCTGTGGTATGTTTGTGCATTACAGTAAGTGGAACATGTGTGCATGCATTCCTGTTTGAGGGTGCGGACGTTGGGAAGAAGTGCTGGTGCCTATGTTGGCTTTCTAATTTGTGGCACATGCCTACATGTTCACTTACATGGCTTTGTAATGTTGTGGTGGGCAAGGCCTAGACTGGTGGGTGCATGGCCGAAGGCCGTAGGCCGTAGTCTACGCACCCAGCAGGCTAGGCCTTCATGACAGCCACCACAATGTAATGCAGTCATGCACTTGTCAGTCTGCATGCATGACAGGTTGGTGACTTGTACGCAATGGTTGTGGAGGACATTGTAGACTTGGTAGAGCAGAAGAAGTGAGCTGCTATACGTACATTAGTATACAGTGTACATCATTGCCCCTGTTGCACAATAGCGAGCCACATGTCACCATTTGCGTTTGCTATGGTTAGGCGTTAGAAGACCCTTGCGTTAGGAAGTGCTGTAAATTATGGCAGCATGAAAGGCCGTGCTCAGCAGCACACATGTAAAACATGACCAATGCACACAGCCTCCTAAATACTGTTCACCACACCTGCACCAAACAGCGTAGGACTTTATAACAGCCACCACAACCTATTGCAGCCATGCAGTTGTCACTCTCCATGCATTTGAAGTTGGTGATTTTTACACAATGGTTGTGGAGGACATTGTGCACTTGGTCGACCAGCGGAAGAGAGCTGCTATGCGTAAATTAGCATATGTGTACATTATTGCCCCTGTTGCACAATAGGCCGCCACATGCCACCATGTGCATTTCATATGGTTTGCCCCTTTTAAGCCCCTTGCTTTATAGAGTCCTTTAAGATATTGCAGCATGAAAGGACGTGTTCAGCAGCACACATGTAACCTATGGCTAATATATACAGCCTCCTACATACTGTTCAGCACACCCAACGGACCGTTATGCATCCATGGATGCAAATATGTGCCCAGGGTGAAAGCTGGAAGGCTTAATTGAAGATGGGGAGTGCAGTGCACATGGCATGAGCATTTAAACATAGCGTGTACGATGGGGTCTGCATGCATTTGAAGTTGGTGACTTTTACACAATGGTTGTGGAGGACATTGTAGACTTGGTACGGCAGCAGAGGTGAGCTGGTATGTGTACATTAACATACGGTGTACATCCTTGCCCCGGTTGAACAATAGGGAGCCTCATGCCACTACAGGGAGAAGGACTCCTCCTGCTCCACTGGGGCTTGGCCCACGCGGTATTTGGGGAAAGGGACATGCCACTTCTGCGCTTCTCACCATGGTGGCCAATGGAAATGGGACTGTGGGGAATGTCCAATCAGGTGCGCAGGGTGGGTGTCAGGGGAAAGGGCGGCAATCATTTTTTCCATTAGTTTGTGCAGTGCAGCTGGCAAACATGGCAAGATGCACAGTTTCCATTGTGGGTGATGCCTGTGGAAGATCTGTTTGTGTATGCCCTCCAAGAAGGCTTTTTTGGCAATTTCGGTTCGGAGGTAGTGGACGCTTCGTGGTGCAGTGTCGAAGCATGCTGTTTCGGCGGATTGCTTGTAGAATGTCGACGCATGGCCTCTTCGGCAACTGTACATGTTGTGGTCATGCACTTTGGAGCCTTCTTCTTGGGTTGCTTGGCTTGTTACTGTGTGTACCGTCAACTGAGGTAGCTGATGAAAGCGGTGCAGTGCATTTTTCCAAAAGCCAAGGTGCTTTTCTCATGTATGCCCCCAAGAATAGTGTGGAAATATTCGAATGATTCCTGTCGCCAGCCAGAGGCCGTTAGGGGTTTCATCAACAGAAGCATGTGTGACTTCTTGAGTGCTGCTGGGAAGTTCTCCTGTGAGAATGAGAACATTTGTACTCAATATATAAACCTTTTCAAAGGAAATGGCATGTCTTTGTCAAACAGTGGTAATTACATTTTGTTTCACAATCTACAGGCTGCACTGAAGACACTATTGTAAGAATGTGAGCTGACATTGAAAACACAAAATTACTTACAATAAATGCAAAAAAAGGTGTTTTTAAGGAAGCACCTGTCATGATGACCGCTCCCGGGGAGCCGGTTCAAGCCCTGCATCCCCGAAAGCGGACATCCAGTCCTCAAGGAAGGACCCAGCAACCCCATATAGGGGCCCTTTGGACAGTGTCCTGGTGCCTATGGCACCAGGCTCATAAAAGACATCAGTCCTGGCGCCATAGGCGCCAGGCTCATTATGTGAGTGCTTGGGTGCACTTACCTGATGCAGACCATGCTGCAGGATCCCGGCCTCCTTGAAGCCTGAAAGGATCTACTTTACCTGTGGGACTAATTTACCATCTGGGCGTGGTCGGGGAAGGATACATACCTGATTGGAGGAAGGATACATACTTGGAACTTCTTCCAAGGCTATTTAAACCCCACCTGAACAGCCACACGTGCTTCGCGTTGTTCTGCATCTAGCAGCTGGACGCTCACCGTGTCTGCTCCTGCATCCTGACTTCTGCCACGCCTGTCAGCATCCTTAATCACCTGCAAAGGAAGAGAAGAAGAGAACAGAAGAAGGAAAAGTCCTTACCTGCTAAAACCGCATCCCGGAGACATCTCGCCGACAATCCTGAAAAGGAAGACTTTTATTTAAAAGCTCATCGCGTCGATCGCTGCAGCGCCGCATTCCACTCACCTTTACAGGGCGCCTCCATGTTCAGCAGCGATCATCCGGATTCGCAGTCACGCCCCAGCGCCTAGGGAGAAAAAGACCAGAACAAAAGGTGAGAGAGAGAAGGGAATAAGGAAAGCTAAATCTCCATGTTAAGACTTACCTGCTGATTCATTCCCTCTCCATTTCGGGTCCGCGCCGCATCCTGGCATTTCCGGACCCCGGCCCCTAAGGGGAAAAAGAGACATCAGCGTTAATGAGCGACTGAAAAGACATTACCAAAAAAACGCTCATTAAAGACTTACCTGATTTCTACAAGGATTTCACCTCTCATCTCGGGTCGGTGCCTGTTCCCCGGCATTCCGTACCCCGGCCCCTATGGGGAAAAAGACACTAGCATTAGTACATTAATGCATGGACACAAGGGGAACCTCTTATCAAAAACTTACCTGGAAGCCAAGCAAGTTTGGTTCTCACCAATCCGAAAATCCAGTGAAGTAACTGGATACCAACGCGCCCCTGCATCAGAAGCAGGATGGAGAGCTCGTCCTTCCAGACCCTAAGGTGAGACGCTACGAGGAATCACAGAAGGGTTTCGAGGAGGGTGAGAGGGGAAAGTGGGAGGCCGATTGCATTACCCCACAGACAGTTAATCCCCTATTTTCACCTACAGAAGGATACTTCTGCGAGCCAGACAAGCCAGATTTGGGGGCCCGGTCCAGTCCGTCTTCCGAACCCTGCGCATCACCTTAGAAGAGGTCACAGCAGCGCGAACCAGGCCAGCGCCTCCGTGGGAGTCAGGTGAGCGTTACAGCACCTTTAAAAAAAAAAGGCTATTTTAAGAGCCGCCACAACTAAGGACGTCCCCTACCCTGGTTGAAAGTTATTCCCCCACTCCCGAGCGTGCACAGCACGAAAATTCAGCAACTATCGCAATAGTTGCAGGGTGCCACATGTAAGATACACCCCTTTTATAAATGACGGACATAGAAATGGGCCTGTAGAGGCTACGGGATTGGCCAATAAGGTTTCTGGGTGTGGCGTGTACACACAGACTGTGTTACAAAGTGTATTTGTTGACAGAAATGCAGATGGTGCGGTTATGGCTGTGTGTTTCACGAGCCACGGTGTGTGGGTTTTAGGGGAGTTTGAAATACATTGACTAAATGTGAATGGAAAACACTGTGCAGTGGCTTCTCATTTTGGAATCTATCATTTGGATATGTAGTGCTATGGAGTGACTGATTTTGGTTTGTTGGTGTGACACTTTGGTGACACATAATCATGCCGATATTATTGTTGTTCAATGTGGAGGGAAAATTGAACAGCATGTTACACGAGTTTCAGTGCCGTTTGCGATGAAGGAGGCACTTGCCCAGGTCATGCGTTTGTTTCCAATCTCTTGCATAACTTTGTATCGCATTATGCAGACACCGATGTTGCTGAGTTATTTTTTATTTGGGCCGCAAATGGAGAAAGTGTGGTACATTGTGAAGAAGTGTATTTGTGCTTTTGTACGACATGTGCCAATGTTGTACTTCACACATGGGAATATGACGTTTCACAGTGCGAACAATTTTTCCCAGCTATAACGTTCATCTTACTATGCCTGCCATCCTGATTTCTGCACAACCCATCCAAATTGCCTTGGTGCTCTTCTTGAAAGTAGTGAACAATGTTTGTAGTTAGTGTTGCACACTGACACTCTTCAAAATACTGTGCAACACGTAAAGAAACCACTTTCTACAGCAATCCTCTTTCCAACCGATTCAACTACAGTGTTTTGCACAGTGCCACGCCCCCGCCCTGCATCCGTTCATTGGTAATCCCATTGTTCATCTCTAAAAGGTGCTTTCTTTATTTTCCTTTTTTACTTTCCCAGTTCATTTCCATTTATAATGCTCTTCTGACACACGCCACAGAAGGAATGACAGGAAAAACCCGGTACAGAAGGGGCAGCACCTGCATGGATACCATAGGGGACATGCCGAGAGACAGAATTATTGGGTGGCCCTCACCTACAGAGGCGCCAGTCATTGTCATTCTCCCGGAAGGACCCTTCCTACGCACTTCCAAGTACCTTCCCTCTGTAGAGTGGTGCGTTGCAGTACATGCACAATACAATGCCCTTAGCCGGGTAAGGGTCTGTAGCGCGGCATATGGTCTGCATTGATGTTTTAGAGCTCTGCTGCCCTACAGGAGTGCCCCTTATGCTGCCCACAGCAGATGTGGCAAATGCTGTACATGAAACGACCGTACGTAATTGTTGGAAGGGCGGTAGACTGCCCACTGGTCCCTTGTGCTTTCATTTCAGTTGTCGTCACATGCAGTACAAAAAAACTTTATGCTACGCCATTAGTCTTAAGAGTAGCTATATAGCATTCAGGGAGATGCATACATTCAGGAATACAAGAATGTTTACAACAATGGGAAACACTGCTTCATTTCGTGGAGCAGGAAGCCATTTATTTTGTGTTACCCATGCAGCTACAGTTCTTTTCTAACCACTGTTAACATTGTTTGCGCTCTGCACATTCTGCTGTTTGCTTAATTGCCTTTACATGCATTAGTATTTGCGTGACCAAGCCGCACCAGCTTTGCCATTTTGCAGACTTACTACAAACTGTCCCACCTGCAGTTACATGTTTTGTTAAACTGTACGACCCGCAGGCGACCTCTTGACACTTTCCGTCACACTGCTCAGTGCAGACATGATTTGCCTGTTTCACGGGTCATGGAAAGGCAAGCAGCACATCAATCAAATTAATGCGACATTTAACAGGCCCATGTTACACTGCAGGTTGCTGTTCATTGTTTACCAGTGGGCGTCATACAGTCAGGCATTCTTTAGCCACACATTGGTAGCTTTGCAGAACCACCCATGTAGTCGGCAGGAGTACTTGAAATGCGGTAGCCTACCGTATGAATACGTAGGGCTGGCGACAGGGGCGGTGTTACCAGCACACAGTGGATGACCTATGCATGGGTATAAGTGTGGAACGCATACACGTGCACTTTCATAACTATTTAAAAGTGCATTAGAAGTTGCAGACATGTGGCCACTAATGGAGTCCTATGCATACTTTCTGTGTGATTGCACATACGCCGACCAGGTGCAATCTCCCTAGGAAACGTCCATATCGTTCATCTGTAGTCGTCTCGGCCAGTACTGTGCGGCACAGATTCACCATGCAATGTTAACACAAAAAGAGAAACTACTCAAACACTCATCAACATTTACCATGTATATCTGTAATTGCTGAGATTCACCAACACTATTCGTAAAAAGGAAAGGGTAGCGCAAATGGATACATACACCACACAATTTGGCCTTTCCACACCTTTATCATGAGGGCAGCCAAGGAATCAGTAACAAACCATTTTCAACGGAACATTATGATCCCGTTGCAGTACCAAACAGCTATTACCTTTACAGAAAACACTATGCTAAAGCAACGTTCTGATTACAGTGCCCTACTAAAAACCTATGAGATTCACTAACAAAAACATTGTTAAAGGGACGTTATGGTTAAGTTGCACTAGTAAAAACCTATGCAATGCAATTGACAAACGCTGTTACAGGGACGTCATGGTTACAGGTAAAACCGGAAAACCCCCGGAATTCGCCACTTATTGTAAGCTAAGCAACCATAACTTGTGCCACCAGTGTGCACTGCAAGGACTATCATCCGTGATATCAAAGATGCCATCACAAATCTCATTGATGACATCACTGATGACATCACATGTGTGGCTGCCCCTTTTTTGTTCACTGACATGAGTAGGCATGGTCATAAGTAATTGGTATTGGATCAAGAGCTAGGTTTTTCTTTTCAAGATGACCATGTTCTCCTGATCCTTGTGGCCCAAATGTTCTACATAATGAAAGTGCATTGTGCATACTTCAGCTCAGTAACTGCTGCCACAATGCATATTATGTGTAAGTGGAAGGCAGGCCAAAATGCAGAAGGCTGTGTGGGGGAGACCCCAGGCAGAGCCACAGTTTTGAATCAGGAATTAACAGACCCCGGTGAGGTGTGGGATGAATATGCGGACTGGGTCCCCCCTCTGGCAATAACAGGCAGGCTACCCAAGAAAGTGAGAACACATAGAAGGCACACATGTCTTTGCCGAAATCAGGAAACACATGTATTACAGACATGGAAGTAGGCTCATTGCCAGCAGAGTAGGTTAGGCACACTAGACATGGATGATGGTCTGCACTGGGCTAAGGGCACAACCAGGGGAATACTAGCTAGGCACCCCCAGAAGGAGAGTAAGAGAGAGTGAGGGGCACAGAGAGTGACAGTGGAGAGTGAGGGGCACAGAGAGTGACAGTAGGAGAGTAAGGGGCACAGAGAGTTATGTTATGTTATGTATATTTCTAAAGCACAGCGTTCGCCCGAAGGCATCTTGGCGTTAGACCATCAGGCACTAACCAGATCAAACAAAGAGGAACCGTAGTCTAAAAAGTCTAAAACAGATGAGTCTTCAGCAATCGACGGAAAGAAAGCAGCCGGCAGCAAAAACTGGAGGGATTTCCAGGCTTTTGCTGTGCCACAGAGAAAGCCTGCCCCCCTTCACAATAGAGCTTCATGCAAGGGACCTGTATAGTCAGGGATGACCGAGAGCGGAGCATTGTAGAGGGAATATAGGGGCAAAATTTTGCCTCGCTATATTCAGCACCTTCTTTATCGAAAGCTCTGTGGACAATGCATGTGGATTTAAATAAAACACGTTTCTCAATTGGAAGACAGTGAAACTGGCATAGAAATGGAGACATGTGTGAGCCAAAGGGAGGATATAGTACAGCCTAGCTGCCATATTTTGCAAACCGAAAAAAAAACTAATAATTTGTTTTGCCTTATGGCTTCATTGGAGTTGGAGTTGTATGTGTCATTATGTTACTGTTCTTTTTATGGTGAGCTTAGTACATGCAGGTCTACCAGTCCTATCTTTGTTGTTACTTTGCTAGATGTGCCGTAATTTTTCAATCCCATTTTTATACGCACCATCTTGGAATAAAGTCTTTCAGTCCATAATATCAACAGTGCTAATACATGACTAGTGTTTCACAGTTTTAGAGTTATAGGCATGCCATTGTGATATTTTGTTTATTTATATATTTGATTTTTTTTATTTGGGATTTATAAAGCGCATCAAACCCAAGAGCATCTGGCTGCTGACTACATACAGGTATCCAAAATACAAATACAAGCAGAAGTGCATGGGAAAGGCATACGTGTAAAGCATAGGATACAGATGTTATATTGTGAGTAGAAATGTGCTAGGAGGCTATCGGTCTTTGCCCCCATGGCGTGGTCCCTGTTTAAGTGACCAATAGGTTTTGTTTTGAATGGCCATGTTTTGAGGTTTTTGCGGATGGACCAGTAGGAGGAGTCAGACATTTGGGACAGGGGAGGGTATTCCATTGTTATGAGGCTATGACTGGGAAGCAACGGCCCCCGGCCTTTTCTCTTTTGAATTTTGGTATGGTGAATAGGTGCAAATCGACAGCACAGGTAGGTCTGTTGGTATGAGGTTTGAAAATGTATTGGAGAGGTAGTTGGGGGCTGTCTTAGTTAGGCGTTTGTGGCTGATGAACAGGGTTTTGAAAATGATGTAATCTAGAGCTCGCAGTCATTGGGCATTCCGTCTAGCCTCCAAGATATGCTTTTTTTGGGATATTTAAAGCTGCTCTTAGGGCGATTATTTTGGACGACTTGTAGCTTTTTGATGTTGCCCATGGTTGAGCCTTTGAAAAGGGCGTTGCAATAATCTAGTCTTGAGAGTATTAGGGCTCTAGCTAATGTGATGCAGCTTTCTGGGGTCAGGAATGGTCTCCAGGCGTTGATAAGTTTGGATTTATAAGCTTCCACAGATGCCGGTGCGTTCACCTGTCCTGTTAGAGAAAGAGAGAGAGGAGTCTAGGTAGACCCCTAGGGTTTTGCTTCCTTTGAGACTGGAATGGAATTCCCATCTATGATGAAGGATTTGTAGTCATGATTTAGTCGACTTTGCATCCCCACTAGGAGCAAATTGTTTTTTTCATCATTCAGGCAGAGCTCATGTTGAGCCATCTAGGCTTGGATAATCTGGTATATTTTGTTAAGGGCACTGGTGTTAGTGTTGTAGTCACCAGAAATGGGGAGGAGGATCTGGGTGTCATCCATGTAGTTGATGTAGGAGACCCCTTGTTTGTCCAGGAGGTCAAACAGAGGCATTGTGAAGATGCTGTAAAGTGTTGGTGAGATGCATGAACCTTGAAGTACGCCACACATAACTGGTTCTGGGGTAGCAGATGCCGTGTTGGAGAATACCCTCATTATGCGGTTGGATAGGAAGGACTCAACCCAAGCTATGGCATTAGTGGAGAAGTGGGCAGCTGAGGAGAAATTTTGGCATAGGATTTTGTGGTTCACTAGATCGAACACAGCTGAGAGGTCCAGCTAGAGGAGGATAGCTGGGTTCACCTTATCCATTTGGATTTTTAAGTCTAATAGCGCTGATTCCGTTCCATGCCCAGGGCAGAAGCCTGATTGGCAAAGGTAGAGGAGATTTTTGACTTAGAGCAACTCACCTGCAAATACAGAAATATTTGTATTTGCAAGTGAATTGCTCTATCTAAGATTTTGAGTAGGAAGGGGGCGATGGTGATTGGGTGGTAGTGTAGTTAGTGGGTATATTAGGGTCTAGTGTGGTTTTTTTAATAGTGAGAAGACACAGGTTACTATTAGGTTGTTAGGGACAGCACCTTGTGCAAATGAGTTGTTGATGAGGGAAGTAATGAAGGGGCAAGGTCTGCCACGCAGTCTTTAATGAGGATGACTGGGCAGATGTTTCCTTGGCATCTCAATAGTTTCAGGCCCTCAATGATTTTCATGACTTCTGGTACAGAGACTGGCCTGAAGTCGAATGGGGTGAGTGCTTGCTGTGTTAGAGGGGAGGTGGAGAGGGGAATATTAGGTAGAAGAATTTTGTTGTTTTTATATTCATATTTTAAATACACACACACACACATATTGGTGGGACCGTCAGAGGGTCAGTGGCAACACTGATTTGCTTAGTTCTGGCAATCCATCTAAGGACCGTTAAACAATCTCATGTCAGAAAGGGAAGGAGGAGGTCATAGGATGGGGACAGCTGGATTCACATGCAGGGACTGGGGAGGAGAAGAATTCCTCAGGAACAGGCAATTCACTGGCTGTAAAACTGGCAGCTGTTAGCTGTGCCTGGTGTGGAAAAAGTATTAATTTAACACATTGAAATGCTGCAATCCCCTGTGTCTGGGCCAGTGCGGTCACATACAGTGAAATACATTTGTGGAAATAAAAAGTCATGCAATATATTAAAATGCAAAAAGTAACATATATTAGAAACAACATAGGCATCTACCCTCTGAGACTGCTATTTCCACATTTCCACAGTTACCTCCAATATATTTATGGTTAAGGTACCTTGTGCAGGTCAGGATTACCATGTTCTCCCGATCCTCAGCCCCACAATGTTCACATTATAAAAGAGCATCATATATATTTCAACTGAGTGATCAATGCCTCAGTGTATATTGCATCCAGTGTTACGGTGCTTAAAGAACCTTGCTGAGCCTTAATTTAAAAAAAAGTGACAGTGCATTGTTCCTGTGTCTTATGGTTCTAAAGTGCATTGTGCTTTAACCATCCTTATGCCTTAGCATTCAAAACTTTAGATGCATTAAGTCTTTGAGCTTAACCTCAAGAGGTCACCTTTGGCTGTACATTGGTTTTCTCCACATCATCATGTTGTCCTTGCACTAATGAGGTGACTGTTTCCCCCTAATGTGCTTTTAATAATGCAATAATACATCTTTCTCATAGTCTCATTGTTAATCTACAGTTTTATGCAGATAAAGTGCTTAGTGCCTCATCTTTCTCAACTGAACCGTTGTATTTGCTTACATTGTTGAAGTGCATGATGCCTTTTTAGGTACTTTTAGTGATGCATGGTTATATGTTACCTGCAGTGTCCTTCACTCTTCTGTTGCATGTCACATATTGGTGAGTAGTTAGGTGCTCATTGCTGATTATATTATATTTTGTCTATTTTTGTCGCCATTCTCTTATATTTCCCAGTAACTACCATGATGTTTTTCATTTGGGTCTCTGTCATGAGGTATTGATGATTCCAAGTTTGTCATTTTCCTCAGGTCTTTCCTTGTGGTTTTTGATCCATTGTGAACATCCAAGTATGATATATTTAAAAATACATGTTTTATAATTTGTATTATCTATTTTATTTCTGTAGTATTTGCTGCCTGTGATCTTGTCTTATGGATCCTGTATCCTGTATCCTGTATCCATGGTAGTTTTTATTATTTTCATGTGGGCTCCTGCATCATCTCCTACATCCTTATTCTGTTGGGAACCATCCTTCTGGAAATGTATTCAGTTCCTCTTCAACATTATGTCCGCTGGGTGTTTTTGTGTTTAAATCCACAATATACTGTGCTTCTGTCTGCTGTAACTTTCTCATTTTGTCTCCCCCCTGTGGGTGGTCTTGAATGTTATACATTACAAATTACTTGAAAGTGGGCAGATCACCTTGATATATTTTGTGGAAAGGTTTTGTCAGTGGATAATTTGGGTCCTTGTTTTTTATTGCACAAATGTGCAATTTAGCCATTAGTTTTGTGCTGCCAATGTCGCATGTCAGATGTTTGTTTATTGGAATTGTTGCCTTTGTTCTTGGAATGGTATACTGTTTGGTATTTATTCCATAATGACATGCTTTGCACTTGTGAAAGTCTTTGATGGGTCCCAGCCCCCAGGTCTGTGAGGTTTTATCAGATTTGTTCTAAAAAAAAGGATGGTACCACTTGTGATTTTATTGGCATTGGTTTCTGAAAAATGTCATTTGGACTCTTTCTTCTAGCAGTGATCCTGTATCTGGATCTGCTTGGAGAAATTTCCAGTGGGAGTCCAAGATCTTTCTTATTCCTGTTGCCTATGTATTGTATGTGGTGATAAATCTCTGGTTATTTTGTTCCTTTTTGATCATTGGTTTGTTTGTGGGGAGGTCTTCCCTACTTTGTGTACTTGCTTTATTATATGCCGTCTCAACATTTTCTCGTAAATACCCTTGTTCCTGGAATCTGTTAGCTGTCATCTTCGGATGCTTATAGAATTCTGTATCTGTGGAGCAGTTTCTCTGGTTTCTAATCATCTCCTTCTATGGAAGGCTTTGGTTTAATAATTTAGGGTGGCAGCTCTGGTTGTGTAACAAAGAGTTTGTACTAGTTAACTTTCTGTATATCGTGCTTTAGTACCGTGTGTTTTCTACATACAACTCGACATCCAGATATACAAAATTTTGTTTATCATGATTTTCTGAAAAATTGAGATTATATGGATTTCGATAGATTTTTGCACTAATTTTGACCACTCACATGCGGTCCCATTCCACACGATGAACAGATCATCTATAAACCGGACCCACAGGACTATTTTTGGGATATGTTCTTCAAGTATTTCCTTATGTATCATTTCTTGCTCCCACATCCCCATCTTTAGATTTTCATATGGTGGGGCAAATTTGGTGCCCATTGCTACCACACATGTTTGCACAAAGAAAGTATTGTCAAAAATAAAGACATTGGCCCTCATTGCGAATAAGCCTGTCTAGAAAAAAGTGCCAGCAACAACGGTTACCGGCACCTTTCTGGACAGCGTCACTCCGAGTCTGCCGGTAGGGGCTGTTGAACTATGAGCAGGCCTCACCTGCTGGAAGTTCAGGCCTCTACCAGCAGATAATTCACTGAAGCACCGGCAACTTTACTGACAGTGCCGGTGCTTCAGTGTTCCCATTCCTGTGGAGTCCTATGGGACTTCACCGGAATGGATGTAACCATTCCGCCACCACGTGTAATATTCCGGTATTACCAGGATATCAGGTGGTGGAATCGATAAGCCGAGGTTGCCAGTAGGTCCCCGGTACAACCGGCGACCTACTGCTAAACTCGTAATGAAGGCCATTGTGTTCTAGACATTAGACTAACATTTCAATGAGCATTTTTAAATGTTCCCCATAGCTTTCTGATCTTGTACTGAGGAAATATTTCACAGCCTGGATTACAAATTTGTGTTCAATGCTTGTGTAGAGTGAGACCACATCTAGTGTGGTAAGTAGGAGTCTTCCCATGGGATGTCTATTATTTTCCGTAAATAATCTCTCATGTCCCAGATATATGATGGGTGTGTTTCCACAAAAGGAAAAAGAAAGAGATCAAAGAAAACTGCAGTTTTCTCTAAAAGAGAGCCTATGGATGCCACTATAGGCATACAGGACAGTATTTACAATTTTGCATGGACTTCAGGGACAAAATAAATTGTTGGTGTAATGGGGTGTTTGACCTTGAGGTATTCTTTTTCTTCCCATTCAAGGAGGCCCTTCTCATACCAATCCTCTTCTTTTTGATCCTAGGTAGTTTTGTATTCCCCTGTGGGGTTTTCTGCCAGTATAGCATATTGTGCACTGTTGTGTAGTTGTTGCCTTGCCTCATTGATGTAGTCCTCCTGCTCCATGATGACTATATTGCCCCCTTTGTCCGAAGGTTTTACACTACAGTGGCATCATTTCTTAGGTCCTGGAGAGTCTTATTTTGCCAGTCTTCCTTCTTTTGCTTTCTACTGGTTCTTTTTTGTTCTGATTTGACCAGTTTGTTTAGGGCATCTGTGCCTAAGTAATTAAAGATATTCAAGTGTGCACTATTTTTTATCATTGGTTTAAAAATGGATTGTGGTTTAAAGCCACTGTTCTAGGATAAACTGCTATTTATCCCATAAGGGCTGAAGGCAGAGGCATCCCACATATTTCCCTCCCAGAGTTTGTGTCATCTTGATTTTCCATTATTTCTAGAGCTTGTACACATTTTAAAGCCAGTATTTCCTGAATTGATATTGGAGTGGGAAAATACTTCATCAGCCTCAGGTTGTGATGCAATCTATAAAGGTCTATCCAAGTTTGGGCATAGTGAATTTTTGCTTTTGGGCAGACGCTCAATCCTTTTGATAGTAATTGTATTTCTTTTTTGCTCAATGTTCTCCTCAATACGTTGATAATTTGCATGGTATCGCCCGTTAGTTCCCTTTGCTGTTCCTTTGTCCAAAAAGAGTCTGGGGTGTTTGTTCTCATGCCTGCGTTGGTGTGCCTTCTTCCTGTCTCATTTTCCTTGTTTGTTTTGTCCATTTGCCCATTGTTTTGATTGGATATCTGCCCTGAGTCATTGGTTTACTTCCTTCCAGATGTATCAATTTTATCTCTTCTAAAATAAAATAATTAGATGGACTTGTGTCTGTGCCTCGTTACTTTCTCATGTTCGATGAACTTGATGCACATTCATCAAAGTTCGATTGTTGCTGTATAATTGGGGATTTGTCTGCAATCGCCTTTCGTGCCTGATCATATTTCCTGGTGAAGGTATAGATTCTCCCCACTTCGTAGTCTTCCTTGTCACATAGACATGTCCTTTGTTTCTGCTCTTTTATTTCTTTTTCGTGCCTTTTAAGATTTACCGGAATATAGTAGGGCAAAGGGGAACCCTCTTTTTTGTTGAAGGGGGGCCTGACTCTAGCGGGTGAATGGATTAACAATAGGAAGAAGTAGAGTCAAAGGCTACCCCTATTCGCAAAACGCACTGTAGGTGTGTGCAAGCTGCAGCATAGGCTAATTTTAGCACATATTAGCCAAAGGAAGAACACAGAGAAGGGAAATAGATCCACAGGGGTATATTTTAATTAGTCACTGGACGAACATCTAAAAAAGAGCCCTCACATTTCATCCTTTTGACAGACTCAGTCCTTCATTTTACTGTCATGTTCTTTCCTTTCTTTTTCTCTTTCATGTTTTTGTGCAGTCCTGCCTGAGGCTACACCTATTATATTATATCCATCTTATCATTCCTTTTATGCTTACACCGAAAGGGCACCTCACAGATTTGGCTGATATGTTGCAAAAAAAAGGTTTGTCACTGACTCCCCAGAATGGACATTCTGGTAAAGATTCGATAAAAATGAAAAGGTTATTAAGAAAGCAAAAGAAAATGTTTTTGCCTGCTCCTATTCATTACGCAATAGAGCAAAATACCACATTTCTGCACAGTGCACAAAAAAAAACGCTGGTCGGAATTGGACCAGTTAAGAAACAACTTGGGCATGAAGCTCTCTGGGAGGAGTCTGGAGTTATTCCATCAAGCAGTTGTTAAGTATTCCACAGAGAAGGGGGTGTCCCCTTCTCCCAAAATTATAACTATGTAAGTCTCCCACAATGCATCAGCGAGGCTTTTCAGAAATAAAAAAGCCACCATTTTCTTTGATCGATGCAAGAGATATCCGAAGTTATAACAGGAATAATCAGGGTTAGCCGAAAACAAAAAGTGGAAGAAAAACACCATTTACAGAAGGAACAAGGATGAAATGGCAGTAGGCTAGAGGCAGGGGGGCGGGACAGGACACCATGAGAAATTGAGGAGTTGGGCAGGGGGCTGGGGATGAAGTTCAGAGCTCAAATGTTTTCACATAAATGGGATTATACTGGGGATATCCTGATCACTGGCCAGGATATTGGGGGAACATGTACAGTGAAGAAACAGATTGGGGGGACATGTACCGAAGGACGTGGCCACTGGTCATGGCTGAAGGCCATGGCTAGTGGCCGGGTAGTGTAGTGGGCCTGAAAGACATGTATACTGGCTCCAAAAGAAACGTATTGGGGGAACATGTACAGGGGACACAGCCGAAGGTCGCAGTCACATGGTTGAAGGCAATGGCTTGTGTCCCGGTAGTGTTTTAAAATATACAGTGGGCACTGGCAAAGGCCATACTGACGGGTCCGAAAGACATGTATAGGCCGTGGCCACCTAGCAGTCCCAAAGAAACATATTGTGGGAAAATGTACAGTGGACACTGCCGAAGGTAATGCTCACTGGCAGGGGCCAAAGGCCCTGGCTAGTGGACCCGAAAGACATGTATAGTGGCCACAGCAAAGGCTGTGGCCATCTAGTGGGTCCAAAAGACACATTTTGAGGGAACATGTACGGTGGACATGACCGAATCCTGTGGCCACTGGCCATGGACGAAGGCCATGGCTGTTCGCCCTTCAGTGTTTTAAAATATAAAGTGGACACGGCTAAAGGCTGTGCCCTTCGCCCTGGCTAGTGGGCCTGAAAGACATGTATAGTGGGCGGGTCCTAAAGCCGTGGCCGTCTAGTGGGTCCAAAATAAACATACTGAGGTACCATATGCAGTGGACATGAAAGCCATGGCTAGTGGGCGTAAAAAATCTATGGATTAGCAAAACCGTTGCAATTCAATGAAAAAAACGTATTTAAGCTGCAGTTAAATTGCACAGATTTAACACAACAAAACCTTTGATTTTCAGTGGGTCTGGGAAGTCATGACCAGCTTAACTCAGCGCGCTCCCATTGTAAAGCCCAGTAACAAATACATATTGTAAGAGAAGGGATTCACAATGACATACAAAATGACAGTATGGGAGAGCTAGCATTATGTGGGACATCAACAGCGCCGCGTCAAGTTGACTTCCCACATCCACAGAATTTCAAGGGTTTTGTTGCATTAAATCTGCGCAACTTAACTGCAAATTAACTAAGGTCTTTTCATTGAATATACAAGTACTCTTATGTGAATAGAGGTGTTCCACTAGCTGTTACTGCATGGGTTACAGTCTTTTAGGCGTGATCTGACTGGGCATTATCAAAAGGGCATTAGCTTGGGGGCACCTTCAGGTACATGTAAACCAGGCATGTGTGAATTGCTCTGCCCCAGCCTTACCTGACTTTCAGAGTTAGTGTGATGTTGAGACTGTATTGTTCTCACTAGGGGCCAGAAAGCCTGTACTTCTTGGAATTAGATGTGATCTAGTGCCATGTAAAACATGTATTTTATCAGAGGCCAGTGCTATGACAAACAGTACAAGGAATACAATGCAATATAAAAGCCCTGATGCTTAAATTAGTCTTTTACAAGTCAAGACAAAAATGGCCCCTAATCAAGGGGTGCCTTTCGACTAACAAATGAACCTTGGTAATGCAAACACTACTAATAAAATGGCTAAAGAATGCATTGGTAGAACGGGTGGGGGGCTCAGGCATTGCCAGTGAAAACTGCCCGGCTTCTCCTAATGACCCATGCTTTCCAGATTAATTGTGCAATAGTAAACACCACCAAATGGCTTGCTGCTCTGTACGACCAGTCTGAGGATTTTTAAAGGTGCTCGTTGCCCAACCTTAGGATCAATAGCTTCAGGTATTTAGTTCAGGGGTTGGCATAGTTAGAGCAAAACAATCAAAAAGGTAAGAGTAGTGCCCAGAGAGGACTGTAGCTATAGAGACCTTTAGGTGTGTCCAACCCCTTCCATTTTCCAACTACTACTCCAAGATAGAGTGTGTCTATTTGAAACTTGATGTAGAGGGATGGCATACCAAGGATCTTAATTATGTCACAATATGATTTCCGACTTACACTGTTTTTCGATTCAAATTTCAGGAGTGTCTTTGATTCCTGTTACTTGATCCCTTAGGCACCAGAATCACTAATTCGGCAGCCAAAGATCATATTCCCTGAATTGATCCCTGTAACCTACATGTGGCTCAAGTCCAGTTCAGCTGGTGCTGCATAATGTACCTGCAACATTTCAGCTATGTATGCCATGGGTGAGATTTCATCTCACTTAGATACATTTTATAAATTGAGGAAAAAAAGGCTCGGATCTGAGAACAAGTTCATCTCCCAACGGCTTAGGGTCCAGAAACTCCTTTCAGGCTAGTAAAGGGACCAGTTACAGTAATTAAACAGCTGTTTGACTTTTCCCTTTCCTCTTTCCTAGGGGTATTTCGAAAGAGTGCAATAGGATTGTACCAAACTGTTCATAAGATCATGTATTTTCTATGAGAAAATGATATAGATTTTCGGTTTAGATAATGTGCTCCACTCAGTCAGGCAGTGTGATGACTATATAAGGACTAAAATATCTACAGGACATGATCATTAGAAACAAGCGTCATAAGGGTTTAATGCAGGCAGTTTACAATTTAGTACAATTAAATAATTTCCTTTTATTATAACCGCTTTTGCAAAAATGTAGCAGCCGTCTATACTTTCTCCACCACCCAAGATATGTTGTTGTGTGGTTTTGGCGCTTTGTGGCGTAAGTCACAAATATCACCAAAAACATTGCTACTGTAAAAGATAAAGGAGAAGGGGAGTTTGGGAGCAGTTTATGGTGTTGACATGGGAACTTGCCATGCTTGACGATGAAATGGGCGAAGCACCAGCTGGGCCTTGTTTTCTTTCCTCCTGCTTTGCCTTGTTTTTTTATACATGTGTTTCCCCCATTCAAAGTGCTAAAGTGAGTTCCTCAAGAAGGCAGAGCACATGCTCACCCAGGCAGCAGCTGCAAGTGTATACATTTATTTCAGAGCTTGTTTAACGTATTTTCTACCAATAAGGATTTCTGTCACAGGTCTGTGTGTCTTGCATCGCTGGAGCGCGGAGTGATCTCTCTGGTAGAAGGAGATGAGGTCTATCCCATCACCCAGCCTCCTCTCTACTACAGCCATTGCTGCTTTCCTTGCAAACAAGTCGGCACCAGAGTGGTGATGGACAGAGTGGAGTCCAAGCAGGAGAACTATCAGCAGAACGGGTCGATAATTAATTTGCAGGGCAGCACTGGTTTATCAGCGCTGGTGGTACTGGTGTAGGTGTTGTTGGAGGGTGTAACAGCGCACGAGTGTCGGCCATTACATGCTGCACTCGACCGGTCACTTCCCCAACCGCTTGATTTTTTCTCTTTTCCTCTGCCGGGACTTTGCGAGCAGTGGGTGCATTGTGGCTTGTCACTGCATCAGGAGCAGCCCAGAGAGGTAAGTGGTGACCTCCTGCCTGCACTGCGCCCTCACTGCTGGGGCTTCATCACACAATGCCCGGGCATAGGCTGCCCAGCCTGTGCACACTCCCCTGATCACTCATTCACACCAACTGGTGGAGAGTGTGAGCTGCACCACTCTATCACCAGCCCCCCTAGTTGCACATTGCAGTGCTTGTTATGGACTTATGCAATTCACTTTTCCTGAAAAGTATGTTGCCTCGGTTTGTTCTATGGGGCGAGCAGTGTGAGACGCAGGGTTGTCCTATAACCCAGGTGTGGTGGCTATATTCCGGCTTCAGTCCCAGGTCTGGCCTATTACGCTTGTGAGTCCCAGGTGCGGGTACACTACGGGGTGCGTCCCAGGTGCGGGTATAAATCATAGGGAGCCACAGGATCCCTTTATCGTCGTGCCCCTGTCCCGCAGTCACTATAAGGCAGAATGTGGTCATGGTGTGGGCAGTGCCCCTGTGCTTGCTGGCTGACGGGGTTGTTTCTAGTCCATGGTGGGATTCCTCCTCGAGGAAGGACTCCTCCTCATGGGCCGCCTTGGGGAGTCTCGTTGTGCCCCAGGGATTTCCCTGACGGGTGCCTGGAGCCAAGCTGGCAGCAGGGTCCTGCCCCCCATGAACCCGTGTCTGTGCAGTGCCAGGAGACTGCCATGGTGGTTCCCATCCAGAGGGATTTCTTTAGGACGAGCTGCTGCATGCCGCGCTGACCTGAGGCTGGGGGTGGCTTTCTGCAGCTACACATCCGACAACGTGGATAACTTGGTGACCTTCCAGGCTGCCCCGCAGGACTGCAGCAACACCTTGCAGGTGAGGCTATCTGTACGGACTGGTACTGAGGGCTGCAATTTGGCAGAAACGGAGTGGTGTGTCTTTTTGGTGTAGTCTCTATAACTAAGGCTACCAGGTGATTCCATGTTATAAGACCACTATCAATTCTGGCGTTTCACGCTTCCCAGAATTTCATTCTGGTTAATTTTGCTTTTGGGTCAGTTGAATAACTGATGAATCAAAGCCAAACGTTAGCATGGCTTGTCGCTTGTCCCCGCTGGTAATCCGCGTGTTACCTTAATCATTACACCCAGTAGATTTGCCTTTGTGGGTCAGATATCTGAAGTTATCGTTTTCTTGTCATAGGTCTGATCAGCATGCCTGTGAAAGTTTGCATAGCATTAAAAGGTGTGCACCTTTTATACGTAACAACATCATTCTAGGAAACGCTCCTCCCCTGAGATATTTTGCAGGTGTCCCTGATATTCTCAGAAGCAAATATATGAGGGCGGTAGTCTTTTGCGCTGTCACTGTCTGGTGCTTTGCTTTTGTTTCATAAACTGGAACTCAAATGGAACTCAAATGTGTCTTCGGTGTCTCATGCTATTAACGAGTTGTTTTTCACTTTTGCCTACCACTTCTTCAAAACATCGATTTCGTTTTTTGCTTGGTTGGCAATGCCTCGTGCTGTTCTGCAATAACCTTCAAAGCTGGGGTGGTGAAACTCGGCCCCCATCCCCAGCGTTTTGTGGCACTGTATGCATTTCTGCTTGTATGAGGGAGAGGTTGTTCATATTGGGGGACCATAACGCTCGGCTGTTAGAGCGTTTGCGTAATTGGTCAGTATTCAGTTGTACGTCTAAATGAATGAGGAATTGTTGTCCTCACCACTCCTTGGCTCATCAAAATACTCACTCGACCTGAGCTGGATCGTGTCACAGGACCATCTCTGCTTGTGAGGGTCAGCCTGCTTCCCAGCATGGCACCCCACCACAACCCCGTTTTGAGTTTGTGACACCCTTACATACAAGCAAAAGGATATTTGGGTTACCATGGGCTTTGTACTGGGTCCGTTGCGGGGAAACTCAGGTTAATGACTAGAATTTCCCAGAAAGCTGTCATGTTTGGCATTGATAAGTTACATAATGGCAGCATTTTTTTAAACGTCGTGTTGCCCAGCCTGGGTTTTTCTTCAGATCATGTGGGAGCTGATATCTCCTGAATGCTTCAGTCAACCGCTTAGGTGTGGTAGGCACATGCGTGAAAAGTGTGTTCGAGTACGTGGAACAGAATTATTATGTAGTGCCTCTACTCATGTAAAGTGCCCTAGCTGGTATTACCCAAATTGTTCGTTACAATTGTTCGAATGAACAATTGACCGAATTTAAAGGGTCACAATTGACCTTTTCACAATTGACCGAATATATATATATATCGGTTTGGTAATATATATATATATATATGGGGGGGGATTTGGGGGGTTTGGCGTTGGGTGGGGGGTCGTGGGGGGTTTCCCCCCCACATATATGGTACAATTGACCTTCACAATTCGGTCAATTGTGAAAAGGTCAATTGTCATTCGAGCAGTTGTAAAACGATCAATTCGTACAGAACCCCCTAGTTATGGAACCCTGAGGTGGAACCTTGTTATGCACGCCATGTTGGAGTGTTGGTGGAAGGAACGTGTCAGCTGGAGATTGGAGAGGTTGCTCCCACCTGTGCTGGGGGTTGCTGCCCTGTATGAACTTAATAAAGACCTCTGCTGATACAAGCCTGGTGTGTGAGGGTCATCATTTCAAGAACTATACAAGAGGGCGTTAGACTCTAGAGGAAGCCAGCTTGCGCGTTACTCAACTTTTACTTATTTTGATGACTTGTGATGTGACCTTTACTGTAATGAAATGTTTACATTGTAAGTCCGTCACACCCGCATCTAGTTATTGAACCTACACCAAGTGGTCATTGTGGCAAGTATGGGGTTAACGTCGGCATGTTTGTGTAGTAGTTAATCAATTATTAAAACATTTTCTTTAGGGCATTGCAGAAGATTGGTATCATTGTTTTATGTTGATATGGCTGGGTGGATTCCAGATCCAGAGACTACAATGAAGCTCCGGTAAAAGATTTCATTTGTGGGATAATTCGAGAAAAGTCCTTATTTTACATATATACACATTTTGGTGGCCCTCCATATGTAGTAGCAGGCTCGGACTGGCCTATATAAAAATGCAAAATGCTAGTGTGGGCAAGTTCTATGGTCAAAGTGGCCCACTTTTTTGGCCAATGTGGGTCAGTTTGATCAGTTACTTCACCATCCTGTTAGTAGTTTTGACCAATGTTGCTGAATACACATTCTTTAAAATGCACAAATGTATCATCACATTGTATAAAAATCTCCCCATTGGGTACTATTAAAACAGTCTGTCACAAAAGGAATGAATTGCCATTTGCAACTTTGGGCCACTTTTTCATTGGCGCCCGAGACAATTTTATGCCCCAGTCCGACCCTGTGTACTATTGCAAAATAAGGTTTCCAAACAACCCCCAGTCTCTACCCCCTCTCATCCTTTCTCTCACACACTAATATCTCCCCTTGCTCATCATTGATGGCACCCTCTCTTAATCATTTCCTCCCTTGCTCTATTCCCCTTCCTCCTCATTCTCTTCCACGGATGCGCCCCTTATCGTATCCTTCTTTGCAACTTTGCACTCTCCTCCATGCACCATGTCGCCTATAAATGCAAAATGCACAGAACAACAGTAAACGCCAAAATGATTGTCATTGCCAATGCTTGTTTTTTTTCTGGTGGCACAGCTGCCAGCATCAACCTGGGTGGCCTCATCAAATGTGCTCTTGACAATGCAAATCTCACCCGCATCGAGAGTGACAGAGACGCAGGGTGAGATAGACAGAAATTAGCAGGAGAGTGCCTAGTGAGAGAGTGTGTGAGAGTGCTAGATTGCCATGTGATATGCCATGTTCAGCTGCTTTACAGTAATGTTATTTCTCACTCGTGTACTTTCCCGCCCATCTACCTCCCTTCCTCCTCTTCTCTTCACCCGTGGAGCTTTCGGACAGCCAGACAAGCGCTTTGGATTTAAGCGCTATATAAATCCTAATAAAATACAAAATACAAAAATGAACTAGTCTCTATGGTAATAATAAACATACTAGGGTGGTCTTTTATGACACTGCTGACCTCTGTGCCTTGAGTGGCTTCTTTGATAAAATGAGCTGTTATGCATGAAAAGTTACTACCCATGCGGTCGTCAATATATCTCGGTGCGACTAATAGCCAAAGGGCAAACATCAAACACTTGATTTCAGCAATGATGCCAGCTGTGTGTTCTGCTATATGGAGGGTGGCGAGATGTAATTATTCAGCAAATTATAACATATGCAAATCATATTGGGAACCCTGCACATATATGAAGACCCCTGCTTTATTCCCAAGAGGCTGTGGCAGCACCCAGTTTCTCTTTCCAATAAGGACTGTCACCTGAACACAATCAAATTCAGTATATGTTCTGTCAAAAGACATCCTGGTGGGAGCATTTTGCACTGGGTGATCTCATTTGAGATCTAACACGATACGATAAGCTAGTGTAGAGCAGGGTTTTGGATTCAATAAAATACATTGTATAAAAGGAGAGCTGTTGGGTTTAAAGTCGCATTCTTTCAGGCCGGTGACATTATGCTAGCTCACGACATATTCTGGAGACGGCAATGGCGAATGGGCTGGTAATGATTGCCTTTTATTGCAGAGGAATTCATCTTAAGAATTTCTGTTGCACGAGCACAACTTGCAGGCAGCCTAATTATGCCCATTCGGTTTGTAAAAAAAGGAAGTGGCAGTGTAGTGTGACAAATGTCACAGAGTAAATTATTTATCAAGAAAATAGCCTGACAAACCCTATTCCAATTCTCCTATAACACATTCACTTCATCAACAATGAAATCTGCTCAGGAGGTAATTGCTGTTTAGTTTTCTTGTCTCTTTAATATTATTTATAGATAGAAATGGCTCATTAACGAAAATGTATTTTTTTCCATCACTATCTATCTGCTTTTGTGATTTCCAGAAAAAGGTAATTTTACCACAAAATGGTATCAACTCTTTACTGTGCTATCTCGTAAAAGAAGTCCCCTCAAGACAGCCTACCCACAATCTCTATCCGAGAGACTAGCATTTATTTTCTTAGAGAATCCCTGCTCCCTACAAGTAGTCCTGTAAGATGCAGCATCCTCAGAAGCTCCTGCTGTTTTGTCTACCTCTGCATGGCTGTGGGCAACAACTTGCGTGTCAGCACACTTGTTTTCAAGGCCAGCACTACTAGTTTGTTTAGGAATACTTTGCTTCGCTATCCCTTTATGGCTGGTTCATAGTGAAAAAAACGAAAACAAAAAAGTCGAAAGTCAAAATGTCGAAAAAAATGTCGAAAAAAAATCGTTTTTTATTCGAAATGGGGGGGTTCCCTCCCCAACCCCCCCTTTTTTTTGTTTTTTGTTTTACCCATTTTTTTTTATTCCCGGCCCCCAAAATAAATATATAATTAAAATATTTTTCGACCTTTTTTTTGCCATTTTTATCTTTCGACCTTTTGTTTCGACATTTTGACTACACCTTTATGGCTCATTGGCAAGGTAATGTCCTGTCCCTGAAATAAGAAGCATTCTTCCCTCTAGTGGGCATTAGTGTGCCGGTATGCCATTAGGGACTAAGGCCATTCTGGGCTTATGTCTGGTACTCCTACCACTTGCACATTCTTCTGGAGGCAACCACTCACCTGTGGTTGATTGGTGAGCAGTAGTATGGTGGCGGGAGGCTCAAAAATACACCCTTCGCTCGCTAACAAATAGAGCATAATTGGGATTTTAAACAACTCTACTGAGGGTCTGTGTTTAATGTCTGTCGACATGACCTTCCACTGAAAGGGGGCCAGTAGAGATAAGGAGCACAAGTGGGAGGAGGCCAAGGGACAGAAGGGAATAGAAAGGTTGAAGTGAGAGGAGGATCACAGATTTCTAGAGGGAGAATTGAGTGTGCCGCTGTCTGCAAGGTAAAAGGAGGACAAGGGCCTGGATGAATTTGAGAAGTCATTTAAACAGAGAACGAATTAGCATCTACGCAGGTTGGAGAGGTCACAAGTAGTGAAGTTGAGAACTTTGTACATGGGAGAGAAGGAGTAGAGGGGAAGCCCAAGGTGTAGGATGGTATCCTGGCTGCAGTGGCAGTTGCTGCAATGAACTGCTGACGTCTTTGCTTGCTCTCCAATAGGACCCAAAGGTTGTGAGCTTTGGGTGGAGCAGTAACAGCCTCAGGAGGGAAGGAGGTAAGAGATGGAAGAGTAGGAATAGCATTGAATTCATGGATACAGCTGTCCTCCATGGTGGCTTTCAGGAAGCTTGTAATGCATTCAGGGATAGCTGGAGTGAAGGAGGGAATAGAGAAAGAGATCTGGCTCCCATTGGCAACATGGTAGTGAAAACCAGAGGTGAAATCAGTTTGCCCAGGAAGGAAATTTAGAGTGAGGAGGAGTAGGCCAAGAATTGATACTTGATTTACTGGAGAAAGGGGCACGAGTGTTCACTGAAACACTGGTGCTGATGGAACGGTTTTCCGATGAATGGCCAGTTCGAATCGATCAGTACTGAAGTGCATGTCTTAAGGACGTAAATCACGTATGCCAATGTATTAAGTGATGTCACATCTGGTGTGGAGAAAACCGCTATTGATGCAGACACTTCCGAATACTATGGTGCCAATAGCGATCCATTAACCACGCGGCTAACTTGATATAGGTAAGCCCGGCTTTTTTAGTTTTTGCAGTTGTTTCACACTGACATATACAGCAGTCCCGGTGGATGAACATGATTCGTTCTAGTTTAGTCCACACCAGCATACTCGCTGATACTGTTGTGTGTTTTCTGTCCCCCAAGCTCTGCATTTACGGCACCATTATGATAATTATGCTGAAGCATTCGATTCAATCGACTTCACGGCTGCCTTAAAATAAGTAAGACCTTTGTTGGTGTGTTTTAGAATTACTGCTATTAACACACTCCACCCTGAACTGAATTATACTAACACACTTAGTAATCCTCCCCCATTTTTCTAATTAGGTGTCCACTGTGACTATTACCCATAGGCGATTTGGGCCTCGTGATTACCTTCTACTTCTACACCTGTGGCTACACTCTCGTTCCCACAGGTAAGTGATGTCCATACAGACATGATAGACATCTAGTGATTTATTTCACATGTTTTCTTGCTATTATGCTTGGAGATTCCCCTCATTATCCCTCAATCATCTTACAGCACCTCATGAACATCCAGACTGCATAGTCCCCTTCTGTCCTGACGAAAGCCCTAGAAAGAAATTGGCTTACACAGCCCCATTATAGGGCCGAAACACCAGGTGTAGATGCATTTTCCCTCTAAACACAGTGTTACCAATGTTTACGGTTTTACACTTATATATGCATTATATACTTGTTGTTCACTTGTTTATTGAATTTTGACCTCTGTCACCCCTTCGGGTTAGCGATAGTAGTAATTGTATTATGTCCTCTGTATAGAACCATGTGCAAGAGTACCAACTTGCTTTTGTTTTGTTTTGTTTTGTTTTTTTTTGATTGTGCAAACTGTGGTTGCTTGTTTTGTTGTAATCAATGATGTTCAGAAGTATATCTTAAACTACGAAAAAAAGCAGATACCAAAAACTATATAAAAACAAGTTTTTGTAAGTCTAGGTGTGATTTTTTACACATCAATGTGCTAAATCCTGAATGAATAATAAGGGAGGAGGCTCTCAATTGTTTTTTTTCTCGACCCTTTCATTTGTGTTCTAGAAACTTAAGTCCTCCTGGGAAGAATAGGGTTGATTCTCCAGGAGCCCTTCTTTACTCTTGCCCCTCTAGCCCACCTGATCTCCACCTTCTCGTCTCATTTCCAATGTTATGCTGATGACACACAGCTCTCCATTAAGCTTCCCTCCTTGTCCTCCTCTCCTTCCTCTCTCATCCCAGACTGTCTGACTGCTATTCAGGCCTGGGGTGCTGTTAACGATCTCTGCCTTAATGTCAGTAGGATAGGATTTAGATCCTTCTCATTGGGGCTTCAGCCCCCTACTTCCCTCCTACTCTATGGCTGCCTTCCTTGGACCCCTCCCCTCACCCACTTGAGAGGCAAGAAACCTGGGCGTCATCTTCGACGACTCTCTTTCCTTCTCACCTCATATCGCTGGCCGTGTCAAGAAATCTCATATTCAGCTTCCTTCACCTCCTCAGAGGCATTCTCCCTTTCTTCACCTTCCCGCAAAAACTCAATATCTCCAGAGCTTTGGTTCTCTACAGGCTGGACTACTGTAAAAGCCTCCTCCTTAATCTGGCTATTTTCTCTCTCCGCCCTCTTCAACTAATCTAGAACAGGATTGCAAGACTTATCCTTGGACTCAAGCCCAGGGACCACATCTCTCCAGCTCTAAAATCGCTCCATTGGCTACCTGTGATTCAAGGATCAAATTCAAGACCCTCTGCATCATCCACCAGGCTTTCTGGGGCCTGGGACCTCAATGAATCCTACTCTCTCTCCCTAAATAGCTCCCTTCTAGAGCCCTTTTGGTCTTCTAGCTCCAACTCTCTGCAGGTCAACCTTTATTTCCAAGCAGAGAGTGCGGGTGGGTGAATCTCTTTCTTTGGCAGGAGCCTTCCTCTGAAACAGCCTCCCTGCCCCTCTCCATCTCGAGCCAGATCTCCTTAAGTTCTGGAAGACTCTTAAGACCTTCCTTTTCTCCTCCTTCCCTCTCCCCCTACGCTGCTAGTTTCCACCTGCCTCTATGTCTGGTTGCTTGTTTCCCTCATGAGCCTTGCTGGGGCCAGGCCCTCCTTCGAACCAGTCTTCCCCCTCACCCCTTTTACCAGCAATTGCCCTTGGGCATTCTTCCCAGACAAACCTACTGAGTCTGGTCCACCCCCTCCTTTGCACTAGTCTACCCAATCCCTGTTCTCTGAGTACTTTCCCTCCTAGGCTTCCCTTAGCCCTTGTTCAGCCACTTGTTATCACTACAGATATGGTGGTGGCCCCGTGCCCTTGGTCAGACCATTTATGTATACACTTTTGTTGGGAGGAACCCCCAGATATGCCAGAGGAACACTGGACATTCACGGACTTGGAGGGCCCAACACACTCCCCCAGGATACATGGAGGACTCAGTCAATGGCAAGTTCAAACTGTCGTTTATTACAGACAAAACCAAGAGGGATCAGCTCACGAACAGAGAATATTCATGCACATCTCGCTCTACCTCGGCTCGCAGGCCTGTTTTGCTCACAAATGTCGTCAGCACTTCGTTGCAACCAGGGCCCCTCTCCAGAAAACTCGGCCCAGGTGATTGGGTACCAAGCACTCTATATCCTATACAGGACACTATAGATGTTGTTCTACTGGCTCTCGCATGTCAGGTGGCTGGCCTGTCCCATCCCCAGTTCACTAACTTTAACATTGTTGCAGGGTTGTGGACTTATCATTGGTTATTGCCCATTGCTATCCACCCACAGGGTACTAAACTGTGAATGGCTAGAACTGATGTCCCCAGGTCTGGGATCGGAATGATTTTCTGCTCACTGTGTACCCCTTCAAGGTGATGAGAACGATTATGTGTCTGTATTGTAACTTGTGTGTACCACCTTTGCATTATGGGAATGCTCTCCTGTCTGGCACTAAAAGGTTATAATCCATGTAATCGCAAAAACGTGGTAATCAAATAATGTGTATTCATGTAAAAATATGTTGTACAATAATTAATTCAATATATGTTATATATTTGAAGAAGGTGTAGTGATAATCAATTTATGGATGACTGTATACAGTTGTAATACAGAATAAAATGTCAGCCTTGTTGACTGAAAAAAGTTCTTTTGAAATGTCGATAATCAAGTACATACCAAAAATGACATAGGACCAACCAAACACCTTTTGAGTATTAAAAGTTATTAAAAAGGACTTCAAGATGGCCACCGTGGAGGGAGGACGTGCGTGAGCTGAGCTCCGTCTCCCCTCCCGCGCCACAGTAGCAGCAGGAAGCATCCGACTTACATGAGGGTTGAAGTTGGCCCCCCCTACTGAACTCGCAGGCCCTCATCGACGCAGGAGCCGAGCGGCACACCCACCCAGGCCCCCCCTGGCGCATCACACCGAGGGCGAACACAACAAGACGCGGGAGGCCTACCGCTGAGAACTCCACCGGCACATCCTCGGAAGGCGCCGCCCGAACCACCCCCACCGACACATTTGCCATCGGCGACGGCTGACGGACCCGGGGCGCCGGCGGAACCAGCGACGCATCCCGCAAGCAAGACCCGGGGGAGGATCTACCCGCCCGGGTGAAGGAACTGTGGCTCGGGGAGCATCGTGAGCTCGAGCCGGGTGGAGGCAGAGACGTGGCGCCCCCCCCGCCACGGAAGAGCGGACCCGGGATGCGACCGGGAAAACATAGCAGCGACGCCCTCCACGGGGCGGAGGCGCAGTCAAGGGCTCGGGCCGGGCTGCGCGCCCGCGTGGCCTATACACCGCGATTGGAGTAGAGGCGGGGGATCGGGACAGAGGGTACCTCTCGCCGCTAGAAGCAGCCGGTCAGGGGCGAGGACCAGCCAACAGTGTGAAGGATCGCTGGCCCCAGCGGGTGAGTCACAAACTTTCGAGAAGCTCCCGTACGGCTCTTGGGCCCGCAGTCGGGCCTACACCACTCCCCCCCCCAACTACAGGGGTCGGCCGACTCAACAGCCTAGGATACTACCGAAAGGAAGCGGGGAGAGAGCCTTCCCCACATAATCTAAGCCCACACAGCAAGCGACTTAATCTAACTCGAGGCAACCCGACAGCGTAAAATCACAATGACCCAGATGTCACAGACAAGAGGGAAGCTCAAACAGACGGCGCCCTCGTCCCATACGCAGAAGCAGGACCAGAATCTGGTCCACCTTTGGGGAGGGGGGGACAAGGCCGCACAGCACAAGACATCGAGGGGCGCCTAGGAAACAGATGTTCCCCACGGCGAGATGGCCACGAAGGAGGACCTGAAAGCGTGGTTTGGGGAATTTCAGCTGCAATTTATGGATTCCATGAACGCGCATCTGGATACCATGAAGAACGAATTCAAATCAGCCCTCCAGGAATTAAGAACAGAGGTTGATGGACTGGGTGAGAGGACGGATACCCTGGAGAGGGTGGTGCAGAACATGGAGGAAGAATCCCAACATGTGGCAGAATTGCAGGAACAACTGACTCGTCTGACGCATAACCTGGAGATTCAATGCGAAGATTTAGAAAATAGATCGCGCAGGTCCAACATCAGGATCAAAAACATGCCAGAGTCGGTCGAGGACAAAGATCTCAAATCGGCGGTGCAACAAGTCTTCCTTGACATCCTCGACCTGCAGGGGGAAGAAGAAATACCGATCGATTGAATTCATAGAGTGGGCCCAAGGAGAACGAAAACTCAAGGCAACCGCCCCCGGGACGTACTGGTGGCTCTCACTCGGTACGCACAGAAGGAGCAGATACTACAAAAGACCAGGGCAATGGACCATATCCGGATGAATGGAGAGGAGGTACAATTTTATCAGGATATCGCATTATCAACGCTCCAGAAAAGAAGGGACATGGCCCAAATCACAAAAGAACTCACCACGCGTCAAATAAGGTAGAAGTGGACGTTTCCATTTGGTCTACTATTCTCCTGGGATGGCGTGCAAAAGAGGATAACAACGAAAGAAGAAGGTCTGACTATCCTAAATCTACAGGAGCAGGATGACGACTCCCCACAGGCAAACGGATCGTCCCCACTCCCGAGGAAGATCAGGGGGGAGTGGAAGACGATGAACAAAAGGGTGCGGCGCCCTAGTAAAAGGAAATAAAGCCGACGAAGGGCAGAATTGGTTGAGCAGGAAGCTTGAGTAGGAGGTACGCAAGAAGTCCAGAATATGGAGGCAAGAAATGTGAGTCAGATACAAAAGGTGTCGGGAGGGGAGGGGAGTGAAGACCCGGTGACACTGAAGTCACGTGGAAGGGTTTAGGATTCCCTTCAAAGTTTTCCCTGAGAATGTTAGAGGGTATGAGGCACAAGGCGACACGCCTGAGCACTAATAGGAAATCATCCCATCCTCAGGGCTGTAGGGGGAGGGAGGAGGGAAACGCGCCAGTTGGGGTTTGCACAAGTTTTGGGGAAAGGAGGGGCATTGGGAACTGGGGGAAAACCGAGCATAACGCAAATATGATGAGCGGGAGAAGGGAGCATAGGATAAGCCTGATATCACGCACACATCAATGGGGATAAAGATCTTGACACACAACATCAGAGGCCTCAATTACCCAGTTAAGCAAAAAAAAGTGGAACACTCCATAGGCAAGGCGCATATGATGTAGTAATGCTCCAGGAAACACATATTAGAGATCGGGACAAGCAGAAGGTGCGTCTCAGGGGCTTCAATCAAATATATCAGGCGAACGCACAGGATAAGAAAGCAGGAGTCCTTATAGCGATCAAAAACTCCCTACATGCACAGGTTAAGTCTTCATGGAGAGACAAACTGTGAAGATGCCTAATATTAACCCTAACGATCGAAGGCAGACCCCTCACTTTGGCCACAGTATACGTACCAAACACAGGGCAGGAGGGTTACCTGAGGGACATCTTGAATAGAATAGAACAGCTAGCGGAAGGGGACATCATTGTGGGTGGGGATTTCAACATGGCGTGGGACCCATCCTTAGATAGATCGGGACCCAGACAGCGAGATCAAGGCACCCCATCCAAAAATTTGAAATTTACATGTATAGGGCTGACAGACGCATGGAGGAACGGCAACCCTACACAGAAAACCTTCTCTTATTTCTCACATGTACACTGCACCACTTCTAGAATAGATTACCTATGGGTTTCGGCCGGGCTTCTGGGTAGGATAAAACGAATCGAGATGGAACCCATCACACTCTCGGACCACGGTCCGCTGTGGGTAGATATTGACTGGTCAAGACATGGCCACCGGTTATGGAACTGGCGCCTCCCAGAGGACATCATTAGAGATCCGGTGATGAGCCAGACGCTAAGAGAACACATACTAGAATACATGGCCACTAATAATCTCCCCGGAACGAATATGAACACATTGTGGGACGCCCACAAGGCGGTCATTAGGGGACACCTCATTGCGCTTAAATCTCAGAAAGAGAAGGCGCACCGCCAGTGGGAAAAAGAACTAGAAAGGCAAATCAGGGCGATTCAGACTGAGCTGATACAGACTCCCACCAGGAAACTCATGCGAACGATGAGACATGTCCAGGGGCAACTGGAAACACTCAGAACGAAAAGAGCAGAAAGGGCATTACTCTACACGAAACATTGGTACTATGTTAAGGCCAACAAAGCAGATAGACTCCTGGCAAGACAACTGAGAGGGAAACAGCAGGCCCACACAATACGAGCCCTAATAGAGGAATCAGGCCAACTTAGAACACAAACGGTAGAGATAGGAAGAATTCTGGTTAGATGCTTCCAGACGCTATATTCCTCCGACTCTCCGAGGGAGGACCAGCAAGATGCCTTCTTGGCTGGGACTCACCTACCCGGATTGAAGGAAGTAGATAGACAGGCCCTAGATAGGGACATCACCATAGAAGAAGTCTATGCAGCAATACAATCCCTCCCGAACAATAAAGCCCCGGGCCCGGACGGATACACCGCCATTTATTATAAGACATATAAGGATATACTAGCCCCTATACTCACATCTCTGTTTAATACATTTGGGGAGAAGGGGGATTTGACACAGTCTATGAACGAGGCCAAACTCCTGGTCTTCCATAAAAAGGGGAAGGATGAGCACCTCCCCGCCTCATATCGCCCGATAGCCTTAATCAATCTGGACGCTAAATTGTACACGAAGATCTTGGCGACTAGATTGGGCCGAGTACTTCCCAGGATAATCCACCAAGACCAGTCAGGATTCATACCAAACCGCCAGACTCACAATAATATTAGAAGAGTCCTACATCTCGTTGAAAAAATAGGCATCAAACAAACCCCCGCTGCATTGGTAGTGTCATGATCTCTGCTTCCAAAAGATCAGGACTTGCCCAACTCCCTTGGAAGCAGACCCATAACCCCGGTTCCGAGTGCCAGCCAGTCCCAATTGGGACCTTTTGGACCCTGTCCTGGCGCCAGTGGCACCAGGCTCATAAAGATGCCCAGTCCCAGCGCTGGAAGCGCCGGGCTCATAATGCTTGGGTGGACTTACCTGCAGCAGACCATGCTGCTTACTTACCTGTCATTTGAGCCCCTGATCCTCTTCTGTTTGGGACTACTTTTCCTGTTGGGTGGGGCAGGAGCCACTCCCTAGGTTCAGAACACTGGAACTCTTCTGGAAAGCAGGAACTCTTTTCTTACCTAGGCGAGGCTGTGGAAGGAGACACCTAAGCACTACAGGAGGCTATTTAAACCACACCCGATGGATGAATCTTGCTTTGCGTTATTCTGCATTCTCTGCAGCAGAACGCTCATCGTGTCTTCAGCTCCTGATCCTGGGCCTAAGGGAACAAAGGCTTATCATCCTGGAATCCAGTCTTCAGCAGCACCTGTAAAGACAAAGAAAGAACAGGTTAGCACTACGGTCTTCAGTGGCAGCGCATCTCTTACCTGGTCCATCGGCTGTCACCAACGCCTCGCGCTGCATTCCGGCATCTGAAAGACAAAGGCTTACCTACTCTTCGCATGCTCCAGAGGTCTTCGCACTGCATTCCGGCATCTGAAAGACAAAGGCTTACCTACTCTTCGCATGCTCCGGAGGTCTTCGCACTGCATTCCGGCATCTGAAAGACAAAAGCTTACCAGCTCTTCGCACGCTCCGGAGGTCTTCGGCGCTGCATCCCGCATCTGAAAGACAAAAGAAGGTGCGTTTAAAGACATTGGGCAACTTTATTACTCACGTGCCATTACTCCTTCCCATGCCGAATCCAGTGGGTATTCCAGCACCCTTCAGCTTCTCTAAAGCTCCGAACTTGTACCTGCAAGATAAAAGGGACAGTTAGTGCGCATCGTGAAGCAGGCTACAAGCGCTTACTTACGTGCTTCCAGGCGCTTCTATTCCTCACGCGGGTTCGATCCTCAATTCTCTTCAGCCCGCCATCCGCCATCGCCGGAACCCTGCAAAACAAGAGATATCATTACAAAAGACTTTTAAGACATTTGAAGTGCCCAGAACTTACCGTTCGTGCAGTTAACGACGGACAGCAGTCCTCTGAGGTCAAGAGGCCTGCACCCTTATCCAGTGAAGAAACTGGTTACGGCACCCTGCCCCGAGGCAGATGGAGAGCTCGGCGTTCACTTACCTAAGGTGAGGGCGTTAACCTTTGGGGTTCTACAGGAGAAGAGAAAGGGAAGAGGAGAGAGGCACCCAATAACCCCAGTTCATTAATCCCATATTTTCTATCTGCAGACATCTTACTCTTCGAGTCAGACATACAGTGCACAGAGGTCCAGCCCAAAGAGCCAACCGTGTGTTACACATCACCTTTGAAGATACGGCATTCACCCAGTCAAGACCGGCGCCTCTGCGGGAATCAGGTGAGCGTTACAGAACGCAAAGCCGACCGCAAAACTCCCACCCAGGCGCTATGGAAACCTCAGATACCGACCAGCTAGCCCAGTTACTTGGGGAACTAAGAGCAGAAGTGCATGCAGCCCGTCAGGAAACGAATGCTCTAAGAAGGGAACTGATTATTTCCAAGGAGCGAACAGACGATCTCGCTAGACAATTGCTACAGTCACAGGCCGGACAAACTCCGTTACCCGCATCAGGGGTAAATCTTCCTTCAACATCCTCTACGAACCCAGTGAAGATCAACCTACCTGGGAATGTACCTCTGGCTCCGCCCGAACGATTTTCTGGTGACCCAAAGAGGTTTGCAGTATTTATTAATCAGTGCCAGTTGCACTTCTTATGCCGGCCAGCAGCCTTTCCAACTGATCAAGCTAAGGTAGCTTTCGTGCTTTCGTACCTTAGTGGCAATGCGGCAGACTGGTCGATCCCTCTAGTTAAAAAAGATGTTCCTGTTCTCCATGATTTTCAAGCTTTTCAGCTCAGTATGGAAAAACTGTTTGCAAGACATTCACAGGGGCAGGCCTTGGACAATGAGCTCCTTTCATTGCGACAGGGTAATCAAGACCTTTTGGCTTATATTGCGTCTTTCAACACACTGATAGTGGAAACTCGATGGCCTGAGGACAAAAGGATTACGCCGTTTTATAGAGGTTTACGTGGAGAGCTCAAAGATGTGTTAGCCCAAGTAGTGAATCCCCCGCAAGACTGTTCGGACTATATTGACTTAGTCGTTCAAATTGACCACAGACTGCAGAACAGGAAGGCCGATCGTTCCAAGTTTGATGCTCGAGTATTTTCCAAATCACCAACTCCTACCAAAGGAGTAGACTCCGGGGAACCCATGCAAATAGGGGGCCTGAAAGGACCACTAACACAAAAGGAGCGGGAAAGGAGAAAACAGCTGCAATTATGCCTCTATTGCGGAAACTCGGGGCACTTTCTTCGAGACTGTCTGGTGAAACCAGCCAAGAAGGCAGTAGGAGCTGCAGTTACCAGGGTCACAAACTCTGAGCAGGGAAACGACCTCGCCCGACAAGAATAGAGGTCCTCTTGCCGAGCGTTAAAACCAGTTCCGTGACCTCGCATTTCGTGATACCTATGGTCCTCATTAGCCCTGAACATCCGGATCGATTACATGCGATTGAAGCTTACGTCGACAGCGGTGCCATCAGCAATTATGTGGATCATGAAATGGTTTTGAGGATGAATCTGACTCTTTGTCCAAAGTCTGTAAAGGACGTCATTACTACGGTGGATGGTACGGAGATAGCCTCCGGACCAGTAACGCATACCACCCAAGAAGTGACGCTAATAAGTCAAGATGGACACCATGAGAAGATCGTGTTCGATGTGATCAAGGCCCCTCAGTTCCAGATTATTCTAGGAATTCCTTGGTTAGAAAAGCACAATCCTCAGATCGATTGGCGAGCAAGAACGGTTCAGTTTCCAGAATGTGTCTCTACTTGTCACCCTCGACCTGGTGTTGCACTGGCAGCAATTTCCTCGGAGGCTCCCCAGTTACCTCCTGAATACCTAGAATTCCAAGATGTTTTCCGGAAGGATCAGGCTAACTCTCTACCTCCTCATAGGTCTTATGACTGCCAGATAGACCTGATACCTGGATCTACTCCTCCTTGTAGTAGAATTTATGCCCTCACCGAGCCTGAGAATCTTCACCTCCAACAATACCTGGATCAATACCTAGCGAATGGGTTTATTCGTCCTTCCAAGTCCCCTGCTTCCTCAGCTTTGTTCTTCGTTCCAAAAAAAGAAGGGGACCTTAGAACTTGTATAGATTATCGCGCCCTGAACCAGATCACCGTTAAGAATAGATATCCGTTACCTTTGATCCCTGAACTCCTGGACCAAGTCAGAAAAGCATGCATATATACAAAGCTGGATCTTAGAGGAGCCTACCACTTGGTACGAGTAAAAGAGGGCGATGAATGGAAGACGGCCTTCCGCACCAAGTATGGGCTATTTGAATATCAGGTCATGCCCTTCGGACTTTGCAATGCCCCGGCCGCCTTTCAATATTTTATGAACGATGTCCTCAGAGAGCTCATAGATGTGTGTGTTGTTGTTTACATTGACGACATCCTTGTTTATTCTTCATCGGAAACTGAACATCGGAAACACGTGAAAATGGTCCTCGAGAGATTGCGTCAACACAAACTTTTCGCTAAGTTGGAAAAATGTGTTTTCAACGTGACTGAAGTTGAATTCTTGGGATTCATATTATCACCTAGCGGAGTGCGTATGGATTCAAAGAAGGTCGATGCAATTCTCAAATGGCCATCGCCATCCTCCGTAAAAGGTGTTCAACGCATGTTAGGCTTCGCTAACTTTTACCGCAGGTTTATCCCTGAATTCTCTCGAATAGGCCAGCCCATCACCGCCTTGTTAAAGAAAAACAAACGTTTTGAATGGTCTACCGAGGCGGAACAAGCTTTCCAGAATTTGAAGACTAGATTTATCTCTGCACCGATCTTAAAACATCCTCGCCCAGAACTCCCCTACATCGTTGAAACTGATGCTTCGAGCCTTGCCATGGGGGCAGTTCTATCACAAAAGGACCCAGTAACCAATCAGTTGCATCCCGTGGCATTTTGGTCCCGCAAATTCTCGCCTCCTGAAATCAATTACACTATTACTGATAAGGAACTTCTAGCTATCAAGTCCACCTTTAAGGCTTGGCGGCATTATCTTCTGGGGGCCCGACACACCGTTACTGTGATTACAGATCACCGAAACCTGCAATATTTAAAAACCGCAAAAGCTCAATCCTCTAGGCAACTCCGTTGGGCACTATTCTTTGCCGAGTTTGACTTCATAATTACCTATCGACCTGGTACAAAAAACGGTAAAGCTGATGCCCTTTCTCGGATGGGAGTGGAAGAACATTTGATCAATCCTAAACCTGTACCTATCATTCCCAAACAAAGAATTCTGGGTGTAATCGCCACACAATCCATAGAGGAAGTTAAGGATAAAGCCAGGCTACTGGTAACTCCAGCAGACATACAGAATTGGCATCTGCAGGGAAAGGACTTTACGGTGAAGGACAACCTATTATATTTCCAAGAACTGTTATACCTGCCCAGCACAGATTTACAGAAAAAGGTAATCTCTTGTTATCACGATTCTTTAATGGAAGGACATCCCGGTATGGCCAAAACCTCGGAAAAGATCAAGCGCTACTTCTGGTGGCCGTCTTGGAAAAAAGATATCAGAGACTTTATAATGTCCTGTGGAGTATGCGCCCAAAACAAGAGTCAAAAGGAAAAACCAGCCGGCCTCTTATGCCCTATTGACATCCCACCTCGCCCTTGGCATACGCTTTCTATGGACTTCATCACCGATCTACCTCCATGCTCCGGATACAATACGATCAAAGTAATCGTGGACCTATTCTCCAAGATGGCGCATTTCATTCCACTCAAAGGCTTACCAACAGCAGCAACTCTGGCCCGAGAATTTCTCGAAAACATCGTCCGACTGCATGGTTTTCCTTCAGTTCTAATTTCGGATCGAGGGAGTCAATTTATTTCTCATTTTTGGCAAAGTTGCTGTCGGTCGGCTCAAATTGATGTGAGACTTTCGACCAGCCACCACCCTCAAACCGACGGACAAACCGAGAGGACCAATCAAACTCTGGAACAGTATTTGCACTGCATGCTACAACAAACTGAAAAAACTTGGAAAGATATCCTTTGGATAGCCGAATATGCCTACAATAATTCTGTCCACTCGGGAACTGGGAAGACCCCGTTTTTTCTTTTATACGGTAGTCACCCTCGAACTTCGGAGTTGGATCCACTCCAAGATCTTGGAACACCAGCAGTAGACCACCTGCATTCTACAATCACCCAAGCCTTTAAGGAAGCCGTTTCTCACCTGCAAAGGGCTAAAGAACAATACAAGAAATGAGCAGACCAACATCGGAAGGAAGCCCCCCAGTATCAAGTAGGAGATCAAGTCTGGTTATCCACCAAATATCTACCTCTAAAAGGACCACGCACATTCAACCCAAGATACCTTGGTCCCTATTCCATCACTACCATAGTAAATCCAGTAGCGGTCAAGTTGGACTTGCCCCCTCACATGAAGATACATCCGGTCTTCCATGTCTCTCTATTAAAACCCGTGCAACCTCAAACCAGACTAACTAAATCTCCAAAACCTATTCTAGTTGACGGAGAACTCGAGTTTGAAGTCAAAAGCATCCTGGATTCCAAGATCTGCAAATCTAAACTATTTTACCTGATTGACTGGAAAGGCTACGGTCCCCAAGAAAGATCCTGGGAACCTGCAGAATATGTCCACGCGCCTCGTCTAATCAAAAGATTTCATCGAACATTTCCTAACAAGCCAAAACCCCCGGAGAAGCCCGGTTTGGGAGGGGCCTTGAGGGGAGGTGCTGTCATGATCTCTGCTTCCAAAAGATCAGGACTTGCCCAACTCCCTTGGAAGCAGACCCATAACCCCGGTTCCGAGTGCCAGCCAGTCCCAATTGGGACCTTTTGGACCCTGTCCTGGCGCCAGTGGCACCAGGCTCATAAAGATGCCCAGTCCCAGCGCTGGAAGCGCCGGGCTCATAATGCTTGGGTGGACTTACCTGCAGCAGACCATGCTGCTTACTTACCTGCCAGTTGAGCCCCTGATCCTCTTATGTTTGGGACTACTTTTCCTGTTGGGTGGGGCAGGAGCCACTCCCTAGGTTCAGAACACTGGAACTCTTCTGGAAAGCAGGAACTCTTTTCTTACCTAGGCGAGGCTGTGGAAGGAGACACCTAAGCACTACAGGAGGCTATTTAAACCACACTCGATGGATGAATCTTGCTTTGCGTTATTCTGCATTCTCTGCAGCAGAACGCTCATCGTGTCTTCAGCTCCTGATCCTGGGCCTAAGGGAACAAAGGCTTATCATCCTGGAATCCAGTCTTCAGCAGCACCTGTAAAGACAAAGAAAGAACAGGTTAGCACTACGGTCTTCAGTGGCAGCGCATCTCTTACCTGGTCCATCGGCTGTCACCAACGCCTCGCGCTGCATTCCGGCATCTGAAATACAAAGGCTTACCTACTCTTTGCATGCTCCAGAGGTCTTCGCACTGCATTCCGGCATCTGAAAGACAAAGGCTTACCTACTCTTCGCATGCTCCGGAGGTCTTCGCACTGCATTCCGGCATCTGAAAGACAAAAGCTTACCAGCTCTTCGCACGCTCCGGAGGTCTTCGGCGCTGCATCCCGCATCTGAAAGACAAAAGAAGGTGCGTTTAAAGACATTGGGCAACTTTATTACTCACGTGCCATTACTCCTTCCCACGCCGAATCCAGTGGGTATTCCAGCACCCTTCAGCTTCTCTAAAGCTCCGAACTTGTACCTGCAAGATAAAAGGGACAGTTAGTGCGCATCGTGAAGCAGGCTACAAGCGCTTTCTTACGTGCTTCCAGGCGCTTCTATTCCTCACGCGGGTTCGATCCTCAATTCTCTTCAGCCCACCATCCGCCATCGCCGGAACCCTGCAAAACAAGAGATATCATTACAAAAGACTTTTAAGACATTTGAAGTGCCCAGAACTTACCGTTCGTGCAGTTAACGACGGACAGCAGTCCTCTGAGGTCAAGAGGCCTGCACCCTTATCCAGTGAAGAAACTGGTTACGGCACCCTGCCCTGAGGCAGATGGAGAGCTCGGCGTTCACTTACTTAAGGTGAGGGCGTTAACCTTTGGGGTTCTACAGGAGAAGAGAAAGGGAAGAGGAGAGAGGCACCCAATAACCCCAGTTCATTAATCCCATATTTTCTATCTGCAGACATCTTACTCTTCGAGTCAGACATACAGTGCACAGAGGTCCAGCCCAAAGAGCCAACCGTGTGTTACACATCACCTTTGAAGATACGGCATTCACCCAGTCAAGACCGGCGCCTCTGCGGGAATCAGGTGAGCGTTACAGGTAGCTCTAGACGCCGAAAGGCATTTGACCGAGTTGAGTGGTCTTTTCTATTCCGGGTTCTCCAGAAGATGGGGATGGGCAAAAGTTTTATAGATAAGGTTAGAGCCAATTATAACTCCCCGTCTATGAGAATAGCGGTGAACGGTGGGATATCGGAGGTAGTGCACCTACGGAGAGGGACAAAGCAAGGGTGCCCGCTTTCCCCCCTTCTATACGCCATATACCTGGAGCCTCTTTTAGCAAGAATAAGGGACTCGTCAGCTGTGCAGGGAATAGAGATGGCGGGGCAGGCCCATAAGGCGATGGCCTATGCTGATGATATGTTAGTAGCCTTAGGAGACCCAGAGAAGTCCCTCCCACATCTAATGGGAATAATTGAACGATTTGGAGAGATTTCAGGATTAAAAAAAAATAGGCAAAAATTGGAGGTGCTGATACTGGCCGGGAATGGAGAAAGAATCGGCTCAGTGGCTACAGACTGTCAATTGAAAATTGCCTCCGCGGGCGTCAGTTATTTAGGAATTACCCTCACAGACCATGTAAATAAATTATACTCCCACAATTATCCGCAAACTCTAGAAAGGGTCAGGAAGGACCTGTTAAAATGGAACCCTCTAACGATCTCCTGGTGGGGCAGAATCACGGCAGTGACAATTCTCCCCAAGTTAATGTACCTATACCAGGCGTCCCGATAAAACCCCCCCAGGCCTTCTTCAAAGCACTAAGGAAGGCGGTCTCCAAGTACGTCTGGCAAAACAAGGCTCCAAGAGAGAACGGCGGGTGAATGCGCCATGCCACATTTCAAAAAATACTACGAAGCGGCCCAACTCTGGGTTATGAGGGATTGGATATCGGAACAGGGGGAGAAAATTTGGGAAAAACAGGACAGGGCGGTGGCGACTACATCCACCAGGCACATGTTATGGCTCAACAAACAATTCTGACATGCAAACACCAACATTAGCGTAATAATGAAGTCAGCATTGGAGATATGGGACGCAGCCACGACAAACGAAACATTAACCAAGGACCCCGCCCCGTTCATGCCAATGTTTGGAAATCCCGAATTCCCCCCAGGATTGGACAAGGGTGCGTTCAGCAAATGGGATGAAGGGGGGTGCAAGATGGTGGGGGATATGCAACAGAACCAACAGATTAGACCATTCGAAGACTGCAAAACACTTCTGAACTTAACACCGAAAGATCGATACAAGTACGGACAGATACACCACTGGCTCAGCACTCCACGCATGAAAGAAGCGATGACCAGGGACTTAACCCCCTTTGAGAAATACATCATGACGCATCCTGGATCTAAAAAATTTGTTTCCTCCACGTACAAATTTATTAATACCCTAAAGGAGCCTACCACTTGGCAATACATGAAAAAATGGGAGAAAACTCTAGGCTACGCACTCTCCAAAGAGAGGTGGGAACACCTATGGGGCATGATACCAAAACTGACAAGAGCCATCCAAATGAGAGAAATGTGGATGAAGATGATGGTGCAATGGCACTACACACCAGAGAGACTGAACACAATGTTTGCGGCCTCCCCGAACATCTGTTGGAGGAAATGTGGTGGGCGGGGAGATTGGAAACATATCTGGTGGGATTGCCCTAAGATACGCCCATACTGGGGGGAGATTAAAACTCAAATGATTGGAATGTTCCCGGGAACAGAGCATCTGGGAGAGGAAATATGGCTAGGGGGCTTCTGGGATCCGCAAGACAAAACGTTTAACACCCCCCAAAAAATAAATTTTATGGGCCTCCTAATAGGAGCATGGCGAGAAATCGCAAAAAACTGGAAGCACGATTCCCCACCATTGGCGATAGATTGGTCACGAAGGGTGTGGTCACATCTGGCTCTTGAGCTAATAACTTATAACATCCAAGGGGATCATGGGAAATTCAGAGAAGACTGGGGAAAGGCACTGGAATTTCTTCAAAAGGAATATAAAGAACAATGGTGCCCTCACAATATAAGGATAGTGGACTTATTTACGTGAATGAGAAATGATCTTCCGTTGAACAATGAATACAGACTGAGATATGAAGCTCGGGGGGTGGCGGGGAGGTTTCGTTTCTTGCTATTTGTTTTTTCGATATGTTGTTATGTTAACAGAAACTAAATATGTTTAAAAAAAAAAGAAAAAAAAAAGTTATTAAAAAGGAGTGATTGTTTGGTAGGGTCCATAAAAATATCCTACAGTCTCCAAATTAGTGTTTTTTATTTTCCATTACAGCCGCTTGGTCGTGAGACATTATAAGCATTTTTGGTGAACTCACTAGCATTGTAACCCTAAACGCACAATCTTCACTTGACAAACATGGCAGCAGGATGTTGTAAAAGCTACAACGATAGCTACACCACAGAACTATTAACAAACCACCCACTGTTTGGAGGAGAGGTTGAAGATACCACACTCCTAACTAATTGGGAGGAGCTTTCTCAAATTAAAAAAGGCTAATAAGAACAGAGCTACATGTTAGAATATTTACAAAATGGTATCCCCCCTCAAGGCCTACTATTTAGGAATGAACCAAGACTGTTCTTAGACAATAAGAACTTTGTAGTCCAATTGAGCTATATCGTGAACAAGTGTGGAGGAGATTGGGTTATCATGATAATCGACACAGATAAAGAAGTCCCAGAAAAAGCATCCATTGATTTACGAACACTAGAGGAAGAAATTAATAAACTTGTTCCAATAGAAATATACATGAAATGAGTGGACAAACTGATGAAAGAGATGAATGAGTTTAAAGAAGACCTGACCAAAGAAAGAATAAGAAGAATGAAGAAGGATGTCCAAAACTTTACACAAGAAAAAGCGTTTGGAGACACCCAGGATAAATACAACTCTAAAGAACAGGACGATATCTCACAAAACTTTAAACAAAGTAGGGAGAAACAGAGAGTAAGATTCAGAGGTACATCATTTAGTTCAAGTGATGGGAATACCAATGAGGAAACAGGTCCAGGGAGAAGAGGGACTAATATGTATAATTCAGATGAAAGAGGAAATCCAAGAGAAAGACAAGGTAGGAATAGACATTATATCAACAAAAGAGGATTTAATGGACAACATTTTTTAGAAAGCGACCCACAAGATTGGGATTTGGAACCGAGGATCACTCGGAGCATGAGAGAATTTTGGTGAACCTATCGACATACATTTTGATGAAAAATGAAATAATACTAGAGAAAGGGCTAGGTTTTGGAACAAGTAACACACATAGGCCCTCATTACGACCCTGGCGGAAAGCGACTGACCGGACCGCCACAGCGTAAATAGCGTTTCCGCCATTGCACGATGGAGCAAAGTGCGGCCCATTCCGACCCATCGGGCACGAGCACCACGCCATGGCGGAAGTGCAAAGTCCGCGATGGCGGAAATGACCCCAAAACGGCCCACACCGCCGCCGTACGGCGCCCTAGGTGCAATACCGCCACCCATCATAGCGGACACCGCAGTGAGCGCCAACCGGAAAGTACGGCGACGGTAAATATACGGAAACGGAAGTAAAAACATGGGCCCGGAACGGGAAACAACACCCCGTACACCTATAAAACCACAAAATACACACAACCACTAAAAACACCACCCTGAGACACATCCCAACCCGTCATCCACCCTAGTGAAACCAAGAAAAATGGGAAAAGTAGCGAAGAAAGCGTGCGACCGCAAGCGGCAGGTCCACTTCTCCCGTGAGGAACTCACCGTGCTTACAGAGACCCTCCAGGAGAATGCCGCCGCCGTCTTCTCCACGCAAATGACCAGGACGGCACTAGCGAACAAGAAGGCCATATGGGCCCTGGTGGCACAGCGGGTAAGTGCGGTGGAGACCGCACCCCGCAACCCACAGCAATGCAGGAAGCGGTGGGACGACCTGCGGATACGCGTCCGTAGCATACTTTCTGCCAACCGCAACATTGCCACAGCCACCGGGGGAGGGTCGGAATCACCCATCAAGTTGACCCCCTGGGAAGAAATCTGTGCCTCCACCATTGGAATGGAGAGCATAGAGGGAGTCGGAGGGATGGAGAAAGGAGTTCAGACATCCGGAGAATCAGGTAGGTGGCCCAAATAAAACCATGCCAAATCCACAATGTCCAATCATGTGACTCACATGTGTCCACATAGCGCAACAGCAACACATGGCCAGGAGAACGTCCAAACACATTGGCCTGATAGCGCACTTTAAAACCACAATAAATACATAAATAATTAAAACCCCCAAAAACACCCACTACACGTGCAGCAGGCACACCCTAACTGCAGGCTGCCAAACAACTGCACCCTCACTCCACACACAAATGAAAGCACCTCCAAGGCCCCGACCCAAATCACCCTCAGGTACCACCCCAATGCATGTGATACATTGCCATTCCAATTCCCACAGACCCATTAATAACGCTCGCCCTCCTTTACTCCACCACAGGGTCCGATCCAAACGACGAGCTCCAGGACACCCCTACCAGCACACCTGCAAAGAGCGCCAAGACCGACGGCCAAAGACCCTCCACCTCAGCTGCACGCATCAAGACACGGCAGCAGCACATATCAAGTGGCAGCACACAGGAGGGAACATCAACAGGCACCCCAGCAGCCAGCATGCCCACAACAGCACCACCACAGGTCCCCCCAATGGATGCCACAGAAGGTACTGCCTCTGGTGGCAGCAGCACCATAGGTGACACCCCATTAATGGCAGCATGCTCCGACACAGAAGACGGGGATGTCGAAGTCAGATCCATCCATGACCTGTCCCAATCCCCCTGTCTGTTCCATCCCGTAAACCATGAGGATACCACGCAGGGGCACCCACAAGACGACGACTGGCCATCCCCCACAAGCCCTGTGGCAGGGCAACATGAGGCGAACAGCCCCTCTGTGACACCACCTCAAATGGCCATGGCCCAGCAGAGGCAACAGTCCCTCGACCAGTTAATCGTGCAACAGCAGCAACTGGCCACGCTCCTCAAGGACCATGCCGATGGATGTGGGGGCACTAAGGCAGACATAGAAACATCAACTGAGACACTTAGGGCAGAAATGGAGAGAAGTACAGAGACACTAAGGGCACAAATGGAGAGTAGCACCGAGAGCCAGAGAGTCCAAATGGAGAGAAGCACCGAGAGCCTCAGGGGGGAACTGCATGCGACGTCCAAAGACGTATGTGCCGAACTTGCCGCAGTGCGCCGTGTGCTCACTGAGCTCTCACAAACCCTTAGGGACATGCATGGACGTGAGCAGGCAGAGACATCATCCGTTGCAAGTTCCGTCCAGGGCAGCCCCCAACGTAGATCTGGGAGGAACCTGCGCTCCACAGGCAGGGGTGCCCCTGATACCCGCAGAGGGGGCTTGCAATAGCGACTGCCCACTGACAATGAGCATCTTTGGACACTGGTGTTCGGGGGGGAGGTAGGAGGGTGGAGGGGGTGTGTTGGGCTCACTTGGGTGGCGGGTCGATAGGGTGTTCAACATGATATCACATATGCCATAAACAATGCACGATCAACCAATGAGATGTGTGGACAATGATCTTTGTGTACTAGGCCATCATAGGCGTACAGTCCATATTGTGCATGTACCAGACACACACAGTGCCACGAGTCCCGTGTCCATGTATCAGCCACCAGGCGTGAGTGCTAGAAGCATGCATCTATGAGATGTTGATGAATTTCACGGCCCTCCTGTGCCTCGCAGACTCCTTGAGGTGCTGCCACATCCCCACCCTCATCATGACCATCTTCAGGTGCTTGCAGTTCTGCGTCAGGGGGCATGGGCACATTTCTACGTACGCACATGTTGTGGAGCATGACACATGCCATCAACATCTTTGCAACCTTCTCATGGCGGTACAGGAGTGCCCCGCCAGACCTGCTGAGGCACCGGAAACGAGTCTTCAGTAGGCCGAATGCCTGTTCAATGACTACACGGGTACGTGAGTGGGCATGGTTGTAGTCCTCCTCATGCTGGTCCCGTGGGTTCCGGACTGGTGTGAGGAGCCATCTCTTCAGTGGATATCCGGCATCACCTGCATGTGGACGATAAACGAATTATGTGGAATGCCATTGCTACATACGCACCCCCCCCCTTCCTGCCAGGTCATTGCCGCATCACATACCCCACATCATCATGCATGAAATGAGACTCACCGAGTAGCCAGGATCTGTTCCCTGCGTGTCGCTCCATGTAGCGTGGTATTGTAGAGTTCCTCAAGACCATAGAATCATGGGTTGATCCAGGGAATCGGGCACAACAATGTGTAATGATCCTGTTGGAGTCACACACCATTTGTACATTCAGTGAATGAAATTGTTTTCGGTTGCGGTACTGGGCCTCCATGGCATGTGGGACGACCAATTCCACATGGGTGCAGTCGATGGCACCAATGCAACCCGGTATGCCGGCAAGTGCATGGAATCCCACTTTTGTGTTGGTAATTTCCTGCTCCGAGCGTGGTAGAGAGATGTAGTCGTCTGCGTGCTGCAGGAGGGCATCGAGCACTTGCAATAGTGTCCGTGAGAACAGTGGCTGAGAAATGCCATGCAACTGTCCGACTGTGTGCTGGTAGGTGCCTGTGGCCAGGAAGTGGAGTACAGACACCACCTTCAGTAGGGGTGGGATGGCGGTTGGGCTATCTATCATGCTGACAAGGTCAGCCTGTGTCATGTCCACAATGGCGGCTATGGTGTCCCGGTCCAAACGGTAGAGGGTGTGGATCTGCTCATCAGTGAGGTTGAACGGATGTGCTCGGAGGCGTGGGATTGCGGGCTGCCTGCGTGGTGGTAGTGGCTGTGCTGGCAGCCCTTGCTGGCCCTGCCTTGCCCTCCTCCTCCTCCTGCGTCTCCTCCGTGCGGCCGGTTGTAGTTGGTGTTCGTCTTCTTCTTGGAGTTGGAGTACTTGCAGTGCTATCAGGTCCCCCAGGGCCAACATCGCGAGTCCTGCCGGTAGCATTTCGGAGTGGTTGTGGGAGGAGACTGGGCGTGCAATTTATGTGTTTTCAGGCTGTATGGCCTCCACCTGTGGTGATTCATTCCACCTGTGCAAGCTGCTCTCCCCTTTGGGCGAGTACGTCCCGCACACAACGCTGCAATTCGAGGAATGGCATCTTGCCATTACAATCATGTATTAGTACCCGATGGCCGTGTAACATTGGTTGATATGTTCATTCGGCTATGGTCCCATTGTTTCACATGCATTCTTTGCAGTCGCGAACAGACTTGTGAAGGGTCAGTGGAACGTAGTACTCGAGTAACGGTGGACCCTCATGCATCACTGTACCGAGGTTCACCGACGGGCGGGGCGTGCCATTTGTGAGTGAAGGCAGTTGCCATTTTCACACACAGCCGCACTAGATGGATTAATTTGTGATTCCAAGCGGCCACAGATGCCTTTTCGACGTGATGTTGCAAATGAGGAATTCGAAGGGCGGCGCTTTCGGTCTTCAGCTAGCGGCGAGGAGATGCCCACAGGTCTGACTGCAAATATAACGTTCTATTGTTCAGTGTCCTTGGGACAGGGGCCATGGCGAGGATGCAATGATTGATATGAATAGTTTGGGATGCGCAATAGCGAAGTGGATGATGAGGCCGGACGTTCCCATATACATGTTACTTCACAACACTGGAATTACGGGCTGGGGCACAGTGGATTTTGCAGGCTGCATAACGCACAGACTCAATGGAATTCTCACATGTTATGTGAGTATGGTAACAGGCGTTCTCATTACGGGATGAGGGAATGATGAATGGATGCATGGGCAGATAATTTGATACGGTGTTTGCCATGTACAGGGCTTCTTGGAATCTGTCCGCCTCCCCTGCGCTATGTGATGCAGGGCTGCCATAGTGGGACCATCGTCTATCTGGCCTTGTTGAGCCCTCCCTGTCTCGACGCGCCTTCAGACACTTGTGTCCATGCACGTTACCAATCCCATCTGATGGATTCGGTTTTCACAGACGCATGCACAGGTACACTCGTTTGTGATGGTGTTTTCACCTCGATATGGATAGTTATGAGTCGCAAGTGGTTTTGGGGTGGTGATGATCCTTTGGAGTGGGCTAGCATGCATATGGCTGTGGATTTAGTGTGATCATTGAGGTGAGTTGTTCGGATGTAGTTCTGATGGCCATTCTTTTCTTTTTCTTTTCTTTTGGTTGACAGGTATCTCCTCCCCTTTTGCCACTGCCATCTGTATGCCACTCCTGCAGATGGGTTTTACTCCCGACACCTGCTGCTTCGTGTTAATCAGTGGAGCAGCATTACGATCTTATGGGACGATCGCCAATGGGCCACATGCCCTTACGCAGTACTAGTGGCTCGGAGCAACATTTCGGCCTTTCAGCTGGACTAGTGCCTCCCTATTGGGATGGCCCTGCGGTTCTAGGCGCTTCCATGTTGCCTTTTCGTACGGAATGTAGACCCTGTGTACCATGAAGGAACAGGGCGTCACACAAGAAGTAGCTGGTCATTTCTTGCGGATGCAGCCCACAATGGTGAAATGTGTTTTGGAGTTCATGGCCTAATGGCTGTATGGGCTTGGTGAATTTGTTGTGCATTAAATTTCTATTCTGATATGGGCCGTGTAGTGTTCTTCTTTGCAAGTGATGTGGCATATTCCTATTTGGGGAGCGATGTATTGTGAGGAGATCTGCATTGGGTTCCAGCTTCGGAGTATAGTTGCGTGGTACTGTGCTGGGCGCGTTTGCCTACGAAGCCCAGTGAGGTCAGGGGTGAGGGCTGCCAATATGACTGTTTGGATGATGTCATGCTCAGGGGCGGGGGATTAGGTTTTGTGTAACAGATGCCGGTCAGCCAGGTGGATTGGTGGAATGATGTGATTATCGGAATATTGCTGGTCACAGGTGCCTGTGTTTGCGTGCGTTTCTTGGTGGGAGACTGAGGGCATGTCCATTGGTATAGCTTCTGTATTCGTGCCATCTGTGCCCTGCAGCTCCCATTGGCCCCTCTTGTGATTCTTTTGTTCGTTGGCATGCATGGGTGACTTGTACATTTCACTGGTTGCATTGTGACTTCGTTGCACCTACGGGGAGTTGTACTATGTGGCCAGGGAGCGGTGTACAGGCACTCAGTGGGGCCGTTTACGGTTGATTCGCGATGCCGTACTTCTCACCATGGCGGAATGGTACTTTCCGCCGTGCTTGATGGCGTTAAGTACATGTCCGCTAGGGTCGGAATTCGCGTACCCTTGCGCCATGGTGCTAATTACGGTTTGGCATGGCGCGCGCGCGCGTACTTGGTGCAGTTAGCGTTGGCGTTCACTACGGTGTCGCTAATGGCATCGTACTTTACGGTGACGGGTCATAGTCGCACCGAGCGCTATTCGATGGCGGTATTGCATTTCCGCCATCGTTTTTCGCTTTCCGCCAGGGTCGTAATGAGGGCCATAGTCATTTTTGAAGAATGTTCAGAGTTTATGCGAAAGATCCATCTCAAACAACATTTCGCAGAGAAGGATCTTGAAGACGACATTGGAGATCAGTGAAAGAAGAACTACTGAAAAACAAGAATTCAGTTGCAATAAATGGATGCTGAATCTTTATCACGTACACTATAGGATACAGAAATAAAGAAACAACGGAAATGTGGCACAGAGATTATACAGTGTAGTGCATACCCCATATGAATTTGCAGTATATTTGTTTTAGAAAATATACAAAAGTGAAAGGAGGAATGAAACATGTTGGATCGATAGGTATGAATGTGAAAAATAAAATAGTGTTAGCATGAATTAAGTTGTAACAGGACAGTTTTAAATACTGGATAAATATATTTTTCTATTGAATAATTAATAAAGTTTTAATAAGAAACTGTACAAAATTCATTGTAAATGCACTACAGGTTTATAATCCATGTAATCCCAAAAAATGTGGTAAACAAATAATGGGTATTCATGCAAAAATATGTTTTACAAAAATGTATTAAATATATTTTCTCTATTTGAAGAAGGTGTAGTGATAATCAGTTCATGGATGACTGTAATACAGAATAAGATATCATCCTTTTTGACAAAAAAAAAAGTTCTTCTGAAACTTGATAATCAAGTACATACCAAAAATGACATAGGACCAACCAAACACCTTTTGAGTATTAAAAGTTATCAAAAAGGAGGTATTTTTTGGTAGGGTCCAGAAAAATACTTCCAGTCTCCAAATTAGTATGTTTTTGTCTCCTGTCCAGTGCAACACTTGTTGCACACTGTTGCATACTTGTTGCAGTCTGTGTCTGTCTGCCTGAAACCAGCTTTCCTTTCCCACCCCTGATCGCTGTTGATTGTCTGCTTCGGACGCATCATGTGTTCAGAGACCACAGATTTGAGCTCTGCAGCTCTGAATTATAAGAATGTATTAGTATTGCTGCAGATGGTCCCTTTGTCATCTGGGGATTGGAAAGTCATCCGTATCTCTTGACTTTGGCTGCGCGTCCTGTGTCACACGTCTTTCTCTCTGTCCAGCCTGAATCAGCTCAGCTCGTCTTTTGCTCAGAGGCCTGAGGCCCTCTGCACTTTTCCTAAACCTTATAATGCAGTTTCTACAGTGTGCATGCTGTACTATATTCTCCATAGGTTAGTCACACTTGGCTCTGTCAGGTCCCATAGATGTTCCTGCAGTTCCAAAGGGTTATTTGCATTTAAGCATCTGCAAGCTCTTCTCAGGATCTCTTGCGCTTTGTGATTTCTGCATTGCTGCATTTGGTTAATGCCAAAAATAATAAAAGCAATGACAGTATTATATGTATCTGTCCTCTAACTGTAGAACGGTACGTTTGTGTTCTTCGTGTATTCAAGTGTTTGATTGTGTCCCGGAGTGCGGATGGCATGTGTGCTTCATGTCTAACGCTGCTATGTCGTGATGTCTCTAACGACATCACCAACATGTGCTCTAGAAAAAAGAAAGATGTTCCCAAGGTAGGGAACTCCCGTCCCCTGCACACTGTCTAATATCTGAACAGTCAGATCAATAGTTTATAGAGATGGTGTGTAAGGTAATACACCTATTACCTATTGCATACAACCACTTGTTTTAAGTAGATTCATAGCCAATTTGCAACTAATAGTAGAACATGTAAACAATAACATGTAAGAATTAAATAGAGCAAACAGTAAGTTTCCAAATAACAGTCTTCAAATTTTGTCACAAGAACCTGAAATGTATTCTGTTTGTAGGCCGAAGGCATTTCGAGAAATCACTCTTCATCAGGGGCAAAATCAAAAAAATGCCCTAGTTTCTCAAAAGATGAAAATACATAAATCTTAGTATCAGAAATTAACACAATAAATCATAAGCACCTATAACAATAACACACCAGTCTGCACCTTTGAGAAATTTAGCATTTGAAACAACTCCTACATTTTAAACACAGTGGATCTTTGGTTAAGTTGCAGTAAATTTATACATGATATAATCTATTCTGCCTATTGCTGTGTGTGCACCATATTGTTTTCTAATATTGATCAAGAGATATAGGTTAGACCTGCTCAGTACTGATATTTTTATGGGCATGAAAACCAAGGAAAGGTAGATCTAAATTAAATTGAATAGAGTAGCTGACCCTGTGATTGTTTTGGGGTCAAAAGTCGTGAAATAGCAGTAGGAACCGTTTCCTAATGATGAGCGCAGGATGTCTGTCCAGCGACCTTGTTGATACCTGAAAAATATGGCCGGAAGCACTGTTAAGATATAGATAGATATTCAAGATGGTAATGTGAGAATAGTTTGAATTGATAGAAGAGAGCGTTACTCACCCTCTGAGGGGCCAAAACGCCTCAGAGAACAAAGATGAGGTGCTCAGGTCAAAAGCGACTATCTGTAATTCATTCAGGAAAGTGGGGTGAGAATTCACACTGTATAATCTCTGGGTACTTCATAAAGCCTGTGGAGCAAAGACAGTTTCCCAATCAGGCTGGAGATTAACAGATATGTTTAGAGAAACAATACGAAAATGGCCGGGTTTGATAATCCCATCAAGTTACTTACTTGGACAATGTGAAGTGGTCCAGGTAGAAGAAGAGATGTACCTCTGTGTGGCTCCCTCAGCCATCAGAGGAGGATGTAATGTAGAGAGCTGTGTTAGTGTTTATATATCGTCATGGTGATAACGTCATTATGCGCATGTGCGGAATCATCATGACGATGACATCATTCAGCGCATGCGCGAATGACGTAACACTGTTTTCGTCCAATGTTGAGAACAACACTTATATTAATTATTCATTGGATTTCTGTACTAGAACCATAGTCAAATGATTAGAGGATCATATGGGTACTAAAAATTAAAGGAGGAAGACCATGGTCATGAGAAAGGTAAACAAACTATGTTGTCACTGTACGCGTGCGTTATAACAAGTATCATGAAGATGTGACACAGATGAAATTAAGTTCTTTAGGTTGGTAACCCAGTTCATACTAAGTGAACTGTAGAATTAGCCATTTTCAAATGCAATATGCTAGAATCTAACTCGTTAATAAGTATTTGATATATATGAGAACAAAAATTATATATCCAGAGGCCATCTAAATCGCACCTGTGAGTCTCACAACTAGGGAAGGAGAACTATATAAGAAAGTGAGTTAGTCCTAAAGAGGGATTTTAAAGTGCCAACATTATTAAGCATATGTTTAAGATTTGTAAGTACAATGTACAATACCCGGGATGAAATCCCTTCATGATGTGATACATCTACCCTAAAAGTGGTGTACAATCTTGAAAAATCTTATCTTAACCACACATTTGTGGTGCACATACAGTACAGGTGTATAGATACCTGCAACAGATGAATGAAAGGGAAGAAAAACCTATAACAGTTTACAACAATTTTTTAAAGGTTTCGCCTAAACCTTATTTAAAGCAATCAATACTTTTTTATCACAATGGGTGAAGCAATAGTATGTCAGCAAAATAAAGTTATTCATAAGGACATCCTAAGTCACAAACTTCTGTTCCAAATGGGATTCACATTCTACTTTGCTCTGTGGCAGACCTAAATGTTCCCACTGTGACAGTGCTATTTAGAAAAGGCTTCAAAAAAGGTAGCAGGCGCTCCTCTCCAGAAAGAACATGGCATGATAACCTGTTCCGAGATGAGAGTTGCAGCACACGCTTTTTGCTCACTGCACCTTTCACAGATGGGAAATATCCATTTGCATATCAGTCTTTGTGAAAGGTGCAGTGAGCAAAAGGCTTGTGCTAAAAACTCTCATCTCAGAACAGGTTATCATGCCATGATCTTTCTGGAGAGGATTTAGTGAGTCTAAACGATAGATCCAGTAAAGTTCTCTTTGGGATAACCTTTTTTTGTAGATCAGCCCCTCTTGGAAGTGGATCTATGACTTCCAGTACCACTAGTTTCATTTGTGACGTGTTTTGGTGATGGTCTCTGAAATGTCTGTATACAGGTGACTTGATGGTTTTGGCCCTGATGTTAGACTTCTGTTCAGTCCAGCTTTTCTGGCTGTCTTCCCTACATAATATTTTCCACACGGATAGCGTAATGCATAGATAACATTTTTTGAGTCACAAGTCGCATAATGTTTTAGTAGGATTTTCTTCCCCATGTTGGTGTGCTGGATGTGGTTTCCTTTTATCACACTGGAACAGTGTTGGCAATTTAAGCAAGGGAATGTGCCATTCTTTGGTCTGCTAAGACAGGTTTGAGTTATTGGTTTAGATTTCTCGGCTTTTATAAATCTGTCTCTGAAGTTACTACCGTTTTGTAAGCGAGCATCAGTGGTTCTGGGAAAAATTGGTTCAAAGTTGGATCTGACTTAATGAGGTCCCAATTCTTGTGTATTATGTGCTTAATTTGAAAGCTTTGGCTCGAGTGTCTTAGCGTATGTATCAGATACGTTTTTTTCATTTCTGGATTTGGGGCCTAACAGATCTTCCCGGCTGTGTGCATCTGTTCTCAATATTGCCTTATCTATGAGTTATTCGGGGAAACCCCTGTCAGTTAATATAGATTTTAAGACTTTGTATTCCTCTTGTAGTTTTCCTGCATCTGAGGTGATTCTTTTGAGCCTTAGTAGTTGGCTGTATGGTAGATTTTCCTTAAGGCGTTTAGGGTGAAAACTATGGTAGTGAAAAGAGCTGTTCACATGAGTGGGTTTTCTGTAGATGCTGGTTTTAAGACCCAAATTCGTAATCTCAGTCGTCACGTCCAGGAAATTGATAGATGGTTTTCCAATTTCTATGGTGAATTTAATCCTGTCGTTGCAGCTGGTGACATATTTCCAGAAAAGCAAAAGTTCAGTCTCTTTGTGTTCTAGTCCAGGCTGTCCATATAGGACTCTCTGACCATGGCCTTTGGCTCTTCATCCACACAGGGATAGGTCCGTACTGCACCTGGTCTGTATGGCTGGCTGAGGGGATACCTCACAACGTATTTGTCAATCATGGGTCCGTTAGGAATTCATCCGAAATAGAATGGATGATTGCAGTGTTTCCTGGCCTTCTTTCTTGTCATGACTTTAGTAGGAGGGGGTGGGGGCAGGATTCCAAACCCCTCTTCACTTTTCTATTCTGTGTGATATCCTTGAGAGAGTGAGGGAGATTAAGAAAGTAATAGTCACTATGAGGAATCTTGAAAAACTCACCCCTAAAGCAATGAAGCTGGGTCTTACTATTGGCTGAGAAGACGTCTAAGCTTACCTTGGTTGAGGACATTGCATGTACCTTCCAGCAAACCTTAACGGGGCCGCTAATATGTTAGCCCCCTTAAAACCAAGGACATAGTGGAGAGAAGGGTGAATTCTTGGTACTCCATGGAGCTTCAAAAACCTAAGGCTATTAAAACTAGGCGCTTTTATGCCTGGAAATCCTCTCAGGATGCTCAGAAAGTGGAGAATTATAAAAGGGCCGCAGAAACATTTAAAGAAGCTGTCATAACTGTAAAAAAAGAGTTCATTGATGGCAAAATTGCCAAGGCACAATTCAAAACTGAGGAGCTTTTCAAAATCTTGAAAGAGTTAGAGTACTCTTGCGCTAGTAAGCCTGATATTGTTAATAAAGACGTTGCCTGGTGTACATCCATCCAGAATGCTATGAGAGGGAAGCTCAGTCAAATTAAAGATAAGATTGTGAAGAGCCAAGAAATCCACTGGAGATCATTTAGGGGCAACTTCTTGTACGCCTAAGAAGATAAAAGAACAATACAAATTCAGATCCATCACAGAAAAGGAACTGGCTGTGCTCATTGATAAATATAAACCTACAAGTTGCTGGGGGATTTACGTCAGGCTATGGTGATAAACGCATGCACCCCTATGTTGATAAGGTCACTTTGCAAGTTTGTAAACAAATCATTAAAAAAATAAAACGCTGTGCCAACCATTCTTAAGAATGCATGGATCACTCCTCTTTTGAAAAAAACAGGCTTGTGCCCCACAATGCCAGGTAATTACTGGCCCATAACCAATACACTATTTTTGTTAAAAATATTGGACTGGGTTGCGTATAAGCAAGTTGTGACCCATTTCAATGATATGGGGATGCCCAACAAATGGCAGCCTGGCTTCAGACAAGGCTATGGGACAGAGACAGCCATGATTGACCTCAAGTCTAGGCTTTTACAGATTATGGACAGAGGGCAGGCCGCAATGCTCATACTTCTGGACCTCTCTGCAGCTAATCGTGGCCAAATTAAGGGAAGTGGCAGGTTTTTCAGAGAACGCTGCCCTGTGGATAGGCTCATTTCCGAGTAATCGCTGGTGCAGAGTATGCAGTAAGGATGCAGAAGCACAACCCACTTTATTGGCATATGGTGTAGCACAGTGGGCCTGCTTATCGACGTCCCTACAAAACATTTTTAGGGTACCCTGATTAGTTGTGAGAATATGGGGTTGGCTTTATGAATTATGCGGAAGACACTCAATGGGCCTCATTATAAGTATGGCGGTAAGGCAACAACGGTGCCGGTAGCGCTACCGGCACAGTTGCTACCGTACCGCCATACTACGAACTGTGCTCGTGGGTGCCTGTCAGCCCGCCAGGTCTGACCTGGCGGGCAGAGCGGCAGCCGCAAGCACAGCATGTTGGATGCACCGGCACCATTGTAAACAGTGCCGGTGCATCCGATGTCCCCATTCCCATTGAGCCCTATGTGGCTCAAATAGGAATGGGGAAGTACTGGGCACGGCACCCGCGAAAGGGCAATTACCGGGTCCGGCTGGGCCGGAATAGCCCGGTAATTGCCCATTTGCGGGTGCCAGAACTGGATGCGAGTTTGGAGTTTTACCATCAAGGCTACATCCAACCTCGTAATGAGGCCCAATGTGTCATCCCATTATCAGGTGTTAATCAAGATGATGAAAAAAATATCAATAAGCTCTATGACCCATTCAAGACTGGATGATAAATAATTGTCTAGCTTTGAATAAGGAAACAACTGAGTTAATGGGGATTGGCACCAAAGGCAGAATCCATAATCTGGGAACCGACTATGGTTGGTTTCAAGTGGCATATCAATACCAAAGATAAAGTAAAAACTTTAGGGTTTTTTCTGCACCAACATCTTAACATGAAGGCTCATATGAGTGACTTGGTCTCCTCCACCTCCTATCATATCAAACTGCTGGCCCAGCTCAACCTGTACATTTCTCAACCAAACTCTGAAGTCATAAGCTATTATAGGGTCAGAAATTGACTATTGTAGCAGACTACTGCTTGGCATCTCTATTGGTCATGCATAAGTGTCTTACGGGACAACGTCTGTCATACCTGAGTGAAGCTTTGATTAATAAATCCAGCACTAGGTGTCTGAGATCTAACAACATGAACCAGCTTAAAATCCCAGCATTTCAAATGACTGTAGCTAAGAATAGTGATTTTTCAGTAGCCGCCCGAGAGTCTGTAATGCAATTCCACCAGATGTGACAGAAATACGGTCCACTTCTTTGTTTCTGAAAAAGTTAAAGAAATTCCTGTTTAGATAGATCTTGTTTATGACCAGGGATGACTCACTATAAACCGGTCCAGTATTGTTCTATGTATTTATTGCTGTCCAGACTTTGTATGTTTGTCGGTGCTCGTAAGCCTCAGGGTCACCTGGTGCGCCTTATAAATATACTAAAGTAAAGCCCCTGGGTTCCCCTCTCCCTTGCACTTCTTCCTCTTCCTCTCTCCCTGCACTTCCTGTTACTGCACTTGCATGATCCAAATTTCACAAGGCCTAATAGGACCGTTAGTGTTTTGTTCTCTTCTGTCCCCCTCCCCTTGTCTTGTGGTGCCTGGAAACACTTTTTGATGTATAGGTGCCATGCAAATGTCAAATAAATAAATAAATAAAATGGCATGTCATTGTTGATCACTAAAACAAAACTGCTGCATTTTATATTTTGATGAGCTGAAGTCAGTGTAGAGGGCAGCATTCGATGGCCTCCTTTTTGCAGTAACAGGCTTCATCTCTCCCAAATCACACCAGGATCCTCTAGAACCCTAAGTACCAGTGCTGACCTGTTTGGCTCTGAGTCTTTCCTGGAGATGCAGTACCCAGCAGATCACCATTCTTGAGCCATATCCAGAGTTAAAACGGATGCAGGGAAACACAGTGAATTAGGGCCCAATTCATGGAAAAGTGTGCAGTGATCCCGCAAAGCCTGCACACCGAGAACGACTCTGCGCAAGCTTGTCCGCTCAGATTTTACTGCCCGCTCTGCATATTCATGGAATTGTTCACACGAAGTAACCGTATATGGAAGTCGCAGCCGGAACACCTCCAACACGCCCCCACCAAAGCAAAAGCAGCCAAAACAGCTACCTGTGTGTGCTCCCCCTGGCGCAAATACATGCACCCTTCAAGCAGTGCATGACATCCCCTATAACTGTTACCGGCAACCCGACAACATGCGTACGATTAATCATAATTCAGGTGAAACTCGGAAAAGGTGCGTGCAAACCCCCGTAAACCGTTCCTGCAACCCGCTAGACTGCATACATGCACCCCTAAGGCAGATCGGAACCCTGGCTGCGTGCACGCACCCCTAAATCCGACACTCATTCTTACCTCTGCGCAGTGATTCCTATGTGCAAGTGTCTGTATGCCTGCCTTTGAGTGGTGGATAGCATGAGGGCTTTGCGTGGCCATTACCCACCCAATAGGTCGCGTGTTCGAATCCATCAATACGTATCGTTCCACGCAATAGTGGCCGTCTAATGAACTGCCTGCCGGCCGTCTCTTATAACACCTATATTTTCCTGTGTTCTTCCTAATTTTCCAAGTTCCACCCCCTACCCAGGCTTCTGCGCGAGCCACGCCCAGGATCTGTTTGTTGTCTCGCACAAGCCACTCGGCCACTCGCAGTGACATGCCGAGCTTGCACAAACTCCCAGCAAAGTAAGAAAAAGTACTGTGCAGTCGATTCCATGAATCAACCAATGGGATTTTGCATGAGGTTTGGCACGTAAAGTCCCTATTTTCCAGGCAGATATTTCCATGAATCGGCCCCTTGGTCAGTTACTGATGGATGGGTGAGGTGCTGCGTGTATGTCTGCCACTCTCTGCTAAATCTGGATTTTGAATAGCATTTTCTCAGACTGGCCTATAACAAGGATGCAGGCTTGCAACAGTCATGGACAAAACAAATACAGTTTGTGCCTGCATAATATTATTGTGGGTAAAACACTGATCTAAGCAAAAGACCCTCAAATCCATTCAGTGCGTAACATATCTTGAAAGTAAAGCTACAAAAAGAAGGTAAACTAACTCTTCACGTTTACAGCCAACACCTTAAGCAAAACATGTTTCCACTGCTGCAAGCTATTATTGGACCAAATCATGGATGTCATTTCACCAAAATGCCAGGGGTAGCGGAAGTGACATCACACGATCCTTGACCCCCTGATGACATCTCAGGAAATTATGTCATTTGACTCCACCCCAAAGTGATATCGCGGGAAGCAATGGAACACGACCTTTCACCCGTTCACAAAACAGGAAGTGGCATCACATAGCATTGCACACTACGAAAAATATGGTTACGATAATGTGATGTACATTTCATACAAGAATGCATCGCCATATGTATCATTAAGATCAGTGTGTATAGGCCCATATTACCAAATTGCTGTGAATGCAAGCAGACGTCCATGACCAAATGATAATGATGTGTTATTATATTGCACTTATGCTTAAGGGCTTTATATAGAAAAAATATACATCCAATATCACCCAACCTGTGTTGGTGCTCATTTATCGACCTCAGAGTGATGAACGGCTGAGTTGAGGCGCTTAAGAACAGACTAAATCAGTGACTCACCCGCTGAAGTGTGCCTGAAATAAACTTTTAATGAGTCTAGCAATTATTGTATAGAATTCCAGAAAGACACATTATTTGGTATTGCTATTATTTCTTATTTAGGGTCAGTGCTGAAAGTGTTAGACTTGTGGCACTCCTGTTTTTATTTTTCTTCTTTTTTTAAGGGGCCGGAACAAGAAAGCCAGCCACTACAGAAGTAAAGAGCCACTTGGTGCTGGCCACAGCCCAGGAGCTTGCATTACAAAAAAATAAAAACATAAAAACGTTCTTTTTTTTTCTTTTTTTGTAGAGGTCGCAAGGGAGGCCACATATGAGCGGGGGTTGTGGTTGGATCCTTAAAGTCAGGTGGGAAACTAAGCCCATCCCAAGTGCAAGTCATATTCCGTTTCACACTAATACACAACACCTTATTGGTTACTAAAACTACAGGGCTCCTAAATAGGTGGCCATCTACGATTGGTTTGGCACCCTTGTACCCTTCTGGAATATTCTACACGCTAGCAGCACACAACTAGCACCACAGGTGCTGCGTGGGTGAACTCAACTTCACCTCCTCACCCAATTAGCCCAATATCTACCATCAATCCTGATGTCTGTCATTCAATTAAGGATTTGAATGTGTCCTTGCAGAGGCTGACTGTGCCTGAGAATAAAAGGGAGTGTGGCATGGTTTTATCTTCTGGTTTCGGTGTAGCTTGACCCAAAGTCTATTTTTATCTGACAATGTGACAGTAGACCACATGTTGAGCTTCATTCCTGGGTTTTAATACCATTAAATAAAGAAATTGTGGCCCTTTCAGCAGCTTTCAGTAGTTTCCATTACTTCAAACAGGAGCTGTCCTTGCTTCTCACATTCATGTATCTTTTCAAGTAGAAAATTAGGCTCACTGTGGCCCTGACTCAAACTGGGCCAGGCAGGCCTTTCTCGAATCTTCCCTTGCTGTCAGCTATTTTCAACTGCACCACACTTCAAGCCCGCTCCATTCACAGGGTTTTAAGTTTGCTAAAGTGTGGTGTGGAACATCCAGGCTCTATACATTCCTATGTATTATACATTGGCGCATCGCTGCAATTTATTCACTGCTTAGCCAGCCTCATGATCACTTTGTCTACTTGCGTTACTGCATCTGTACAAGTGTAAAACAACTTTGCATTTTCTTCAGTGCTTCTCTGCACGAGCATCTCCATTTCGATCCTGAAATGTTGCTTTACTTCGATACTTCATCCTCAGATCTTATAAAATGTCTATGTTCTTTCATTATATACATTTTTCCTAGGTGCATCAATTCTGCTTTGTGTGATGTCACTATGTCTTCTTTCCCAGTCCTTTTGACACTTCTTTTGGCACTTTTTCCAGAAGACCATTATTTCTTTGTCCTTGCATATAGGGTTTTCTCAATGGATACCTTAATTTCAGAATTCTTTGGGTATGGGCATGCTCATGGGTGCTGCACATGTTGCAATTTCTGGTTCCCAACATATAGTCAACATGGGAGCTGAGCTTCTGGTGGGAGTACTTGCCTCTTCCTCTACACTCCCCCCTCTCGGTGATTCATCAACCACTCTCTCATCAATCTTTACGTCTAGACATCCACGTTTGAAGAAATGCTTCTTTGGTGTCCATATCTTTATGACTCCTTTTAAACATCCTGCTGATTTAACATGTTCATCAAGACTCCATTTGGATTGCTCTAGATCCATCTTCCCAGATACCTCTTGTGGTTCTTTGGTTACAGGAACTTTGTTCCTTCAGGTGCATGAATACTGGCCTTTACATAGTCTCATTTCTTCGTCTGTCAGCTCCTTGAGTTTGAACCCAGACTCAGCATTGATCACAATCTTCATTCCTACTGCTTTCTTTGCAGTCTTCTTGCATTGTGTGATTATTATCCTAATTGCACAGAATCCAAACATGATCATCACTAACAGGGCTCCAAGGAACTTGAACATTTTCGCCATCCATTGTGCAACCCATGAGAGGATTGATGCAAAGCAGCTATCATCTGCAATATCTTTGTTCTCCTCTTCCATCTTGATGTGTACATTCATCAGCATTGTTATGGCTTCTGTCAAGGTCCAATTCTCGTTGTCGTAAGAAGGTGTGAATGTGGAACATGATTCTGCGATTTTGGTACAAACACCTCCATCCATAGCTGTAATCATATCGAAGACATATCTGTTCTGAAGAGTCATCAGTCGTAGGTCACTCAGCTCTTCCCTGATAGCATTGAATACCTTTATGGTGGTGTTAATCGTCTGCAAAAGCTCCCATCTGGTAATCTGCAACCATTTGGCATTTGCCATTATCTGGATTCCAGGCATAAAGATGACAGTAAAAACCGAAGATGTTTTACTGAATAGTCTGTGTTCATATGGGATAGCATCGAAAGCCTCTGTTGACTTGACTGAGAAATAATTTCCCCTCTTCATTCGATCCAGAAGCTCAGCAGATCGCTTCGTCCTCAGGTGAGCATCTGCTTTAGGAAACTCGCCAATGTTCAGGTCACTTTTTGGAATCATTAAGGCTGGAGCGTGAGCAGTCACTATAGAACAAAGTCCTCCCAATTTCTGGGCAGCTTCATATAAGCTCTAAATCCACAGGCGCAGCAGTGATCCATTATTAACACTGTCCCATCTTTTATTCCTGGCATATCGAAAATTCGACCACATTGCTGATTTTCTCCAACTTTTCTCGTACCATTGTTTCTGAAGCATAGTTCAGAACTAGCCAATGGCACTATCTGCAACGGACCTCCTTTGTCTTCAACCCATATCGGCAATTTAGCAAGCCTTGGCCAGAGATGTCTAAATCCTTTTTCTACTCGCTCAATAACTGGCTTATGTTGACCAGTTACTGCCATAGCTCTACATACAACTATTCCTTCTTCCGAAACATCTGATTCACATCTGGCCTCTTTCCTTACAGCTTTGGATTTCTTCATCAGTTTTTACTTGACAATTGAGCTTTCTCTTCATATTCAATCTGATTCCAGCTCCCTTCATGCCGGGCTGTTCGTATCTTATCACATGATCTCTGGTGTGTGCTCTTGCTTTTGTCTTTAAATCTTGAACATAATAGTTTTCTTCTGATGCTATTCATTCAGTCACCCATATCAAGGATGCTTTTCGACCCTGGAATTGACCTCTCGTATGACAGAGTGCAAGGTGAGTAAGGCAATGAGCTGTTTGGACGTCTATCTCTATAGCTATGAATATCTTAGACTTTCCCATAGCATAAGGTAGGAGAGCACAGACATAGAAATCTTCCTTAGAAGTTCTCTCTCCCACCTCTTTCATGTGCTGATACCACATGTGCTGTGCTGTCTAAATAATCATTTCATTCATAATCATCCTCCCTTGCATTTCTCTCAGGTCTCTTTCTTGACAAATAGGTTTGCACATAATGATCATGGAGCAAACTAAAAACAGACCTCCCTCCAAAAGGTAGTATAGGGCCACTTGTCACGGAAATAGGTGCTTTCTCATGTATCACAGGTGTAGGGACAATCACATATGGCCTTGGCCTACTTACATTATAGTTCTGCAATGGTCACTGGAGTAGGAAGGGTTAACGGAACCCCTTCCTTTTTAGGACTACTAAAGTAAAGAATGTGGATCAATAGAAACAGAAAAACAATAATAGATGCTGGACAGGCATATATTATGCACCAATACATCAGGCCCCACCATCGGTGTCTCTTCACACATTGTTGATTTCGTTCGCTCTCTGGACCTGCAATATGTTCAATAGACCACATCATCCCTGTGATTACTCTTTAAGGAAGGAAAAACTCTTTTTAATCAGGCAATCTCGTTACGTACTCAGGTAGCCGTTGAATCTGCTCTAGCATTGCTGCCAACAATCTTATTATCACTGGGCAATTTTTAGGATCTTGGACAAAAGTACGTACATTAGTGCTCCTCCCAACAAGAGCAGGGTAAGCACGGAGTATAAAAACAAAGACAGCAAGAAGTAGTCTGTGAACATAAGCACAGTCAGTGACATATGTGCCACCAAACCGGAATTCAGTGAGAATCGAGTCAGGGAACTGCTCCCTCTTCCAGTCGCCGAAAAGAAAGTCAGATCCAGCATATTTTTAAGACTCCAATACTCCTTCAAAGGCAAGTTCAAAGGATTCCTGTGGCTCAAACAACAAGTTTGCATGCCTGCTTTAATATCTTTAAGGAGTGTCCATGGAAAGCCACAGTCCATTTGCACATCTGCATCTTATCTATTCAGCAGTATTTGCGTCCTTCTTCCTCATCATCGATCGAGTCTGCACATGCTGAACTTCTTCTTCTTGACTTGCTTCCAAATGGGGTGGGGGTGTGACAGTCTCACCAGCATACACTTTCACGTCTCCCAAATGGATCCAAGCTCACCTGCCTTTGTTAGGAAACATTTACATTCCATGTGTAATTTTCCCTACAGTTGTGTAATCCCCAAATGTTTGCTTTGTTTAAACACCATAGTCTGACTTTGCCAGAGGAGTACAGCCTTCTGCTGCACTCCTCTGGGCTTTTCGCTCACTTTTTATGGGGAAACTGACATTCCCTTAAAGACAGTCAGTACTGGGAGGCTTTGTTTCCCTCAGTCCTTGTCAACATTTCTGCAACATGTTGCAAGTTTACAAAGTAAAATCAAAAAGAAAGGAAAAACCCTTCTTCACATAGTAGGCAGCGGCATTAATAAGTAGGCAACACGACATAAGGTTATAGTGAACATGTATTTTTATATGCTTGGAGGCTCTGCAGACACTTTCCAGGTGGGATTTAACCCGTTAATTAGGCAAATACTCGAATTGCAAAATTGACAGACAAGATACATCTATTAGACCTGATTGAAAAAGGCAAAGTAATTCCTGAAACACGTGTCTCACAAAAGGGCATAAAAATACATGTTCATCTTTTTTATTTTACAATACGGAGCAAGGGGTATTCCCCGTACCTTCACAAGGCAGACGACATTACTCCAGGCGCAAGACACCCATTAGTTGATATGTCAAGACCCTAATCTTGTTGGAAGTGCACAAAGTACCTTACAGTACAGTGCACTTGGGTCTTTGTGTCCTTTCTAAAGGCCCTAGTTACTCGCCAAGGATTTTTAGGAGATGTGTGAATGTGCCTTGGACAGGGCTGGTGGCAGCTTATCTTTTTGTATATTTTTAACCCTTTCTTGCCAGGTAAACCACGATTACCACGTTTGGCAGGGTTAGGTGGCCTGGGTCCAAAATGGCCATGCCACAAGGTTCTTTGTCCTGTCCTTTGGCCAACTTGCCCCTTCACTTTCCCCAGGTCGAACCATCCCGGGCCAAGCTTTCGTGGGCTTCTGCATGCCTTGTGTGCGCGCCCCTAGGATGTAGGCTGGAACGTCTCATTCCAAAACACATCCTGAGTTTCAGAGTCTGGAGTGCTGTGAATGCCTGAATGGTCCATGAGTGGTCCACTTATGGTATGCCTGAATGTGAACAGATCCCCTATTGGGTCCTCTTTATTATGGCACGAAGGAGATTCTGGATAAGAGAAGGCTCCAAACACCCATACCATGTCGATCTCTGGAGTTCTCACTGAATGAAAGATAGGATCCAAGTATCCTGGAACTAAGAAGCAGAGTCGAGGAGCCGTTGTTGTCCCACTGGAAGGTTTGGCACCCTGAGCTGCTATCATCCAGTGGGACCGCTTTGCATCTGGTCGTCCTACAAGGTCTGCGAAGATGCTTCGACACATTGAAATAGTAGGACCAACTATTATCGGGACCTTCATCAAAACCTGCAAGTAAGCCTTTTCGGAAGCGTCCCTGGGCCAACCAGTGGGCTGACAAAATAGCACAGGTATATTGCCCTGATACCGCTGCCGTTTTCGAGGAGACCCTTGAAACTTGGTAAATTGCAAGCTCTGTGTTCACAGCACTCTCACACCGAATTTCGTATACTTGCCATTCCCAGGTCTGGAGTAAAGTGAGTACACTCAACCCGCAGTATATGCGGTTACCGTGTCACCCAGCCGTGGTGATGAACTTTGCAAATTCATTGCAGCTGTGGTCCTCTGTGCGCTGTAGCCTGCTACAGTGGAACTGGCCTGTTCCATCCACCAGGAGCGGAGAAATTACCACTGTCCCATTTGAGAATCAACACTGTATCTTTGTCACTGAAAGCCGCAGAGCAACCCTAACCGGTGGCCCCTGGCACATCCATTCATTTTTACGCACAAGTGGCCCTGAGGGCCCCTTTCTTTTCCTCTGCTAGTGCGAACTAGCAAACTATTCCCAACTCTTGGAATTGACTCTGCACTCAACTGGAGCCTCCTCGAATAGTGGGAACCTTTTCTGCATTCTTGAGCTGCTACAGCCCCTACAAAAGACCCTGTTTTTGTCAATTTGAACTACCGCATATGCCAGCTTCGCAAGTATATTTGAGCATTAGACTCCCCTCATCTTAGGTATTGGACTGCCTTGCAGTTAGGACTGTGTTTGATGCAGAAGGGCCTAAAGACTATTTGCACTGCCTGCTTCCTTCCCTGTTTAGGTTATGGACCCATTTGGTGCATTCATTCTTTAGACCCCATTGGTCTTTTATATATGTGTATAGATAGGATTGTATTGGTTTAATAGTATTGCTGTGATTCTCTTACTGTGTGTTGAATTGCAAAGACCTTGGAATACATGTATTTGTATTTTTGATATATATATATATATATATATACACCTGACTGGGAGTGATTTGTAAGTTTCCTTTGCTCTGTGTGCTCATTGAGGTCTTTCAATCACACTCACCCCTCCTAAGACCTAGTCTTTCCCGCCGCCATAGCTACCTTGATTGGTCTGGCTTGTCCAGAAGGTTACCCTGTTCCAAGAAACTAGGCTGGCCATCTGAACCTCTGCCCACCAGGTCGGAGTTCAGAAATCCGTCTTAAAAGCCTTGGACCTTGACTGCAGAGGGGGTAATGTCTTCCACGACAAAAGGACAAATAAATCTGCGATCGTCCCACTTTCGAGTAAAATTCCTGATTAGAACCGAGTCTCCAACAAATAATTTCAGTACACATTGGTCCGGTTGCTGTATAGTCTTCATCTGTGTCCTGAGACCGACAACCCTTATGCCTGAGTTGATCTGAAATGATAGAGATACTGACTGCCACACATACTAAGTACTCATGTAACTCATTTCCTAACACTCCTGCTGTTGTCTGGGCATCACTTCTATTCCTCGATGGAGGAGTCAGAGGTATTCTCATTCACCTCCCTGTCCCTAATTCGTGAGGTGTGAGGTGGTGGTCTGACTTGGGCTGCTTTCTCTACGCATATGATGCAAGGGACAGGCAATGTAGCTACCCCTTCTTCAGTGTCAATTTCAGTTTCGCTATTCTTTCTTTGAGAAGACCATTGAGTCTCTCACATATCCCGTTCGCTCGCGGGTGATAAGCAGAAGAAAACGTATGTTTAATACCAAGCAATAGACTAATCTGTTTGAACACCTCTTTCACAAAATCGGGTCCGTTGTCAGATCTCAGCACCTCACATACTCCCCATCTAGGAAATACTTCTCAGACTAAAAACTTTGCTGCACATGTGGCATCAGGATGTGTGCATGGACCAGCTACAATCCATGTTGAAACGGGGCACACCACCACTATCATATACCTATATCCGTTACATATTTGCAGCATCACACCATGATCAATATGTAAATGCTGAAAAGGACCATTTGGTCGAGGAATTACTCCTCTAACTGTTCGCAATGTGTTCACAGCAGTAAACCTTTGACATACGATGCAATTTACTACATAAAAAGCAACGTGTTCTAACATGTTCGGTATGAATCAGTCCTCTGCAATAGCTGCTGCGAGGAGCGCAGGGTAGGTTAGCTGTTCTAACACCGCCATAAATAATGCTACAGGCATTACTGGTTTACCAGTGCTGTCCTGTCGCCACAATGCTTCGGAAGGTGATAAGGAGCACCCCCTGTGTGTCTACCATTCTTTCTCTTCCTGTGGAGCACAACCTTGGACTTCCATTAATTGTGTTCTCAATAAGTGATTAAATTCTTTGTTCACAGCCATAATTATAACCATCTTTTCTTTCACATCAGGAATATCAAAACTAGAAATATCTGCTGGAGAATATGAAACCCTTTTGGCCTCTTCGTCTGCGGCTTGGTTTCCATGTGAGATAAAATCAGTTCTCTTAGTTTGTGCCACATACTTAACTATTGCAATGGCTGCTGGGAGCTGTAGTGCTTTAATAAGCCTATCCAATAATACTGTGTGCTGCATTGGAGTGCCGTCCACTCAGAGGTAGCCCATCCTATTCCAATGTGCTAATCCTGCACGTACGGTTGACGTCACATAGGTGGAGTCACTGTCCACCATCACTTCCTGCCCTTCATATTTCTCTAGCGTGACAATAAGTGCTACCAATTCTGCAGCCTGGGCAGAAAAATGAGACAGTGCCTCTGTGGGAATACTACACAGAATTGTCGCGGGATTCGGAGCTCAAGAAAACTTAACTTAACTTAAACGCCATGATCCACCTTTTGATTTTTTCACAGGATAAACTGCAGTATTACATGGTGACTCTGATGTCACCAAAATACCTTGTTCCATCATAGCCTATATAGTCTTAAAAATCCCCTCATCTGCCTCTCGTGGCATTGGATATTTCCTTGCTCAAGGTAAAATTGCTCCTGGTTTCAACTTAATCTTAACTTCTTCTACTCCCTTCAATAGGCCTACGCCATAGGGGCCTGTCGTCCATATGTCATCTGACAGGTCATCTCTGAACAGTTCCTCATCAGTGATATCAGTTAATCTATACTGCTTCCCAATAGCAATTACTGTTCTCCATGGTCCACCCTTATCATCGGTTCTTTCAAGCATAGCCAATTCCCCTCGTACTATGGCTGCCTGTAATTCGAGGGGAATAATCTCTCCCCCCTCTTCGTCCATAGGCACCTGTGGCCTGAATAGAAATTCATCAGGTATTCTCATAATCTAACCCACTAAGCTGGGTAACCATGTTAACAAAAATCGTACCCCATAGTGAAAGACTTCTGGTTCTAATGGTGTTCCTCGTATAACTATCTGCCCTGTAAAGGCCATGATCATTTTGCCCACATTCAAATAATGTATTCCTGGTATGGAACACACTATGCCTTTGTAAGTAAAATAAATCAAAATGTTTAACTTTGTCATGAGATCTCGTCCCAGAAGATTAACTGGTGTCTGCCTCGAATACAATAAAGGCACAGACATATCACATTATCTTATAGAGACTGGTAATTTCTCAGTAAAAGGAACTCTGCTTGTAGTTCCAGAGAAGCCTTGTGCATTCATGGCATTTCCTGATAATGAACATGTCCTCACTCCTATACATGAGCGAGTTGCCCCTGTGTCTACTAAAAAAGAAAATTTGGTAACCTCAACCCTTGGTTCCTCATGAGGATTTGGTGTCATCGATAGTACTGAACACATGAAGTCACCCAGTTAGCTGTCCTATTGTGGGTACATGCTTATTCCTGTACTTGTAAAGGGACTTCCTCCCACGACAGTGACACCCCCTACTCCAGGAGTCAACAACTGTCCTTTATTTGCACTCTGTATCTGCATGGGTGTGTGCTATGACTGCCCTTGCAGCGGATTCAATGGTGCTTGCTGTGGTTGCAAAGCCTGTTGCAATGGTGGCGTTTGTGCTTGATACACTTTCTGATCTTGGGCAAACCCATTCCTACTTTATGGGCTACATGCTGGAGGATAAGCTGTCCCCCATCTTGAGAGTTGCCCATTCTGTATATACCCTTGGTTTCCATATGTTCGTGCAATGTATCCTGTCATTCAACATACCCAACACAGAAAAGGGAGTCTCCTAATCTGTCCTCCCTGAATGCTTTGATTGTCATTCTGCACATTCTGAAAACCACCTTGATTATTCTGAAAACCTCCTCTTTCCCTGAAACCAGTCCCCCTGCCACCTCGGCATGAGCCCATTTCTTCCATTATCTGATGGACATTAATTATTCACCTGGGATGTACCCGCTGCTTGCTGCGCTCCCAGCCCTTCTCCACTTGCCAGTACAGCTCCTTCTATAGCGTACGTCTGCCCTATCTTAGCTTCCTCGAGCTTCCTAGCCTCTTCCCTCTTTTTATTCTTCTCTTGCAACAATCAGCAATGATGTGCAATAGCCAACTATATTTCTGCCCAGGTTTTCACTTCCAATCCCACTAGCTTCTTAAACTGTCTGTGCACCTGCTCTGGTCGTCCTTGACATAAAATATGATTGAATACTGGTATTGATTTCCCCACAGCTTATGAGTTTCCAAAGCCCACCACTCCTGAAAACATTGAATATAAGCAAGCGGATCTTTGTCCTCTTTCATTTTACATGCCGTATTTGAACCCATATCCGGCCTATCAGGATATTGTACTCTAAGCGCTTTCCAAACTGCCCTCTACGATTATTGAACGGCTCCCCATCATGCGCTCTGTTCTGTGCTGTGACACTGGAGTATCCTGCTCTCGTCCAAATATCATCATCCCTTTCCCCAAGGATAGCTGCTAGAAGACCCTTAATGGCCCCTATGGCTAAAGTATTTCCTCCTGTCATCTTTTCTAACTCATAAATCCATTTTCTTGCACCTGCTGTTAAACTGGGAAGTTTACATCTTAAATAGTCTTTATCCACCTGGGGCCATGGGATATACTGCGGTCTGGCCCCTCCTTTCTCTAACAAAGGGAATTGCAAAATCCCAAAGTCGCAATCGGCTCCCATTGTCTGCTTATTCAAAGCAGGGATGATAGTTCCTGATCGCCTTCTACCTGGTAATGACCTTAGTCTGCTCAAATATTGTGGTGATTCCCCCCTCTCACTGTGAGGTTGCCCTCTAGGTCATTCTGAATACGCCATAGGCTCTGGCATCCTACCTCTAGGTTGGTCTAGACCCCCTAGCTTCCTTATCTATCTGGAAGCATCCCTCAGGACTGCATATATTTGTGTCCTCCTATCGGGAGGTTTATCTATCTTCGTCCGACATATCTTGTCCCCAACTAATATGACTGTCATTTTTCTCATCTCTGTTTAAAGTCAGCCTGTCTAGAGACAAGGCTCTATGCTCCAAAGTAAACAGGCTTCCTTCCTTACCTCATAATTGGGCAACTGTAATTTGATCTTCTTTTGGCTATTCTTTGACTCACTTTTTGTCCTCATCTCCTGATAAACCTTTTCGATTCTGTCTCCGATGCTTTCTATCTCAAAGTTTTCCTCTGGGTTTACCCCAGAGGATCCCGAAATTTCATCTTATGACAAGAGAAACTCCTCTATATCGCCCCATAATACTTCTGGACTTAGTTCTGTTAACTCTTTCTCAGTGCGATCAATGTTGTGTGCCCTCTGCTTTCTCTTTCGTTACATTTCTTTGTCAAATTCCCTTTGTTTCTTTGCTTCTCTCTAACCCTTTCTTCTTCCTGTCTTTTCGCTTCATTTCTTTCATTTGCCCGTTGCACCTCCTCATTTTTGCCTCTTTGCATTCTTTTATCTCTTAATTTCTGTTCTTCCTCTTCTCTCTCTTTTCCTAACCTATGTCGGTCTTCAATTACTCCTTGTCTATTGTCATACTTTCTTTGCTCTTATGCTTGTTCTTCCTTTCTTAGTTGTTCTTCCCTATACATCTGTTCTCGTCGTTCCTGCTCTTTTTTGTGTACTCATCTTGTTTCAATCGTTTCTCAGGTTCCCTGTCTTTTTTATCCTGTTCCTCTTGGTCTTCCCCTTGCCTTACTTCCTCAATGCTCTTTCCATCAAGTATGAGCAATATCTGTCCACCCATCCATTCTTTCTGTATCAGCGCTATTTCGTCAGCTATATCTCTTTCTCCGTTCCATCTCTTAACTTCTTGTTCTATATTTAGGGTCACATTTGACCATTCACTTTTCTCTTTGTCCTGTAAGGATTTAGAGATTGCTTCCTTTCCCGAAGTGCTTTCTGGATTTTCATCACTGCTGTAAGCAAGTGGTTCATGTATCAGATCACTATACCCTGTCAATGCTTTGAATTCCCTCAATGGATATACGCCATCGTCTTTTGTATTATTGCCTTTTACTTCAGGCACGGTAAGAGGAGCAGAAGGCTCAGCACCCCCCTCTTTACACTATTTAAGTATCCAGTCCTCAGGAGGCAGCTCTTCCTATTCCGCCTGGTACATCTTTCAACGCTCTAAGCTAGCTAACCCTTTTTCCAACTTTTTTGCCATGTAGGCTGCGTGCAAGTATGTGGTCATGTCTTGCAAAACCGGTTCGGACAGCGATCCCCTTGTGGCCGTGCCATGAACATCTTATCTGCTGTGGCCTTAACCCATTCTACACTATATTGCTTAAGTTTAGGTGCGTGTTTTGGCAGCAGCTTACATAGGTGCCTTAGTTGAGTAACATCCTCCATTATGACAAGTCTTAATCAACTGTCAATACTTACCGTTATTTTACACAATAAATGTGTTTCAGAAAAACAATAAATATGAGCGTGCTCCAACCATCGCTGCTCCAAGCCTCTATTCTACACTTTCCTTTAGTCTATGTACTCAGTCAATACTAACAATAACTAAACAAATAGTTTTCTGCTCTTGATCTCTTTAACACAACCTTATTACTTGTCGCTCTTCGACATCTCCCTTCTTTCTTGAACACATAGAATACATGAACTCACAAAACAGAAAGACTGGCTGGCCCAACAAATATCTCTTCTCATCACTCCTCGCTGCTATTCCTGCCCCTAAAAATATACTCCGATGGGAGTGTAAATTGTTTCCTTTCGCAGACCTTGTCTTGCATGTAGCCTAGTATATCCACTTAGATTTCGAAACAATTTCTTCTAGACATTCCTGAACGTAGGCTTCTGAGCTTAACTGACACTCCTCGCCATTAACTTTAAATACATTTCCACTCAATTCTCTTCATTGTTAACTTAAATAAACACCCAACCAACCCTCCGTTACTTTCCCCTTATTACCATAATCCCCAATTTCCATCTCTCTCAATCTACTCACGCTTCCCTTTTCAGCTGCTGAACCTCGGGATCGCCTCCTCCTCAACTGCCCACCGTCACTTTCAGTCCGCTCAGCTTCTTGTGGAAACCAAGAGGGGGTTTTGTGAAAGAAGGACACGTCCCACATATCTCTGATGTCTTGCAAGATTTTTTAGGTTGGCTGATATCCACAGGAAGCCTCACGGTCCACCAGCTAAATGGCAGAGAACGTCCGATTTTCTGAGACCCTTAAAAGCCTACTCGGTCGATGGGTCTTTAACTATCCTACCTCTGCTACGACATGAACTCCGGGACCTGGCACCCTTTAAGATGAGGTAGCAATACTTAGAGATGTATGGGGATGCTGATCTTACTCATACATCAATAATTAGACCGACTCAGGAAGTTGGCAAAACACTGTACTGTTTTATTAACAATTATCTAAAACAGTGAGTTACAATGGACATCAATGGATGTTCGCTCAAGCTTTCAACATATTTTATGAAAAGCACAATCTTTTATGCTAAATATGTGTCACTATTGACATCATCCTACGTGGCAAAACAATAAAACCTACGGGGGATTGTGATAGGCTTAAAGGGAACATCTAGGTATACGTTCCATATGAGCAGGGGTTGTGGTTGAATCTTTAAAGTCAGGTGGGAAACTAAGCCCATCCCAAGTGCAAGTCATCTTCCATGTCATATTAATACACAACACCTTATTGGTTACTCAAACTATAGGGCTCCTTAATGTGTGGCCCTCTACGATTGGTTTGGCACCTTTGTACCCTTCTGGAATATTCCACATGCTAGCAGCACGCAACTAGCACCCCAGGTGCTGGGGGGTGAACTCAACTTCACCTCCTCACCCAGTTAGCCCAACATCTATCATCACTCCTGCGATCAGTCATTCAATTAAGGCTTTGAACTTGTCCTTACAGAGGCTCACTGTGCCTGAGAATAAAAGGGAGTGTGGCATGGTCTTATCTTCTGGTTTCAGTGTAGCTCAACCCAAAGTCTATTTTCATCTGACCATGTGACTGTAGATCACATTTTAAGCTTCATTGCTGTGTTTTAATGCCATTAAATAAATAAATATTGGAACTTTCAGCGCCTTTCAGTAGTTTTCCATTACTTCAAACAGGAGCTGTCTTTGCTTCTCATGTTCATGTATCTTTTCGAGCAGACAATTACGCTCACTGCAGCTCCGACTCTTGACAATGGGCCAGGCAAGCCTTTCTTAAATCTTCCCTTGCTGCCAGCTATTTTCAACTGCGCCACACTTCAAGCCCTCTCCAATCACTGTGTTTTACGTTTGCTAAAGTATGTTGTGGATCATCGAGGCTCTATACATTCCTGTGTATTATACAGTGGTGCATCGCTGCAATCTATTCACTACACAGCGAGCCCCATGATCACTTTGTCTACCTGCGTTACAGCATCTGTACAAGTGTAAAACAACTTTGCATTTTCTTCAGTGCTTCTCTGCACGAGCGTCTCCATTCCGATCCTGAAATGTTGCTTTACTTCAATATTTCTTCCTCAGATCTAATAGAATGTCCATGTTCCTTCATTATTCACATTTTTCCTAGGTGCGTCAATTCTGCTCCATGTGACGTCACCAGTCTTCTTTCCCGTTCATTTTCTCACTTCTTCCAGGACTTTTATCAGAAGACCACTATTTCTTTGTGCTTGCATATAGGGTTTTCTCAATGAATACCTTATTTCGAGAATTCTTTGTGGTATAGGTATCCTCACGGGTACTGCACATGTCGTAATTTACGGTTCCTAACATATAGGCAACATAGAGGCAGAGATTCTGGTGGGGGTACTTGGCTCCTCCTCTACACTTTCAATATTTATGATACACTGATTAAACGAAATTGTTTTTGAATAATTGAATTTACAGATGTGTGACACTCTGACGTTGCTTTGCTTACAGAATAGTGAAATGTGACAAATTCCTTTTGTGTGAAACTTATTTATTTTCTAATATTGTACAAGTATAAATGATGGGCAGGTATGACAAAGAGCCAGTTGAAAATGACAGAATGCATTTAAGGTACATTACTGCAGAATGTTCTAAGTAAAAGTGACACATCCAGCTTTAACAACCATGAAATGTGTAATGATGCGTAACAAAATGACCTACAAATTACAATCCTTTATATGGTTTCCTCCCTTATACACACTGCCGGCCTGGAGGCCCGGGTGTCCCCTCCCACAGTCCTAGACAGCCTCTGGCCACAAACACCATAGGCCTGGAGACAGGGGCACAACAAAACCTATATTTCGGGGGGGCTAAGTGGTGATGGGAAGGGCCACTTCAGAAGATAGGTGTGGCAAACTTGGAGGCTCCGCCACCACTGTTCTATCCCCCCCATGGTCTGGTGTGGGGACCAACTATCAAACAGTATATTTTAAAGCACAATTTGCAGAGAGGCGATGAGAGTCTTTCTTGAAAGGAGCAGCTGTTAAGTTTTAATGCGTTTGTACATATTTTTGAACAAACTAAGTAAAATATTCCCACTGCCAATTTCGGGGAAAGTCTTCCCTCACCTCTCTGCCTAACAACATGCAAGTGCTCACATCCAGGTTGCACCTAGGCTAAAACTTTGGCGGGGCTAACTCTTCCAATGTTGGGAGAGGAGCTAACTTCGGAGATGGTGGAGGAGTGGAAAACTTACTTGTGTAGGGGCATCTAACCTCTTTACTCATTGTAGCGAAACTATTCTAGTGGAGCTTCAATGTTACTATCAGTTAACTCTTTCCTTTAAGTCTGAAAACACCCACTTCTTGCAGATCCTGAAGGTCCTAGAAAGTGTGAAAATGGCAGATGGTGTGCAATGAAAGACTCAATATCATACCATAAGAGGACATTTCAGAATGTGGGGCAGTACTCTGGACGGCCCAAACAACTTAAGTGGCTGAAAGCAACAGGGGAGAAAATGTATTGTTGATTCTACCATAGTTAGTCCGCTTTACTAGAATCTCTGGTGCACTGACTGGCTGATGAGACTGTCTGCCTGTCAAATCAAATGATAACAGACTGTGGTGGGCCAGTGCAACAATAATGCAATTCTATGTAACATTATTGGAGCTACGAGCAGAGGAGCACCAGGGTACACCACATTTCTCCTATCGTAAGGGTGTAAAAGAAATCTGCGAAACACTCCAATTTTTGCAGTTGAAGTCAGGGTGAGATTCCATTATTTGCCCTGCACAACACACTTACGCTAAACAGTGAAGCAGGGGTGTTAACCAACTCATCATTCATTTTGGCACATCCACCTTCTTCCATGCTTTACTTGGAACACATGGTTTTGGGTGTCAAGGTCTACAATAATACTGTTTCATAGAGTTTACTTGCAAAATACAAAAACTGCATAGTAAAGCATCATGACAACATGTAAATCCTTGTAGCAGCATGTTGAGCTAAAATAATATCAGTGTACCTTTAATTTTCCACATCCTGAACACAAAACTATATGATGCAAAAGGCAAAATATCTACTTACCCACTTTATTTTCAGCGCTTTAAAACACACAATAAATGAAGTTGTGTAATAAACTCACTTAGGTTTGGAGGTTCGTCACACATCTCCAGTATGTTCATTGTATGGTTTTAAGAACATTCAACTAAGGACATCAAAGCAAACTTTACCTTTTAGAATATCAAGCTATTAGACAGTAGACATTTTCAAAGGGTGCTGTATTGTTTTGCTCACTTTAACTGTCACAGATTTGGAAGGTGAGTGGTGGTCTTTGAGCTGGAAATGCCCCATCATGCGTAAGAAAGGCTATGCTGCTGATGACAAAAGGAACGTGTTATCGAGTTCATTACGGCACTGGCTGCAGAGCCAGGTGCGCAGCCTGTATGTCTTAGGGGGACTGTGACTCGGAGAAACGGGCATTGCTTGATCATCCAAGCCGAGCAGATAGTAGATTTGCTGCCTCGGAAGAAAGAAAATGCGCCAACAGGACCGTGTTCCTGATCCTTTGAACTGTTAAAGGGCACAGAATCCCCACCCCTCAGCTAACTTTCCGGGGGGCTTCAGCCTGGTCAGTTCAATGACGTTGCGCACCTATCTGGAGAGTAATTCCAAAGCAGGCCTGTTCCCAAGCCAGAAATGTACCCTAAACCTCATGAAAAAATGCTTGCTTGTGTTTTGCAAATAACTTTTTGTGTCATCTCTAGTAGCTGCTGCTGTGATGGAGCTATTTCACTACATATTATTGCTTTATTTTGTAGGCATTATTTGTAACAGTGAAATAAAAGCGCTGCACGAATCCCCATGCAGCAGTTGGCAACCAAACTCACTGACTCCCGTGTCTGTCTGTGTACAGCAAGCATCAGGAGGGGCTGGCCTTACTGGGCCACATAAGCTCATGCTTTTAGGATAGATTGCAACCCCTCCCTTATTTAGTATTTATATTTGGGCACTTTCTTCTCTGCTGGAAGCAGGACAAGCCGCCTGGCACGGTTTGCGTTTTATGCTACGCCTATGTGCCATTTGTAGTTGCGTTTCTATTGTAGGGCTTGTGGTTAGTTGGAGTCTGCTGGCTCTGAGTTTCACATTCTACATTTTTGGAGGGCTGTGTTCTGAGATAATAACATTACATGACAAATGAATGCACACGTTGGAGATTTAGGATTCCTTAATCTTCAACGTGTGAATGTGAAGGTGTGGACAAATGCATTTATTAACGTCAAAGTATAATATTAATAAATGCATTTTTTCACACACCTGTTCCGACCAGAGCCAAGCCCCGCCACAAAGAAAGCTGCTCCCTTATCTCATTCGAATCGAATCTCACCTTCCTTAGTGGTCGAGTCGTCCGAAAGCACAGGCTGCTGCCTGGCTGCGGCTGGCCTGTGTGTCTGGCTGCTGCTGTCTCGTCCACTCTGCCATTGCACTTCACCTGACCTGCGCAATGTGTGTGGCAGCAGGCAGGGCACGTGCGGTTCCCAGACCCTCGTCATGCGCAGGCGCGAGCTGCTGGGGCAGAAAAGTAATGCACAGCGCCACGTGCCTCGGCCGGAAGCCAATTCAATGCGAATCACCGAGGCGGGTCACACAATAGTGTCTACTCTGATTTTGTATCCTTCAGCTCAATGCTCCAAAGAGGCCCTGTGCCTAGCGGCCTACCGGGGGATGTCCAGGCGTCCTGGTGTGGCAGTGCAGCCCTGCTTGCAACTGATAATCTGCCCCCTGTACTGGAGCAGTTCTGCAAAGCTCACAGGCCTCGGGCATTCTGCCCTCAAAGATCCATAAACCCACAGAAAGGAGAGATACACACCTCCCAGTTAAGAGAGTGAATTATGCCCTATCAATGACTAGGTTTCCTCTTGACTTTTAATTTGAAAATACACTGAGAATGATAGAATCCCTTTAACCTTGCATGGAGACCACAAAGCAGAGGCTCAAATCATTTGAGGGTACATTGGGTGAAGCAAGTAAAAAAACGGGATGACGGTGGGTAGAGGATCAGTGATATACTTGCCCCCTAGGCTGGCCAGTCTGGAAGTCCATGCGCATCTTGAGACCAAAAGTAGGTTTCTCAAGCACACTGGAGACGTACTCAACAACAGCGATGCATCACGCGTGTTCCCTTTCTTCCTGTCCCTGACATGCCATCAATGCCAATTGGAGGGGTCATGAAGAGTTTCTGGCATCTCAAATGTTGGTTGTTTGTGAACAGTAATGAATTACAATCGCCGTTTTGTGAATGCGGTGAAAGTCTGCATGTGCTGGCTTTGAACAAACTGTGCTGCATTTTCCCCAGACCTCACTCATTGGGCCTGGTTCACAGATGGTTGTCCTATGGGTTTGCTCCATGATAAAACGCTTCTGTGAATCAGGCCCAATTGTGTGTAGTTGTGATGCTTTCAATAGCCTGCTGTATACATCTCCGCCTACATGGCCATTGTTAGGTGTAGCACATGTGCCATACCTTTGTACAGAAGATTCAAGCCCATAAGAATACCATTTTGTAAAATGATGTGTTTTTTTTGGCAATGAGGGTGGTATTAAAATAAAAGTGTTACATTTCAGACAAAAACGATTAAAAAAATAGGTATTTAAATTAAAATACTATGAAGGCAGTAATCGAAATATCTAGTAAATAAATAACTAAATGGACGAATAATGAATACTATTTTAAAAAGTATATTCTGAAGACAATTTTTATAATAATGTATCAAAATTTATTTGGAATGATACAAAAATTTGAAGAAATAGTAAATTAATCACAAATTATTAAACACTGTAATACATTATAAACACAGCAGTGCAGCAGCATAGTGTGCCTAAAATAGTGATGAATTTTCTCTCCTCGTCTATTTTTAGCATTGTCTTTTTGTCTTTTAGCAATTTGGATGAATGTCACTGAATGTTGAATTATGTTTGAATGTTGCACCATGAATGGTGAGTTTGATGATCTTTTAGCCTATTTTAGGCACACTATGCTGCTGTACTTCTGTGTTTATAATTTATTACAGTGTTTAATAATTTGTGATTAATTTACTATTTTTTCAAATTTTTGTATCATTCCAAATAATTTTTGATACATTATTATAAATATTTTCTCTGGACAATTTTTTCTGTTTTTGATGTTATAATAATACTCTGGTCCAGAGGCTAGAGTTTTCCTGCATTTTTTCAGTTTTTGCATGTTCTGAAGACAAAGCATATTCGATTCTATGGAAATGCCTTCAACAGAACGACTGCTTTAAAATCTGTGCCATGGCTGCTCAGTGATCTCCAGGTGATTTATATTGCAACCATCATTCATCTAAACCTAGGTATTAATAACCCATAGAAGAAGCTACAGCAAATATGTCACAAAAGCATTAGAATAAATACCCTCGTGAGTGCTCGAAAAGAAACAAAAAGTACAAGAGACAGAAGGAAAGGTGTCTGTCGGTGATGTGTGAAGAGTGATCTAAATTAGTTCTCAGACAATATGTCTCAGGATTTTCTTTCAACCCCGGAGTCTTATGGTCTTAGCTGGGGTTTGTATATCATAATAAAAATAACTGTGTTTGCATGGAGGCATCCATTATTCAACAGCACCACGTCCATTCAGCCTGGGCATTTTATCAAGCTGAGAAAACTGCAATAAAGGGAAGGGACGAGTTGAATGAAAATGCAATCTCTTTGTAAAGTTCGATAACCACTTGATCCAAAGAATATTGCTTACTTAAGAACATGTGCATTTTTAGTGCAGTATTCTTTAAGGATAAGGGGGATAGGTAACATCTCAGGGCTTCTGTTTCAGCAGGTTAGAAATTAATTAAATAAATAAAGGTTTGGCAGGTGTGTGGTATGCAGGAAGGCATGCGACAGAAGGTTACCAATGCAGGCATGTGTGCTGTAGAACACACTGCTCCTTTTACTGTATCCACTGCCAGATGGACACGCAAGTAAGGGGTGTCCAAAATGTCAATCCAGCCTGCACAGTTGGGGGAAATTCATAATTATTTCACGTAAAGAAATTAAAGAAATTATGAATATTTTTCCAATTGCCCTTCTGGTGGAATTGCTGAAAATAAATCACATGCAAAAATAATTTGCAGGACTGTTGATCGGCAAAATGAGTCTAAAACTAGTTTAAAACTATTTGCAAGAGTTTTCCACTAAGTTGGCTAGAATAAAAAGAACTGCAAGTAAACCTCTGTTGCGGATTTTCTTAGCAAACTAACTGCTTCCTTTTAAGTGGGGCAGAGCAGGAAATGGAAGCATGAAAGCAAGGCGTGGTGCCCTTACGCCTCCATTTCCCACTCTGATCCATGTTCATGATCTGACATGGTGGAGGAGGGCATGGAGTAGAGATAAGATGCAGACCTCCGTTTTGTCAGTGTGTTTCGTTGTGTGCCTGCCTGAGATTTTTTATGAAGGTATAAAACACATGGATTCCTATGAAATCTACTTCAGTTTTGCACCTGCACAAGACCCGAGGAATCCCTTAATAAATGCCACCTACAAAGTATAATTAGCAGGCTGTATTGCTGGTGTTTTCTACATCTGCCCCAATGCTCCAACCACAAGCTTATGGAACTATCGCAATGATGCTCCCTAATAACGGTGAAACTAGGTACAGAGATTTCTGCAGCCTGTGTGCCTTTGGTTGATTCAATATAAAGTAACAGTGCCTTTTAAAACAAAGACAATTGTCTGGAGCAAAAGGCTTGCACTTGGGATAATATGCATACCCACAGTGTCTTGCACGTGTATCTGAACTGGAGGTTAACTGCCAGTGATGGTTACCAGGTGGTGTTGTGGAATGTGTGACTTGGCTCAAATGACCTATTCTTCAGAAGAAAACAAAAGGAAAACTGAAGTGTAAACTGGAATAGGCCCGTTTTTTCCTCCTCACCTCCAGCTTGTGACCATTTAAAATTCCAAACAAGTGCTAACCTTGGTGGTCTTCTTCGTGATATTTTATTTGTGTGCCCAATGACTATGTAAGTGAAAACCTGCCACTTCGTTTGCAGGTAAAATATCAAGTAAAATTGCAGGTAAAATATCGTATAACAGTTCATTTGCAGACTTTTTCAGCAATTTTCAAGTTTATAAAAAACATAAAACAGATTGTTTAGCTATTCATTAACTGCAAATGTGATTCACGTTTTTTCAAATGTTGCAAATTCAACTAATTGGTGAAAGTTAATGTAATGAAACTGTCAAAATCAAAACGGCAACATTTCATACATCCCTGATAGTAGATTTAGGAAGCCATTAAGAGCAATTGCAATTTGTGAATGCTGGTTTCCCCTACTGTGAATTCATATCAGAGAAAAACAAACCCTTTCCAGTGACATGATGCCACAGCACAGATTTGTGGCATTTCCTATGGCTCTCCTGTTTCCACAGACCTGAAGAAAATAGAGAACTCTTGATTGCGTTCACCTTGGCTCTCTGACAGTGTGGACGCCAAGAGCTTGTCATCTATACAGAGTAACGGCCCTCACACTATTTGGCACCAGCATCGTGTACAGTGTTGAACATGTGAGATCATAAGAGCTGTGGCTCTCTAAGATTGAAAGTCTTGCAAATCCTGCACAGTCATGCAACTGTGCTTGAAAGGAGGGTGAGTAGCTGAAGGAGGTGGGCGTTAGTGGCAGGATGCGAGTCTCTGGTTTGTTTTTACGGCTGGAATGGGGCCCAACCACGAGGGCGTTGTTGGGGTTTGCTAACTAGAATCCAGGTGTGGGTAGTTTTGATTTGGGGCAGGGTCTAACACAAGAGAGGTACAGCAGGGTGGCAACATGACAAATATGGTTTGCGTTTTCAGAAGAGAGGGCAAACAAGAGGTAGGTGAGGGAGGTTGGCAGCAGGCCAGATCATTGTTCAGAGCTGAAGGGGAAAGGGAGGTTTTCAGCTATGTTGTATATGCCTTCCTCATGGCTCCCCTTTCCAACTCTTTCAGTGCTTGCCAATGGGGCATCTCATGAGGTGGAAAAGTTGATAAAGGGTGGGCCATGCCTAACCTATACATGTTGATAGTGAACTATAAAAATGGCTTACATTTTAAAATGTGGCTCTTCGCCCTCGCATCCCTCCGGCGTATCTCAGTTATCAGGGCATCAACCTTCCTCCTTTGTCTGTGGCAGTCGGGACCTAACTAGCCGTCCAAACATCACTTCCGATGGATACTTGTAGAGCAGTGCAGCGTGTTTCAGGAGTCGCTCCACAACTGGTAGAGTACCTGTTCCAATGGATGACTTGTTAAATGTGAAATCTGTGACTTTTTAAAATTGGACATGAACCTCTCAACAAAGCCATTATCCTGAGACCTTAGTGGTGCTACTCGCGATGATGGAATCCCAATTATTCTGCAAAGTTCTTGACAGCCTGTACTGTGAATGGGGTCCATAGTCAGACTTCACAACCCTGGGGATTGCATAGGCCGTGAATATCCTCTCAAGTGCAGCCATGACTTTCAACGCAGCCGGGGAAGTCACCAATTGCTCTTCCAGGAATCTTAAATATTTATCTACCACTACTAAAATGTAGTTACCAAATGTAGGTACCATCACGCGTAGACAGAAAGAAATCGATGGCCACCATGTCCCACAAAGAGTCTGGAAGAGGTGATATACATTGGGGGTCATGCTTCATGGCTGGTGCCATCACAGCACATGTGTGACAATCTTTCAGGGATACTTCCACACGTGAGCCTAGATGTGGAAACCATGCTCTCTATCGTAGTAACCTCTTGGTGGACACCACACCCCTATGTCCTTCATGCGACAGCTTCAGCAACTGCTGGCGCAGCGATAAGGGGATCACTTTCATATTGTCTTTTAGCAATATGTGATCTTTTCTGGAGAGCTCTTCCTGAATGCCGATTATTCACACCCTTCTATAATCTGGGATCTCAACACCTCATCATTGGAGTACCGATGGAAGTCACAATATTGGGGGTCATGTTTTGAAAGATTAAAAGAATATCGAGGCTTAATACCACATAATAGAAATACGCCAGTCACAAGTACTAAGGTGCAAGTACACTTTATTTTACAGAACAGCTGTCTGGCTCTCAACACCCTGAAATGTGTGCAAGCAGACACCGTGAGATGAGAGAGTGCTGGACATTTCAAAAACATGAGTATTTTATACATTTCTCTCACAATCCCGGAAACATCGTCCAGCCCATCTACGTGTAACACATTAACGTAGGGTACATAGCCTTTCCACAAAACTAATACATGTTAAAAAATCCTTGAATAGGGGATTTCTTTCCTGTTAAACACTTCATATGTTTTTCAAACATTGGACACAAAGGTAACAGTCCTTATTTCATTTACTTATATTTATCTACCATTTTTTCTTAAGTTTAAAGTCAGCTTAGTATCAAGGAGCGAAAACAAAGATTTCTGCAAAAGCACATGTTCAGCTATTCATCATTCTGTTTCGCTATTTGAACGGGGAAGACACTGTTGGTACAGATGGCATCTAAATTACTGATTAGCACGGCTCGTGTTTAGCTCCAAGGTTTCCTTTGTGCAGGACAAACAATCCACTTCAGCAGCTTCAGTTTATCGACGTTGACACAGTACAAAGTTCATTTTGCTCTGCTGGAGCTGAAAACACAATTTCTAACATGGGACAGAAAGCAGGAGTCAATCAAAATGGCGGATAACTTAAAATGGCTGTATAGTCAGCCTATTTCAGGTTCATTCCAATGCGATTTACAGTGCAATGCGAATGTGCTTAGGCCAATGTTTACTATGAGGCGTTATTCATGAAAAATATACTTCTACAAACCCTCGTTTTGGCCTAAGCCAAGAGCACTACTCAAACATTAGCATCATCCGAAAACCATGGATCATCGTCAGAACATCCTGAATCGCTATCCTCAAAAACACTGATCGCCATTAACTCCTTTATAGCGATGTCCTGCATTACCAAGGCATTAGTAATCTTTCCAGGCATATGTGTCTTAGGCTCTAGTTTACCAACCGCTAGTGCACAAATTCCCCCTTTCATAGAACAAATGACAGGAATACACTGTATGCAACAGCAGCAAAACAGTACAATGCCAAGGATCACCATTACAACTGCAAAGATTTTCCAGCCCCAAAATCGTAACAAGTGCCAGAACCATGTGGCAATATCCCAGTTTCCCTCTGGAAGATGTACTTCAGTACTTAAGGTGTGCAATTTATTAATTGCTTTAAATACGGTGGGGGAGGAATCGGGTGCAAAAAACGCAGATCCCACTATTTTTCACACCCCATCCTATTTTGAAGATCCACTAATCTAATAGCCTTTTGCTCTAGTGTCATGTTGTATAGGATGTCAGTGGTTTCATTGATGGTTTTCTCTAAAACCCTCGCCAATTTTCTAATATATTGGGAGTTTATTATCTGTCCCCAAACGGGCACAAAGAATTTAGCAAAGTCACCCAGAATCTGTGAGGGAGTGTCACCATCCTCATCCTGCCTGGGACGAGTTCTAGAAACTTCAGCAGTTGTGGCAACATATACGCCAGGTAATAGTATACCTAAATAAGTACCCTCCCAATCTCTTGGCAGACAAGGATAGGTCTCATTACTGCAAACAAAGTAAATGGGATCTCCTACATATAGAGGTCTGTCTTCATTAGTTAGCACAGCAACATTCGTACATCCCTCAAATGTACCCATTGGTTGGGAACCCTCTCTTTGTATGCAAAATGGAACTATGGTTAACAGTATAGGAAGGAGCATGGCATCCCTATTACCTATGGGAGCCATTTTAAAGGTATTCATTGATTGGAAAGGTCTGGACAGTCTATCAGAAGACCTAATAGAAGCAACATTTAGCTTGCTCCTATTCGCAAACATAGAACATCCTAGAGGTGCTAAAACTAATTTTTTAAACTCATTGAGATTAGTCCCATTAAAGTTCCCAGTGACACTATCATTCCATCGTCCAAAGAATAATGCCCTAAGTGAAGCATAACATGCAGTAGTTAGAGGGAGTGGAAGTATATACCTGCCCAATCCCTTTTCCCCATGTTGTGGCAGATATGAACATATCCAACAATTGGTCTTATTCAGAATGGCATGGGCTGCGTTCATGATCATCAAGAGAGTGTTGTTATGATAACCCCCTCTATATTGGAGGTCTTGAGGATGGAGGGTGTGTGAATGCACATTTGGTGGAGATACAGTGGAGACACTTGCAGTCAGCAATAAAACATCAAGCGGATGTATACTCTCCGGATACCAAAACCTGAATATCAATGCAATTATAATAGCAGCTATTATTGTGATCAGTATCCATTTGGTCCTCGGGGACCATGATCCTTGATGGGCGGACTCAGTATCAGCAAAACAATCAGTATCCTTATTAGTATGAGTGGCCTCTAAAATAGGCATAGTATCTCAGCGTTCGTTAAGAAGCCTCACTGTTAGGCTTTTTTAGATCAACCGTGGGTGGCACTTGACCACGTTACCTATCTTGATTGAAGGTAACTTTGCCAGTCCCTGCCTCTTATTGTATGCAGCAGAGGAATGACAAGGGACTGGCTCAACTGTGGTTTCTTGTGGGTTTCTTCTGGGCACAGAATACTAGCTGTACTTTCCTATTCTCCTACATTAATGTAATGTCAGCTAAATCTAAATCCTGTTCTGTGGTTGCAGATCGTACCTTGACACACCAGGCACAGAATGGTCAGTGAACAAAGCGCCATTGTTACCTGAATAAGATGAAATAAGATCGATCGACGGTGAAGAATAAAATGAAGAAGAAGCAATCTCCCCAGGCCTCACAGGCTCAGGAAGGACTTTTGTGACACCCTGGGTGTCGAACAAAGCAGGCTCGTTGTGAGCGTCAGGATCATCAATTCCCTTCTCCTCCCCTTTGTCATACGGCAGAGGAAAAGGAATCCTCTTCACATGTGTCGTGTGGATCCACTGTTTCTTTCCGGTCATTCGTACTGCAGTTTGAGTAGCCAAAAGGATCTGATGTGGTCCTTTCCAATGAGGTGCAAGGCAGGTGCCCCTCTCAAAATTCTTCACCAGGATCCACTGACCAGGTTGGAGTCAATGACCTGGACCCTCGTATTTTACAGGGAGAGCTGCTCATACCTGTTGGTGAATCAAACGCAAGTTTTGAGTCAACTGATCACAATAGTCAGACAAAAGCGGGTACTCAATTTCTTTCAACTGGTTGGGCCTCGGTGCATTCCATACATTGGCTGGTATACCCATGACAATCTCATAGGGGCAGAGTCCTGTCTTTGATTGTGCAGTCGTCTGCACTGATAGTAAGGCTATTGGCAAAGTGTCAGGCAATTTCAGATTGCTGTGCGCACACACTTTGGCAATTTTGTTCTTTAGAATTCGGTTATGGCGTTCCAGAAGGCCGGCACTCTGAGCATGTCTGGCCGAGTGAAACCGTTTATCAATCTGTAATCCCGCACATACTTGCAGGATGACAGCAGCGATAAAATGTGGACCATTATTGGACCAAAATACTCTTGGCAAGCCAAACCTAGGGAAATATTCCTTAAGCATGGTCTTTGCCATTGACATTGCTGTGGCATCTTTCAGTGAGAAAGCCTCAACCCATTTGCTAAAAGCACAGATCACAACTAGGACATATTTATAGTTTTGACAATGTTCCATCTCAATGAAATCAAAATGGATCACCTCAAAAGGCATGGAGGGGGGACCAAAACTGCCCTTCGATGTTGGTGTTCCCTTCCCAATGTTATGTTGCAAGTATAGCATGCAACTCTGGACCAGACGTTCAGCAGTTTTCTGGATATTAGTGTTATACCAGACCGGATCTAACTTTTGGCAAATCTTTTTGACACATATGTGTGTTGGGCTATGAGCCATGCTGACCATAGCAGTGACTTAGGCATTGGGTAGCATCCATCTTTGCTTCTCATTATCCACACAACAACCCTCATCATCTAGACCCGCAGGACCCTCAGCCCACTGTTTGATTTGTTCTGGGGTAGCTTCCGCCTGAATTTCTTTTATACAGCTAATCCCTTCGTCCATCATACAAGTGTCAGTAACCCATCTTGTTGGATCGAGCACGTACATCTTTGACTGCAGGTCAGTAGCAGTCTGTTTTGCTATTCTGTCAGCAAAAGCGTTCCCTTTTCCTACATCATTCATCACTTGCTGGTGTGGGGCACACTTCATTATTGCTAGTTGCGTAGGAAGAGCAAGTGCTGACAGCAACCGGACTATAAGAGTGCCATGTTGAATTTTTGTTGCATGTGAGGTCCAGAATCCTCTCTCAGCCCATTGTCGACCAAAAATATGAACCAATCCCAAATGCGTACTGACTATCTGTATATATATTTACACTAAGCCCTTCAGAAATTTCTCAAGCTGTGGTTAGCGCAATAATCTCTGCGGCCTATGCAGAATTATGTGGAATTTGTTTAGTTTCCACAACAATGCTTAATGTTGTGATTGCATAAGCAGAGGTGGATGTACCATCCGGAAGTTTAAAACAGAAGCCATCACAGAATAGCTCCCCTTGCAGATTCTTTAAGGGTGTATCAATTAAATCAATTCTGCACTTGGTTTCTTGTTCTGTAATAAAGAGGTAATCATGTGACATTTTGTCACTGCAATCCTTCTCTTGTGGAGAAGGCAATAGTTCAGCCGGATTCAATGAACAACATCTCTTAATTTGGATATGTGGAGCAAATAGAATCACCTTGTGTCTTGTTAATTGGGCTGATGTGAGATGCTGCGTCTGCGTTCAGTTTAATAGAATGTCTACGGCGTGGGGTACCATCACGGTTAAAGAATGACCTAAAACCATACCCTCACTTTGTTTTTACGGATGCAGCAGCAGCAGCTACAGCTCTCAAATATCTCAGCAAAGCGCATGAAACAGGGTCTAACGTGGAGGAAAAATAGCCACATGGCCTATTCTTGCCCCCATGTTCCTGTGTCAAATCAGGCAAAGCACATCCATCATGCTCATTCACATACAAAACAAAGCCTTTCTCGTAATTTGGTGTGCCCAAAACCGGTGCTGAACATAGTGCAGCCTTAAGCAGCTCAAAAGCGTTCTGGCAATCCATGTTCCATGCTAAAGGTAAAGAAATGTCCTTCTTTGTCAGTGACAACATAGGTTTTATCAACAAAGAAAAATTTGGGATCCACTGTGTACAATATGAGGCCATGCCTATAAAAGCTCTGACCTCTTTCAGTGTATTTGGAACAGACATATCAGAGATGTTTTGTATCCGTTCAGGTGTCAGTCTTCTTCCCTCCTTTGACAGGAGATAGCCCAAATAGGCGACCGCCTGTTGACAATACTGAAACTTCTTCAACAAAGCCTTATGCCCATGCTCTGCTAAATGAATAAGCAGCAACACGGTGCCCTCTTTGCAAGCAACTTCAGAATCAGCAGCTAGAAGTAGATCATCAACATATTGCAACAATGTGCAAGTGGAAGGTAACTCAAGCGTATCAAGCTGTTCTTTCAACGCTCTACTATAGATGTTTGAACTCTCAGTGTACCCTTGCAGCACACGAGTGAATGTGAACGAGCCTCCCCCTAGGGTGAACGTGAACAAATATCTGCTATCAACATGCCCAGGGATACTAAAGAAATCATTTTTCAAATCCACAACACTAAAATGTGTAGACGTGTCTTGAATCATAGTCAGAATTGTGGTAATATCAGGCACAATCAGAAACTGTGAAGCAACAATCTTATTAATTGCACGCAAATCAATAATAAAAATGAAAAGAATTCGCATTATCCCCTTTCTTGTAAACTCATCAAATCAGACTATTAGACACACTTCCTGCAATTCCCTCAATTACACCTCGGTGTACGAAATCAGAAATAATACTCTTCAAAGCCTGTTCACCTTCAACCGAAATCTGCGGAATACAAGGCAATTCAATACCTGGATACAACACAATTTTGACAGGTTCAATTTGTACAATTCCAACGTCATTATCATTAACTGCCCATAAACATGTCGGAAACTTATTCAATTCAATTGGTAAAGGCATAGACAAAAACTGTGGATCGGAAGTTTGTTGGGGCGAAATCGTTAAGTACACTCCATCTGGAGAACAGTAAATCACAGCATTCAATTGCTTTAATAAATTCAATCCCAACAAATTTTCACCACAATTTGTGATCAATAGAAATGGACAGGAATCAGTGAACGGTCCCAGTGAAATTGGTACCGGCAGAGGGAACGGACTAACCACTAGTGTACCAGAGAACCCTACAGAAATTTTACTCTGCACTGACAGTGGAATATCTGGAACCCATGAATGATCAATAGAACACTTCTGTGCTCCTGTATCTATCAAAAAGAGATGCTCCCTATTCCCCACCTTCATTTCAACGTAGGGCCCTTTCTGATCGACAGGACTAGGTATCGGTTCCAGAGCCTGCTTCAGGCTGTCCTACCGTAATAGTATATCATCAGATCCAAAATCCTCAGAAAAATAGACATTCAAAGGATTTTCAACAATATTCCCTCTAGTACCACTCTGTTGCTGATTAACTTGTGATTGTGTCTGTTGATTCTGTGCAAAATGACTTCTACCAGGACCCCCTATCCCTGGACGGCCTCTGGATCGTCTACCCATGGCACCATATGTGCTGTTTGATCGCTGTTGGAGGATCGAGCATTGTGATCACCAATGACCCTTCTGTCTAAAATATGCACACTGGTTCATGTGTACGGGGCCCTATTGTGCGCCATCCTGTGGTGTAAATGGACCTCTAAACTGTGTATTCACAACTCTGGCTCCTCTAGCTATTTGCTGCAATAATACTCTAGTTTTCAGATCACCCTTCTTCTTTTCCACCTTCTCCTTCTCTGTATTAACCCTATTTTCATAGTACTGAGCCATGTGTAACACTTCAGATTGTGATTTCGCTTGCCATGCAGACTCAGAAGTCATGATCTGTGATTGGATTTCAGGCAATAATCCACACACACAAACTTATCAATGAACAACCTTTTTCCTGGCTCAGTACTTAAATCTTGACCACTAAAATCTAAAAATACTTGCTCAAATCTGTTAAAAATATTCAGTTGTACCCTCTGACTTCAATTGCATTCAAGCCATAAGCTTATCCCATATGATTCTTTGTTCAGGAACCAGAGTTTTCAATTTAGTCACTATTTTATCTGGCAACATCAGTATCACCTGTGGCGGCTTCTCACTGGCATTCCCTTTTCCCATCTACTCGTACTAAGGCATCCCATGTATCCCCCATCCCTGCCTGATCATCTACAGAATCTATATCACCCAGCATGAAAACTGATTAATGCAAGACAGATTCAATTTCTTTATAAAATCCTGTTGAATTCTTCGTAATATCTGGAATTGATTGCCTAATGGTATTCACTTCCTGTCTAGAAAATGGAACCTGGACAAACTGTGAGACATAATGTGCATCAATAGTAGTGGCAGGTGTTCCTGTTGCAGCAGTATTTGGAATCTCTACTTTTGGAACAAATGTCGGAGGAACCTCCCTCATCGACAGTTGTAAAGTAGGCAAAGCTGCATGTCTTAAGCAACAAGACTAAATCAAGTGACAAAGTAGTCAAAGCAGTATCGGGTGAAAATGCTCTTTTATAAATAACCATCAAATCTGCGGGACAACATTCCTTTCTCTTCATAAATTAATCTTGTAGATACTCTACCATCACCTGTAACACTATCCTTTGCATTGCCGGATCATAGTGACTAAACAAGTCATGCACTTCCATGGGAGAAATTGAAACATCCAAAATCCATCTACGAGCGTCTCTTGTTGAAATGCGCATTTCTTCCCTCATTGGTTTCAATGGAGGAAGAAATTGCTTCTGCATATATGAAGTTTGTCGTTCATTACCATCCATTTCATCTTACTGTAAGCGATCAACTAAATATGTTCCCATCCATTCTATCAAAATATTCTGTTCAGGAATACCCCCTTGGTCAGAAATCGCAACTAAAACAGCCGATTCCTCAGTCTCTTCTATGTACTTTTTAGCCCACATATACAATTCTCTCTTTCTGCCTTTAGATACTGTGCCACGAGTCACTATTCTTGGATCAGCTCCCGCCCCTTCAACCACTACAGGTGGAGCAGAACCACCTGACAAAGAGTCAGTAGATAGCAGAGGCAATACCGCTGGCGGTGCAGACGGAGCTATGGGGATGGCAACTGTCCGCAATGGTGCAGGTTCAGGAGTGGGAACAACACTGGGAGAAAGAGGAACAACAATGGGAAGAGGAGGAACAACAACAGGAGGAGGCACATAAGTAGGTGGTGCAGTTGAAACAGTTCTACGTTCATTCAATAATGTATTAAGTAACTCATCTGATGTATGAAAATCCTGAGGGGGATATATCTCTTGCACATCTAGTTGAAAAGCCCTATCCATACTTCTAATGGATTCTGATTATACCTGCTGATCATGCAACAATCCTTTCTCAGCATTTGTCATGTGTCTACGTGCATGCTTTTCACTACTTCTGCTGCATAGTTTCCTTCCTCCAATCTCTAACTGCATCAAATGCTGCAGGCCTAGCTTTTTTTCTCAGCAATACAGATTCTAAATGCTCTAGGCGGGCAATTTCAAAACTACCATAGACTGGCCACTGAAGTTCGGAAACATGTCTGGGTTGTCTGTGCCAAATTTCATTAAATACTATAGTTCCTAGGCCATACTTACAATACATTAAATAAGCCGGCGACCCATCGGGTGGCGCTGGTTGGCCTTATTTCAAAGATTGTCTCTCTCTGCGGAATAATACCCTGAAACAGGATGCAATTTCCCAGGCATATAAAATCACTGTCTTTATCTGTCGCCGTTTGTATTTGCAAAAACAACACTTCAACCAATATCAGGACTTTTAAGAATTGGGGCACGACTCACCTGATTTCAAATTTCAAAGGGGTCCGATCGGATTACAAATCGTTGTGGCTGGTGTTTTTGCAAAACAGGCCTCGATATGGGGATCCATGTCGTGATGTCCTACTAAACGCTGCTCACCGTCCAGGGATCGGGCATGCAGTACTGCAGATGAATCGCATCTCACTTTGCAGGGGCCCCCGTCACTCTCCGATCCCGGTCCGACAGCCTCATCTTCGTCTAGTGATCTGACATCAATCCTGAGGGTCCCTATTCGGGCGCCATCTGAAAGATTAAAAGAATATCGAGGTATAATACCACATAATAGAAATACACCTATCGCAAGTACTAAGGTACATGTACACTTTATTTTACAGAACAGAAGTCTGGCTCTGAACACCCCGCAATGTGTGCAAGCAGTCACTGTGAGATGAGAGAGTGCTGGACATTTCAAAAACATGAGTATTTATACATTTCTCTCACAATCCCGGACACATCGTGCAGCCCCTCTTTGTGTAACACATTAACCTACGGTACATAGCCTTTTCACAAAACTAATACATGTTAAAACATCCTTGAATAGCTGATTGTTTTCTGTTAAACACGTCATATGTTTTTCAAATATTGGACACAAAGGTAACAGTCCTTATTTCATTTACTTATATTTGTCTACCATTTGTTCTTAAATTTAAAGTCAGCTTAGTTTCAAGGAACGAAAACAAAGATTTCTGCAAAAGCACATGTTCAGCTATTCATTATTCTGTTTTGCTATTTGAATGGGGAAGACACTGTTGGTACAGATGGCATCTAAATTACTGATTAGCATGGCTCTTGTTTAGCTCCTAGGTTTCCTTAGTGCAGGACAAACAATCTACTTCAGCAGCTTCAGTTTATCTAAGTTGACACACCACAAAGTTCATTTTGCTCAGCTGGAGCCGAAAACACAATTGCTAACATGGAACAGAAAACAGGAGTCAATCAAAATGGCAAATACCTTAAAATGGCGGTGTAGTCAGCCTATTTCAGGTTCATTCCAATGCAATTTACGGTGCTATGTGAATGTGCTTATGCCAATGTTTGCTATCAGGAGGTATTCATGCAAAATATACCTTTACAGTTTCATGGCTGGTCCCATCACAGCACAGGCGTAACAATCTTTCAGGGCTACTTCCACACATGAGTCTAGATGTGGAAACCATGCTCTCCGTTGTAGTAACATTTTGGTGGATACCACACCCCTATGTTCTTCATGCGACAGCTTCAGCACCTGCTGGCATAGCGATAAATGGGATCACTGTCATATTGCCTTTTAGCAATATGTGATCCTCTGTTCTGGAGAGCTCTTCCTGAATTCTGATAATTCACACCCTTCTATAATATGGGATCTAAACACCTCATCACTGGAGTACTATTAGATTTGCCGATCTGGAATCAGAATACTCTCGACGTGTAGCCGTAGAATTCTCCATGCCAACGTCTCTCTTTGTATTCCAAAAAGGAAAACTACAAAGATAGCAGTCAGCCGAAAGACAGAATCACTGCAGCAGCTGAGAAGCAGGAGCCGAATGGTGATTCCAGGACACCCGATGATGACAGATGCGGAATTCCCAGATGGAGCTCAGGAGTCGAGCCTCAGACACAGAATTATAGATGCGCCTTCAGAAAGTAAGAACAAGGTACAATCAAGATAAAGACTAGATATGACTAGGAGAAAAACTAAGCATCAAAAGGACAGTAACTCTATGGGTTTTAACACTTACCAACAGCACTCTGATGAGACGTAGTGGAGAAGCCCAGCAATACCCAATTTACCCTATTCCCGACGGCACGAGGAGGCCTAAACGGCACAAAAGGCAGTCTCTAGTCCGTACCTGTCCCGACGAAACGTGGACGCCTCACAAAGTAAAGCGCCAAGTGGAAGTCTCTAGTCTGGGCGCACAGTATTGGGCAATGCTGGCTCTCTCCAGATCTGTATCAGAAAGCTTGACAACCATATGATCAGTTGTGGGTTGCAGTGTAGAAACGTATTCCGAGTCCAATGATGAGAGAACAATGAAGTACCAATTCGGCAGGCAATATCAGGTAAAATGGCGTTCCTAGTCGGCAGCGTGTGTGCAGAGAAATGTCCAAATCAACAGGCAGATGCAGGTGAGTTAGCGTTCCGAGTCGGCAGCGTGTGAGCAGTGAAGAATCCAAATCAGCGGGCAGATGCAAGTAAGTCAGCGTTCCGAGTCGGCAGTGTGTGTAACGCTCACCTGATTCCCGTAGAGGCGCCGGTCTTGACTGGGCGTATACCGTATCTTCAAAGGTGATGTGTAACACACGGCTGGCTCTTTGGGCTGGACCTCTGTGCACTGTATGTCTGACTCGAAGGGTAAGATGTCTGCAGATAGAAAATATGGGATTAATGAACTGGGTTATTGAATGTCTCTCTCTTCTTCCCTTTCTCTTCTCCTGTAGAACCCCAAGGGTTAACGCTCTCACCTTAGGTAAGTGAACGCCGTGCTCTCCATCTGCCTCGGGGCAGGGTGCTGTAACCAGTTTCTTCACTGGATAAGGGGAGCAGGCCTCTTGACTTCAGAGGACTGCTGTCCGTCGTTTACTCCACAAACGGTAAGTTTCGAGTAATTCTAATGTCTTTAAAAGTCTTTAGTAATGATGTCTCTTGTTTTGCAGGGTTCCGGCGATGGCGGATGACGGGCTGAAGTGAGTTGAAGATGGAGCCCGTGTGATGAATAGAAGCGCCTGGAAGCACGTAAGTAAGCGCTTGTTGCCTGCTTCACGATGCGCTCTAACTGTCTTTTTATTTTGCAGGTACAAGTTCGGAGCGGCTGCAGGGTGCCGGAATACCCACTGGGTTAGATGTGGAAAGGAGTAATAGCACGTGAGTATTAAAGTTCGCCAATGTCTTTAAACGCACCTTGTTTTGTCTTTCAGATGCGGGATGCAGCGCCGAAGGCCTCCGGAGCGTGCAAAGAGTTGGTAAGCTTTTGTCTTTCAGATGCCGGAATGCAGTGCGAAGACCTCCGGAGTGCACGAAGAGTATAGGTAAGCCTTTGTCTTTCAGATGCCGGAATGCAGTGCGAAGCGTTGGTGACAGCCGATGGACCAGGTAAGTGAAGCGCTGTCACTGAAGACCGTAATGCTAACCTGTTCTTTCTTGTCTTTATAGGTGTTGCTGAAGACTGTATTCAGGATGGTAAGCCTTTTTCCTTAGGCCCAGGATCAGATGCAGAAGACACGATGAGCGTTCTGCTGCAGAGGATGCAGAATAACGCAAAGCAAGATTCATCCATCGGGTGTGGTTTAAATAGCCTCCTGTACTGCTTAGGTGTCTCCTTCCACAGCCACGCCTAGGTAAGAAAAGAGTTCCTGCTTTCCAGAAGAGTTCCAGTGTTCTGAACCTAGGGAGTGGCTCCTGCCCCACCCAACAGGAAAAGTAGTTCCAAACAGAAGAGGATCAGAGGCTCAACTGGCAGGCAAGTAAGCAGCATGGTCTGCTGCAGGTAAGTCCACCCAAGCATTATGAGCCCGGCGCTTCCAGCGCTGGGACTGGGCATATTTATGAGCCTGGTGCCACTGGCGCCAGGACTGGGTCCAAAAGGTCCCAATTGGGACTGGTTGGCACTCGGAACCTGGGTTATGGATCTGCTTCCAAGGGAGTTGGGAAAACCCTGACCTTTTGGAAGCAGAGATCATGACAGTACCCCCCCTCAAGGCCCCTCCCAAACCGGGCTTCTCCGGGGGTTTTGGCTTGTCAGGAAATGTTCGGTGAAATCTTTTGATTAGGCGAGGAGCGTGGACATATTCAGCAGGTTCCCAGAATCTCTCTTGGGGGCCGTAGCCTTTCCAGTCAATTAGGTAAAATAGTTTAGATTTGGAGATCTTGGAGTCCAGAATGCTTTTGACTTCAAACTCGAGTTCTCCATCAACTAGGATGGGTTTTGGAGATTTAGTTAGTCGGGTTTGAGGTTGCACGGGTTTTAATAGAGAGACGTGGAAGACCGGATGTATCTTCATGTGCGGGGGCAAGTCCAACTTGACCGCTACTGGGTTTACTATGGTAGTGATGGAATAGGGACCAAGGTATCTTGGGTTGAATGTGCGTGGCCCTTTTAGAGGTAGATATTTGGTGGATAACCAGACTTGATCCCCTACTTGATATTGAGGGGCTTCCTTCCGATGCTGATCTGCTCCTTTCTTGTATTGTTCTTTAGCCCTTTGAAGGTGAGAAACAGCTTCCTTAAAGGCTTGGGTGATTGTAGAATGCAGGTAGTCTACTGCTGGTGTTTCAAGATCTTGGAGGGGATCCAACTCCGAGGTTCGAGGGTGACTGCCGTATAAAAGAAAAAACGGGGTTTTCCCAGTTCCCGAATGGACAGAGTTATTGTAGGCATATTCGGCTATCCAAAGGATGTCTTTCCAAGTTTTTTCAGTTTGTTGCAGCATGCAGCGTAAATACTGTTCCAGAGTTTGATTGGTCCTCTCGGTTTGTCCGTCGGTCTGAGGGTGGTGACTGGTCGATAGTCTCACATCAATTTGAGCCGACCGACAGCAACTTCGTCAAAAATGAGAAATAAATTGACTACCTCAATCCGAAATTAGAACCGAAGGAAAACCGTGCAGTCGGACGATGTTTTCGAGAAATTCTCAGGCCAGAGTTGCTGCTGTTGGCAAGCCTTTGAGCGGAATGAAATGCGCCATCTTGGAGAATAAGTCCACGATTACTAGAATCGTATTGTATCCGGAGCATGGAGGTAGATCGGTGATGAAGTCCATAGAAAGCGTATGCCAAGGGCGAGGTGGGATGTCAATAGGGCGTAAGAGGCCTGCTGGTCTTTCCTTTTGACTCTTGTTTTGGGTGCATACTCCACAGGACATTATAAAGTCTCTGATATCTTTTTTCCAAGACGGCCACCAGAAGTAGCGCTTGATCTTTTCTGAGGTCTTGGCCATACCGGGATGTCCTTCCATTAAAGAATCGTGATAACAAGAGATTACTTTTTTCTGTAAATCTGTGCTGGGCAGGTATAATCGTTCTTGGAAATACAATAAGTTGTCCTTTACTGCAAAGTCCTTTCCCTGCAGATGCCAATTCTGTATGTCTGCTGGAGTTACAAGTTGCCTGGCTTTATCCTTAACTTCCTCTATGGATTGTGTGGCGATTACACCCAGAATTCTTTGTTCGGGAATGATTGGTACAGGTTTAGGGTTGATCAAGTGTTCTTCCACTCCCATCCGAGAAAGGGCATCAGCTTTACCATTTTTTGTACCAGGTCGATAGGTAATTATGAAGTCAAACTCGGCAAAGAATAATGCCCAACGGAGTTGTCTAGAGGATTGGGCTTTTGCGGTTTTCAAATATTGCAGGTTTCGGTGATCCGTAATCACAGTAACGGTGTGTCGGGCCCCCAGCAGATAATGCCGCCAAGCCTTAAAGGCAGACTTGATAGCCAGAAGTTCCTTAGCAGTAATCGTGTAATTGATTTCAGGAGGCGATAATTTGCGGGACCAAAATGCCACGGGATGCAACTGATTGGTTACCGGGTCCTTTTGTGATAGAACTGCCCCCATGGCAAGGCTTGAAGCATCAGTTTCCACGATGTAGGGGAGTTCGGGGCGAGGGTGTTTTAAGATTGGTGCAGAGATAAATTTAGTCTTCAAATCCTGGAAAGCTTGTTCCGCCTCGGTAGACCATTCAAAACGTTTGTTTTTCTTTAACAAGGCAGTGATGGGCTGGACTATTCGAGAAAATTCGGGGATAAACCTGCGGTAAAAGTTAGCGAAGCCTAACATGCTTTGCACACCTTTTACGGAGGATGGTGATGGCCATTTGAGAACTGCATCGACCTTCTTTGAATCCATACGCACTCCGCCAGGTGATAATATGAATCCCAAGAATTCAACTTCAGTCACGTTGAAAACACATTTTTCCAACTTAGCGAAAAGTTTGTGTTGACACAATCTTTCGAGGACCATTTTCACGTGTTTCCGATGTTCAGATTCCGATGAAGAATAAACGAGGATGTCGTCAATGTAAACAACAACACACACATCTATGAGCTCTCTGAGGACATCGTTCATAAAATATTGAAAGGCGGCCGGAGCATTGCAAAGTCCGAAGGGCATGACCTGATATTCAAATAGCCCATATTTGGTGCGGAAGGCCGTCTTCCATTCATCGCCCTCTTTTACTCGTACCAAGTGGTAGGCTCCTCTAAGATCCAGCTTTGTATATATGCATGCTTTTCTGACTTGGTCCAGGAGTTCAGGGATCAAAGGTAACGGATATCTATTCTTGACGGTGATCTGGTTCAGGGAGCGATAATCTATACAAGTTCTAAGGTCTCCTTCCTTTTTTGGAACGAAGAACAAAGCTGAAGAAGCAGGGGACTTGGAAGGACGAATAAACCCATTTGCCAGGTATTGATCCAGGTATTGTCGAAGGTGAAGGTTCTCAGGCTCGGTGAGGGCATAAATTCTACTACAAGGAGGAGTAGATCCAGGTATCAGGTCTATCTGGCAGTCATAAGACCTATGAGGAGGTAGAGAGTTAGCCTGATCCTTCCGGAAAACATCTTGGTATTCTAGGTATTCGGGAGGTAACTGGGGAGTCTCTGAAGAAATTGCTGCCAGTGCAACACCAGGTGGAGGGTGACAAGTAGAGACACATTCTGGAAACTGGACCGTTCTTGCTCGCCAATCGATCAGAGGATTGTGTTTCTCTAACCAAGGTATTCCTAGAATAATCTGAAACTGAGGAGTCTTGATCACATCGAACACGATCTTCTCATGGTGTCCATCTTGACTTACTAGCGTCACTTCTTGAGTGGTATGCGTTACTGGTCCGGAGGCTATCTCCGTTCCATCCACCGTAGTAATGACGTCCTTTACAGCCTTGGGACAAAGAGTTAGATTCATCCTCAAAACCATTTCATGATCCACATAATTGCCGATGGCACCGCTGTCGACGTAAGCTTCAATTGCATGTAATCGATCCGGATTATCAGGGCTAATGAGGACCATAGGTATCACGAAATGCGAGGTCACGGAACTGGTTTTCACGCTCGCCAAGAGGACCTCTATTCTTGTCGGGCGAGGTCGTTTCCCTGCTCAGAGTTTGTAACTTTGGTAACTGCAGCTCCTACTGCCTTCTTGGCAGGTTTCACCGGACAGTCTCGAAGAAAGTGCCCTGAGTTTCCGCAATAGAGGCATAATTGCAACTGTTTTCTCCTTTCCCGCTCCTTTTGTGTTAGAGGACCTTTCAGGCCCCCTATTTGCATGGGTTCCCCGGAGTCTACTCCTTTGGAAGGAGTTGGCGGTTTGGGAAATACTCGAGCATCAAACTTGGAACGATCGGCCTTCCTGTTCTGCAGTCTGTGATCTATTTGAACGACTAAGTCTATATAGTCCGAACAATCTTGTGGGGGATTCACTACTTGGGCTAACACATCTTTGAGCTCTCCACGTAGACCTCTATAAAACAGCGTAATCCTTTTGTCCTCAGGCCATTGAGTTTCCACTATCAGTCTGTTGAAAGACGCAATATAAGCCAAAAGGTCTTGATTACCTTGTCGCAACGAAAGAAGCTCATTGTCCAAGGCCTGCCCCTGTGAATGTCTTGCGAACAGTTTTTCCATACTGAGCTGAAAAGCTTGAAAATCATGCAGGACCGGATCATCTTGATTTACTAGAGGGATCGACCAGTCTGCCGCATTGCCACTAAGGTACGAAAGCACGAAAGTTACTTTAGCTTGATCAGTTGGAAAGGCTGCTGGCCGGCATAAGAAATGCAACCGGCACTGATTGATAAATACTGCAAACCTCTTTGGGTCACCAGAAAATCGTTCAGGCGGAGCCAGAGGTACATTCCCAGGTAGGTTGATCTGCACTGGATTCATAGAGGATGTAGAAGGAAGATTTCCCCCAGATGCGGGTAACGGGGTCTGTCCGGCTTGTGACTGTAGCAATTGTCTAGCGAGATCATCTGTTCGCTCCTTGGAAATAATCAGTTCCCTTCTTGGAGCGTTCGTTTCCTGACGGGCTGCATGCACTTCTGCCCTTAGTTCCCCAAGTAACTGGGCTAGCTGGTCGGTATCCGAGGTTTCCATAGCGCCTGGACGGGAGTTTTGCGGTAGGCTTTGCGTTCTGTAACGCTCACCTGATTCCCGTAGAGGCGCCGGTCTTGACTGGGCGTATACCGTATCTTCAAAGGTGATGTGTAACACACGGCTGGCTCTTTGGGCTGGACCTCTGTGCACTGTATGTCTGACTCGAAGGGTAAGATGTCTGCAGATAGAAAATATGGGATTAATGAACTGGGTTATTGAATGTCTCTCTCTTCTTCCCTTTCTCTTCTCCTGTAGAACCCCAAGGGTTAACGCTCTCACCTTAGGTAAGTGAACGCCATGCTCTCCATCTGCCTCGGGGCAGGGTGCTGTAACCAGTTTCTTCACTGGATAAGGGGAGCAGGCCTCTTGACTTCAGAGGACTGCTGTCCATCGTTTACTGCACGAACGGTAAGTTTCGAGTAATTCTAATGTCTTTAAAAGTCTTTAGTAATGATGTCTCTTGTTTTGCAGGGTTCCGGCGATGGCGGATGACGGGCTGAAGTGAGTTGAAGATGGAGCCCGTGTGATGAATAGAAGTGCCTGGAAGCACATAAGTAAGCGCTCGTTGCCTGCTTCACGATGCGCTCTAACTGTCTTTTTATTTTGCAGGTACAAGTTCGGAGCGGCTGCAGGGTGCCGGAATACCCACTGGGTTAGATGTGGAAAGGAGTAATAGCACGTGAGTATTAAAGTTCCCCAATGTCTTTAAACGCACCTTGTTTTGTCTTTCAGATGCGGGATGCAGCGCCGAAGGCCTCCGGAGCGTGCGAAGAGTTGGTAAGCTTTTGTCTTTCAGATGCCGGAATGCAGTGCGAAGACCTCCGGAGCGCACGAAGAGTAGGTAAGCCTTTGTCTTTCAGATGCCGGAATGCAGTGCGAAGCGTTGGTGACAGCCGATGGACCAGGTAAGTGAAGCGCTGTCACTGAAGACCGTAATGCTAACCTGTTCTTTCTTGTCTTTATAGGTGTTGCTGAAGACTGGATTCAGGATGGTAAGCCTTTTTCCTTAGGCCCAGGATCAGATGCAGAAGACACGATGAGCGTTCTGCTGCAGAGGATGCAGAATAACGCAAAGCAAGATTCATCCATTGGGTCTGGTTTAAATAGCCTCCTGTAGTGCTTAGGTGTCTCCTTCCACAGCCACGCCTAGGTAAGAAAAGAGTTCCTGCTTTCCAGAAGAGTTCCAGTGTTCTGAACCTAGGGAGTGGCTCCTGCCCCACCCAACAGGAAAAGTAGTTCCAAACAGAAGAGGATCAGAGGCTCAACTGGCAGGCAAGTAAGCAGCATGGTCTGCTGCAGGTAAGTCCACCCAAGCATTATGAGCCCGGCGCTTCCAGCGCTGGGACTGGGCATATTTATGAGCCTGGTGCCACTGGCGCCAGGACTGGGTCCAAAAGGTCCCAATTGGGACTGGTTGGCACTCGGAACCTGGGTTATGGATCTGCTTCCAAGGGAGTTGGGAAAACCCTGACCTTTTGGAAGCAGAGATCATGACAGCGTGTAGGCGGGGAATTATCCAAATCAGCAGGCAGATGCAAGTAAGTTAGCGTTCCGAGTCGGCAGTGTGTAGGCAGTCAAGTATCAGTGGGCAAATGCAGGTAAGGTATCAGCAAGAAAGGGCAGAACATGGAACAAGGGCACAGGGCAAGAAGTACCAAAGCAAGGAGAAGAGTATGGAGTAAACCAGCAAACTCTAAGATTGAAACAATCATAAGCGGCGATCGCGGTCACCCGGAAGTGTTTTAACAGGTGGCCGTACAAGCGTGTGACTCCTCCCCTCTAAAGCGCGATAGCGTTGTTTGTGGAGTGGGATCCAAAGACGCCAGGGCAACGTGGACGCTGAAGCTTTGCCATGGTATTGGCGTTGTGGGAACTTTGTGCGTTTACGTGTGAGATAACAGGGAGTCTTCCTTGAGGTATTCCTGACAGTTCCCCACCACAAAGGAGGCCTCTGCCTCTCTGCCCAAAAGGCAGCCAAAAGTAAGGTGGCATGGACGTTCCCAGCTGGCTTCCAGGTTCGATCCTCCGGGCCGCACCCTTTCCAATCCACCAGATATTAACGGCTTCCACCACGAACCTTAGTGTCCACAATGCGTGATACCTCATACTCCTCCTAACCCTGCACGTTTATAGGCAAGGGACGACAAGGCAACCTGGTAGTAGGCAGGCACGGCTTTAGTTGGGAGACATGAAAAACCGGATGAATGCGCCAATCCGCAGGCAACTCCAGATGTACAGTGACAGGATTAATGATGGCAGTCACCCGATAAGGTCCAACAAAGCGTGGTAAAAGGAATCTGCTGCCTGGTATGTATAGATTCCGGGTGGCCAACCAAACCTTGGATCCTACATGGTACGTGGGTGCCGGGGACCTATGACGGTCTGCATAGGTTTTATGCGGCAACTTGGCCTTTCGGAGTTGCGCAGACACTCCATCCTAAATCTTGGTCAGATCCCTTACACACGCAGTAATAGCTGGGTTAAGCGGTGAAGACAGTGGTTGCAACAGGAGCATGCATGGGTGTGAAGTGGGAGAATGGAAGACCAGGCTCCCGTCCTTCACCTCTCGCGCTTGGCCTAGAGGGTCACGGCCCAGACACCCGCCGCGGGAAGAGTTTGTCCATTTACCAGACGACCAGGTACCCTGGTACAGGAACATACGGATGTGTCCACCTGCCTGCCCAGCAGCCCGCACTGGCCATGCCGACACCTGCGGCTCGGATCAGCTAGACTAAAAACCACACGTCGTTAGAGATGCCATGACGACCTAGACAACGGGAAGCACATCTGTACAAGTATACACACTTAACATTTCCACACCAATTTACACGAAGAACATACTCAGTGCTCTGACGTAGGCGACAGGCATATTCACGGACGTGCATCTTTATTATTTTTACATAGGCTTTCAGAATGCAGAAACGCAAGATGCATCATGAGCTCATCTATAACGCTTGCTCACGCTTCCCTTGAAACCCGTTACCACCATGAGAGGTATAATGGAAACACGATACTGGTCATGGAAATGTATGCTACTATAATCTAAAGCACCTATGCACCAAACAGACTACTTAAGCACCAGGCCCGAGTAGGCCTCAAACAAGAGCTCCCGTGGACATTAACAAAGCAAGAGTCAGGTTGCTGATCCTGCAGAAAGAACCCGATGGAGCAACCAGCCAAGGTCGCAATGTTGCAAGCCCACATCCAAGAACAAATCATCAAAGGCACGATGTTGCAACCTCGTACTCCGCGTACCAACGTTAAAGTCATATCTACAAATTAAACCAGACACACAGTGGAAAAGCAATATTAATTGTGCAGAATTCTGCCTCAAACACGGTCCCGCCTCACGTGACCAAGCCGAATCTGACGAGATGCCAAAACCCAGGAGAGAAAAGGCGTCTGGGTCCCTCACTACGAGACACAGGCCGAGACACTTGAAAGGCTCAATGGACACCTGCTACAGTGGGAGCGGTCAGCGGGAGCGATCAGCCTTCCACCTATGAATAAATCCTCACATTGTCTGCACGTACCCATATTGAAACATTGTTGCAAACACAGGTACACCGAGAGCTGGGAACAACGGTGGTCCCAGGCTGGGGAGCTCACGGATGCACCAATCAGAACATGGGGCTCTTATCTCAGACGTCAGTAACATTAGCCAATCCTCAGGAGCCTTCATGTAACAATTCTTATGTATCCAATTATAGGGACAACCCAGATATACCACCTGACTACACCTTGTCCACTAATATCATTCTCTATATGTGTACTATACTAACCCTACCACTCGAGCAACCAATTAAGAGTGGCGATAGGTTTTTTGTTAACTTTCTGAAGTGACGCAAGTAGCGCGTCATAATGCAGTAAAAAGGGCCTGCGAGCCCCACGATTATGTGTGTGTCAGGACGGACGCGTACGCTCCTTGACCCATCCCTGCCGTTTTGTATAAATAAACAGCAGAGTCGCCTTGCTCCTTGTGTGCGTCTCATACTCTATCTCATCTGGGATATACGGGAGGAGTTGGGGCCTCCCTGCCCGGAGGTCTGCGGACGGCCCGGCCGACCCCGGCAGAATTTCCCCCCGACAGGTGTCTCCTGTACATAGCATAGAATGGCGTAGTTCTGGTTGAAGTGTGGACTGAATTGTTATAGGCAAACTCCGCCATGTCCAGGAGAGATAACCAGGACTCCTGATACTGTATCGTCAGACATCGCAGATATTGTTCCAGTTTGGCATTTACCCTTTCTGTTTGACCATCCGTCTGGGGATGATAAGCGGTGGAGAAACGGTCTTGTATACCCAGGGAGATGGTCAGAGCGCACCAAAAACGGGAAGTGAATTGCGATCCACGATCAGAGACGATAATGTGAGGTAAACCATAACGCCTGAATACATGGTGTAAGAAGAGTTTAGCTAGAGCAGGAGCTGTCGGGAGCCCTTTGCAAGGTACAAAAAGAGCTAACTTAGAAAGGTAGTCCACTACCACCCATATAGTGTCATGTCCATGGATGCAGGGTAAATCAACTATGAAATCCATAGATATCATCGACCATGGTTCACTGGGTAGAGGTAGGGGTTGCAAAAAACCAACGGGTTTGGCCGAAGGAACCTTACCCTGAGCACAGACGGCACAAGAAGCTACAAATTCCAAGATGTCTCTGGACATTCGTGGCCACCATGACCAACGTCGTAAGAGCTCTAGCGTTTTTCTACCACCAGGATGAGCTGTGAACTTGGTGTCATGACACAAGTGCATGGCTGCAGAGCGCGTTTCCGAATCGGGTAGATAAACCAAACCTTTGTGGTACGGGAGGCCTTGTGATAAGGTCAGGCCCAGGTCCTGAATCGTGGTGGTGTTTTCCTTCGCCCACTTAATAAGGGCGGAGCGTAGCGGGCTTTGTATTCCGCATGCACAAACCACCTGTGAAGGAAGAAGGATGGCATGATCATTCAGAGGAGGTGGAGAAGCACTATGCATTCTGGAGAGAGCATCGGCTTTGGAGTGCCGAGAACCCGGCCGGTAAGAAACCTGGAAATGGAACATGGAAAAAAACTCGTGCCAGCAAGCATGTCTGGCAGTGGTGCATTTCATCGATTGCAAGGCCAATAAGTTCTGATGATCGGTGTAAACGCGGACCGGAATTGCGGTTCCTAACAGGTGATATCGCCATACTAGGAATGCATCCCGGATGGCCAGAAGCTCTTTTTCCGTAATGGTATAGTTGGTTTCATAAGCCGTGAGTTTTCTAGAATGAAAAGCTACGGGATGTAATTCCCCACTTTCCTTGCACTCCTGTGACAATATAGCACCAACAGCCACATCAGAGGCGTCCACCTCAACCACAAACGGGAGGTCAGGGTTCGGGTGCATCAAGACAGGGGCAGTTGTAAATGAGGATTTGAGGTGGTCAAAGGCTTCCTGGGCCGTTGGATTCCAAGAAAAACAGGTCTTTGAACTGGTGAGAGAAGTAAGAGGTGCCACGATACTAGAAAAGGCCTGGATGAAGCGTCTGTAATAATTTGCGAAACCCAAAAAGGATTGGACCTGTTTCAGGTTCGAGGGGGTTGACCACTCTAGGACTGCCTTAACCTTAGCATCGTTCATTTGTATTCCTTTGTCCGTAATGTTGTACCCCAGGAATTCAACAGATGTCACATGGAATACGCATTTCTCTAATTTGGTGTACAAATGGTTCTCTCTAAGTCGCTGAAGGACAGAGGAGACGTGATCAACATGGGTCTCATAGGATGGGGAATATATTTGTATATCGTCTAGGTAGACCACCACATATGTATTCAAAACATCCCGAAACACATCATTGATAAAATGCTGAAAAGTGGCAGGGGCGTTACAAAGGCCGAACGGCATGACACAATATTCATAGAGACCATATTTCATCTTGAAGGCCATTTTCCACTCATCCCCTGAGCGCATTCTGATGAGATTATAGGCTCCCCTTAGATCCAATTTTGTGAAGACCTTTGCCGAGCCTAGATGATCCAAGAGGACCGAGATCAAAGGTATGGGATATTGGTTCCGTATCGTGACTGCGTTTAGTTCCTGATAGTCAATACAGGGACGAAGGTCCCCTTCCTTTTTAGGAACAAAGAACATGGACGAAGCCGCCAGGGACCGAGAGGGGCGGATGAACCCCATCTGAAGAGCCTTATCGATATACTCCTTCAAGATGGCATCTTCCTTAGTTGTTAAAGAATACATCCGGCCATTAGGTATTTTAGCACCCGGAATTAGGTCGATCGGGCCATCATATGGGCGATGCGGAGGCAAGGTCTCGGCACTTTTGGCATTGAAATCATCTTGGTACGAGGCGTAGACTGAGGGCAATGTCATAGTAACCACCGCTCCCACCATGGGTGTGACCCCAAGAAGGGCTTGACAAGGAGTCACCTTAGGCGGATGGTTGGAGCAACAGTGTTTAGTGCAGTACTCAGAGGGGAACAATACAGTACCCTTTACCCAATCGACACTTGGATTATGTTTCTTAAGCCATGGTAAACCCAGAATGAGCTTAAGCTGGGGTGCAGCAATAACATCAAAGACAATGGCTTCAGTATGGCCCGTGTATGTCTTCATGAAAAGTGATTCGGTTTGTTCCGTAACCAATCCCGACAGAAGTGATGAACCATCCACCGCACTACCCATTTCCGGAGTACTCTTGGCATTGAATACGACCCCTTTCTCACGAGCGTAAGAGAGGTCTATGTAGTTCCCAGTAGCTCCGGAATCCAGAATGGGTTCCCCAACCCAAGTCTTGCCAGAAACTGGCTGAAAAAATGCTGTAAGCGTGACTGGAGAAACGCCGAGGGGTTCTAAGTATGTTGGACTCAGTAGAGGAACCCCATCTACTTTAAGTCACTGTGTTTCCCGATTTCTTGGGTTTCTTAAGGCAGGTTTTGAGGAGGTGGTCGGACGAGCCACAATAGCAGCAGAGGTTCTGTATACGCCTTCTCTCCCTTTCACTATGCATTAATGGGCCCTTAATGGCTCCGATTTGCATAGATTCAGATGCGTTAGACGGAACCGCAGGGGGGGTGACCAAGACAGGCATTGATTTCTTCTTTTCACCCTTCCTCTCCAACCGTCGGGCATCTATTTGGAGAACCAAATCCAATAGTTCATGATAATCCGTTGGCACCAAAGGAACCGTGGATAGAACATCCTTCAGATTCTCTGATAGTCCTCTATAGAACAGAGAGGACTTCTTATCCTCTGGCCAAGCCGTTTCTGCTATCAGTTGATTGAACTTAGCGATATATGACAACAGTGATGAATCACCTTGTTTAATCCCCAATAACTCCAATTCGGTAGATTGAGTTCGATAGCAGGCTTGTCAAAGACACGTCCCATTGCTTCCAGCAAGGCGTTGCAGTCGAAAAGCAGAGGGCTACCTGCTTCTAGTAAGGGATTTGCCCAAGTGGCAGCGTTACCCACCAGATGGGACAACACAAAGCCCACCTTGGTGGCTGAGTCGGGAAAGGCAGAAGCTCTACACAGAAAGTGCAGACGGCACTGATTCAAGAAGGTACAGTAGACTATGGGGTCCCCATGGAATCTTTCCAGAGGCGCCAAAGGATGAGGCGAGGCCATGACCAATGAAGGTTGAGCCGGGCCTGAGGTGGCCGGGGCGGCTGACCCAGAGGGGGTAGCGAGAGGAGGTATGACTGGACCAAACAAAGCCCGGGCCTGTAATTCATCAATCCTGGCTTGGGTGGCAGTATGCGCAGCCATCATATCGGTTCGCAGTTCTGCCATGAGCTGCATAAGATTAACCAGTGTGTCATTGACATCCATCTCTCGGTATAGTAAGGCTTCTGATTCTATCAGATTTGCCGATCTGGAATCAGAATGCTCTCGACGTGTAGCCGTAGAATTCTCCCTGCCAACGTCTCTCTTTGTATTCCAAAAAGGAAAACTACAAAGAAAGCAGTCAGCCGAAAGACAGGATCACTGCAGCAGTCGAGAAGCAGGAGCCGAATGGTGGTTCCAGGACACCCGATGATGACAGATGCGGAATTCCCGGATGGAGCTCAGGAGTCGAGCCTCAGACACAGAATTATAGATGCAACTTCAGAAAGTAAGAACAAGGTACAATCAAGATAAAGACTAGATATGACTAGGAGAAAAACTAAGCATCAAAAGGACAGTAACTGGATGAGTTTTAACACTTACCTCAGCTCTCCGATGAGACGTAGTGGAGGAGCCCAGCAATACCCAATCTACCCTATTCCCGACGGCACGAGGATGCCTAAACGGCACAAAAGGCAGTCTCTAGTCCGTACCTGTCCCACCGAAACGAGGACGCCTCACGAAGTAAAGCGCCAAGTGGAAGTCTCTAGTCCGGGCGCACAGTATTGGGCAATGCTTGCTCTCTTCAGATCTGTATCAGAAAGCTTGACAACCGTATGATCAGTTGTGGGTTGCAGCGTAGAAACGTATTCCGAGTCCAATGATGAGAGAACAATGAAGTACCAATTCGGCAGGCAATATCAGGTAAGATGGCGTTCCTAGTCGGCAGCGTGTGTGCAGAGAAATGTCCAAATCAACAGGCAGATGCAGGTGAGTTAGCGTTCCGAGTCGGCAGCGTGTAGGCAGGGAATTATCCAAATCAGCAGGCAGATGCAAGTAATTATTTAATTTATGCAATTTTCTCCAGTACACAGACTTTAGACAAGCAAAGATTAAGGTAAAATTATACAAATTTTGGCTTAACACATGTAACTCTGGCTGTTCACCATGAGCATTCTTATAACTTAATAATTGTTTTTCTTTTCTTTTTCCTTTTCTTTCCCGTGCTCTCTCCAATGTGATATCCTTTTCCCACCGAACTGCGCACCTTATGTAAATAATGTATTCTTTTCTGTACTGTTTTGAATTGAAATGTGCATTCAGTGTACCTGACTTTTACCTTATTCACCCTGTTCGCTTGCCCTTTGTTTGGTATACCCTAACTGCCTTGTTTGCCCTGGGTCCGGGTCCTTGTTTGTTTTATTATTGAATTATGTTTGATACATGGTTCTGTTTCAACAAATATACTGTATAATTTTGTAAAAGCAGCCTCAGTAGAAGAGCTGGAAGCTCGAAACACGTGTCAGGCTGCAACGGCACTGATTAAAACCAATCTATTTAATCTGCAATTGTGCTTGTTATCTCATGTGTGTACGCAGCTTGAGAGCAAACTCATTCTTTTCTTAACTTCAGAGTACTACCTAATAATTGCTCTTATACTGGGGTCACGAACGGTAAGCACAGATTCGACTTAGCACACTCTAAATGATGATTTTATGCCCTTGCAGTATATTTCTTACAATACCACTTTATGCCCTTTTGGCAGTACCTCAGAATACATTACCATGCAAACCAAACATGAACATTCATTCAGAGTCTCTTAGAAGTACACAATTTACAGCAACTATCTTTGCTGTGCATTTTACCACAAGTGATGCAGTGAAAAACTACCTGCAGTAAAATGCAATTACCGCTTACTTCATCCCTTCATGATAACACAAGAAACTAGGGCACATAAATAAATACCAGAGCTGACTTGTTTCTTTTGCAAACAATTAATAAGTAATTGTGATTCATAAATAAAATAAAACAGCACATGTAATACATTAAAAATATTTGCAGCTTTGTTCACTTGCTCTTGCCGAATTCACAATCTGTTAGAATAACACAACGCGTTTACAATTCCAGCCGCAATATATAGTACACATGTTACTCTCTTTCACCCCAGGCTGTGATTCCTCTAGCAGTTCAGAGAATTACTGTAGACCTCTCTCCCACCTCTAAATTGGCAGAGAACACTACACAACAACCTTGAAACACTTAGCTCTGAAAGCGATTTCTTCTATTCATTGCAATTATTATTTTGGAAACAGATTTCACATTGGGAAAGACACTTCACTTCAGTATAATGGGGATAGGGGAGCAAACAGACTTTGGGATGGGTGATATGTATAATCCATGAAAATCGACATCTACACTTGTGATTTTAAAGCTACACACCCGTCAATTAACCAGACACTGACCAAGAATTAAGCTTAATTATGTGCGCCCCAGAGTTTCACTGTCTATCAGAATAATGCCTGCAAGGGAGGTTCCCTTCATCTGTCTCTATTCTCCTCTGAGCTTGGAAGAAGTTCACAATGGGCCTCATTACGACCCTGGCGGAACGGGTTAAACGGCGCCGTAAAAGACTGCTGCGCCATTCAACCCGTTCCGCCACATTACGAGGTCCCCTCGCGGGACACGTTAAGCACGCCTGGGAAAACCAGGCGTGCATACCGGGTCCTGCGAAGGGAAGAGGGAGCAAACAACGGAACATCCAGTAATGGCCCGTTGTTTACTCGCTCTCCCATTCCCATTCAGCCCTATGGGGGCTGAAATGGGAATGGGGATGAACCGTGTCCTCGAGTGAGGAATTACCGGGCCATCCGAACTCAGAATGTTCCGGTAAGTCCTCATTCCGAGGACACGGACACGGATGCGGTTTTGCCGGCAGCCATGCCGCCAATAGCGGCATGGCTACCGGCATACCTCGTAATGAGGCCCAATATCTTTTCCTCAACCTCCCTGTCAGCACTTGTCGCATGCCCTCAGGGTCCGCCAGAGACTAAGGGCCTCATTACAGGGACGGCGGTAAGGGTTAACGGTCACTGTTAATGGTACCGTGACCGTTAACCCTTACCGCCTTACCACGAGGTCCCTTTGCGGGTTGGATACTTTAACGCCTGCTTTTTGCAGTCGTTAAAAACTAACCCGCAAAGGGACCAGGGTGCTAATTACGGTACCGCAATTTGCAGCACCGTAATTAGCGCCTTCCCCATTCCCATAGAGCCCTATGGGGCAAAAATGGGAATGGGGAAGGGCAATGGGGGAAGGGGGAATTACCGCCCCGCCAACCTTGGAATAGGGCGGTAATTCCCCTTTCCACAAGGCGGTGCCGGTATTTTACCGGCATGGACCAAGGTGCTAATAGCACCTTGGTCCTCCGCCTACTGTGTAATGAGGCCCTAAGAGTGCCTGAGACAACCAGACTTCTCTTAGAAACCTACACCAGCCCAAGCGAACAAGCGTCTTCCTGCCAGCCTTTTAAAGCTCTCTCCCTATGCCTGCCTATGTATATAAATTGCACCTATATGAAATGTAAGAGTGCTAGCCTTTTTCTGTGATGTAACATCACTCAGAACCACCTCACTTGAAACTCAGCCAACCCTCTCTAAAGTTCTGACCATGTGCCAAACAGGATTATGGTTCCGATGTGTGTAGGCCTGGCATTTGTATTGGGCCCAACTCTCCTGTAAATTAGCTAAGGAAGTTCTTTGCGCTCTAGTGATGTCTTCCAAGAGCAAGTCCACATTGGGTAGGCAAGAGGCATAGAGGTTGTCCACTGGAAATGAACGGGGAAGACGTCCAAAAACCCAGAAGAAAGGTGACATCTTAGTGGTAGAATGAAGAGTGTTATTGTACGAGAATTCGGCTATGGGAAGAAGTGAAGCCCAGTTGTCTTGTTGTTCATTAACGAACCAGTGAAGGTATTGTTCCATGGTTGTGTTGCGTCGTTCCGTCCGTCCATTAGACTGGGGATGATATCCAGAGGTGAGGGCCCGTTTAATTCCGAAGAGGTCACATAATGTCTTCCAGAAAGATGAGGTAAACTGTGAACCTCTGTCAGAAAGAATTGTCTCTGGAATCCCATGGAGTTGAAAAATGTCTTTTAGAAACACTTGCGCCATTTCAGGAGCAGACGGTACCCCTCTCAGAGGTGTGAAATGACCCATCTTGCTGAAACTGTCAATCGTCACCATGATTGCCGTGTATCCTTGTGACACAGAAAGATCTATCACAAAATCGGTAGAAACATGAGACCACAGAGTTGTAGGTAGACTTGGTTGATGTAACAAGCCAGTTGGCTTTGTAGAGAGCCCCTTACTTCTGGCACAGACAGAGCAGGACCCAACATAAGACTTGATATCAGGAAGGATAGTAGGCCACTAGAACATGTGTCGGTTGAGATTGGAGGTGGCTGCAAAGCCCTTATGTCCTGCAATCCGAGATTAATGACCCCAATGAAGGACTCGTGAGCGTAGTTTGGCGTTCGGAATTAACAGTTTTTCTTGATGAAACCACAGCCCTTCCCTCTTGGTTATCTTGTCTTGAACCGGAGAGGGAAGTGGTAGCAGTGCTTCTGGAGACTCCTTCTTAACATCCTGGAGAAATCTTGAAACAGTCTGGACGAATCGGACTTCAGGGAACAAAACCTCTCCTTTGAAGGGAGCATTGGAAAAAAAAGAAGGGCAGCGAGATAGGCTGTCAGCCAGGATGTTTCTGTTTATTTGTCATTCCTGATTACCTTCTGATTTTATTTATCCACTTAAAATTGATTATTGGTGGGTCGAGGGAACCTTGCAGGGGGAAATTACAACTCCTGTTTATCTTACCTAAATTCAAAAGTGCTCCTATTCACTGGTGTTTTGTAGTTGTGTCAAAAGATAGTTAAACTAAGTGAATTGCTTACATTAATATTGTTCTTATCAGCCCATTGGTGATTGCTGCCCCATATAAAAAATTACATGATTTCTTTTGAATTTTAAAATAAATAAATATTATATTCCCAATGTTCTCTCGTTGTGGAAAAGACAGTCTGCAAGTTTCCAGAGATTTTACAGGGGGTGTCAATGAAACAAACTTTGATAACCGGGGGCACTATGTTAAGCCTGCCCCAAGGGCTTGCTTGCCTATAATTAAACGTGACTCCCAAAGATTGGGGGATGATATGGGTAGCTTGAGGAATGTGATTAACGGCATTTAAGGGCTACTGTGCAAAAATAATGTACACCCACATGGCCAAGTTAAAATGAACATTGCTATAGCTGTGTGAGAGGAAAGGGGCACCTGGTTTCTCCCTGACCGCTCCAGGTACTACAGGCTATGTGTAAACAATTAGTTAGGGCAACCTCAGACAGAACCACAGTAAAAAGCACACTGACCATTCACTAGTGTTTCAAGCACATGGTTATTCATACAGACAATTTGAAAAACATTACATACCATAAGAACATAGTGAACCAAAAACATTCATAACAAAAACAAAAAAAATGTGCAAAACCAATTTGTAAATTTTTCATTCATCTAGTGATTTGCAACATATAAAACCTTTTATTTCCAAGGGATTAAAGTGGGTCAGTATAGAGTTAAACATTACATTTTTTCTGCCTAATTGGTACACTGAAACAAAGAGAGTTGACACAATAGTGTTGCGGTCTATTGCATTTGGGTAGCTCCAAGTATAACGCCCTTCATCAGGACATGAACTGTGGTATAGGTTCCTTACAGCCTGTGGTATGCATCTAAAACAAAAATAAGTGAGTGACATTCAGTATTCTGTAAACAGGACATAAATAAATGTAAGCTCTTCAAGTAGCTAAGGATCTAACTCTCACCTTGCACTAATGACATAGCACAGAAAGTTAAGATGATGCCACCCAACAGATGGTGTTTCCACAAAACCGCCAACGTCTGTACGTGGATCTGCTGGCAATTCAGTCCACGCCTGTGAAAAATGCACAAGGCGAGAAAGGTAGTTACTTCCAAAATGTCTTTTGTGTTACTATTCTACATACGGGCAGAGGAGGCTGAGGCATGCGCAGAGGATGTAGAGTCTAGGGGCCGGCAATGGGATCTTCTAGATAGTCGTTGCATATTAGCAAGACATTTGTCTGCTACAGCGGCATCGCTGCTGTAAGGTGTGGGACTGTTATATTCACTGACGACCTGTACAAAGAGGATAGTCTGATCAAATATTTCTCTGCTGTGATTCCTTTATTGGGAGTACCCACTGGAATGGCAGTGCGTACTACAGCAAAAAACTGTAAAAACCACAGCATGTAACTGCTGTTCTATAGTGCTGCAAGAGATCTCACCTCTGTGTGACTCCGTGCAGTGGATCAAAGTGACGCGGATCCTCTGTGTGGGCATCCCACATGCAGCACTCATGGCTGTACTTTTAGTGGTTTCGCGCCATCCGTTCTTATGGAAACCTACTGCGTTTAGTCAGACGCAGTCAGTGCAGAGAAAAAGAGATCTGCCATTTTAGCAGGAACTTATGTTGTGCTCTGACCATATTAAAGCACTTTGTGAGTGTCGAAAGATCTCTACAACCCTGGGGCTGAACCTTATTCTAGGCACAACCAAACCTGAGTGTCTCAGCGAGAGGACCATGATTAAGCAAAGTAAAGTCCTACGTGTTTGCATCGGTGCTAAATGTCCCGAGCCATCCATAATAATGAAAGGGCCATGATTCATAACGAGGCTACATCTGGACATAAACACTGTGAACCTGCCAGGGTCACTAACTTTACGGACCTGCCTGAGGGAAGCATGTGTTCTATGGTCACGCAGGCTCACTATGTATTAGCACATAATCTGGCCTTGGGAGGTTCTTTGAAAAATGTGAAGCATGGGGGGAGTTGGGCACTGAACAGTGGGGAGACCCTGGCTATAAATGACGTTCTGGGTCTTTCCTCCCAGCCCATGATTCTGGAATACGTTTTGGATCCAAATCAAAGCTTGGCTATAGCATTAAATCGGTCAAACACTCTTCCTTTATTTAATGCAATTCCAAGATTTATTTGAATGAAATTCCAAGATTAAGTTTAATTTCAACTAAAGCCTTAGCCTGTGTAGAGTTCATTGATGAGATTAGAAACGATATTGTGGCACTTTCTATCCCATCTCGCACTGTATAGTCCATGTTATTGGAGGAAGCTGAATCACTGAGATCGCTAGGATACAATCTCTGCCCAAGTGTGTGTAAATCTGGGGTAACCACTATCAAGAATGACCCCTTGCATCCTAAACCTATGACTACGATGGATAATAAGGCTGCAGAGTTAAAGCTGGGACATTTTTGATCCAGCGACTGTGCTGAGAGGATATTATCCCTCTTAAGTATTCCAAGTGCCCTTCCTAAGTCCCCAGAAGTAAGGAATGCACTAGCGATCGTTTCAAGGAGAGGGGATGTGCAATCAGGTACGAGGAGGAGAGAGCTTTAACACCTCCATCATTTCATCCACTCAGGGTCTATAAACACTCTCGTGGAACATTCGAGGTTTTGGGAAACTTCTGAAGGATGCAGAGATTTTCCGGGTGCTCAGTATCCACCCCATTGTCATGTTTCAGGAAACTTGTGCTATGGACACTTTCCTTTGGGGTGGGTACAAAACATTCTCTCAATCTGCAGAGGTCTTGGCGGGGGGGGGGGGCCCTTTGCAGGACTCCTGGTAGCTATTGGCAATAGCTCTGGCTTGAAGGGGAGCTACATATCAAATGACACTAGGGGCATTAATTAGAACTTAGTTCCACAACTTGCGTGGTGCTGCAAGACGTTTTGATTATTCAATATTGGCTTTCTGCCCACTTGTCTCAAAAGTTCTTTTTTGAGGCTGTTATCTTGGAACTTGGAGGTATTCTGAATTAGGATTCCGAATGGGGAAATCATTATGGCAGGAGACTGGAATTCTAACTTCTTGCCACAAGAGACCCTAGGAATGGCAGATAATGTGCGAGAATCTAGTTACCATGCCAGTCAAAAGGAACAGGGCAGGATTTGGAAGGACTTATGCAGTGAGTTGGAAATGCATACATTAAATGGACAGGTTGCATGAAATATCCCGTGTAAACTCACATGGCAGAGGGAGACAATGGTGTCTTGGATTGATTATATTGCACTTTCTAGTACATTATTCTCCTTATGTACTAGTTTTGTAGTGGAACTCAATGATGTTAGTGATCATGCAATACTTAAGGTGCAGGTGGATATACATTTACAAGCTACAGTCCAAGTCTACCTGCATGAATATCAGTCTTAATAGGCAAAAGAACCGCATTGTTTGGAATGAGAGTGCTGAATTCATTTAATGTAGCAATTCATCATTTTTGGCACTCCAATAATGTGCATTTTACAGTTGAGCTCCTTTTCCAACAAATATATTCCCCCATTGTATCCATAAAAGAGTTGTGGATTCTTGTGGGAAAGCATGATTACATTCGTACTCCACGCACCCACATGATTACAATGTAGAGAGACAACTCAGGAAAAAATCTTGGAGAACTGCAATCACAATGATGCAGCCAAACCCTGATGAACAGAAATGAAAAATTATAAAGAAATGCAAAAATACAAAAATTGATTGAAAGCGCACATATTTTCACTTGCTGAAGATAGTGACAGAGGGTTATGGTAAACATTTTTGGGCCCTCATTAAGACCCTGGCGTTAAGGGGTTAATGGCGCCGTAAAAGGTGTCGGCGCCGTTAAACCCTTAACGCCTGATTATGAGGTCCCTTTGCAGCTCCCGACCTTAACGGCTGGTCTGGACCAGCCGTTAATGTAGGGACCCACAAAGGGACTTTCGAGGTAATTACGGTACCGCAATTTGCAGTACTGTAATTACCGCCTTCCCCAGTCCCATTGAGCCCTATGGGGAAAAAATGGGAATGGGGAAGGGCCAATGGTAAATGGGGAATTACCGCCCCGCTAACCTTGGAATGGGGTGGTAATTCCCCATTTACCATTGGCGGAATCAGTAAATTACCAGCGTTAACCATGGTGCTATTAGCGCCATTGGTTAACGCCGGAGTCGTAATGAGGGCCTTGGTCTTTGATACGAAAAAAAGGCAATTTCAACAGAGAGGTGCTTACTAACCCAATCTCTGAACATCTATGGGTGGACCATTTTCAAGAATTGTACATTTGCCCAACTAATACCGCATTTAATTCTGCTAATGAGGGAGCATGGTCTGTTGATTTCTCAGTAGAGTCAATTCACAAGGTTATAGATCAATTTCCAATTCCCGTGCACCAGCCGTGCGCTTAAGGTAAACCCCTCCATCCTGGCACTGATCTTGTATATTCTATTTGAGGATATACTAAAAACCAGGGGGTCAATTCATGGAATTATTTGCGTGTAAAATCAGGGTTTTGTACGCCATTTTTGGTGCAAAAACCTGTTAGTCGATTCATGGTATCGAATGTACAGCACTTTTTATTCGGAACTTGCAGGGACTTTGTGCAGGCTCGGCACATCTCTACGAGTGGTCGAGTGCCTTGCACAAGACACCACACAGTCCGTGATGTTTGCGGGGTTTGCACAAGTTATGATACATTGTACTCATCATGTCGAGGTGCCTGTAACTTTTACAGGGGACTCTGTACAGGGTCCCGAGATGCAGGCTAAATTGCGGGGGAACACAACACACTGTTTGCAGGGTGTGTGTATTTGCGCCCCTGGGCAGCACATAAAAGTGTCGTTCTTGGCGCACAGCCTTTGAGGGAACATTTTTCACTTTTGCATGAATCGGCCCACAAGACTTTACACGCTACATGGAATACATTCCTTATCGTTCCATATGCAAAACACGGGATAGACTGAATCCGCTTAACTACCGACCGATTGTCCTTCTGGACTCTGAAAGCAAAATGTTTCTGTCTGTATTTTGGGGGAGATTGAGAAGTGGATTTCCCATACCAATAGGCTCCGAACATTTCAAAAGGGGTTCAGAAGGGATGTGGGTATGGGCATGGTTTGCTTAATAACTCACTATTAGAAAGTGTGGGTAATATGGTGCCTCAGGGGATCTTAGCCTGGTGTTCTAAATGCTAGATAGAGCGCTCTTGCTGAGTCCCTTTTTTGATATCTTGGTCCGTATCGATGACAATACGGAAATTCAAGTCAGATTAAATATGCAGGGATTGATAACTGACCCGATCGCCACTGCTAGAGGACTTACTACTTGCTCCTTGTCTTTTTAACCTCTATATATCAGACTTGGAGGACTTTTTAGCATCTGCCTCTATTGTGACACCATTAATGAATTTGAAAAAGTGCTTCTTGCTAAGTTATGTCAATGATATTGTATTGTTGGATAAGACCCAGATCGGCTTACAGCGATTGATAAAAAGGTTCTTGGAATAAACAGTATTGAATGGCCTTAGGCCTAACCCTGCTAAGACTAATGTCATGTGCTTTAGGGGCCCCAAAAAGAAAAGCTATGATTTCTCTTGGAAAAGGGGCAGAAAAACCCTTATGGTAGAACATACTGTGAAATGCTGGGGATATATACTTATGCGAATCTCAAACCTGTCTGGGTTGGGGGATCCCAAATTTGAAAAAGGAATACAACTGGGCGCACAGATGAGGTTTATTTATAAACACATATTGTTGTTTTACCTTAAGTCCTTCGATTGCTTTTTAAAATCAAAAGGTAATTCCAGCCCTGTTATATGGATTAGAACTGTCATCCTTTTATGAAACATTTGACTATGGAAAATTGGAGGGTACACTTTGGGAAAAATGTGTTGAATGTCCCTAATTGTGTCCCTGATAACCATTGTAAGATATGAGGTGCGATTTGTCTCTCGGGTGCAATGGAAAATGCTCTCTCTCTATAAGAAACTTGTGGAAGCAGGCTCCAGTTAATTTATCATTAATGTTTAATCAACTGTTGAAATTAGATTCAGGTTTTTTATCCAATTTTAAAAGGAGATGCTCTGAAATCTTTTTTAAAATTGATATATTTAGGGAGACATTTATCTCGAATTATGATACAATAAGAGGACATTTCCTGACTCTGACTATATAGAAACCTGTGAGAAAATAAATTCTTATAAACTATATTAGGATCTTTGTATGGAGAATTAAAAAAAGAGGCACTTTACCTGGTTATTTGATACGATACCCAGATGGGAGAGTAATGCAAACTTTTTTAAGGGTAAGATTTAATCTTATTTGTACTAAGGATATAATTTGTATTAGGGGATTACGTGCAAACAATAAATATGTATATTCTGTTTAGGGGTGACATAATCACTTACGCACATATTTATATTCTGCCCTGTGCTGCTGGAGAAGCGTGTACAATTTTTTAGGGACTGTGTTCACGCTGTACCGCACTTGTCTGTACTGTCATTTAACTTCTAATTCATAGGGGTCAACCAATTTCACTGCTAATTAATGCAGTGTCTTTCTTAAAGGAATTAAAATTAATTGATGGATTTTAAAAAAGTTTTAAGAAGTGGACCTTTATGATTGCCCTAGGAAAGTATAATAATAATAACCATTTGTTTTTAACGCTGATAATGCAAATGAATTTTTTTTATATTGAATTTATCTAAAGCATTTTTTTAGCTATTATGATGATTTAATTAATTGTATATGTGTTTGTATAAGGTTTGTAATAAACCAATACAATTTTAAAAAACGTAACTAACTAACTTGATTATTTTCCTGGTAATGAAACTCACTGGTGGTTTTCACAAATTTGTGCAGCAGCCAACTTTCAGTATTTAATCAGTATAGTCAATTTTAGGTATTTAAAGGGGGATTTATTGCGGCAATAGATTTAAACGAAGCCTATTTCTATGTTCTCATCTGTCAGGCACAACAGAAAGGTTATTGATTCACTGTGGTGGGAGTACATTGTCCCTTTCAGGTGCTTCCCTTCCCTCTTAGAACAGCATCTCAAATTGTTTTACTGACCCCTTTGGTAGTGCTCCTTCACATGAGATGGTTGATGTTGCAGTCTTATCTAAATCTTTATCTCGATGATTGACTAATCCATGTTCATTCACTGCAGCAAAGTCTTATGATAGTCTGCTCATGGTTAGGTGAATAACCAAGCCTAAATGCATCTTATCCAGTCTCATGTTCTCGAGTTCAATGAAACAAGGTTTGATATAATGCTACAAGGGGATTCAATACTCGTCAATGAGCACAGCAGAAGTAGAACTCATTGAAGACTCTTTGAAAGTGCATTCTCACCCACCTCGTCAGTGTTTACAAGTGCAATGGAAGTGGCTGCATGCCTTGCTGCATTGCCTGGAAACAGGAAACAACTTTCTTCTACCTCTCTTCACCATGCGCCTTCAGTGTTAAATCAAGAAGACTTAGGGCTTCATCACAAGTTGGGCGGTAATACTGCCGGGGCTATTAGCGTTACTGCCAAACCCTGCAGCTCTATTAGCGCCGGATCACAGGTTTGGTTGGATGGTAAGTGCCCTTTCCCCATTGGGCCAATTCGGGAAGTCCCCATTCCCCATTGGGCCCAATGGTGAATTTTCAACGCTAATGCCACTGGCGGTATTAGTGCAACAGTAATAGTGCCGAAAATCAGCAAAATCGCAGCGGATTTGCCCCCAGCTCAGAGCTGGGGGTAAATCCGGCCAAACCCGTGATTTGGTGGACCCTTAAATGCAGCAGTAATAGCGTTAGCACTGCATTTAAGAGTTACCGCCAAACTCGTTATGATTCAGTAAATCTGCAGGCACTACATTTTATAAAAGGCTTATTTTTATATCCATTGTAATAATATGGTATATTTGGTGGATATTTTTTTTATTTAGGCAGAGCCTACCCACTTTTTCTAATGACCTTATACATCACAGGGAAAGAGACTGTGTTGGTGCTCATATCAGACGAGTGTTTGAATTGTTCTTATCAACAGCCATTTTAGAAGATTTGTATTTTTCTGTGAATTCCCTATATGAACATTCAATGTCAACTGCATTCTAACAAAGTTTTGCTCCCATCATGGTGATGCCCAGACCTAGACAGTAGACACACTATCAATTAGCTGGTCCTGAGACCATGGGGGTCATTACAACCCAGGCGCTAATTGCGCCAACTTTACCACCATGGTGTAAACTACGTTTACACCATGGTGGATGGCGGATTTACCGCCCCATTCCAAGGTGAGTGGGGCGGTAAATCCCCATTTCCCATTTTCCCTTCCCCATTCCCATTTTTGCCCCATAGGGCATAATGGGAGTGGGGAAGGCGCTAATTACGCCACCGTAAATTACGGTGGCGTAATTAGCATCATGGCAGGTTAGCGCCATGGATTTTAACGGCTGCTAAAAGCAGCCGTTAAAATCAGAATAGGCGTTAAGGGTTAACGACGGCGTTAACCCTTAACGCCTGGGTCGTAATGAGGCCCCATATCTTTTCCTTGCCCCTATTCCTCTCATCACTGCATCTTGGCAAGGTCAAATAAGATTCTTCTCTTGTGACCCTAATGGCTCCATTCTGGCAAAGGAAGTCTCAGTTTCCCTAACTTCTTGGGATGGTTGCTTAGACAGTGTGGAACCTTCCTCTCATCCCATGTCTTATGAGTTGGCCTCCACTAATAGAGCAAACAGTGCAGCACCTGATGCTGTTTTCCTGATAACTGAAAGGAGTGCATGAAAGAGAAAGATCATTCTAATGTAGAGCCATGTGGATCTCAATTTTAGAGAAGCCACTATCTTGCAGTTAGGGAGCTTCTCCCACCTTGGGCTCTACCAATCGTCCTTCAGTTCTTATATGCTGCATTTCTCCTTTTGAATCATGACGAGGGGTTATACTAAAAAATACTCTCTCTCAAAGTTTAATTTGTGGTTGTTTTGACTTCAGCCAAAAATTCCAGCTCTAGATAGCATCCTTGGACAAATTATGTTCTAATTTCTTTAAATCATTAAATGCCTAAATGACTACTTATGTTTAATAATGTATGGTATTTTCTGCAGTATTTACTCATATTTTACAAGACTGTTGCAGAGGATCAGCTGCATGTTGCAGAGGATCAGCTGCATGCCTCTGCAGGATATCCTGCCCCCCTAACTCCTGTATGTTGGAAGCCTGAGATTGTGGCATGCTTGACACCAGCAGTTGAGACATACCACAGCGAATATTCGAAAGAAGGTACCCTCTGAGAAAACCTTATCAAATGTATTCCAGAAGAGACGACATTCTGAGGGAGGAACTCCCTGAAAGAATAGGAAAAACGGGAGAAAGAGGAGCTGATGACGTCACAGGAGACGGGAGATGAACGTGATGCACTGAGAAGACTTGCTAAAGAGAATGCATCCACCTTATAGAAACTGATGACGAAGTAAAGAATCAAGTAAACTTTCATTTGCGAAAAGAAGATTGCATGTGTGTGATGCACTGTGCAAAATACAAGCTGTTCAATAACTGTACAGATGTTTGAACGCAAGTAGACTAAGTGATCTTAGAAGCTGGCTATACGCCATTGTATAGAAACTGGACATCAGTATCATGAATTTAGTAAGCCATGGAGAAGAAAAGCCACAAACTGTGTTACAGCAAGAAATTGCTGAGATCGTAGAAATGAATGGCGAGGCTGTCTGGCCTGGTATCAAAGCTGAGGTAGCCAATGCCGGTTACCTATTCTGAAAGGCAGTGAACATGAAAGAACACCAATCATGCTAAGTTGTATTCATTTAATACATTTGAATGCTGCAAAATTGACCAAATCGTGGTCTCGTGTCACGTGAGTCAAGGGTGGAAATAGAGTTGGGCATGGAGTCCTACAACTACGATAGTGCTTGCTCACACTCCCTTATATTCTGACAGACAAGAATACTTTGCAAGGCCAAGTTCAAAGACAATCTTCATGGCAGAAGCCATAGGTGATGAGAAACATTGGGCTAATTGGGTGGGCAGGTAAAGTCAAGTCCACCTCCTGGCGCCTGGGTTTGAGCTTCTGTGCTGCTAAGTGAACCGAATGTTCCAGACATGGCACGAGCTTGCCAACCAACTGTAGAAGGCCATATAACAAAGTGCCTTATAATTTGAGAACCAATGATATACTGTCTACTTAATAGTATTGAAGATTACATGTTTTAGAGGTAGGCATAAGTTGTCCACCTGACAGTAGATGTCCAATCACAATCCCACCCCTTATAGAAAGTATACTTAAATGGTCCTCTTTAACCTATAACAATTCCTTGTATGTTTTTCTCATTTGCCATGTAGTATGACATCACGAAAGAGACATTTTTAGTATATAAGTGTGTTTTATGTGAGATGTGCCAAGAGACCTAGCAAACGTCCGTTGATGTCCATTGTACTTCCCTGTTTTGGACAAAGGATAATAAAACAGCAAACTTTGCCATCTTCCTGTGTTGGTTTGATTATTTGGTGTATTCTGTATTCCCATCCATTGTATGCATGTTACCCACAGGGTCTTATGCTCACGTAATAACACTGTGGATGGTTCAAGATACAAAGTAGTTTGTCAGAAAAGTTTTGGATTATCGGGCATCCTCCACCATCAGCCGGAAGATCACAAGGTTTCCTGTGGAGAACATCCGAATAGAAGTAAACTTGCAAGAAGAACCAAGATGGTGGGCAGGTCCCTCTTTGAGGAAATTCCACGGGCACTCTGCAGATGGAAGGCGAAATGGTCGGATTGGAGGAGGAGTCGATACCGAAGGCCTCGAGTCGATTAACAAACAAATTGTGAGTAGACAATGGGAATGGTAAATGAAGGTATGGGGTTGTGAGTAACGGGAAACATTGAGTGAAGAAAAGATAGCGCCTAGAGTCCTGGCTCAAGGGAGCTCAGAAGGAGACATTTCAAATCCCAACGGGGGTAGAGCAGAAACATATAACGCATGAACAGGTTCATGTAAGGTGACGTCTGAAACCCCTCACAGGGTATATAAGTAAAGGCTAGAGAGAAAAAGGTGATCACAGTGTTTAGTAATGTGTAAAGTCGACTAGTCTGTATACTGTTTGTTGAGTAAAAATATCGAAGAGCGATAGAAGTTGTGAAGGAATTGGGAAATGTTGAGGGGCCATAGTGACGATCATAGCGAAGTGGTTTGTACCGATCAAACGCTAGAGATAGCTCATTGAGAAATTAGAGGCTTGAGTGGCGATTGATGGTGCACGCTCATATTTGTTGTTTTAAAGGTGTTGAAAAAGTGGTGATTGATTTAAAAGTATACAAGTTATTTTTATAAAGCTGGTAAGTATTGACAGTCAATTGAGACTTGTCATTATGGGAGACACACTCATCAAGGAATAGTGTGTTCCAAACCAGGAGTACACTATTTAAATGTGAGCAAATTTATACTTGCATTCACATGGCAAGTGGCTCTGTGGGGCATTCAAGTAGATCCAGAGGTTTTTCTATATGGGGTGAGCATTCTATTGACATGGCTACCTGGCTTAGTGGGAAAAATTGTGAGGATACCTGATGAGTTCTTGTTTAGACCGCAAATACCCATGGACGAAGAGGGGGACAGAATATCCCTATAGAATTGGAAGCAGCCATAGTACGAAGGGAAATGACAACGCTTGAAGGAGTAGATGATGAGGGTAGAGCATGGAGGACAGTAATAGCTCTCAAAGAAAGGTACAGATTGACTGACATAACTGATGACGACATGTTTAGGAAAGTACAAACAGATGATGAAGTGGTCCTAGAGCGAATGGCGATAATGCAGCAGTGTACCGCATTTTTTCAGGAATGCTTGGAGAAGGTGCCAAGTGTCCTTTGGACCACAGGCCCTTATGATGTAGGTTTATTAAATGGGATAGGGGAAGTCAAAACAAAACTCAAACAAGGAGAGATTTTACCTCGAGAAAAACAGTATCCAATGTCTCGAGAGGCTGATGAGGGTATATTTCAGACCATTTCAGCACTGATGAATCAAGCTATTCTGGTGCCATCCGAATCACTGTGTAGTACCACTTTGTAGCTGATCAAAAAAATCTAAAGGAGGATTGTGGAGATTTATACAAGATATGAAACCCACTAACCAGATTGTAGATGCAGAGTTTCCTTTGGTTCCTAATCTGGCGACAATACTGTGGAGTATCCCAGTGGAAGCTCGATATTTCATGGTGATCCCGTTGCACAAAGACTCACAAGATTTGACTTCCTTTACATTTTGTCAAACTCGACTGAAACATACTTGTTTGCCCCATGGGGTACTGTGAGTGCCCATCAATCTTTAACATAGTCCTACAGATGGATTTAGGCAATATTAATCTTAAGAGTGCAGTGATACAGTACATGGATGACATTTTAATTTGTATCACCACAGAATATGAGTGCAAACAGGACTCTATTCCGTTGATGATTATTCTAGCAGATACGAGATACAGGGTAGACAAGGAGAAGTTGCAATACTGCCAAGAAGAGGTGTTATACATAGGCAGCTGATTTCATATGAAGGAAAGAAGGTGACACTTGAAAGAGCTGAGGTGATTAAGAAAACCTCAAAGCCAAATACAGTGAAACAGATGCAACAGTTTCTTGGGCTATGCAACTATGTTAGAGCCTGGGTGTTTGACTACAGTACATACACAAGACCCATTTTCTGAGCTTTGAAGAAAGCACAAGCGGATAAGGTAAAAATTGAATGGACTGAATAAATGGAGGAACAGTTTGAGGAACTGAAAAAACAATTTGTACAGCTCCTGTTTTGGGAATCCCAAATTATGCTGAGGAATTGTATTTCTTTTCACACAAAAGGGACAGTCATGACGGCAGTGCTTACACAGAGAACTACATTGGGGTACAAGCCTTTAGCATATTACAGAGGGATTTTAGACCCAGTAATGAGAGCACACATTCTTTGCGAGCAGTCATTCGCAGCCGCCGTGTTTGCAATTGAGAAGTCTACGAGTATTGTCATGGGCTGCTCTATGACTTTCTTTGTGGAGCATGCTCTATTTGCCATTTTAGAGACACCCAAGGGTACATTGACATCCCAAAGAGCTTCAGTTTATGAGGTGATGATTTTCAATCCAATGATTGCAATTGTAAGATGTAAAACAGTGAATCCTGCTGCGTTTATAGCTGAGCCAGTAGAAGGTGATCATGTGCATGACTGTGCTAATTATGTTGCATTCTATGATGATATATCCTGTGTGAAGGAAAATGCTTTAGCAGGAGGGAAAATTCTCTTTATTGATGGTTCTTTGAAAATTTATCAGAGTAGTGGGGAAAGGTATTCAGGCACAGCAGTAGTGAGGCACAAATTAAAATGAGAATTTGAAGTTGTAGTAAGTGCAAGAATACGTCTCACTTTTCAGCGCAAGCAGCAGAATTAGTAGCGCTTATTGTCGCACTCGAGAAACACGAAGGGGAGGAAGTGGTGGTGTGCAGTGACTCCTCCTATGTGACGTCAACTGTACACGCAGGGCTAGCACGTTGGAAAAGGAGGGGCTACCTCTGTGCGGATTGCACTCCATTGCAGCACGCATCATTATTGGACAGGCTTATTAAGGCACTACAACTCCCAGTAGCCATAGCGGTCATTAAATGTGCAGCTCATACTAAGCAAACAGATTTTATCTCTTGCAGGAATGAAGCCACAGACAAAGAAGCCAAAAGGGTTGCATGTTCTCCAGATATTTTGAGTTTTGATACTGAGAACATTGAAGAGAAAGTAGTTACAACCATTTTGATGCAAGAAAGGTTTACTAAATTGTCAATAATCCAATTAACGGGGATTCAAGGGAGTGCACCGCAGGAAGAGCAGGAATAATGGAAATGAAGGGGGTGTTCTTTGACCCCCACAGAAGTATTATGTCGACAAGATAGCACTGGAAAGCTGGTGATGCCAGTAGCATTATTAAAGGTTGTACTTGAACAGCTACATTACCCCGCGCATGTAACTAAGTAGAGTCTTGCTGCTATGATTGCGGAAGACTGCTTCATTCCGAATCTGCTGGAACATGTTGCACTATTTATAGTAAACTGCATTGTGTGTCAAAAGTGTACTGCTGGGCATACACTTAGAACAATTAGAGGAGTAATACATCGACCGAATGGTCCATTTCAGCATTTACATATTGAATATGTCGAAATGCCGCAAGTGTGTAATGGATGTAGGTATCTATTAGGGGTGGTGTGTCCCTTCTCTAGGTGGATCAAAGCAGGTCCGTGTACACACCCTGATGCCACTTGCGCAGCAATGTCTTTGGTACGAAAAGTCTTCCCAAGATGGGGTGTGTGTGAAGTGCTGTGATCCAACAATGGACCACATTTTGTTAATGAGGTATTTGAACACATAGGGCTTCTATTGAATATTAAAAACAAGTTTTCTTCTGATTATCACCTGCAAGCGAATGGTATATGTGTGAATGAAACTCAACTGCCTCCTTAAAGAAAGGATTGCTAAGATTAAATTGATTTTGAAGAAGGGATGGCTACACTGCCTACCCTTAGCTTTATATGCCCTTCGGAATCAGCCTGGATCACACTCATAATTTAGTGACAGGGCGGCGAATGAGAATCCCTCTTACGCCTCCATCTAGGAGTAGAAGTGATGCCCAAAGTGTAGCTAAAACTTTAGGTGATAAATAGCCTGACTATTTGACATGTATGACCTCTAGCATCTCTCTAATCTCAGATCAACTAAAGTGCCAGGGGGGTCGGTCTCAGAACACAGATGAAGACAATTCAACAACCAGCCCAACTGAACTTTTATGGGCACCCAAGTTGTATTCTGGTGATTTAGTGCTTATTAAGAACGTTACGAGAAAGTGGCATGAGCAACGTTTTAATGGCCCCTTTTGTGTTGAAAATATAAACCCTTCAGCTGTGAATGTCCCAGGAGGACAAGTTTGGCTTCACTTAAGATAACGTAAAAGTCTACAAAGGTGAGTGCCCTCCCTCCCAACGTTGCCAATCCAGAAGCAAGACAAGAAGAAGAAATTCAGCAGGTGCATACTCGATTGATGATGAAGAAGAAGGACGACAAAGCAACAACCAGTGAATGATGCAGATTTATTTGGACTAAAACTCAGGTGATACTCCTTATAGATATTTTACCAGGAGTACAAAGACTTGCAGTGAGTGTTAGTAGGCCAAAAATGAACTCTAGAAACACATTGAAGCATTGAAGTTATGCCTAAATGTCAGTTCTTGATCAGAAACTGGAAACTAGACCAGTATCCAGATTCATTTATTGGCACACACCTGTTCTATGGTACTTACTGATAGTGATGTGCATCGACCTGTGCTTGCAGTTTTTGTATTTATACTTCAAGCTTATCTTGCTCTTGTCAGAAAAGACTTTGATATTCACAATTTTTTGCAGGATCCTAAAAATGCCCCTGTGATTAGAAGGCTTCTCACTGCTATAATTGAACAAATCCTACAGTTACAAGTTTAAAAATAATGTAATAACTGTATTAAAAATGAGAAATATAGAAGCTGCCATGATTCTAGAGAATGGACACGTGCAGCAAGTACCAGGATGGCACAAAATGTGGTGGCCTATGTTTTGGTGCATACTATATGACTGCACTATTACACTCTTTGGGCCTCATTACACGGACGGCGGTAAGGGTTAACGGTCACCGTTAATGGCAACGGTGACCGTTAACCCTTACCGCCGTACTACGAGGTCCCTTTGCGGGTTGGAGGATTTAACGCCTGCTTCTTGCAGGCGTTAAAATCCAACCCGCTAAGGGACGTCGGAGCTAATTACGGCACCGCAAAATTGCGGTAGCGTAATTAGCGCCTTCCCCATTTCCATAGAGCCCTATGGGGCAGAAATGGGAATGGGGAAGGGCAATGGCGGAAAGGGGATTTACCGCCCCTCCAACCTTGGAATGGGGCGGTAAATCCCCTTTCCGCCAAGGCGGTGCCGGTATTTTACCGGCATGAGCCATGGCGCTAATAGCGCCATGGATCACCGCCTACCGTGTAATGAGGCTGTTTGTCTTTCTAGTTCTCCTCTTTCACAGTCTCTATCATAATAGTACTCCCACTGAGGCAGACGCTCTTATAGTTCCCACCACTATGAGAGCTGCTTTAGATATGCTTATTTCCACTGAGGTAGCGGTCCTTACGGTCCTCCCTACTGTGAAAACTGCTTGTGATTTGCTTCATGAGTGTTGCACAACCTTTACATTTGGGAGACATAAGAGAAATGCAGAGGAAGATAATGAAGGGATTAATACCTAGACAATGCAGCACACTTGGGTAATAACATGTGCTATCCGCGCATGAGAAATGTGGCAGAGAGAACATCTAAGGAGAGTTGCTACGTCTGTGTTATCATACACTATGGGCCTCATTACACGGTAGGCGGTGAGCCATGGCGCTATTAGCGCCATGGCTCATGCCGGTAAAATACCGGCACCGCCTTGGCGGAAAGGGGATTTACCGCCCCATTCCAAGGTTGGAGGGGCGGTAAATCCCCTTTCCGCCATTGCCCTTCCCCATTCCCATTTCTGCCCCATAGGGCTCTATGGAAATGGGGAAGGCGCTAATTACGGCACCGCAATTTTGCGGTGCCGTAATTAGCTCCGAGGTCCCTTAGCGGGTTGGATTTTAACGCCTGCAAGAAGCAGGCGTTAAATCCTCCAACCCGCAAAGGGACCTCGTAGTACGGCGGTAAGGGTTAACGGTCACCATTGCCATTAACGGTGACCGTTAACCCTTACCGCCGTCCGTGTAATGAGGCCCTATGTCTTGAACTTTCATCTATTGAGAAGTTCCAGAACATAATGCCAGGTGCCTCGTTCATCTTGCAGCATGCATGACCAGAGGACAATTCCAGGGAAGTTGGGCTACTTTGCAATGGAGATCGAAATGGTAATGTCCATATCCATTTCCATTTCAGGATGATTATATCAAGACTTCACAAATGGAAAAGCAATCTCGATGGGAGGGCAAGCTGCTTGTTTATCCTGCAGAAGGACAGGAGGAGGTGGTCACAAAAGACATGAAGAGAATGGAATGCCCTGATATAACAGAGCTAGCTGGATCTCCTTGATGTTGGGAACAAACTCAAGTCTTAGTCTATAGACAAGTGAAGCCCAAGAAGGGATGGGAAGGAGGACTGATGTCCTGGGCAGCTCATCTACGGAAGTCAGAATATGTGTAAGAGGTACAGGGAGTAAACAATGGGTGTTTGAAGTCATGGGCTAAGCATGCCAAACTGCTGATGTGGGTAGAAGATGAATCAGGTCCAAAGGTTGTAATTCCATTGGCAAATGCGACAGTGTACGTCCGAAGAGAAGGAAGAAAGCATGTGGGAGATAACAGACTGCAAAACTACAGTTGATGTTTCCAGATGGATGCATATTGGGCTTGTGGGCCTAGGGCCTACATGAAGCTGCCAGAGGATTGGGGAGGAACGTGTTCCTTGGTGCTCATCCATGTTCCAGCATTAGTGATTCCTCAGAGTGACCTGAACATTGGAGAATTTCCAAAAGTAGATACCCATGTAAGAAGGAGAAGATTGCTTGAATTTCTCAATCAAACCAAGGGAGGGAATTACTTCTCAGCCAAATCAATAGAAGCATATGAGTCCATTCCTTATTAGCACAGGTTGTTCAGCAAGACTGCTTCAGTATTCATGAATATCTTCATGCCTGGGATCCAGACACTGGCCAATTCCAAATGGTTATAAATTACCAGGTGGGAGCTTCTGCATACAATCAACACCACCATAAAGGGATTTAATGATATCAAGGAAGAGATGAGGGCCATACGATTGATGACCTGGACGAACAGATATGTCCTTGACATTATCACAGCAATGGAAGGAGGAGTTTGGGCCAAAATCAGGCCATCGTGTTGCACATTCATACCTTTTCACAATGACGAGAATGGGACCTTGACAGAGGCCATAACATTGCTGACAAACCTGCATAACCAGATGGAAGACGAGACAGAGGACATTATAGATGACAGTTCATTTGCATCCATATTCTCATGGATTCCACAATGGATGGCAAACATCTTCAAGTTTCTTGGAGCAGTATTAGTGATGGTGATGTTTGGATTCTGTGTGATCAGGATAATATTTGCCCAATTGACCCTCCTCCAGCCATCCCACCACCCTCCTTCTCTTCCTTTCCTCTCTTCTCCCCTGACTAGGTCGCTAGACAAGTCCAATCTATGAAAGCCTCGTCAAAACAGGTTCATCCCTGTTCCTCTAAAACTCTCAAGGACCACATTGATGCCCTTGCTCTGGCCCTTACCAACTTCTGCAACCACTCCTTTGCCTCAGGATCCTTCCCCTCTCCTCTTAAGCACTCCCTTGTGCATCCTCTCAAGAAACCCACAGCGATCCCTCTTGTCTGGCCAACTATCGCCCAATTTCCTTGACCCCCTTCTTGGGCAAACTCCTTGAAAATCTGGCCATCTCTCAGCTAAACCTTCATTCTGATTCTGTTGGCTGTCTCCATGACCACCAGTCAGGCTTCAGATCTGGCAGAAGCACGGAAACTGCTCTCCTGAACATCCGTGAAGATCTACTTTCCAACCTTGACTCTAGCATTCCCTCTGTTCTCATCCTACTTGATCTCTCCTCTGCTTTCGACACGGTCAACCATACCATCCTGCTCAACCGTCTCCGTGATAACCTGGGCATCACTGATCAGGCTCTGGCCTGGCTGACCTCTTTCCTCCTTGATCGACCCTCCCAGGTCCAACTTGGGTCATTCCTATCATCTATCTTCCACTCCACCTGTGGTGTTCCCCAGGGGTCTAACCTCTCGCCCTGGCTTTTCAACCAATACCTGGCAACTTCTGCCCACTGTATTGCCATTCTCTGCTCAAACTTCCAGTGCTACACGGACGACCCTCAACTCATTTTCAAGCTGCCCTAGGCCACCCCCTCCACCTCTCTCATCACCGATTCCCTAACTGCCATTCAAGATTGGTGTGTCGCCAATGATCTTTGTCTGAATGGCAGCAAGACGGAGATCCTCCTCATTGGCACACCATCACCTTCCTTTCCCCTCACTCTCTGGCCGGCCTCCCTTGGCCCTCCTCCTATCCCCACCTGCGAGGCCAAGAACCTTGGTGTCACCTTTGATTCCACACGCTCCTTCTCCGCCCACATCGCTGATGTATCAAAAAAGTCAAACTTCCTACTGCACCTCCTCAGAGGTCTTCTTCCTTTCCTCTCATTCCCCCAGAAGCTCACTGTCTCCCAAGCTCTGGTTCTATTTAGGTTACAATATTGCAACAGCCTCTTTCTTAATCTACCTGCCTCTACTCTCTGCCCTCTGCAACTTATCCAGAACAGGACTGCGAGACTTGTCCTTGGCCTCAAGCCCTAGGATTGTATCTATCCAGCTCTGAAATCTCTCCATTGGCTCCCAGTGGACGCAAGGATTAAATTCAAAATCCTCTGCATTGTCCACAAGGCTTTCTGGGGCCTGTGTCCAACATACCTTCAGCTATCCCTCTGCAAATACCTCCCATCTCGAGCACTCCGCTCCTCTACCTCTAACTCCCTCAGGGTCAGTCGTTTCTCAAAGAAACGAGCTGGGGTTAGATATCTGTCTTTGGCTGGGGCCTCATTCTGGAACAGCCTCCCTGCCACACTAAAACTTGAGGAGAACCAACTCCAGTTCCGGAAGCACCTCAAGACCTTCATCTTTGCTTCTGCCTTCTCCCCTCCTCTCTCCTGCTGATTCTACTCTCCCTCGGCACCTGCACCTGGCCACCCTCTGTCCTCCGGGCCCAGGTACCTGCTTATTTTGCCACCCTCACGCACTGCCTCCGGGCCACCCCTTGCACTGGGGTTTGTATCTGTACCCATACAGCCCTCCCCTTTTCTTCCTGCACTTTCAGACTTTCCCGGCCTGCTGCCTTAAACCCAGCATTTGTCACCTGCTGGCTGTACTCCCATTGTTTGTTGCCTTTTTATTTATTAATCTATTATTATTTAAGTTTTTTCCTCCTCGCTCCGCACTCTCCTTTTTGTTCCCCCTTCCAAGCACTTCTCCCCCTCACCCTCTACCCTGCACTTGCGTGTTCTCAATGTCACTGGGCCTAGTAAGATCGTTGTTTTTGTTCTCCCCTGTTCCCCTTCCCTTGCCTTGTCACGCTCTGAAACACTTGTGTATGAGCGCAATAGAAATAAAATATCAATATAAATCAATATCAATGTAAAAATACAGCACAGAAGACAGAGGGAATGAAGATCATGATCAATGTCGAATCAGGGTTTGGACCCAAGGAATTGACTGATGAAGATGTCCAAAAATACATAGAGGCCAGCATCATAGCACCTGAAGGAATGTGGGATGATGGGTCTATTGTAATCTTTGTGGACAGTGCTGCTACATGACTTGGAGTGTGGATGAACATGTTAAATCTGCCGGCACCCTGAAGAGGGTGATGAAGATCTGGACTCCGAAAAAGCACTTCTTCAAGAGAAAGTATCCAGATGTGGAAATTGGTGAAAAGGTGGCCGATGACTTGACCCGAGGAGGGAATGTAGAGGAGCGGCTGCATGCCTCTACAGGAAAGCCTGCCTCCTACCTCCTGCATGTTGGATGCTTGACATTGTTCCATGATTGACACCAGCAGTTGTGACCATACCACGGCGAATATTCGTAAGAAGATTATCTCTGAGAAAACCTTATCAAATGTATTCCCAAAGAGATGACAATCTGAGGGAGAAAATCCCTGAAGGAATATGAAAACAACAGAAAGAGGCGCTGATGACGTCACAAGTGACGAGAGACGAACGAGACGCACTGAGAAGATTGGCTGAAGAAAATGCATGGACCTTATAGAAACTGATGACGAAGTAAAGAATCAAGTAATTTTTCATATGCGAAAAGAAGCTTGCATGTCTGTTACGCACTGCAGAAAATTCAAGCCATTTGATAACTATACAGATGCTGTAACACAAGTAGACTAAGTGATCTTATAAGCTGTCCATATATAGTGAATAGACTGCAGGCAGAGGTGCCATTGTATAGAAACTTGACAGAGGTGTCATGAATTTAGTAAACCCAGACCCATGGAGAAAAAAAGCCGTAAACTGTAACTGAGATCGTGGAAATGAATGGCGAGGCTGTCTGGCCTGGTATCAAAGCTGAGGCAGCCAAGGCCGGTTATCTATTCTCAAAGGCGGGGAATGTGAAGAGCTGAATCAGCCCTTGTTAAGGTGCAAAGAAAGAACACCAAGCGTGCCAAGTTGTATTCATTTAAGACATTTAAATGCTGCAAAATGGACCAAATCATGGTCTCCTGTCACGTGAGCCAAGGATGGAAAAAGAGTTGGGCATGGAGTCCTAGAACTACAATCGTGTGTGCTCACACTCCCTTATATTCTCACAGACCAGAATACTTTGCAAGGCCAAGTTCAAAGCCAATCTTCATGGCAGAAGGCATGCATGATGAGAGACATTGGGCTAATTAGCTGGGGAGGTAAAGTCAAGTCCACCTCATGGCACCTGGGTTTGAACCTACGTGCTGCTAAGTGAACCGAATGTTCCAGACATGGCACAAAGCTGCCAACCAATTGTAGAAGGCCATATAATGAAGGGCCTTATAGTTTGAGAGCCAATGATATACTGTGTACATAATCGTATTGAAGATGATATGTTTAAGAGGTAGCCATAAGTTGTTCACCTGACAGTAGATGTCCAGTCACAATCCCACCCCTTATAGAAAGCATGCTTAGATGTTCCCCCGGATCCTATTACAACTCCTCATAGGTTTTTCTCATTTACCACGTAGTATGATGTCACAAATGATGACATTTTAGTATATAAATGTGTTTTTATGTGAGATGTGCCAAGAGACCTAGCGAACGTCCATTGATGTCCATTGTAACTCCCTATTTTAGACAATTGATAATAAAACAGCACACTTTGTCATCTTCCTTAGTTGGTTCGATTATTTGGTGTCAGAGTTATTCTGCATCCCCATCCATTGCATGCATGTTACCAAAAGGGCCTTATTCTCACTGTAATGAGGAGGAGGCCTACTGTGGTAATTCCCTGGTTACTTGCAGATAATATTCATTACCACCATGTTCCACTTCAAAGTACCTATTCCCCTTATTTTTATGAGGGTGAGTCATGTCCAGGAAACAGACAAACCACCACTCACCATAAAGCTAATTTATCTGTGTCCCCTGAAGCATGTGCAGTGCTGGGCCTGCACTTACCTGAATGACCATTTATATATTTTGTTTAATGTTTTCCAATTACCTTGGCATACTTTGGACCTGTTGAAGCTGACAGCATTTTATTTCTGATGAGAAATGGACATACATGAACCACAGACAGAGGAAACCTTTAGCCATAACTGAGAGATGACACAGTAACTAAAGCTGCGTTTAGGGAGGTGGCACAGTAAGAGATCTGATTGGTTGGCATACACATAGAGGCCCATAAGGCTATGGGACCATGATGTTAGCCTCTGCACTAGACACATGTATACCCAGTGAAATACTTTATGTATACTAAGTAAAGAATGCTAAGCTTCCCGATGAAAGGACAGAGATTGTCTGAGCATTAGGTGCTAGATTTCTTCTCATTATATGTAATGGAAAGATTTGCAACAGGCAAAGTCTTCATCATGTCTGTAGGCCAAATGGAATAGTACAGGCCTTTAATAAAGCCATGTCCTCCATGGTTAGAGAATACACCTCTAGAAAGTACATTGTTAATGTAATTGACGAAATGTATCATACTGAGATGCTATGACAGTTTCTCTGTCAGTTTCTGCACAGCTGTATGTAAATAAATCCTGTCTCTACCTTTGCTGCCTGATATTGTGTTTTTTAATTACTTGGGGATTTGGGTTGCTACAGCTGTTTCCAAGATCTCTCAAACAAGTAATCCACATCTGTCTGATTCATTTCCACATAGCCCTTTTGTATTTCATATCATATACACTGGTTTCTATTAAAGAACTCAAATTCATTTTTGCAACTCCTTAGGCCTTGTTCTCTAGTAGTTTAAAAAAGACTGGCACATGCATGATGTTTTTAACAGATGTGTAAATTAATATATATTTTTCAACCGCTGGGATACCCAAAAAATGAGTGCATCTGATACATTGGCTGAATGGCATATGTTCATCAGGTTTTGAGATACCGTGGCCTTTCATGTAAGTCAGTCAGTTTGAAATCTCACTGACACCCTGTCATTGGCTCGGCTCCATTCAGCACTTGTACAATTAATGAATTCTAGGTTCTTAGAGTATGTTTGGTTTATCTGTTCCCTAGCCGAACTTCAGTTATATCCTCGTGACCTTAATTGTGTCAACTGTAGCCCCTTTTCGTATGCATTATACGCTGGGAGTCCAATACTCTACATTGATTTGTGTTTAAAAAGATATGAGTTCTTTCAGGAGGGAAGTACCATGAAAAGTCGCATTTGTGGGGATTTCTCGGGAACATTTATTTACCGATTCCCCCAATTAGTGCCCCTCCCTTTCTTGTTGGACTTTCTAAAATGTGAGTACCATTTTTGACAGAGAGCATTAAAGCAAACACACGGGTTCCCACTGGAGAAACAACTTGTATTCATCTAAGGTTGATTTCTTATTTATCACCAAGAACTTGACTCAGCCCATTCAACATGCAACTCAACCTGCAGACATCATTCAATGGTCAGAAATGATATGTCATTGCTTAGACTCAGATGGAAAGATGATTTTGTAAAAAGGTTTGTGTTTATTTCACATGCCAGTGAATATTAAACAGGAATTCACATAAATCGCATGTATTAAAATGACTGACAACATAACATAGGGCCTCATTACGACTTTGGAGGTAGCCATGCGCTTGATAAGGGCATGGCTGCCTCCAAAACCGTGTCCGGGTTCCCTGAATGGGGAATTACCGGGCCATTCCGAGTTTGGTGGGCCCGGTAATTCCTCCTTCAGGGAACCCAGGCCCGGACCTTCCCCATTCCCATTTGAGCCCCCATAAGGCTCAAATGGGAATGGGTGCGGGAGCTAACAGCGGGCCGATTACGACCGGCCCGTTGTTAGCTCCCAGGTCGCCTCGCGGGACCCGCTCTGGACGTCTGGTAAAGCCAAACATCCAGAGCGGGTCCCGCAAGGGAACCTCGTAATATGGCGGAATGCGTTTAACGGCACCGGCACCATTAGCGGCGCCGTTAAACCCATTCCGCAATCATTGTAATGAGGCCCAAAGTGTAGAATTCACACACACTCATTTGACATGCAGTCGAAAGTTGAAGAGAAGAAGTGTAAAAAAGGGAAAGAAGTGGAGACACGACCACCCGCAAAGAAAACGTTTTAAAATCATAGTATAATCATTTTAAACTTAAACATCTTCACGACGGGTCACTTATTTGTGTACAATAAATTGTATGCACTTAATGCATCCATAAACATTGTTCTGCGGTTCCATTCAACACAGTCTTATTGAAGACAGCTGACAATGGGTCTTCTAATGGTTGACGCAAGTTATGAAGGACGTATGCAATGAAGAAAATTCTTGTTTTACGTTTCGGCGGTGAAACCTGATTCAAAATGCCTTCGCCAAGACCTTCAATTGAGTCCCTATATTAGGAAGAAAGTTGTACAACACGTTGAGCCCACCAATCAGAGTTGCAGTGACTCTAAGAATTCAAGCATATGTGTTATCGCTAACCAAAAATATTGGCAGTGCAGGTTGCTTGGCATCGAACAGCGAGCAGATGAGACTGGAGAGGCTTCAACTGAGATAGCGTTATGTTACGAAGCAAAGGCATGGGATGTAGACAAGGTCGGTATGGCTAATGCTGGGAAACAGCCATTTTAATCATGGACGAATGGCAAAACAAAGAGAAGCACATACCGCTTGCAATATCAGGACAAAGGATGCTTGGGAACAAGGGATTCTCTTCCCTGGTCAGGTGCCTTCGGCAATCACATGTTAAAGATAGAAGGTATGAAAAGAGGACAGTCAGACATGACCTCTATGTGATCCCTATGTGGTGTGTGCTTGAAAGCAGTCCTTAGAGAGATAGTGAGGAGGGTCTAACTTACATTTAAATCCATTTAGTAACGCTCCTCTGTACGGACGAGTGGCAATGTGACAAATACGGGCACAGGAAGTTGTGTCTTGTAAAAACTAAGGAGATTATCATGGGGACATGGTGGAAGCATGTCCACGTACTTCTACGTTTGTAGATCATGTTAGTGATATACAGTCAGTTACAATGGGGATCGAAGACAACAACCAAGTGGGTTGAGGAGACACCACAGTATGAAACCTGTAACGTGTCTATAGCTTGTCATTAGAATAAAGTCTAGTGCCATTAGTTCATTATCTGAACAGGCTGTTGGACACAGTAAAGAAGATGCCTTGATTGTGTCCTACCACAGGCTGTGGAGCACAGAGGGAGCGGTTGTCCAAGCTGCTAAATGAAGAATGTACCCATGTGTTGCCGATGTGCGTGCATCATAACAATGACGTTTAGTGATTTGCTAGAAACGAGTTTGTGAAGCATCACCCAGACTTGGCAAATCGTGTATCCATTCATTTAAACAATTAAAATGGTCAGCTACTCATTTAGCCCAGTTGTATGCGTATCTAACTTGTGAATCCAGCATGCCTTCTTGATTAGGAGGCCACGTTGTACACTTGGGGCATTCTTCACTACATCAAGAACCCACCATAACAAATCACCTGCAGTGTGTTGATATTCCAAATAGTGTGGAACAAGTGGTGCTGTAAAGTTTTTACAAACGATACATGAGTGATGTTCCAAAATGCGAGTATAGACAGATTGCATAGTCTGACCTACATATCTAAGGCTGCATGGATATTCTATGCAGTACACATCCTTAGTGGTCTTAGAGTTGGTCAGACTGCAAAGCTCCCACTGAGCATGATCAATTCGATAATAAATGTATCGGCAACTCTTTCTTGCAAATTAAAATAAGTGAGGTGTGTTTCCTCATACACTCAATAGCCCGTTCTTGTGGTATACTCGTATAAAGAGATTTAATATCCATCATCACAAGAAACTGTGATGCAGGGTCAAAGGTCATTCCCTCAAAGGTTTGGATGACATGCATAGCATCCGTCAGGTGGGTGGGTGTGAGTTGACTCATGGGTTTGAGGAACACATCCACAAATCTACAGACGGCTCCAGAATAGACCCACATTCAGATACTATCGGGTGTCCAGGAGGTTTAACTGGGTCCTTATGAATTTATGGGAGCGCCTACAATCTAGTGCTGTGTCTCTGAATTAGTTTTCAGTAATCCACACCGTTGGTATCCATATAGCCTCGTTTCAGAGATGGTGTGTCGGACCTCCTGAGTGGGGCCCTTTTACAAATGGTGTAATTATCTGCATCATTCAACAAATCCATTACCATTTCTTTATATTGGGTGGTATTAAGAATAACTATGCCACTGCCTTTATCTGCTTGCTTATTAGCATAGAATTGGAAGATAGAGCTTTCAGTGGTGCTCTCTCAATACTGGTACCATTGTGGCGGATATCATTTCATTGGCCTTTAGTTTCAATAGAGCTTTTAGAATGCACTTTTCAAACGTAAGAGCGTCCTTGGGTATCTGGTTATCTAATGGGGTAATTATAGAGGCTAAATGGAGACCAGAGTCATTGTCCCAGGGTCAGTCGACATGATCTTTGAAGAAAGTGCAGGGAAGTAGATTTCTAAAGAATCTTTATTTCTATTACAGAGCGCATTAATTCAGTGATCGCAATAAAGAGACTGTGAGCGGGCCTTCTTGAAATTAATGGTTTGCCGTGCATGCTTTTAACATTTCATATTGTTCTGTTATATATAAACACATTTTACTTTCATAATGCACCATCACTGGTATGTGTCCGCACAGCTCAGAGAAAAGCCCCTCAAAAACTTCAATGAACATCCACTGTCTCATCCAAATACTCATTGGAGTGGAGCTATGCACAGCCAAGGAACAACAGATGTCTCAGGCTGCTCTAACTGAGAGATAATGGGCCTCGTTACATGTTTCGGGGTGCAGGTAAAAGTGGTGGTAATTCCATTACCACTGTTTTTTTGGCAGGCAACAAAATTGCTGATGATTTTACTGCACAACCAAATTACGAGATTGGTTTTGAAGTTGAGAATTTACCTCTAGCATGATGCTGCAGTAAATCCTCCACTATAACACTACAAATGTGTGGATTTACTGCAGAAGAATTGCCAGTCGTGGTGAATCAGCTCAAATCCCCTTTGAGTCCTATGGACTCCAAAAATGGGGAGTAACATCGCCATATCACCACTCATAATAACGTGATAAATCCATGGGACCCAGTGGTGGTAACAGTAACAGATTGGGCCTCATTACATGGTAGGAGGTATTAGCGGCATGGCTACTCCCTTACCGCATACTGGGTAGGCGGTATGTGGACTTACCGGGTCATTCCGACCATGGAAGACCCGGTAAGTCCCCATTCCAAATACCATTCCCCATTCCCATTTGAGCCCCCATAGGGCTCAATGGGAATGGGGAAGGAGCAATTTGCGGTACCGTTATTAGCTCTGAAGTCCCTCAGCGGGAGGTGAGTCCCTTAACGCCTGGTCAGACGGCTGAGGGACCTCGTAGTAGGGCGCTAAGGGATTACCGGCACCAGTGACCTTACCGGTGCCGGTAATCCCTTAGCGCCTACCGTGTAATGAGGCCCATTGTTGCTGTAATTTTGTGCGTTTACTGCCGAATTACCACCAAAACCAGAATGATGCTCACTGTACTTTCTGCTTTATTGTTGGTCTAGAGCAATGAATGTTACACTTACATGGCTAATGATTCATTTTTATTGATTTTATTTTATTTTATTTTGCATTTGCATTTTACATCAAGTTATTTGTGATTCAAAGCACCCACAGGGCACTGGAAGGGAACAAGTGAATGATAATCAAATATAACAATGAAAGATAGAGGCAGACGTATTAGGCCTTGCAAGCATTCAGAACGTGCAAGTGCAGAGAGTGAGAAGGGAAGGGTGGTGGGGGAGGTAAGTGCTAGGTGTACAAAGAGGGAAGTGCTAGGGAGGGAGCAGCTGTAAGTGCTTAGGTGAGAGTGGTCAGCTGCCAATAAATATGTAACTGCAGGCCTGTGGTGACAGAGGCCAGTTGGCCAGTTGGTGCCAAGGCAGGTTCTGGGTGCGGGAGGAGGCAGGAGACAATTGGGCATGAGAGGACAGGTCCCAGGAGGACACATAAGGGCCCTGGTCACCAATGTCGGCAACTGTGGGGTTTAGCAGAGGAGGAGCAAAGGGAAGGAGGAGGTGAAAAAGAAAGTCTTGAGGAGCTTCTGGAATTTGAGGAGATCTGGCTCAAGATGAAGAAGAAGAAGGAGGAGGCTGTTCCATAGGAGGGAACCTGCATAGGGAAGAGATCGGCCACCAGCTTGCTGTTTAGCGAAGCGCTTGACACATAGGGAGTTGGTGCCGGAGGAACGTAAAGATCTGGAGGCAGAGTATTTAGTGTGAGGAACAATATCCCATCTTTGTATGCATGGTAGGATTTGAGTGAAATACTGCACATTTATTTCTTCTTTTGAATACAATTTTCAGTATTCAATCATGTCTGTGACCTGGGGTTGCTGTTCTGGAATTTGTGGCACACCAAGATATATGACTGGTGTACATCTCTGCATAGAAGCCAGTCTCCTTTGGAGGCATTGGTTTTAACACGAGTTATGCAAACTGACTATTCTTCTTCCCCCCCTGCAGGATCGCATTCTGTATTAGGTTTCTGTTTTACGGTACTACATGCTGCCTGACAGGATATGGCATGTTACAATGCTGCATCTTTATTCTGTCATCTACAGCTTACCTTGGGTATGTATTTCTTCGATCTTGAATAAACTAGGTTGTCCTTGTTTTGCTGGCACAAAGGTTGTGCTCTTGGTCTGGGCTGTGGTGGATTCCCATCATGCCTTTGAAGATGCTTTAGCCTTGCCTGCTAGCTTGTTTATCTTTGAGTATTGTACTGCATGACATACACACTTTCTGTGCTTTGATGTTGCAGGATCTTTACCTCACTTTCTAAGTGCCTATATGGTAGAAACAGTTTGAGAAGTTGGCATTTGCAAGCTCCAAAATCTCAATTCTTCTGAACAGATGACAAAGACTGATATGCAAATGGTTATTCCTCCTTTGTGAAAAGTACAGTGAGCAAAAAGCGATAGCTGCAGACTCTCAAAGTGAGAAAAAAACACAGAACAGGTTATCATCCCATGTTCTATCTAGAGAGGGGCGCCTGCTACCATTTCATATATATAACAAAACATTCTTACATGGAAGCTGTCCACCAAGACAAATGAGACAGGTAGTGTATTGGGATGTGGGGACAGGTGGCAAAGGAAAGCATCCCTTTGGGAGGGGTGTTTGATTTAATTTGATATTAACTTGATTTGGCTTTCTCTGGATACCTTTCTCTGGAGACTCGCCTTCAGCAATATAGGACTGTCACAAGGACGAGTATGTGTGAAAGCAATGAGGATTACCGGCAAGTAATGTATGTGTTACACTGAGTTCTTCTCCTTCTTGACTTAGTCCTGAATTACCTCCCCCTGCTTGTCTCCCTGATGTGTGTCTTTAACTAATGCTACACAGCTTGGATATTGGGACTGGGTGATTTGACACGTGTTTTATGGCCATGGAAGAGGGAGAGTTTGCATAGTTTCGATTTCATTTAAAGGACTAGTGTGGTTGAATGCTCCAGAGAGATGACTGGACCTCATACTATACGAAATGTAATGAAGGAGAAGACAAGAGTATATGACAAAGTCCAAAGCTTGTGCAACGTTGGGAATCTTACATTATATGTCCGGGTGGATAACTGAAGGGTTACATGATCCCCTCAGTCCTGGGTAATGTCTGTAAATGTGAATCCCTGTCTGAGTTCAACCCTTAATCATTATGAGGTCAACACACTGAGTACCTTTTAATTGGATCATTATAACAGCTTTATAAACCTCAAACCTTTGAGGCCGCTCACTCATTGGACAATATGTGGGCTGTATATGCTGGTATAGCCTGGAAAGACCTATATGGCCCACAGATCACTCAATGCACAGCACTCTCCTCATGCTCCCTGCTGCCACACCACTTTCCCTTTCCCACTGCTGCCCGAATAAGATACTTCCCCTGTACCCACTTGCAGCCGCCACCACATGCTCCTCTCCTCAGCGGATTCGAAGGCCCCCAGATCCTGTTTGGTATTTCCTCCTTGCAGGCCCAGATTTCTGTCAGATGTGGAAGACTTTGGAGAAAGCTGTACCCATTTCATGCATCTGACCAGGCATAACAGCCCAGAGTGAAAGCTAAAATATGGGAACAATGCTTTCTGCTCCCTTGACAGACACCCGTAATTCATGCTAACTTTAAAAATGGTTCCAGTTCTACCAGTTCTACCAAGTTGCTTCTAATATGAACTCACCTTGTTATTTAAATACTACAAACATGTTATTCATTAGCAGGTTTACTGAACATAGAATTATACTAAATATTTCACTTGACCATCACAACTCCAAAACCTATACCGTAATTAGTATTAATGCTAATAGCCTTATAAACGGAGGAACAGACCAGTATTGCTTGGGATAATGACACTTCCCTAACTTAGTAGCCTCAACTTCACCTCGGGACCTATTTTGGGGATTATTATTACAAGGCTTCGAAGAATGAGAATTCTGTCATGAAACAATATAGTAAACAAGCCCTGGCAATGCCACTATTTCTGGCTTTTTTGTAGGCACGAAAAAGGCACTTGCCGGGCACTGCTGTAGTGGTATTAACTGGCAATTGATGGTAGCAGCTGCAGAATGGGGTGAGTGCCTGGGCATCTAATAGCAGTGCCTGGAAAATGCTTCATCATTACACAGAAGCCAAGCGTTTTGGCTTTGCAAAGTCTTATTTTAAACAGGACTTGACTTCAATGAAGTACACGCATAGTGCTTATAAATCGAGTGGCTGAAGGCAGACCTAGTTGACATTTTTCATTACAAAGTAAGGTATCCCAAAGTGGAGGATACTCCCATTCCCTGCACACAATTAAACTGAAAAATCAGTCAGTTAGTACTATAATGAAATAACGAGAAATTTAGAAAGTATTACAACAGAAATTCCTTCAAATGAAAAATGGGTCATTTTAATCAACATAACATGAAAAATCAAATAAAGATGCGCTCTACGCGTTTCGGGACAAATCCCTTTTTCAGGAGCAAATATTTCAAGTATCTATCAATAGTAAAGATAACAGTGAAAGTTTAAACAAAACACATTTTATCCTGGTACAATGTTTTTGTAACTAAATTAAATTCCAATTGGATTTACCTGAGTAGACACCAGTACTTTGTAAAAACACTGGAAGGCACTTCAAGCACAACGTTTTATGGTAAGGCTTGATAAAGTTAGATTAAAGAGATCCCAGGACGATGTGTTTGGGTGGACAGGGGCAGTAAGTGGGTGAGAGCAGCCAGGCGGAAAGCACAGTCGAGTGCAGTCTTTAATTATTTCTTTATTTATGGCATTTGGTATACGCCCAGACCCTTAGGTAACACGGCGTAGGTTACAGTGAGATTTACATTTCTGGTTGCATTGGAGGCAGAGTTACATGCATACAGTCAAACTACAGATCTGGATATTCAACATCAGTTTAAAAACTAGGCTGGGCTACATATGCACTAATCAAGATCAGTGTTATAGAAAAACTGATATTATGAGCTCTACCCAAGATGTTAATAGCAATAGGTTATCTAAGCAATGGTGTCTGGTAGGGGAACGGTTCTACCCTAGTCTTTGTTAAAGAACCAGGTCTTTAGTGATTTTTTGAAGCTTGAGTGCGCAGGTTCATCTCTCATTGACACTGTGAGGGAGTTCCAAGTGTTAGGGCTTAAGACCTGAAAGCTTGATCCTCCCACTTTAGAGAGTTTGCAGCGTGGGACCTGAAGTTGGGAATTGTAATTAGATATTAGTGTTCTTGTCGAGTTCTTGTTGTCACTGTGTTGGGTAAATAGGAGTAGTCTGAATTAGGCATTTATGCGTAATGCACAGCGTTTTGAAGAGGATTCTCGACTTCATCGTTAGCTAGTGGGCTTCCTTTCTGATCTTTGAGATGTGGTTGTGCTTTTTAATGCCAAGGGCTGCTCTTAGGGCTTTATTTGTAATTTATCCAGATTGGTTTTGGACACGCCTAGGAATAGTATATTACAATAATCCAGTCTGGACAGTATTAGCGCACGGGCGAGGGTAATGCAGTTTTGAGGGGTCAGAAATTGTCGACTGAGATTGGCTTGGCTGTGTAGGCAGTATAAGAGGAGCGTGCATTAATGTGCTTTGTCATAGTAAAGTTTGAGTCGAGGTACACGGCCAGGGTTTTGGTCTGGTTGAGGATAGGGGTGGGAGTGCCATTGATGGTGATGGTGGAGCATTCAGTGGGGAGTTTGTTGATTTTAGAGGGAGAGCCAATACTGAGGATCTCAGTCTTTTCATCATTAAGGCAAAGACGGTTGACTGCCATCCAATTCTGTATTATGGCATAGATTTAGTTTACTAAGATTGTGTCTTGCTCGTGGTTCCCTGAGATAGGTATCAGAATCTCGGTGCCATCAGCGAAGTTTGTATAGATGACACCCATGGCATCCAGCGCAGCAAAGAGAAGCTTAGTATAGGTGTTGTAAAGTGTGGGTGACAGGCAAGAGCCTTGTGGAACTCTGATGGGAACTGGGATCGGATCTGCTGATACTTTGCCTATTGTGACTCTGGATGTTCGGTCTGCTAAGGAGGATTTCACCCAGGCTGTGGCATCTTGGGATCTTGGGAGAGATGGAAGTGTTCTGCCAGTTTAGTGCATAGCTTACTATGGTCCACCAGGTCAAAGGCAGCCAATAAGTCTAAAAGAAGTAGAATACAGAGGTTGCCCGAGTCCCTGATGGCATCCATTTGGATTTTAAGATCCAGTAGAGCCATTTCAGTTCTATGATTGAGCCGGAAGCCTGAATGCCTAGTTCCTAGTAAGTTGTTTACTTCCAGGTGTGCTTGGATTTGGGTGTATGCAATGTTGTCTATTATTTTCTATTATAGTCAATGGGTGGGTAAAAAACAAAGGAACACCTACAAGCTGTGTTTCCCCCCTCATAGCCATTATAAGTAGTGCGTATGTGCCGCCTAATAGACCAAACTCAAAACTGCTAATCTTCCCAGGTGTAACAAGTGAATGAACACAAAACAAAGCTTGTACTGGCACCGCCAGACACCTTGAAACAGCAAATGAGGTTTAGAAATCCTGACTTTAATGTACATGTAAATCTTAGAGTAATTGCCAACATCCTCCTTCATTTATCACAATCAGGGAACAAGAAAGTCTCCTCGGCAGGATTGCGTTTACCAGGCTTAGCTCAGTGGTCGATCAAGGGCCGATGGCAGTGATATGTTTATCATTGCGCTGGGGTGCATTAGAACGGAGCCAGCAATTCTGCCCTTTGACATGCAGCGCCTGGCGTGGCTCAAAGCGTGCAAGGCCACTTTGCTTCTGTTTACGTAAATTCCATGAAGAAAGGGAGCCTTAAGTAGGGAGTAACTTGAGTGCTGCTCAGAAACACAGCTCTCAAGTTTTATGAAACATTAGAAGCTGCAACATAAAGACTGCGGTTGCAATGGATAAGTGTTGCCAAATGTTCACTGTATGGTGTTCAAAGATATTACATAATAATCTTGCTTGTTCTAAAAAAAAGCCTCTTAAAAAATCCATAGTGGTTCAAGAGTGTGCAGGATTCTGTAATTATTCTCATCATTGCCCAGACCTTTAATATGATCATGTTACGGACCCAGAAACAGTATAATTTTCAAGATTACCCAAGGGAGATGAAATGTAAGCTTAGAATTTATAGAAATCTACTTGAAAAAGCACAAAGGCATAGCAAATCTTTTACTGGGCCCCACTAACTGCTGTAAAATGTATTCTTTGTTTTTTTACTTTACTTGTATTTGTACTTTTATGGAAATTGTTACACTGAATGGCCGCACCGACTACACATGAGTCTTCAGGTTAATGCAAATGCTGCAAGATATTGCAAGTTTTTGAAACTAAATATTTATTTCTATGAATTCGTAGGGATAAACACGCCATGCTTTATATCAATTGAAATTAACCATTTGTGAACGTAAATGTTTTCAGCAGCCCTTCAATTCCTGTGTTGACTTCTCTGCTGCAAATAGTATGCCTTTAGGGCACAATTACTCTATGTTTCCCTCTAGTACAATGCTAACTAAATGCTAACTAGGCAATGCCCTTACACTGCTGGATAAAGCTTAAACATTGGCTCTAGGCTTGATTTTCAGTCTATGTGCATCCCTTTGATCAAGGCAGTCACCCATAAAGTGTATTGCATCCTCCAAAATACCCCATCTGAACAAAAACTACAGTCTAGAGCTTGTGTAAGCACTTGTCCTTTCCAAGCTTGACTACAGTAATAGTGTGGCCCAAGCCTTCCCAGGAGTGTCACCAACCAATGCCAACTGACAATGAACGAGGGGCATGGCTGACCCTAGGGTTCAGACCACTAGACCACCAGTGCTTCATTTGTAAAATAAGAAGTGCTAGGGCTCACAATTTCTCTTTGGTGGCTCATCTGTGCCCTCTGCTTACACCACAGCATGATATTTGGAAGGTTTCTGGACTTTTTGGCTTGTAATCCTGTGGCAATTGTACAACATAAAAACTTTTTATCATGTTAAACAGAGTGATGGCTGGTGTGATCTTTTACAAGAACCTGCGTGTAAACGCCCTGCTTAAATTGCAGGGAGGTTTGAAAAGGTTTGCAACATGAAAATATGAGACATTGGACCACAAGTTGCATTTTCAAGCACATTTTTCAAAACAGATGGATGTGAATATAGAGAAAATACATGAGCACTGGTGGCTAACGATTTTTTTTTTAAACTGGTGCTCTGTAAATGCAGGTGCCTAATATGCAAGAGTGACCCAGGGCCACAAGAAAGCCCACACCAAACAAGGGAGGTACAGAGGGGTTCTCCCGTGTGATTCTTTTTTTATATAATGGGTTAAAATGGTGCATTTTACATCACTTTGTGAACAAATGGGTAAAAAGCCACATAGTTTGCTATCAGTTTTGTATGGTAGCACATGAAAACCTAAATAGAGTCAAGTCACCAACAATGCACAGGACCATTTTGCAACACATGATGCCTTTGCCCACAACATATGCCAGTATATGAAACATGTTCATTCTAGATATGTATCCATATATGTCCATGCATGATGCACCAATATATGCCGGTATTACCATATAAGGCCTCCCAACCAGTAAAAAATGGTATTCAACAGAAATAAAGTATATCCACACTGGCTAATACAAGATAGGCCAGAGTACCATGCAATCACACTCATTTTCGCTTTGACTCTGGATGCAAACTACAAACATGCCATGGCACACAGAAAATATATGGCTAGACTGGATCCACCAATGTCATGATTGCTTTACCTTAGTTGCCAAATAAAAAGTAACAAATGACATGCCACAGTAAGAAAGTAAATGCACACTGACACCATAGGCCAAACTGGCCCGTTAATAACAAGCATCATGCTTGCTTTACCCTTAATGCCAAGTACAAATGTCATGCCACTTTAAGAAATTAAATGCAAAGAAAAGCGTTACTACCTGTCTAGACTGGCCTACATTGAATGTGGCCCTGTGACAATACTTATGTTTTCTTTACCAGTAACTGTGCATCATGGGTAAAGTAAACACAATTGTTTTAACTGGCTAGACTGTCATGTGTTTGTTTTACCTTGGATGCACAGGAGACAACAGAGTCATCTGCTGCCAGCCAGGACAGTACTCTCAGCCAGTGTATCTTTGCAGCGAGCACAATAATGGAAGCCAGCGGGGAATGGCTTCTAACGCCACTAGCTTGAAATATTCTGTGATATGTTTGTATGTGGAGCCCAATGGGCTCAGCGTACAAATGAAAAAAAAAAAGAAAAATGTGCATCAGGGGAATGCCCTCCTTCTAAGATGCAGGCAGCACAGTCCCCCATGCAAATAAAGCACATGGGTGGACTGTACTGGCTGCGACTCATACGAGATTGCAGCATGCCGCTCAGGCGGGGGAATGTGACCCCGCCATACATGCTGATCCGCTAATTTTAACAGGAGTACAAGAGATCAAGTACAGCATTGGCAGCAGCAACGCACGCTTCTTTTGAAAATAGAGCAGGGGCAGCAATGTCAGTGGTGCAGGCTTCCCTCAAACGGTGCAGGTTAAGTAGCAGCACATCATTAAACTCACAGCTAGAACAGATATAGCATTGAGTGCAGCACCACAGGCTGCTTCCCTCATACAGAATCCATTACTCACTGCTGCAAACTTCAATACTGTGCTCACACAGAACATGCCAGATTCACTAAAGGGTGGTTCAAAGTTTCTCGCACACACAGAATAGGCATGCTAGGGCAGCAGCATTGAATGCTTCAGTTTCAGAAAGAGGCACAGCAATGACCGTTGCAGTGAAATCGTTCAACACATAGAAGAATCATCTCTCAAGAGAAACATGTGCAGTATGGGCTGCAGCAGTGCAAACCTTCATCAAACAGAGAATAAGACAGTGAAAACATGCCTCACCCAGGTCACAATGTGTCAAACAAGTGCAATCTTCCCTTATCCATATATATATATATATTACATGGCCACTGTAGTGGCCATGTAGTTATGGTTAAGTTGGTGTTTCCATATGAAGAACACTTTTTGGACGGCTTATAACTTCGCTCCCCCTGGACGAATCCTCACCAAACTGTGCAGAAAAAGTATATGGCCCACTCTGAATTTTTCTGCAAAGTTTGGTGAGGATTCGTCCAGGCGGGGAAAAGTTATAGGGGGGTCCCAAAACTTTTTTTTCCCATAGACTGAATGGGAAAAAACTTTGCGCACGGCTACAGCCCGAACCGCTGGACGGATTTAAACCAAATTTGCGGCAGGAGCGGCGGCCTGGTCCCAAAAGCGTGCTTTTGCAAATTGGTGTAAATCCGTCCAGTAGTTTTTTGAAAAATGACCAAAATGTAAGGCAAAAAAATTAGTGATATCTGTGTTTGCTTCGCGGACGGACTTCGCTGTTCGCTCCGCGGACAGCACCCCGATTGGCCCATGGCCTTGCGTCATGTCCGCGGACATGTGGCGTGTTCACTGATTGGACAGCGAGGGGCGTGGAGCGCGTCAGATTTTCTGTGGCGCCCGCCATCTTGTATTCGCCGTCGACCGCGTACAGCACGGTGAAACGTGGATAAAAAATTGTATTTAGTGCCCTGTGTTGGTGTGTAAGAGTGTTTGGGGAGGGTGAGGGAGTATGAGATATGTTCAATGTTTTGCTTTTTTATGTGCTAGACGTTTTTGTTGCGTTCGATTTGTCCGCGGAGAACACGGCTGTTCTGACATTTTGTAAATAAACTAAATGGTGGGGTGTTTAGAGGACGGAGTATGTGTCATTTTTGTTCGCAAGGAAGGTAAAAATGAGCTATGAACACTCGCGGTGTACTTAATTGTTCGTAAATACACAAACTGGGGGTGTCCTCAGGACGCTGTCCGTATTGTAATCTGTCTAGTTGAATGTGTTCTAAGAACACTCACGGTGTCCCGAAATGGTTGCAATTACACAAAATGGGGGTGTTCTGAGAAAGTTGTTTGTATTGTTCGTTGTCAGGGTGAAAGTGTTTTAAGACCACTCCTTTTGTCCGCTAATAGTACAATTTCCTATGGGCGTCAACCGACTTTTTGTCCACTAAAGAAACGATAAATCCTGCTGGTGTGCGCCGACATTATGTGATAATCCTATGACTGGCGCTATTGACCTGGCTGATTTGCTTTTGCGACACTAAATCATATCTCCCGCCCCTAAGCCTGATATTATCAAAGCATTCATATTCCCCGCCTCTCTCCGTGACGTTACAGGGTGCGTCATCAAACGCGCCCAGTCCTCTCCAGTCCTAAGTGACTTTACACATAACCCGGAAGACAACACATATTATGTCACAACACAGCGCGCCACAATTCGGAATATGAAACAGTGATTTAAAAGCAAACAGCAAGATTGTAAATTTTGTAAAGTACATTTATTTGACATCAAATGTTTAGAGAATATTCAGCAATTTGCATTTGTCTTTGTTGTCGATCCGCAAAAGTTCATGTTGAGGCACGCGATGTTCCTTTGCGGTACAGAGGGTGTTAGATCAGCTTACAACTCAGTGCGCCACAATTCGGAATATGAAACTGTGGTTTAAAAGTAAACAGCAGGATTGTACCTTTGGTAAAGTACATTTATTTCACATGAAATGTTTAGTGAATATTCAGCGATTTGCTATTGTCTCTGCTGTCGATCAGCAAAAGTTTATTTGGAGCCACGCGTTGTTCCTTTGCGGTAGATAGGCTGTTGGTTTATGATAAAAGCAGTAAATGGTATGTTGTTTGTAGCCGCTAGTACTGCGTAAGGGCATATTGGTCCTTGGCGATTGTCCCATAAAATGGTGAGGGTCATGAAGTTGCATATTTGGACCTGCACCATGCAGTTGAAGACCCCATCCGCTGGAGTCTGTAAATCGTGACATAGGCAAAATGGGGCCACAAACCTGTTTTAAAAAACATAAATTAGTCTCACCAGCCGATCTTCATTAAAAATCATCATTTTATTTATTAGGCCGTCAAACTATTTGCTATCGAAGATAGTGCAACGGAGTATGTTAATAATAAAATAATAATATTTTCCCATTCATATAGCGCTAAGAACCGTGAGGTATCAAAGCGGTGCTTATTATTAACCACGGTGTGTGGTGCTCATTTATCGACCACGGAAGGATGAAAGGCTGAGTTTGGCCTTGCCGGGATTCGAACTTAAGTTAGCAAGCTGTGCACGGATGTCAAAGAGAGTGTTGTACTCGCTGTGCCATTTGACAGGCTACAGTCAAGTGGCACAGCGAGTAGAGCGCTTGACCGCCTATAGACCGGTTAAATTATTTTTATTAACCCACCCTGTGTCGTCTGCCTTTTTCAGAGCCCTCTAAACTACAGGGGATCAATTCTGCGGTGATAGTGCACGGTAGAAAACATTATGCCACTTTCAACGAACAAGTTTAACTTGAGCGGTCTTTAATGCTACGCTATTGTAATTATATTTGGTATAAAATAATCTAAAGGGTTACTTACAGTACAATTGCAATTTCCATTGTCTACGAGTGGTGCAGTCCCAAAATACGACTCCGCGTGTGCCAACGATCTTTCGCATAGTGATATAATATATAAAAGTGGTTTATGTTTCATAAATTTCATCCTTATCTTCTCTTACGTTTTAGCAACACACCTTCAAGAGAAGTCTTTCATCACAATCTCTGTCTGTCAAGGTCAAAACACAATACAACCTTATAGTCCGCTTCGTGAGCCTCTCCGGGGCCCGAGAAAAAAATGGAAGCAGCTGACCTTCACTGTGAACAAGCATAAATTATTACTTTGCAACATTCTGTGTAAAGCCATCTGTAGGAGTTGGTTTTTGCACGCCATGTTTGTATATTTTTTGCGTGATATTAAAAAAAGTTTGTTTAAAGGACGTTATGGTTTTAAGTACAGCCGAAAGACCCCTGAAAATCGCAAGTTATGGTAAGCTATGAAAAATAACTCGCGCCACCACCGTGCACTTGTAAGACTAACACCCAGGACATCAAAGATGACATTGCAAATGTCATTGATGAAATCACTGATGACATTACATGTGTATGTACTTTTCATGGAATTTGTGTACTCGGGATTTTTATTATAATGTTGCGATAAAAGTGTCAAGGATATTGCAATAAATATCCTACCATTATTAGTGCTTTGAACGATGCATTGATATAAATAGCATTGTATTAATGGAATCTATCTAGTATACTGAGCTCCTAATGGAGAAACATAGCATTGTGTGCATAGTACAAGATGAAAGTATAATATTTGTAATGTTAATATGTTGAATAATGAAATGATAATTGTCCTGAAATGTTCGAAAATTCACAAAATGGGGGTGTTCTGAGGACGTTATTCGTATTGTGTGATTGCTTAGCTGTATGCAACGAGGGAATGGCACAGAGAGTAAAGTGGACGCCGTCCGCGGACACCACGGCTGTTCGTGGACAGGGCGTGCTACATCCAGGTTTTTCCAGGAAATCCAACATCGAAAGAAGACTGTACGGATCAGCCAATCAGATGTTGAGGTTGTGGATTTGTGTTGAAAGAGACTGTGTGTGGAGAAGATGGCAGAAGTGGAGAAAGTCAGGGTGTTGGTGCTCAGAGATATGTTTGTGCATGGTTTACAGCAGTACGCTGAATGCAGGCATGTTGCAAAGAACTTTGATGTGAAAGGAGTGGAGGTGGTGTGGAGCACTGTGCCTGATTGCAATGTACAGGGAATTGTACAAGTTTGTGAGGATATGGCCACGATGAACAGTCCGCATGTGGTAGTTTTGCACTATGGTGGTTTCCATTTGGGCAACGTCAGTGACCCTACTTTGTTGGCTGATTTGGAATGCTTGGTTCAAGCCGTAATGAAGATCCTTCCAAATGCGAAAGTAATTTTTTCTGGATTACTACCTAGGGCAATATGGGACAATAGTTCAGTTTTTTGTCCTCAGCAAAACATTGCTAGGTGTGTCATCAACCGAGGCATGTGTGCCTTCATGCTTAGAGCTGGTATGTTCTTCTGTAACAATGAGAATATTGATGCCAGTAATGTTGTTAATTTTAAAGAAAATGGCATTTCTTTATCTTTTACGGGAAATGCCTTTCTATTTTGGAATGTAAGGGTTGCTTTGGAGAAGGTTATGTAAAGATTTTAGGAGTAAAGTAAGAAAAAAAAACAAGAAAAAAAATACAAAATAACAGGTGTCTGTCAAGCTTCTGTAAAAAAAAAAAACGGCTCTTTTCAGAGCCAACTTCAAAGGGGAAATGGGGCACAATATTTAAATTTACATTCACCACGCTCAGATTTTCGATATGTGCGCGGACATGGCGGTAGTCCGCAGACATGAAAATCACTACGAGGGGGTTAGTATGTTCTATGTTACATGTATATGAAGTCAGGGATATTATGGTTAAGTTGTGCTACTAAAAACCTATGAAATTCAGTGAAAAAACTTTGTTAAAGGGGCGTTATGGTTAAGTTGCGCTACTAAAAAGCTATGAAATTCAGTAAAAAAAACTTTGTTAAAGGGACGTTATGGTTAAGTTGCGCTACTACAAACCTATGAAATTCAGTGAAAAAACTTTGTTAAAGGGACGTTATGGTTCAAAGTAAAACCGAAAAACCCCTGAAATTCGGCAGTTATGGTAAAATAAGCAACCATAACTCGCGCCGCCACCGTGCACTGCTAACACTAACACCCAGGACATCAACGATGACATCACAAATGTCATTAATGACATCACTGATGACATGACATGTGCATTTACCTTTCATGAAAAGTCTGTACAAGGAATTCTTAGTGTAATGTTAATAAAAAAAAGTGTCAAAGATTATTGGAATAAATATCAAGTGCCAAACAGTGCATTTAGCTATGCATTGATATAAAAATCATTGTATTATTAACTTCAATCCAGTATACTAAGGTACTCATGTAGAAACATAGGCATTGTGTGCAGCATACATGATGGAGGTGCAATATTCATAAGCTTGCCATGTTGAATATTGAAATGATAACTGTTTTCATATTAGAGTTTTGCGTACAGTGAAACTTGTGATAACTAGGTAATAAAACCCACTTACAACATAATTGCATTATTATACACAAATCACAAAGAGACAACACCACATACAAATATGAATATATACAAGGGAATTGAAGTAGGAAAAAGAAACAGCAAAAGTAGCAGAAAGTGTTCATAACCTAACTGATTACCTTTATGGAGAGAAATGATTGCTCTGTTTCAAAGCTGTTACTTACCCTATCTATATATATCACATGATGTGTCTGGACCCTAAGGAAAATAGTGTGAGTACAACATATAAAAATATGAGCATACACAGGGAAAGTACAGTAATAAAAAAAATCAAAAGTATCAGAAAGTGCTGATAAATCTACTGATAATTTTAATGCACAAAAAGGATTGCTGTCTTTCAAGGTTGTGACTTCTCCTATGTATATGTTTCATATGATATGACTGGACCATAAGGGAATTATTCTAAGAACATACTTGAAGGATAAGTCTACGAATATAGTAATTTACAATTTTTAGTTCCTGACTGTTACTGAAGAAAATCATGTGGCCTAGATATGTAAGGAAAGGAAAAAAAGGGAGAGCCAGCTATGTGATGTCGTCAGTGATGTCATCAATGACATTTGTGATGTCATCTTTGATGTCCTGGGTGTTAGTGTTAGCAGTGCACGTTGGCGGCGCGAGTTATGGTTGCTTATCTTACCATAACTGCCGAATTTCAGGGGTTTTTCGGTTTTACTTTTAACCATAACGTCCCTTTAACAAAGTTTTTTCACTGAATTTCATAGGTTTTTAGTAGCGCAACTTAACCATAACGTCCCTTTATCAAAGTTTTTTTTACTGAATATATATATATTTGGGAAGGTTTGTTTGTATTCGGGGGTTGGCTCTATCCCCATAAAAGTTGACAGGCTGACATTTTGGCTCTTGGTCATCATACCAGTCTGAAATGTACTGGCAACAGTGAAATTTGACCAACCTCACCCATTTGTCCGCACAGGGCGGAGTCCAGCCCTGTGCTATTTATATGGGTAATTTTGGGAGATTGACAATTTTGCGATTGTTGGCTCCCCCCCTCAACAGTTGGTGAGCTGACATTTTGGCTCAAGGTCAGCATACCAGTCTGGGGTGTACTGGCGGCAATGAAATTTGACCAAACCCACCCAATTGCCCTGTACAGGGCAGAGTCCGGCCCTGTACTATCAGCATAGATGATTTCGGGAGATTGATGATTTTGCGACTTATTAAAAAATAGGAAGTTGGGACACAAGGTCGGCACAACAGTCTAGGGTGTACTGGCAATGGTGAAATTTGACCAACCCCAAACATGAGCCCTTCACAGGGGTGGGGCGGGGTCTGGCCTGTGCTATCAGTATATGCAATTTTGGGAGATTTGCTGATTTTACGATTTTTCAAAAATATGAAATTAGGACACAATATAACATACACAAGGCTATAGAAGAACCCCATGTGCATGTGAGCTACAGACCCGTGCAAGGGTGGGTGGTACTACTAGCATAGTATAAGTAATGCTTGGGCCACAGTAAAAACACGCCAGCATGGTACTCTACAAAGCTATAGTAAGTAGCTTATATTATAGGAAAGAGATAATATGGCCTTCAGTATCGAACATTTCCCTCACATAGAACAAATAAGGGCCTAAGTTTCCTCACATACAGGAGATACTGCCTGGCGTCAAGCACTACAACACGGGTGCCAATATCTGATTTTCACCACACAGGCTATCAAAAATGTACTCCAAGCAAGTGCCTGAGTGACACAAGAGAGTCTGGCCCTTCTCCTGAGGGTGTTGTAGAGAGAGATAAGAGCTCTCCCCAAGACACCAAGAATGTGTTGAGAAGGTACATTCTACAACCTATTTTCACAAGAAATTAAAAAAAAATGCATATGATTTATAGGCATTTCTGAACACCTGAGATATTCAAATATTTCAGAAACCAGGTTAGGCAGTGACGTTGCCCAGAAGAGTAAATAAAAGAAAGGCAATATTTGTGTGGCCTCGATCAGGAATGTGCATAGAAAACATTGTCAGAGGGGGACAAAAATATAGAGTAAATGATGTGTCCATTTGAACATTTAAAATACACGTGCTACTAACCATTGTAAATAAGTACCAATGGTCATCATTATGAGTTGGGCGGTATTCTGATGGTAAATCTGCCAGAATACCGACCAGTGGAATTACTGCTGGATTACAAATGGAGGTTGCAGAGTTAATCCACATTGAACTCTATGGGGCATTTTTTGCAGAATTACCGCCAGCGGAATTACCGCCATGGTATTCTGCTCATATTGCCGATTTGTGGTGGAAAGTATGATGCTGGCGATAAATCCCTCACTCCACAGCCATACTCGGAGTATGGCGGTGCAGGAAAAGTGGCAGTTATTCTATTACCGCCAATATTTTCCCGCACTGCCAAACTTGTAATGGGCCCCAATATATTTACTTTATGGAGGAAACCACTACTCACAAGTGATGTTGGCATGGTTGAGCAGCTGGACAATTCGCCATACTGCGTGCACTCAAAATATGACTTGAGCGCCAAAGTAGAAGCTTGTATGAGCACGATTTTCTTGATGGTGCACACTGAACTGAGCATAAGCACTGCTCTCTCTGCTCGCAGTATTGATGGCCAAGAAGTAAACGCACAGTGAGGTTCAGTGATTCTGAATTACGCAATGTGTCAAGTGGTGAAGTCGGGAAATGAGTCCAGATTCACTTCTTATGTTTTTTTAGTTCAGTTCCTTTGCTCATTTTTTGGAATTTCACTTTTGCACTAGAACCACAGGCCTTAGCCTAACAATGCCAGAATGCAAAGCAATGAAAGCCTAAGAGTCAGCACTGGCTAAAAGTTTTACTTTGACATGGACCAATCTCTCTCTTGAGTGACATGTATAGTACATGCCTGATAAATGAACGCTCGGGAGTGGTTTGCTCATCTAAATCGGTGTCTTCTACAGTCCTGCATCTTCTTGTTGTGCAAACGTGAGTGCTCATTGTTATCACACATGAAAACTAAAACAAGTTACAGGAATCCACTGGTAGTTTTACATTTATTAAGAAATGTTAGTAAGAAAAATGATGAACAGTGTAATTTATTTTACTTTATAAAGTTGTAAAGAGCAATCAGTCTGAGCAACCCATGAGAATTGAACAGGCACACAGAGGTTTGAAATGTCATGTTAGTATACACAGGGGTGCACACTGTGCTCTAGGGACGACACAATGAGCAGAAGTGCAGCCCTCGCCAAACGGATATTAGCACCACCCAGAGATGGTAAAGGAACTTAAATTAACATTGTTCTCCTGCGTTTACAGAAAATGTGCACACTCACTTTGATGCACTTCGGCGAGCGAGCAGGGCACGCACTGCCAGCGCTGCACAGGCAGACACAGAAGCGAGATCAGAACGACCGATGCTGACCTGAATTCACTGCTTCAAGAAATGGCAGCATATCAGGGCAGTCAGACATGCCTCCAGGCTGCAGAACTGCTTAATACAGGCTAAAGGCCTCCGATGAAACACGTGATGTAGGACGTTGCAAGGGCTCAGGGAACATGAAAAGCAAACAGCCCGGCCCCACCAAGCTCCACCCATCTGAGTGACAGATGAGTATAAAGACCAATCCCTGCCAGGCTGGAAAGAAAAAGGTAACCATGCAGAGATTCTCTCATTTTTTATTTTTTATATAACTGGTGGCAGGCAAGGACACTCCAACCTACCCCTCTTGCGGGATCAGCTTCTTCAAAGGCCAGTGAGCCCCAGGCTGCAGTGTTAGGCTCCTTAAAGCAGCAAGCCAAAAGTGCCAGTGTTCAGGCCTGCCTACCAAATAAGTTATGGGGCTGGACACCGGAAAACACAGGCGCAAATTAAGCACAGTGGACCACAGTAAGCTGACATTTGCTTACTGTTGGACAAAGGATCATCCTCAAGGCCTTTCGCCTCATCCACAAAGCAGTTTTGGAAGAAAATGAAAAATACTTCATTTACGTATTTATTTATTTATTTATTTATTTATTTATTTATTTATTTATTTATGTATTTACATTTTTGTTCAGCATGGCTACCCAGAGGATCATGGAGGAGTTTACAAGGTTCAAAGGTTGAAAAGAAGGGAAATGAAACTGAAGTTACACAATATTCTGAAGATAGGATAGGAAGACTAGGATAGACAAGTGATAGCAGTGGAGGTGGAGGAGTGGGGTTATGTGTGGGAAAACAAGTATGATATGAGGCTCTTAATGAAAGTAGTGAAGGAGGGTGCAGTGTGGTTGTGAAGAGGTAGGTTGTTCAATGCTCTGGGTGCCCACAGGGTAAATGCTTGTTTTTGTGTGCATTTTAGTTTGTAGAGTGGAATGTGTAGCAGAAGTTGGCTTGCTTGTCTGGTGTTTGTGTGGGTGATGGGTTTGAGTTTGTCATAAAGGTACAATGTTTTTTTTTCTAGTGAATGGCATTGAAAACAATGCAGAATCCTTTGAATGCAATTCTCCGAAGTTCGGGGAGTCCAAAGTAACCCAGTAGTGCTACTGCAATAGACAGATTTAAACAGGAATCAGGAAGCCCACAGTGAAAGGAGCAGCTGCAGGATCACAAAACGCTGGTAAGAAGCTGAATGGAGTACTGCAACGTGAGATTTTGTCTGCAAATTGGCACCCTTGAGAGGAGGGAATCTAACCTACCTTTGGCCCTTAACTGTATTCCGCAGGCCAGGAGGCCCCTACATGAGTTTCTCAATAAAGCTTGACAGGTGACATGGGATCAGTCTGTAGATCAGCCATGGGTGGTTCTTGTAAGACCTCTGCAGGCAGCTCCAGGCTAGCTGTAATGAGTGCCTCTGATGGTGTTGTGCTAAGTTCTGTGTTGCTCTAGGGCAAGTTGAAGCCCCCTTCTGAGGATGGACAGACCATTCAAAGATGGTGGTTTCTTAGATGAGACTCATGTGAACAGTCTGCAGATTGACCCACTGTGGTTCTTGTAGAACCCCTGACCTCTGCAGGCAGCTCTAGGCATCTGGAATGAGTGCCTCTGGTGGTGGTGTGCTGAGCCCTGTGTTGCTCTGAGACCTAGTCAAACACTTTGTACAGTCAAGGAATCCAAGATCGGCCTTGGGTAAGTATCTCAAATTGAATTTTCAAAGAAAATACACATTGGACTTGGATGTTTGTCTACATAGGGTGTATGTCTGAGTATACCCTGCCCCAGACCTACAGAATCTTGAAGATAAACAAAATCCAGGAAACACCTGAAAAGGAAGCTTCAGGATCAGACGTTTTCCCCTTCTCCTCATTAGGTTTCCAATAAATGAATGAACTATTAGTCCAAAATGTTTGAACACCTCACTTCTGACATTACAGCACACATGCTGTGTTTGTACAGTTAATGTCAGGAATGCACTATCTGGTTTATCTGAGAATTAAATTGACATGCTGACTTCTTAGTTCTCCTGTGGCTCTAATCTACCTACCCTCCCAGTACCCACTCTTACCTTTCCCATACCTGTTGCACTCAAATCAGTTGTTTTACTTGCTGGTGCTCCATAAAACACCAATCAAAAAAGGCATTATCAAAAGATTGATTGAAATGCTGCATACGTCTGTTTGTGTACAGGTACAAAGCATGTGCAGGGGAAACGGGCGAATGGGTTAATTATTGCTCTTTACCTACTCTTGCAAAGAAAAGCTATTTGTCAGGGATGTGTGTCAGAATGGCATATCACACATTCTGATCAGCGGCCCAATAAAGGAGCCCATTGAACACCCTGTTTGTTAACTTGTTCTTCTCACGCCTTTTGTTCTGAGGGTACCCAATGTCTCCTAAACCCCTCTTCTCCTCTTCTCTTGTTGTCACTATTTACCTGTGACTTTTTTTCATGTTTTCTTCTGGCTTGCTAACCATTCACTAATCCCCTTATTATATGGGCATTGAGCAATTTGTCAGAAAACAAAGAGTCATCAGTCCGAATTATTTCGTCATTCTGACTGAACACTTATGTGGAGGCTAGTGCTAAGAACAGGTTTGCCATCATTACAGCAGAAGGACATTGGATGCGTTAGGGCTGTGCCAGCCGCTGGTGAAAGTACCACTGTGTTCCTCTGTCCCTTGTCCTTCTGCCCCTATTGGTGGCCTCCCCTCTCCCTCTGCCCATGCGCCATCCAACACCACTTCCTGAAACTGCCATGAAGCTGTCATAAACATAACATACGATCATACATATCTTCTTGTAAGTTCATGAAATACCTTAAACGACATTGAAAACGTATTGGGAGTAAACAAGGGCGTTCAAGTGAAGTGGGCCGGATTTTCGCCACTGTTAACTGAAAATAGACGCATGTTCAAAGAGGTTACACTTCCATATTCTAACGATGTTTCAAAGAACACAAACTCACATTATATTCCAATTCCAAAGTCTGTCAAAGTGTTATCTATAGACGTGCACGATGACTAAAAACGTATATTCATTGCCAGGGAAGAGCTGGGAGAAAACAAATGCTTATATGTAACATGCAAGCTGATCTACGTGCATTATTATTTTCAGGGCAATTTTAATGTTTGTTAGATTAGTTCATCATACCGTTAAGCTACATAATTCTGTTCTGGATACCCCTTCACACACCCACTAATACATCAGCAAGATCATGTTTCAGTTTGTGTGCCAGAGTACACATGCGTCTCAGCCCCGCTTCTTCAGTTAGTTACTCAGCACTAACGGCTCATTTCCCTGAGCCAGAAGCTAAGTGGATTTGGGTTCTCTGTTTATAAACCACACCAGGCTCTACAGCAAAACGCTCCAGGCTAATGTACACAGGGGTCAATGATACATATATATACTGGAAATATTGGTGAAATATGCAGGGAATGACAGGAAAAAGATCCTAATGAAGATTTCGGAAGTGGAAAAAAAACTAGAAAAAATAAAGCTGGGCGAGGAGAGTGTGAAATTGAAAGTGAATATTGACAAGAATCTCATAGTCTTCGAGGAAGAAATTCAACAAAGAAAACAGCGCAAATTCCTGAGAGATAAAGAGGACTATCAAAATGGTCGTGTCTACACTTTTGCTAGACGGTTCGATCAAATGAGGGCACAGACGAAGGCACAGAAGAAACCCACTGCCGAGAATAGAGCCGGTACCTCCAATGAAGACTCCACAGCCTCTGAATCCGATGTGATAGAAAGTGAAAATGAGGAACCTCCAGTTAGATTAAATTTTTTAAAAGAGATGCGCTTGCTTTGTCAGGATGGAAGGGCAAACAAGCAGACTGGAGGAGGCAAAACACGGGGACAAGCTCAAGGAGGAAGACAAAAACGAGGAGGGGGCAGAGGGGCCAAAAAACCGACAAGGAACACCTCAGGGCGATCACTGCGCTCTGGGAATTAAAAGAAACAACTGTGGAAAAAAGTCTGCAAATGTCCATTGTCAATTTGTCCACACATACCCTAACGGAAACACAACGCTCAGTGCTAAGTTTGGGTCTGAATTTCTGTCCCGCATCAGAATATGACTATCCGCAGACCAGGATAGACTTTGACCAATATATACGGAAAATAAAACTACGTAAATTCTTTATGATGAATCCTGTCAAAGAGAAGAAACGAATTGCCCAAACAGGGCGGACTGACCTTTCTAAAGCAGATTTGGACATTTTATCCACTCTCATATCCCTACAGGAGGATAGAGATCCAACTTTTGAACCAGCAGAATTCGATTTGGATGAATTGGATATCAATATGGATTGGTATAAAAGTACGAAATTGAAAAGTAAATCCAAGTTTATGCCCCCTATGTTCATAGGAGGCACTGTGGAAACATTTCAAAATTTGGTGATAAAGGACCTGAAAAAGATAAGACATAAGGAGGCGAGAAAATATAAACCCAACATTGGAAAAGAATATACGCAAGCTCTGAAAGAACTGAACCTCTTGCCCAATTGTATCATCAAGGCGTCAGACAAGGGCAGAAACATTGTGTTGATGACCCGAGATCAATACATATATGAGGCCAATAGGCAACTGAATGATACAACTTGCTACGAAAAAGTTAGTGACAATCCTATGAAGGATTTGGAATTGAAAGTACAGACGTTCCTCAACAAATGGGTAGAAGAAGGAATGCTGGAAGATGATGACATAAAGTTTCTCTACAAATCTCACTCTATAACCCCGACAATATACTTCCTGCCTAAAATACATAAGAATATCTCAAAGCCTCCGTGGAGACCCATCGTTACATTAACAGGGTCATTATTAGAAAACATGTCTAAGTACATTGATGAGTCTCTGTTTCCCTTCGTTTTAACATTACCCTCATATCTGAGAGACACGAAGGACTTCTTATCGAAGATCAATGAATTACCCTGTGAATCAGACTTCCTATTGGCCACGATGGATGTGGTTTCTTTATACACGTCCATCACACATGAGCAAGGGATCAAAGCCTGTACTCATTATTTGAATACCAGTTCGTTGAATTTTTCCAAACATTCCGAAATGATCTTGGCCATGATACATCTGTGCTTAACGAACAATGTTTTCTTATTTAACCAAAAGTACTATAGACAGAAGCAAGGTACCGCGATGGGAACGACTTTTGCCCCGTCATACGCAAATCTCACAATGGGGTATTGGGAGAAATATGAGGCATGGAAGGAAAGTAACGAAAAGTTCACGAATAAGGTGATCATGTGGCAACGCTACATTGATGATTTATTCATCATATGGAAGGGCTCTCCAAAGGACTGGATGGACTTTGTGGAACATCTAAATAAAAATGAGTACAATCTAAAGTTCACCGAAACTCACAGTCCCAAGGAAGTTGTGTTTCTGGATGTCACGGTCCAAATTGATGAGGGGAAAATAAAAACGAAAATGTTCCGCAAACCAACAGGAACAAATGCCCCATTACACGCGAACAGTGCCCACTGCAAAAATGTAATCTGGAGTATTCCGTACGGCGAATTTATCCGTCTCCGAAGAAATTGCTCGGAACTCAGCACTTATGACGATGAGAGTAAAATCACAGCTTGGGGTTTTAAAAACCAGTGTTATCCCAAACGAATCATCGAGAGAGCTTATTTAAAAGCACGTCAATGCGAGAGGTCCATATTGCTACTAGATCGTAGCAGTAAGACACCCAGTACGGATCAAGAAATTACAACTCGTCTGATCTTGACGTATGGACAATCTGCAAAATATATCAAAAGTATCATACGCAAACACTGGAATACATTGATAGTGGACCCGGACTTGAGACATTCATTGGGAGAATATCCTAATTTTGCCTTCCGAAAATGTCAATCTATTAAAGACAAACTAGTAAGTAGTTTTATGCCACCTGACACCATACCCCAGCAGCCCACTTGGCTAAACAGTAGGAAGGATGGCTTCTACAAATGTAGAAAGTGTAAGATTTGTGAATATGCGGAGGAGTGCAGCACATTTCTACACCCCATACTCAAGAGAACTATCTCCATTGTGGACAGAATAACCTGTGACTCAGAGTACATAGTGTATGCACTCAAATGCACTTGTAATAAGTGGTACATAGGCAGTACCAAGTGCAAACCTAAGATTCGCATACAGCAACATATAAGAGCCATCAAAAATCAAGACTATTCATACCCTATTGCCAAACATTTCTGGGAGAAACATGAAGGAAAATTAAGTGACTTTTCGTTTTTGGGGTTACAACAAGTGAAGATTGGACCAAGGGGAGGAGATAGAGAGAAACTGCTCAGACAACGAGAAACGAGAGTCATCATTGATTTCGACAGCAAGTTTCCATTGGGACATAATATCGATGAGGAACTTTATACTTTCTTGGGCGAATAAATCACTGGGATGTTACATTATCCCCCTCCTGGAAAATCAGTAAAAATGACTATGTACTGAAGATTGCTAAGCCTTCCCTTAGAATTCCCCCCATGAAAGAGGGTTTTTTTCGCCAGATGGGTTCCACTGGCGTCATTGTTTTTAATTATGTTTAGACTCAGGCTATCCTACCCCCTTATAGAACCACATTAAATTAGCATGCTTGCCTGCCTTAGATGAGGGAGATGTTCATGATTGGGTGTTTTCATTATTTTCTTGTTAGCACCAGTCACTCTAACAAAAGGTGTATATAACAACCTGTGGCAGATAATAGTAATGGTATGCCGCGGTAAAAATGAGATTGTATGCATTATGCATCGTATTACAGTTCTGCGGTTCTGATTTTAACACCCAGTCTCCATGTTATATCGAGTAACTGAACCTATTTAAAAATGGCGGACAGCTTGAATAGGTAGAGGGCACTGACTTAATTTTAGTCCTACCTTTATTTTGAAGGTCAAACTGTAGGGGGAGGGTTTAAATACTGGGTCTTGGAAAACTGAATTCATGTGAACAAGCTACAAGCCGTAGCGAAACGCGTCATCTCTGAGGTTTTCCTTTGTGTTGCTGGGCTGGAGGTTTCCACATGGAACTTTTAAATTTTGTATTGAAATAAAGAAGAATTTCTTTTTTTTTAAACTGAGCGACGGTGCAGCTGGCTTTTGTTACGAACGTTCTAATTTATTCTACAATTACTCACAGCATCCCGGGAGTGCGGCTCGAGTTTGCGCCAATGTTTGGTGCAAGAAAAATTATGATCTCTACACGTTGATGTGTCACAACGCGGAGCGAGCACCCACTGCCACGTAATCATCGAAGACATCGGAAGCGCGCGGACTGACAACGCGAAGACTATAATGTCCCGCTGCTGCTCGGAATGGAGCCTCTTTATATGGAAGTGAGAACGCCCACAGTGAGCAGAGACAGAGGCACGTAACCGGCGAGGACGCCGCTGCCGTGGTATCGGAGGAGGACACGGCGTAGCGGATCTGACCCTGGTGAGTGCCATCTGCCTTCTGTTCCTGTTGGGGTATTGGGAAATCTTATCCTGATCTCCCCCAAGGGGGTAATTATCCACTCTTATGTCACGCAGTCCCTTACACATTTTGGGCGGATTTGCTGTCAGACATTTTATGAAACTACGCTCCCAATAGCCAACGTGCACATAATACCTCCGCCCAATATGGCACACGCCTTAGCCACGAAGGAAGCCTCGAGAAGGGAATTGGCTTTGAATCTATTCAGTGAGACATTAAAAACTACCACAGGTACAACTCAGAGTAAGACTTCTGCACTTGCTGAATCTAATGAAATCACGCTCCTAAAGGAATATGAGAAACTGTCCAAAAAGGAAATCAGCAAATGGTGGGAGGAGCATTCGCTCCAGAACTATATAGATGTAAAAAGAATACCAAGGGGGTTGAGGATTTTGACGACACCGTCTTTTGAAGAGCAGGACCCCGAAATGTTGGAAGAATGGGGTGCTGCAACCAATTTATGCTCTAAAACCCTACTGGAAATATTGGTGAAATATGCAGGGAATGACAGGAAAAAGATCCTAATGAAGATTTCGGAAGTGGAAAAAAAACTAGAAAAAATAAAGCTGGGCGAGGAGAGTGTGAAATTGAAAGTGAATATTGACAAGAATCTCATAGTCTTCGAGGAAGAAATTCAACAAAGAAAACAGCGCAAATTCCAGAGAGATAAAGAGGACTATCAAAATGGTCGTGTCTACACTTTTGCTAGACGGTTCGATCAAATGAGGGCACAGACGAAGGCACAGAAGAAACCCACTGCCGAGAATAGAGCCGGTACCTCCAATGAAGACTCCACAGCCTCTGAATCCGATGTGATAGAAAGTGAAAATGAGGAACCTCCAGTTAGATTAAATTTTTTAAAAGAGATGCGCTTGCTTTGTCAGGATGGAAGGGCAAACAAGCAGACTGGAGGAGGCAAAACACGGGGACAAGCTCAAGGAGGAAGACAAAAACGAGGAGGGGGCAGAGGGGCCAAAAAACCGACAAGGAACACCTCAGGGCGATCACTGCGCTCTGGGAATTAAAAGAAACAACTGTGGAAAAAAGTCTGCAAATGTCCATTGTCAATTTGTCCACACATACCCTAACGGAAACACAACGCTCAGTGCTAAGTTTGGGTCTGAATTTCTGTCCCGCATCAGAATATGACTATCCGCAGACCAGGATAGACTTTGACCAATATATACGGAAAATAAAACTACGTAAATTCTTTATGATGAATCCTGTCAAAGAGAAGAAACGAATTGCCCAAACAGGGCGGACTGACCTTTCTAAAGCAGATTTGGACATTTTATCCACTCTCATATCCCTACAGGAGGATAGAGATCCAACTTTTGAACCAGCAGAATTCGATTTGGATGAATTGGATATCAATATGGATTGGTATAAAAGTACGAAATTGAAAAGTAAATCCAAGTTTATGCCCCCTATGTTCATAGGAGGCACTGTGGAAACATTTCAAAATTTGGTGATAAAGGACCTGAAAAAGATAAGACATAAGGAGGCGAGAAAATATAAACCCAACATTGGAAAAGAATATACGCAAGCTCTGAAAGAACTGAACCTCTTGCCCAATTGTATCATCAAGGCGTCAGACAAGGGCAGAAACATTGTGTTGATGACCCGAGATCAATACATATATGAGGCCAATAGGCAACTGAATGATACAACTTGCTACGAAAAAGTTAGTGACAATCCTATGAAGGATTTGGAATTGAAAGTACAGACGTTCCTCAACAAATGGGTAGAAGAAGGAATGCTGGAAGATGATGACATAAAGTTTCTCTACAAATCTCACTCTATAACCCCGACAATATACTTCCTGCCTAAAATACATAAGAATATCTCAAAGCCTCCGTGGAGACCCATCGTTACATTAACAGGGTCATTATTAGAAAACATGTCTAAGTACATTGATGAGTCTCTGTTTCCCTTCGTTTTAACATTACCCTCATATCTGAGAGACACGAAGGACTTCTTATCGAAGATCAATGAATTACCCTGTGAATCAGACTTCCTATTGGCCACGATGGATGTGGTTTCTTTATACACGTCCATCACACATGAGCAAGGGATCAAAGCCTGTACTCATTATTTGAATACCAGGTCGTTGAATTTTTCCAAACATTCCGAAATGATCTTGGCCATGATACATCTGTGCTTAACGAACAATGTTTTCTTATTTAACCAAAAGTACTATAGACAGAAGCAAGGTACCGCGATGGGAACGACTTTTGCCCCGTCATACGCAAATCTCACAATGGGGTATTGGGAGAAATATGAGGCATGGAAGGAAAGTAACGAAAAGTTCACGAATAAGGTGATCATGTGGCAACGCTACATTGATGATTTATTCATCATATGGAAGGGCTCTCCAAAGGACTGGATGGACTTTGTGGAACATCTAAATAAAAATGAGTACAATCTAAAGTTCACCGAAACTCACAGTCCCAAGGAAGTTGTGTTTCTGGATGTCACGGTCCAAATTGATGAGGGGAAAATAAAAACGAAAATGTTCCGCAAACCAACAGGAACAAATGCCCCATTACACGCGAACAGTGCCCACTGCAAAAATTTAATCTGGAGTATTCCGTACGGCGAATTTATCCGTCTCCGAAGAAATTGCTCGGAACTCAGCACTTATGACGATGAGAGTAAAATCACAGCTTGGGGTTTTAAAAACCAGTGTTATCCCAAACGAATCATCGAGAGAGCTTATTTAAAAGCACGTCAATGCGAGAGGTCCATATTGCTACTAGATCGTAGCAGTAAGACACCCAGTACGGATCAAGAAATTACAACTCGTCTGATCTTGACGTATGGACAATCTGCAAAATATATCAAAAGTATCATACGCAAACACTGGAATACATTGATAGTGGACCCGGACTTGAGACATTCATTGGGAGAATATCCTAATTTTGCCTTCCGAAAATGTCAATCTATTAAAGACAAACTAGTAAGTAGTTTTATGCCACCTGACACCATACCCCAGCAGCCCACTTGGCTAAACAGTAGGAAGGATGGCTTCTACAAATGTAGAAAGTGTAAGATTTGTGAATATGCGGAGGAGTGCAGCACATTTCTACACCCCATACTCAAGAGAACTATCTCCATTGTGGACAGAATAACCTGTGACTCAGAGTACATAGTGTATGCACTCAAATGCACTTGTAATAAGTGGTACATAGGCAGTACCAAGTGCAAACTTAAGATTCGCATACAGCAACATATAAGAGCCATCAAAAATCAAGACTATTCATACCCTATTGCCAAACATTTCTGGGAGAAACATAAAGGAAAATTAAGTGACTTTTCGTTTTTGGGGTTACAACAAGTGAAGATTGGACCAAGGGGAGGAGATAGAGAGAAACTGCTCAGACAACGAGAAACGAGAGTCATCATTGATTTCGACAGCAAGTTTCCATTGGGACATAATATCGATGAGGAACTTTATACTTTCTTGGGCGAATAAATCACTGGGATGTTACATTATCCCCCTCCTGGAAAATCAGTAAAAATGACTATGTACTGAAGATTGCTAAGCCTTCCCTTAGAATTCCCCCCATGAAAGAGGGTTTTTTTCGCCAGATGGGTTCCACTGGCGTCATTGTTTTTAATTATGTTTAGACTCAGGCTATCCCACCCCCTTATAGAACCACATTAAATTAGCATGCTTGCCTGCCTTAGATGAGGGAGATGTTCATGATTGGGTGTTTTCATTATTTTCTTGTTAGCACCAGTCACTCTAACAAAAGGTGTATATAACAACCTGTGGCAGATAATAGTAATGGTATGCCGCGGTAAAAATGAGATTGTATGCATTATGCATCGTATTACAGTTCTGCGGTTCTGATTTTAACACCCAGTCTCCATGTTATATCGAGTAACTGAACCTATTTAAAAATGGCGGACAGCTTGAATAGGTAGAGGGCACTGACTTAATTTTAGTCCTACCTTTATTTTGAAGGTCAAACTGTAGGGGGAGGGTTTAAATACTGGGTCTTGGAAAACTGAATTCATGTGAACAAGCTACAAGCCGTAGCGAAACGCGTCATCTCTGAGGTTTTCCTTTGTGTTGCTGGGCTGGAGGTTTCCACATGGAACTTTTAAATTTTGTATTGAAATAAAGAAGAATTTTTTTTAAACTGAGCGACGGTGCAGCTGGCTTTTGTTACGAACGTTCTAATTTATTCTACAATTACTCACAGCATCCCGGGAGTGCGGCTCGAGTTTGCGCCAATGTTTGGTGCAAGAAAAATTATGATATATATATATATATATATATATATATATATATATATATATATATATATATATATATATATATATATATATTGCTGCAGTGCCTGCTTGATATATCACTTCTATACACTTGGTACCTTAGTCTGTGGTTGTGGGCTTCTGCGTATAGGCAGTGCCGGAAATGGAAGAAATAAAACCCGTGAACCCACCTTCTGTGGGAGTTAAATGGGAGTCACCAATGAGATGGGTGCAGGGAAGGTTTGGACTCAAGGCAGGCCAGTGACAGCATTGGTAAACGTAAAAAAAACACATGGCTACAGTAATACTGTGGGTCATATTATAAAAAGTGTAAACTGCATCCAGGGGACAGCCAATTAGCACTTAGGTCATATTGGGTCCCTGCATGCAATTCAAACATGTACAAACTAGTGTTTAAAAGTGGAGAGTAAAAACAGGCACACTCACTTTTACTCTTCAGTTTTACACTCACGTTTGTGAAAAATGTGAATGGTACCCCAAAATGGTACTTTGCAGAAGCATTTGCAATGGATTGCAATGGAATCCACCTGATTTTAGCAAGTGTTAAATGGACACTGATTCCTGTGACAAAATGACTACAGCTCTGCAGGAGTACAGGGATAAGTAGTGAAAACACTCCTACTCAGCTCGACATCACTAGGAAATCAGCAGTGATCCCAATCATAAAGGTAAAGCAGGCACAACCCGACAGGTATTCCTTCCTCACCTCCTGATGTGGCGTGGGCCAAGGGCATTCTATCATCTTTGGGGACAGTTTTGAGCCAGTAGAGAAGCATAAAAACAATCCGCTTGCCTCTTGTCCTGAAATGTCTCTTGTCTCTGGGCTACTCTAAGCCCTCTTCCCTGTTAGTTCTGCATCAAAAGAACATCATCTTGGATTAATGTCACCAATGCCCTGGCAGGGCTCACATTTGAAGCACTCGTTCCCAACTTGCCCATTAGGGATATTTCCTGTTCTCCTGGGAAGGTGACAAGCCTTCTCAGAGAGAATAAGGATTCTAGGGCTGGACCAAAATGGTTTGTTTTGAGTGAAATCTAGCCTGAGATGGCTGATACACATAGAGCCCTAAAAGTTGAATGAGTCACTATCTACCAAGCTGACACTAAATTGACACCAAAGGGTTTTGTCCAGTATAATTGTATATTCCCATATCAAATGAGACCAACACTGACAATGACTCATTAAGGCCTGACCTTACAGGCCAAATCTCCCATCCTATAGGTCAGGTTCCTATACAGAAACCATCCTTTGGGAGTTGAGGGTGTTGGTGTCCCAGTGTTAGAGGTGCCATTACTCTTCTCTTCTGTCAAGGCTGACAAGACGTTTCGTTGGGATTTCACATGAGATTATTTGGGGGCCATTCTCAGAAGAAAGGTTAGAATATTTGCCCTTACCCTCCTTGTGTTTACTTTTGTCAGAAGCCTGATCCTCTGCCTTGGGTGTACTTTCTTGATTCTTTTTCAGGATGAGAGTACTCACATGTACGTCACCATCCCTAGCAATACCAAAAGGGTCAGTATTATTCTTGTCCATTGAATGCTAGAGTAACTTTGTCTCACAATCTTTAGAAAAATAAAATATTTGCATTTGATTAAAAATAAACATTTGCAAAAAGAATCAAGTCGTAAAAATACACACATTTCAAATTCAAGTTCAAATAACTGTTTAGCATTTAACACATTTAAGAAATGTAAAAACATACAATTCATCAATCTAATAAATTAATTCCATTTTGAATCATAGAAATATAGATAGATTAAGGTAAAACAGAATAAAAGAAAGCAATTTTCATTTTCTTTCGCAGAATGCAATCTCCAAGAATCTTAAAATTGTCACGCCCAAAGCCAAATCACAGCTATTTAAGATCTTGGCCCAGAACCAGTCTGAATTGATTAAATCTACATCCTGCACAAAGCGCTGAAAAAAGTTAAAAGAAAGTCCGGCCAAGGAAGAGCATTCTAACAAGAGATGATGACTTGTTTCAATATATTGTGAGCAATATCTACATGTTCTCAGAGATCGCTCAATACATTTTCTTTCTCCTTCAATTTCCCCAGTGGAGAGTACATTAAGTGTGAAATGTAACATTTTGCAACAATGCTTCCTAAAGGGGTGTTTTATTTTTTAGATAGAAAGGTATGCCATTGTGCGCTCTTATTTCATACTTTAGATTGTAAGTAGATGGTATCTCAGAGCTGACTCTCTATTTGTAATCCAATCGAGTTCGAACATAACTTTCTTTTTATTTACACAGACCGATATGTCAACTTGTCTATGTTCAAATCATAGTTGCTTAGTAATTTTATACAAGTTTGAAACCAATCTATCAGAACTCCTGAGGTACTATTGAGCAATTCAATTTAAAGTTCTGCTAGTATACAATTCACTGGAGGAAGCAAGAGAGACCTCAATAATTGCAATTGTTTCCAATCTGTCTGTGCTTGTAGGGATACAAGTCCTACCTAATGCTTAATGACTGACATAGGCATACCCTTAGGGATTGGGAGTAGCCCCTTCTATACCAGTGACTCTACTTTATCCCAGGTGCTCGCTAGGAGTCCTGAGAACACTCCATACAACAGTTGTGGAACAACCTTTTGGTTATAGTATTTGATCATGGGAATAGCTGAATAGTTCCCAAACTTCCTGTCAAATACTAATGTTTATGTACTGTTCAGCCAAGCTTTTTTGATCAGCCGATCACAATCGCTCTGGTTTGTTCTCTTTGAATCAATATCTACGCCCAAATTGGCTATTGACCCTCCAAATATTGGGCTTGATTTTCTTACCGTAACTTAGCACTAGAGGTTTAGGTTTTTTCACATCCAGTGCTACATCATATGCATTTATTGCTACCAATGCCCTTTGAAGGCCTATAGGTGTTAAATCGTATAGAACAATACCATTGGCATAGGTCAGGGAATTTATTTGCACATTTCCTAGCCTCGGAGGAAAGTTTCTAATGTTTTTAAGCCTGTCACCTAGGTCACTGGTATATAACCTATACAGGAAGTGGACTAACACACAACGCTGACACAGCCCACAGCAGCTGCTCACCCACCCTGTATAATTTGCGTCTTGGTCTAGACAGTCCCTCACCTTAGTGTCAGCCTGCAAAGGGATCAGTATGTCGACCAGAGCCATTGGGCATTCCATCTTCCTAAATTTTGCCCACAGGCATTTCCTGTTTACTCTATCGAATGCCTGTCAGATATCAAGAAAAGCATAGTATAGCGACCTTTTATCTTGTTTGGCCTGAGTTTTAAAAAGTTTGATCACAAAACAATAATGTGATGTGCTCAATCCCTTTCGAAAACCTGATTGGAATTTATCAATGACATTTTTCTCATTTGCCCATATTTGTAATCTGTCCAGGATTAGTGTCCCAAAAATCTTGCTGGATGCATCAAGGAGAGAAATAGGGCGATTATTAGATGGCAAGGACATATCGCCCTTCTTGTGAATTAAAAGATTCGCTTTTTTCCAGGAAGGTGGCAAGAACATTGTCTTACAATTTCACAGAAAAGTACATATAAGTATGCTGCCCAAAGATTTGGGTCTGACTTAAATGTAGCGTTTGCCAATCCATCTGGGCCTGGAGCATTAGAGGCCTTGCTTTTCATAATGGCTCTCCTTATAGCCCACACGTATATCTTTATATCTTTTAACCAATTACTGTTTGACACTGATATTTCCTCCACCCCTCATGTGAACGATAAAGTTTACTAAAGTTTGTTTCCCACACGAGAGACGGGATGGGCGCCTTTGAAGAGCTGGCTGGTGTGACGGATTATTATTGAGTATAACATCGCCTCTGAGCCATTTATGTGAGCAAGAACTGATGGCCTCTTACCCAGTTTTTATACCTGAGTTTTAATGTTCGTGCTCCAGTTTCATACTCGGAGGGATATTTCCTCAACTTTCTCAAAGCCTTGTTTAATTCTTTCTTTTTCTCAACCAGTAGCGCATCATACTCAGTAAAGAAACCTCTCTTAGCCTTCACAAAAGCATTGAAAACCAAATTATTCAAGTAGAATGCTCTTACTGCCGTTCCCCTGTAACCATGGAACAAGAATACTGTTTTGTCTCATTACATCTGTATCACTCCTCGAGAGCTGTATTTATGTAACATGTACCTAAGTGAATATTCTGTAACAGCAACACGATGCCTGAGGGCAGATGTGTGCTTTATAAATGGAAATAAATAAATAAAATAAAATACTAATGTCTACAAGTTTTTTTCTATTTTCCGGACATACCATTTCTTCCGCTTGGCTTTTATAGATTAGCTAAAGCCAAATGCATTGCCCTATCATATGTAACAGGGTTTAGGAGATCTTTCTCTTCATTTGACCCCATGTAAAAAATCTGTTTGTTAAATCGGTGCAATAAGGCTTACTTTCTTGTTTTTACTTCCACAATCAACCGAGGATTTACACTTTCTGGAATATTTAAGGTTTGTTTCATAATCAAAGTATGCATATAGTGATTGCTAAAGTTAGGCTGAATCACCTTTAAGGTATCACATTTCCGCCATAGGGATTCAGACATAAATATGTAATTCAATGTGAATTTCGAAGTACAATTCGTCCTAGTGAATCCAGGTGGATTATCCTCCTTAAATTTTCCATTTTCTGAAAGTAAGTCCAAGGCCTTCATTTCAGACTTTACCAGCCTCCCCCTATTGCTAGCCATTAACAATGCTCAATGTCCATCCTTTCTACTGTACTATTTAGCATCTAAACATTCACTGTTAAAATCTGCCGGAAGTATTATTTCTGTATCCTCTTTCTCTAAGATTTTTGAAACCAAAGCAGCAAAGGCTTCTAGAAATGTATCAATTTTAGCACATTTCGGGTTATAGTATAGCTTACAAACATAACAGCAGAGAGTTTGTGATATTCCACTTTCACTCTCCACCTTTGCTATTTGAATGTCTCTCCTTTTTGTTTCTGCAGTAGACATTTTTAACCCCAGCCCATTCTTCAAAGCACATGACAGCCCCCCAGATGGACGTCCACTACTAAGACCAAATAGCCATCTATTGATGGACAAACCGTTAACCATGTCCCCTACAGGCAGAAAAGAGCATATTTAGGCAGTGTCTCTAAAAATCTGTGACCGCTGCAGTTCCATGATGCCAAGCAAAAGGCTGCCGATCATCGCTGACATTTTGATTTTTGGCCCCGTTATGTAATGCCGAGAGAACCATGGTCCAGTCATAATCGATCAGTGGTTTTGGTAAGTTTGTGTCTACAATTTGGCGCATTGCCTCCTCTTGGGTGTTTATAATGAGACAGGTGATTCAGTGCTAGTTGGTCTTGAAAGGACAGCGAGGCTCAAGAAATCGAGGTCTGAGGCATTGAGCTCTCGTTTCATGCAGGTTTGAACCTGTTAAAAGCTGCACCACATCGTACCCCAAAGATAGAAAGGACTCCAATTCTGACAAAACGAGGGCCCGAAACATTCGAGAGCAAAAGTGAAGTTTAGCCAAGCTCAATCTTCCCTTCACTGGCAATTACACCACTGCAATGTCACCCGAGGAGATTAGTCTGAAACTTGGTATCTCCCGAAATAGGCCAGAATTTGTGGGAGGTTTAATAGAAGAGAGTCAAAGTCAAAGTGTGCTCTTCCAATGCAATTGGCCTGCTCCTTTCTTCTTTCATTGTGTGTTTAATCATTTCTTCTGCATAGTTTAAGTTGTAATTTACCCCAGAGCATACCTTCAGGCAGAAATCTTCCAATGGTTAATTGGTTTTGATCTGGAGTAGATTTTCCTTGTTTGGGTAATTTGGTCGTTCTTCTGGTCGAGCTGCCTTGGCTGCTAATGCCAAATCCCCCATTACAACTGGCCTAAACATGTCAGTCCTTGTTGTAGGAGAATTCTCTCAGTTTAAGCCTCTGACAATTTTAGACTTCTCACTTCTAATGTAAAAAAGGGGTTCTGCTGGAGTCCCTTTTTGAGTCAAGCAGTTTTTTATGAAAAGGCAGCAATACCCAAAGGGAAGGATAGCCTGCCCTCGCCCACATATTGGGCTTTGGCATCCTTTGACCTTTTAGGCAAGACCGCTTCTTCCAGCTCAATCATTATATCGGGGCTTCTTTTTAATGGTAATTTAGGCCCTAAGCCTCATGATTTAGGTATAGGTGGCAGTTTGGAGGCCCATCTCTGAGACCCATCATGATTGACCTCTGGGATTTCCAGCACTTGCCTCTCTGCCGAGACCATAACATTTACCAGTGCAGAGGGATGCAAAACTTCACCCATGCATGCCAAGCTCAGATTTGCTGGTACGCCCACACTCTACATGTCTGAATATTCTTCCCTGATAGGTTGATCCAGAGGTCCAAATAGTTTTGGAACAGGCTTTACAAAAACTGTCTAACAGGCCCTTCTGACCTTCTACCGATTTTTTTGCTTGCTTCTTGGATTTCCTATTTGCCTTTCTAGGGGGACTCACAGGTTCACTTTGGGTCAGACTTTTAGGTTTCAGATTTTCGGAAATGTCCTGTATGGCCTTCTCCTCATTTGTAGGGGGGAGGCTCTGACTCCTTCACAGATAACCCATGCAGCTATATGAGCCACTTAGCCCTCATTTTAGAGGGTACTTTGTTTTTTTGATTTCTTTATTTTTAGAAATTCATGATGCGCTTTATTTTCCAGCGTGTTTGTCGCCATATCAGTCGTATCTTTCCAGGTGGATTTGGTAACCACATCTGTATTTAGTATTTTTGGGCTAATTTCAATAATGATGTTTGTCACTGGCCCCTCTTCCCCTGTTTCAAACTCAGGTTGGCCCAAATAGCCCATTTTGTATACCGTGCACAGGGCTCTTTCATAGATAAAACCCTCCAGGAAGGCAAATTCGGAGGACATTGTGGTTAAGAGGGCACGTTGTTCGCCAAATTCCTCCACAATTAGATCAAAGGAGTTTGCCATCTGTGACAAGGTGAAATGTAAGGGATGACATGTGGAACCCAGAGTGTTTGGGCAATCTTGAATTGATGTACGCATATTTATCAATCCTTTTTCATCGTGTGACAAATCCCGCAAAGATAAATCCAGTGATGAGGCCAATTGATTACTCCGAGGTGAACAGGGACAGGGATTGAGATAAGTTTCTCCTACCCTTTGGGGAGTTCCTGAAGAGAAGGAAACTTGCTGCTAATCTAGGATTGGATTTTGTGAAAATTGTAAATCGGGCAAGGCATGCTTGCAAACCTTTTCATGCACGCTCTCTGCATGCTGAGAATTACCGTACATATTGTTGTTTGTGTTTAGACAAGTTAGCTGCATAATCGCGGTATCAGACAGCGGTAAAGACATCTTTAGAACAGAGAGGGGGAAGCAATCGTTGGCGTTGTAAGCATAGTCTGATCAGATTATGCGCCTTTCACGCCGGTTTCGCTGTGTAACGAAGCTTTACCCCGCTCCTTAAAGTATATGTGCTCATTTGCGTTTATCTGGACATCAGGTGCAGAGCATTTGGCAAAGCAAAAGCACATAAGAAATAACTAATTTCATCAAGTTCATCACATTTAATTCATTTCTTTAAGTAAATATTTTGCTTTCTACATGTATTGCAGAAGTATCACGCCAGCAATGTCCCATTCTGTAAAACCCAATTCCGTGCACTTGATTGAGCGAATCGTCTTTGTGACCGCAGTGAACACAGTAAACACTCACACAGCACTTCACTGTGCTTCACTGTGGCACTGTGTTATAAGCAATTCGGTCCATCACCTTGATGATAGGCACAGTGAAAAGACTCAGTCCAGGAACAAGTGAGTAGCATGGCAACACAGGAAACACTCATACAGCACTCCACTGCGCTCCGCTTTGGGACTGTGTTATAAGCAATTTGATCCGCCTCCTTGATGGTAGGCACAGTGGAAAGACTCAGTCGAGGAACAAGTGAGTAGTGTGACAACACAGTAAACACTCAAACAGCACTTTTCGGAATATGCTTGCATGCAACCAAATGACACATTCCCATAAATGTGTCAATTTTGTTTAGACACCCCCAAAAAATTGCCCTTATCCATGAATCGTGCAATTCACAACTTTACAGAATACGCTACTTATGGAGATTGTGGAGGTTTAGTGGTGTTTGCAGTTTGTCCATGCAACATGCATTTGCTACCTCATAGCTCTAGGAAGCAGAGCTGCAATGTATTCAGAGTGCGATAGTAAACAACTTGTTAATTTAGGCCAACACTGGGGTGGGCAGCTTTCCCTGCTTAATATACATTATTTTGCCTTTTCCCAGGTGTAACGTTAATTACATTTGAGATATATGCCTCCTCTATTTCCTAGTGTCGCCAGTGGGAAGTCCTTTCTGTGAGGAGGCAGCCATGGTGGGTCCTGAAAGGAAGCCAGGGTGGCGACAGATGACCCAGAAGACATGTTGGGCGGCTGAAATTCCACTGGTGTGGGAGCCTCCACAGTCAGTAAAGAGCAGCTGGAGCTGCGAACCAAGAAGAAAGAAGAAAAGGCGCCACCAGTGCCTGCTGTATGAATCAAACAGAATGCCAAATTATATGACACGTACAGATTGAAATAAACCACAAGCCATGAATTAAGTGGCAAAGTCAAATTCTGAACCGAACTGAAGGAGAACTTTGTGGGAAAAGCTACAAGATGATGAAAGTTAAAAGTGAAAGTGCACATTTGAAAGCAATATACAAAATAAGAACCACAAGTGTGAAACAGCATGACAGAAAGGTGGGGAATAAATAAAACCACCACAAAGTGAACTTTGTGAATGAGAACAGGGCGGCAAGGCCAAAGACCTGCATAGGATGTGTAAAACATTGTGGCAAAGCCAATAAGGTCCCCAGGATAAGCCAGGAGAGTGTGAGCCTGCACACAAAGCCAAGAGGCTGATAAGTAGAAGCTAAGTGAATGTGAATCTGTACACATTGACAAACACAGAAGAACCTTTGTGTGCTGAAGTGCCTAGGGTTCCTGGTTGCGTGACCTGTGAAGGGTGGACAGTGTAGTCTGACAACTGCACTTAGACCAGGGAACCCTCAATTGTGAAAGCCAAAGGCAAAGTGAAACAAACAAAGAAGGAGCACTGTAGGTGAACTGTTAATGCAATCCAGAGGAGGGTCAAGTGGACCTGGAGTTGTGTTTAACATTGAAAGACTAAAGACAAGTATAAGTTGCTACGTTAAAGTTTTGGTGAAGGGAAACCAGACACTTGATGAACTGTAATGCTGTCTTGTGAACAGAGCTCTCAAGACCCCTTTCTTTGGAACTGCGTTGTCTTGAACTTGGGGAAGGGAACCCAGAGAATTGTGTGGAAATGTTTTGCCTTGAACTTGGGGAAGGGAACCCCAAGGATTTGTGGAACTGTTTGAACTTGGGAAAGGTAATCTTGAGACGTCCTTGGAACTTTCTTGAACTTGAGGAAGGGGAGCTGAAAATGAAGGTCGGAGCTGTGTGAAACTCATAACTTTGTGTTGATCTCCATTTCTTTTATTATTGACATGCCTACACATTTTTTAGCTTTACTTGTGAGGTTAATGATAGGTTTTGGACACAGACAGACAGGGACGTCATTTCACCAAAATGCCAGGGGTGGCAAAAGTGACATCACACGACCCTTGAACTCTGATGACATCACAGGACGTGTTGTCATTTGACCCCACCCTGAGGTGACATCACAGGTAGTGATGGAACACGACCTTTCACCCCTTGACAAAAAGGGAAGTGGCTTCACTTAGCATTGTTTCTAAGTACAATATGAAAATATGTTTATCATATCACTGTAAAGTGATATACATTTCATACAAGAATTGATCACCACATGTATCATTAATATCAGTGCTTATAGGACCATATTACCAAATTACTGTGAATGCAAGCAGACGTCCAAGGCCAAACGATAATGATGTGTTATTATATAACACTTATGCCTAAGAGCTTGATATAGAACAAATATACATACAATATCATCCAACCTGTGTTGGTGCTCATTTATCATCCTCAGCAGGATGAAAGGCTGTGTTGACCTTGCCGGGAGTTCCAACCTGCAACCTGCAGATCACACACACATAGTAGCAGTAAGGGCTCAACCCTCTGAGATATATCACCGGCTACAGCTATCAGAAAACCAGCCACTCCAGAAACAAAGATTCACATGCTGCTGGCCACAGCCCAGGAGCCTCAATTAAAAAAAAAAAAAAGTTTTTTTCTTTTTAGGGGTAGCAAGGGAGACCACAGGAGTAGCAAGGGAGACCTGCAGGGGTTGCAGGGTTGACCCCTGGTGACATCTGAGTGACGTACCTGCAGGCAGACTTTTTAGTTGAATTTTCTGACTCAGACTTTCCTTAGTTTCGTTCAGGTAGGGAAATCCTGCTTTAGCATAGGGCAAGTAAGGCTTTCAACCATCCCAGCCCTGATTCACAAAAAGTACTACTTTTGCCGTTCAAAGTCGCTTTGCTCCTCAAAAATACACTTTGCACCACTCTGTGAATCAAGGCCAGTTCAACGTGTTTGTTGGCAGTGCAAAGTCACTTTGCACCGCGTTAAAGATTTTATGAATTAGGCCTTTAATTTCTAGCATGTCTTTTCCAGAGCCGCAATTAAAGGGCGTCACTGCCTGCTGCTGCCCTTTCAGCATGAGTACCAATCAACTATATATTTTCTTTGTCTATAAAAAGCACTGTGTGCTAGCTTCCGCAGTGTTAGGTTTACTGAAATGTCACCTGTGACTGTAGAACATGACTTTTAAAGCAATGTGAGCTAAGGAATGAAGCAGCCCAGGAGACAAAGGTAGGGTCGGAAGGCCACTGTAAAATGAAAAGAGGTCACTAGGATGATATGGCTGAGACAGTCACTTTGATCTGATCTCTCCATAGAACAAAAATAAAAAAAATAGAGAGCTACCAACAAAGTAAAACCCTCTAACTCGCATGAGTTCAGCCTTCGATTGAAAGCAAAGTATTACTATGACATCCCACTCCAAGGGTTCTGGTAACGTTAATAGTTACATGATAGGAAGTAAACCCTCCATGGAGCAGCTCAGTAAATCAGTGCACTGACGTTTTCTCGAAAACATAACGTATGTAAGTCGAGGATGGGCACACAGATAAAAATGCACTCATTAGAATATACAAAACATAGATATGATATGATATGATATGGTATTTGTAACGCGCCTATACACAAGTGTTTCAAGGCGCGACGAGGCAGGGAGGGGGGGAAACAAGGGGAAGACAGACAAACGATCCTACTAGGCCAGGTGTCATTCAGATCGCGCAAGTGCAGAGGTAAGGGGAAAAGGAGAAAGTGCAGGGGGAGGAGGTGGGGGGGAAAGTGCAGTACAAGGTAAGTAGCGTAATAAAATAATAAATAATAATAAAAGGGCCAGCTGGTGGCAAGTGCGAGGTAAGTGCTGAGCAAGTGCTGGGAAGGGGGCTGTAGGGATGCAGTGACAGTCCCACAGTGCAGGGGGAGCCAGGGAGGCAGTGCAAGTGGAGAGTGGCTGGGCCCTGGACCGAGGTCACAGAGTGGCCCAGATGCAGGTTTAGTGCAAACTTCAGTGGGGAGTTTAGCAGGTTTAGCAGGGGAGAGGGAGAGAGAAGGCAGAAGCGAAGAGGAAGGTTTTGAGGTGCTTCCGGAACCGGAGATGGTTCTCCTCAAGTTTCAGGGAGGCAGGAAGGCTGTTCCAGAGGGAGGCCCCTGCTGCGGAGAGAGATCTACCCCCAGCTCGTTGTTTCGAGAAGCGGCTGACCATGAGGGAGTTGGAGACGGATGAGCGAAGGGCTCGTGAAGGCAGATATTTAGGAAGAGAGAGTTGAAGGTATTGTGGCCCCAGGCCCCAGAAGGCATAGTGGACAATGCAGAGGGTTTTGAACTTAATCCTCGCAGCCACTGGGAGCCAGTGAAGAGATTTCAGTCCTGGAGAGATACGGTCCCTGGGCTTGAGGCCAAGGACAAGTCTCGCAGTTCTGTTCTGGATAAGTTGCAGAGGGCGGAGAGTGGAGGCAGGCAGATTGAGATAGAGGCTGTTACAGTAGTCCAGCCTTGAGAGAACCAGGGCTCGGGAGACAGTGAGCTTCTGGGGGAAGGAGAGGAAGGGAAGAATACCTCTGAGGAGGTGCAGCTGGTAGTGTGACTTCTTAGAGACGTCAGAAATATGAGGAGAGAAGGAGAGTGTGGAGTCGAAGATGACCCCGAGGTTTTTAGCTTTGCAGGTAGGGGCAGGAAGAGGGCCAAGGGAGGCCGGCCAGAGAGCTGCAGGAAAGGAGGGAGTGGGTGTGCCGATGAGTAGAATCTCAGTCTTACTGGCGTTAAGGCAGAGGTCGTTGGCGGCACACCATTCCTGGATAGCAGACAGACAGTCGGAGATGAGGGAAGGAGAGGAGGAGGCCGAGGGTAGCCTGAAAATGAGCTGGGTATCGTCCGCATAGCACTGAAAGTGGGGGCAGAGAGCGGCGATGCGGTGGGCAAGGAGTGCCAGATACTGATTGAAAAGCCAGGGAGAGAGGTTGGATCCCTGGGGGACACCACAGGTGGAGAAAAAGATGTCAGAGAGGAAGGAGCCCATTTGGACCTGGGAGGGTCGACCGGAAAGGAAAGAGGTCAGCCATGCCAGAGCCTGACCAGTGATACCCAGGTTATCACGGAGACGGTTGAGCAGGATGGCATGGTTGACAGTGTCAAAGGCAGAGGAGAGATCGAGCAGAATGAGAACACAGGGAGTGTTGGAATCGAGGTTCAGGAGCAGGTCCTCACGGATGTTCAGGAGAGCAGTTTCCGTGCTTCTGGCCGCTCTGAAGCCGGATTGATGGTCATGAAGATTACCAACATATTCAGCATGGAGGTTAAGCTGGGAGATGGCCAGTTTCTCCAGGAGCTTGCCCAGGAAGGGAGTAATGGAGATTGGGCGATAGTTGGCCGGGCAAGAGGGGTCGGAAGAGGGTTTCTTGAGGAGGGGGTGCACAAGGGAGTGCTTGAGGGGGGATGGGAAGACTCCAGAGGCGAATGAGTGGTTGCAAAAGTCAGCTAGGGCAGGAGCCAGGGAGTCGATGTGGTCCTTGATGGTTTTGGAGGAACAGGGGTGAACCTGTTTAGACGAGGTTTTCATAGATCGGACTTGTCTGGAAACCTCATCAGCAGAAAAAGGTGGAAAAGCAGAGAAGGAGGGCGGAGGGGCGGCTGCAAGAGAGCAAGAGGAAGAGCAGGGAAGAGAGGGAGGGAGGTGAGAGGAGGAGAGCGAGGACAGGATGTCCTGAGTTTTTGAGATGAAGTGCGAGGCCAGTGCAGTGCAGAGGGCCTGGGAGGGGACAGGAGAGGTAGAGACTGCAGCAGGGTTGGCCAGCTCCTTGCAGATTTTAAAGAGTTCGGCCGAGATGTTAGATGCCTCAGAGATGCGGGCTTGGATAAGGGCTCTCTTCTTGGTGAGAACGGAGAGCCGGTATTGCCTTTGGAGCAGGCGGCAGGCCAGTTTGTCAGAGGATGAACATGAAGCACGCCATTTCCTCTCTGCCACCCTGCACTTGCGTTTTAGGGTGACGAGATCCGAGTCATACCAGGAGTTACATTTGGCTTTGGGCTTCAGGCGGATTCTCATGACGGGGGCAAGGATATCGAGAGTATCAGATATAGAGGAATAGAGCATGGAGAGGGCTGCGTCAGGGTGGGAGTCAGCCGAGGGGGGAGAAGGGGCTGAGAAGGTAGCAGCGAAAGCCTCAGCTGACACGCGCTTCATGGGTCGGATGACCGAGAAGGTGGGTGGCAGTGAAGAGGGTGGCTTTGCCTGTGGGGTAGGGAGGGAGAGGTGGGAGGATAGGAGAAAGTGATCGCTCCAAGAGAGAGGAGTGGAGAGAGGGAGGGAGAGGGGAAGGTCAGAAGAGATCAGAGCATCAAGAGTGTGCCCTGCAGAGTAAGTAGGCCCAGACGGGAGAATAGAGAGTGAGAGAGAGTTGCAGAGTTCGCGGAAGAGACCGGTGGGGGGACAGGAGGCATCGAGGTGGATGTTGAAGTCACCGAGAAAGAGGAGTTGGGTGGTTGAGGACAGGAGTGAGGAGGAGAGGTCAGCCCACTCAGAGAGGAAGGAGGAAATTTGACCAGGTGGCCGATAGATAGTAGCCACGGTAAGGGAATGGCTAGGAGAGAGAGAAAGTCGGCAGACAAGACATTCAAAAGAGGAGTAGGTCTGCGTAGGAGTGACAGTGGCAGGAATCCACTCAGGGAAGATAAGGGCAACACCACCCCCTGAACGGTTGGGCCTGGGCACGGAGAGGATCTTGTAGCCGTCAGGTAGGAGTGTGTCAAAGCTGGTGGCAGAGCTGGCAGTGAACCAAGTCTCAGTGAGACCGAGGACGTCGAGGTCCAGTTCCTCAAGAAGGCGACAGATATCAGAGGAGTGCTTGATGGCAGAGCGAGAGTTTAGAGTGGCAATGTGGAGAAGGTTGCCATCCTTGAAAAACTTCCGGGGAGGGGTACAGATCAGAGGTACGCCCTGCGGAGGTGTTAGAGAAGGAGTTGAAGAGGGAGCAAGAGAAGGGGCAGGGAGGGAGGGGAGAGGCAAGGTAGCCGAGGACAGAGGAGGGGGGACAGCGGGAGCGGAGAGGAAGTTGATGAGGCATGGGAAGCGTCTATCAAAGAGGTGAAGGTTGGCCTGAGGGCCTTGGACCAAGACGGTCCCGTTAGTATAGACATTAATGATGGCTTTAGAGGAGTGGAAAGGGGCCAAGAGGACATCCCAACGGGTGCCACCATTTATGGGAGAGGTGGAGAAAGGAGAGAGCACAGCGACCATGTGAAGGGTCCATAGGTCAGGTGAAGGCACGAAAAAGAGAATGTCAGTGAGAGTTTCCTTGGAGCAGGCGCTCGTGTAGGTGTCAGCGATAGGGAGGCCTGGGTTGGAGACCAGGATGTCCTTTTTAAACTTTTTCCTACCGGATTTAGTGAGGAGAGCAGGATAGTCAATGGAGAAGCAGTTCGAGTAGATAGGCGAGATAGAGAGCACCATGGAGTAGGATGGGAGGCGGACGACACGGGTATGCAGACAGGAAGTGAGTGGAGGGCACTAGTTTACCACAATGCAGAGCAAACAGTAATGCGTAGTAGGTCAGGGCCACCTAAGTTTGAGAATCCTGCGAGGGGAGAAAAACACCCTAGTTTACCACAATGCAGAGCAAACAATAATGCGTTATAGGTCAGGGCCACCTAAGTTTGAGAATCCTGCGAGGGGAGAAAAACACCCTAGTTTACCACAATGCAGAGCAAACAGTAATGCGTTATAGGTCAGGGCCACCTAAGTTTGAGAATCCTGCGAGGGGAGAAAAACACCCTAGTTTACCACAATGCAGAGCAAGCAATAATGCGTTATAGGTCAGGGCCACCTAAGTTTGAGAATCCTGCGAGGGGAGAAAAACACCCTAGTTTACCACACTGCAGAGCAAACAGTAATGCGTTATAGGTCAGGGCCACCTAAGTTTGAGAATCCTGCGAGGGGAGAAAAACACCCTAGTTTACCACAATGCAGAGCAAACAATAATGCGTTATAGGTCAGGGCCACCTAAGTTTGAGAATCCTGCGAGGGGAGAAAAACACCCTATTTTACCACAATGCAGAGCAAACAGTAATGCGTTATAGGTCAGGGCCACCTAAGTTTGAGAATCCTGCGAGGGGAGAAAAACACCCTAGTTTGCCACAATGCAGAGCAAACAATAATGCGTTATAGGTCAGGGCCACCTAAGTTTGAGAATCCTGCGAGGGGAGAAAAACACCCTAGTTTACCACAATGCAGAGCAAACAGTAATGCGTTATAGGTCAGGGCCACCTAAGTTTGAGAATCCTGCGAGGGGAGAAAAACACCCTAGTTTACCACAATGCAGAGCAAACAATAATGCGTTATAGGTCAGGGCCACCTAAGTTTGAGAATCCTGCGAGGGGAGAAAAACACCCTAGTTTACCAAACAATTGGAATAGGGGGGGGGGCGAGGCATCATGTGGATGAGGTGAGCAAGGTGAGGAGGGGGGGGCCAGAGAGCGGAGAGCAGGTGGAACTGGCGCCTGGCGTCCCCTGCGGACACCTGCAGACACACAAGGGAGCCGCAGTTGTAGGAGCCGCCCTTTGCCTAAGGGGCCCTTGGCCTAGGGGGCTGCCGGGCAGGGGGGCTGCCCAGAGGGAGTGGGATAAAAAGCAGAGGGAGAGGAAGGGGAGGGGGGGTGTGGGCGGGAAGGGAGGCGGGAATGGAGAGGGGAGAAGGAGGACCAGGAAGTGAGGGGGAGGGAGGGGGCAGGGGGCAGCACACAGACGCGCACGGAGCGCTGGCAGCAAGAAAACAAAAACGATTCAAAAAAATAATATAACTGGAGGCTTAACTGGAGCCCAACGGGGCTCGGGAGGCAGCCTCAGCAGCAAGCCACACGGGGCTACGGCGACCGCTCCAACCCGCTCAGGCTCAACAAGGAAGCGAGCGTGGTGAGCGGTCGAGCCGTAGTCCCGGAGCGGCTGCAAGGACAGCCAATCAGAGGGGGGGGGAGGGCGGGAAGAGAGGCGGGAATGGAGAGGGGAGAAGGAGGACCAGGAAGTGAGGGGGAAGGAGGGGGCAGGGGGCAGCACACAGACGCGCACGGAGCGCTGGCAGCAAGAAAACAAAAACGATTAAAAAAATAATATAACTGGAGGCTTAACTGGAGCCCAACGGGGCTCGGGAGGCAGCCTCAGCAGCAAGCCACACGGGGCTACGGCGACCGCTCCAACCCGCTCAGGCTCAACAAGGAAGCGAGCGTGGTGAGCGGTCGAGCCGTAGTCCCGGAGCGGCTGCAAGGACAGCCAATCAGAGGGGGGGGGTGGGCGGGAAGGGAGGCGGGAATGGAGAGGGGAGAAGGAGGACCAGGAAGTGAGGGGGAGGGAGGGGGCAGGGGGAGCACACAGACGCGCACGGAGCGCTGGCAGCAAGAAAACAAAAACGATTCAAAAAAATAATATAACTGGAGGCTTAACTGGAGCCCAACGGGGCTCGGGAGGCAGCCTCAGCAGCAAGCCACACGGGGCTACGGCGACCGCTCCAACCCGCTCAGGCTCAACAAGGAAGCGAGCGTGGTGAGCGGTCGAGCCGTAGTCCCGGAGCGGCTGCAAGGACAGCCAATCAGAGGGGGGGGTGGGCGGGAAGGGAGGCGGGAATGGAGAGGGGAGAAGGAGGACCAGGAAGTGAGGGGGAGGGAGGGGGCAGGGGGCAGCACACAGACGCGCACGGAGCGCTGGCAGCAAGAAAACAAAAACGATTAAAAAAAATAATATAACTGGAGGCTTAACTGGAGCCCAACGGGGCTCGGGAGGCAGCCTCAGCAGCAAGCCACACGGGGCTACGGCGACCGCTCCAACCCGCTCAGGCTCAACAAGGAAGCGAGCGTGGTGAGCGGTCGAGCCATAGTCCCGGAGCGGCTGCAAGGACAGCCAATCAGAGGGGGGGGTGGGCGGGAAGGGAGGCGGGAATGGAGAGGGGAGAAGGAGGACCAGGAAGTGAGGGGGAGGAAGGGGGCAGGGGGCAGCACACAGACGCGCACGGAGCGCTGGCAGCAAGAAAACAAAAACGATTCAAAAAAATAATATAACTGGAGGCTTAACTGGAGCCCAACGGGGCTCGGGAGGCAGCCTCAGCAGCAAGCCACACGGGGCTACGGCGACCGCTCCAACACGCTCAGGCTCAACAAGGAAGCGAGCGTGGTGAGCGGTCGAGCCGTAGTCCCGGAGCGGCTGCAAGGACAGCCAATCAGAGGGGGGGGTGGGCGGGAAGGGAGGCGGGAATGGAGAGGGGAGAAGGAGGACCAGGAAGTGAGGGAGAGGGAGGGGGCAGGGGGCAGCACACAGACGCACACGGAGCGCTGGCAGCAAGAAAACAAAAACGATTCAAAAAAATAATATAACTGGAGGCTTAACTGGAGCCCAACGGGGCTCGGGAGGCAGCCTCAGCAGTAAGCCACACGGGGCTACGGCGACCGCTCCAACCCGCTCAGGCTCAACAAGGCAAGGACAGCCAATCAGAGGGGGGGGTTGCAACCATTTTGTTTTAAAGTTGGAGAAATCGGAACACCAGGGTCCCCAAATGTATAATGCTGACATATTAATACACGCTACTGCAAATCTTTGTCTGATATTTATCTCTGCAAGCTGAAATGGCACACGTATTTTCGGCTGATCAACTCTTTCAGACTTAATTCCTGAAAGCCCAATACTCCATTGTCCGACGAGTACTACACAACATGTTAAACGTGAATGTTTTAAATTGCCCATGAATATCACCCTTATCGATGTTATCGCTGTTTGGGAGATTTAGAGATTTAGGGTGGTGTGGTGAAGTTGAAAAGCTCAGCAAAGCCCCCACTGGGAGCACGAAGGCGTTCACACGTGAAACACTGTTCAACTCAATGCTCACAGTTTCATAGCAAGCAGAGTCCAATTCTTGCCCTAGTCCAGAGGCGAATTCGACACAATGAATATCAACACAAGAAACACTGCCACGCAATGAATGTAAATAGTAACTATTTAAGTAGTGGTTTCCTTGAAAACGTAGCGTGATTTTATTGTGACAGTGGTTCACCACGGCCAGAAAGTAAAAAAAAAAACAACCCCATTCGACGTTGGAAACATTTATGGGACCAATTTTATATTTTTGCTTCCATGGCCAGATTGGCCCCCTTCACTGTATTTTTCGCATGACTATCCGAGTTTCAAAATATATGTTACATTTTATATGACTGGTACCCACTTTTGAGGACTCAGAGGCCCCTCCGACTGCCACACCACGAATAACAGTCCCCCTGCAATTTGATCCAGGGGCGTGTGATATGATATGGTGTGATATGATATGATAAGTCATTTATAGCACGCCTGTACACAAGTGTTTCTAGGCGTGACAAAACAAGGGAGGGAAGACAGAGGGAGGACAGAACAAACGATCTTACTAGGCCTCGTCTCGTTCAGATCGTGCAAGTGCAGTAACGCAAAGTGCAGGGGGGAGGGAAAGGGGAAGTGCCAGGAGGAGTGGAGGGGGAAGTGCAATCAGGGCAGCATTGCTCTGAGTAATTGCAGCAAGGGCAGCGCCGCTCTGGGTAAGTGCAAGGAGGCAGGGGACTGTAGAGTTCTAGTTACAGCCCCTAAGTGTGCGGTAGACCCGGAAGAAGTGCAGGGTCTACTGGTCGTGGTAGCCTGGTACCCTTTGAAACTCTGAGGGTAGCCAGGCAACCAGTAAGCCCAGCAGGCAGGTAGGTCAGCAGAGGAGAGAGAGAGAAAGCAGAAGCAAAAAGGAACGTCTTGAGCAGCTTCTGGAACTTCAGGTGGTCTGGCTCAAGTTTGAGAGGGGCAGGGAGGCCATCCCAGAGGTAGGCACCTGCAGAGAAGAGAGATTTACTCCCCTCCCCCCAACCCCACTCTGTGCCTGGAGAAGCGCCTGACCCTCAGAGTGTTGGAGGTGGCTGAGCGAAGGGATCGAGAAGGAAGGTGTTTAGGAAGAGAAAGTTGGATGTAGTGTGTGCCACAAACACAACAGAGTGAAATCTCTGGGCAATAGCCCTTGTCATATATAGATGTTGTTTTTCTGTAAAATAGGCAAATACTGCCTCCGTGTAAAGCAAGCAAACAGGTCGTTAGAATGATGAAATCAACCTGTTGGCTACACAGTGGCTGGTCACATAGCCTACCACTTAGTATTCTCTGGTCACTCAGTCACTCACTGAGTGGCCACCACTTCAGCCACTACCTCTCCCCTTTCTCGACTTCAGTTCTTTACTTACTTATTTGTTTTAATTGTTTTTGTGTCTGATGTGATTGATGCAGTCTATGTCACTTCTTTGATGAGTATAGAGCACAGCACGCCGGCCCGTGTCCACACAATCTTTTCTAGTCGAGTAGGCCCAGTGCTTTTTGTAGCTCGTCGTCGCGCTTACACCCTCCCCCTCCTCCCTAATCTCAATACTAGATCCGGGCACTGTGGCCACTGGCCACACCCAGCAGCACTAGCTGCAATCAAAATGCACATGAGCAGAAGCAATTAGCAAAAGACAGAGGCCCAGCCAGGCAATGTCCCCTATCTTGTCTTGGTGAGGTGAAAAAAAAGGAACATGAACGTGCGAGCCGGGTTGTTGATAGTGCCACAACAGCTGGTGCTGAGGGCAGGGCCTCCTGTGTTGCTATTGTTACTTTTAAACTTTGAAGTAACTTCAAGTGTTAAATGTAACAATTTCTCACCACTTCCCTCCTGGGCCGAAAACACTGAGTTGAAAGGGAGCCACGCAGTCAGCTGCAGTAGCCCTCCACAGTGTGAAAAAGAAGTTGATAAAACGCATGCACATGGGAGTAAAAGTGTGTAGTGTATGTTTACAGACAGTTTAAATTCAGCCCATCTTATAGCTTAAAAAACTAGCCCACATGAAGATGAATTTCATTTGGCCGGGCGGCTGAAACGTCCAAGTGGCCAGTCCACCTCTACCAGTCACCCACCTACTCACATACTTCGGAGACAAATGTTGTTAGGCCTCCACAGCTTCATTGCCGCGTTTTTTAAATTCTCTAAAACTCCTCTGGTATTGCTTTGGGATTTTGCAAAATTCGCTGAAGTTGGCCACTTTCATTGTAGAACAAAATGGACCTATCATTCTATCAAATGCCAACTTATTGATGACACTGGTGCCCTAAATTAGTTAGTGGCAACTCAGGGCTACAACCCACAATTTTTCTTCCACCTCCTGGAGCTGAAAGGCTAATTGCAATGCTTAAAACAACTCAAAAAAGTATACCCTCACTGTATATGGCTGGTCAAATTCCTTGGGGATGTGGTTCCTATTCTTTCCTTGGGTGCCATGGCTTGAAACACTTCCTCCTTAAAGAAATCTGTTTATAGGTCTACTTTTTGTTTAAAGCTCCAACTTGCACAGTTCTAGCATCACTAGAACATTCTGTTTCTTTTCTGCTAGAGCTGCCTCCTTTCCTTTCAGCAGGAGGTTTCATCAGCCAGGTGGCCCCATTGAGAATACCCTGGGGCCTGTTTTGACTCAGGCCTAACTGAAACTTGGGACCTTACTGAAATTCAGGATCTATGGGAAACCACACTATCCACCCCTTGCAAAAAATAACTGGAACATAACTCACTGTCACTGTCCCCATGTACTACCACCCACCACCCACCGGAATGTGTATCTGGCTTTGGGACCAAGGGGCACAGGATTTGAATCCTTTTATGGAATCCATGTTCAGAGCCATCACTACAAAATTACCTGTCCGTATTTGCAACATTGCCTGCACACTTCTTTTATTTTGGCTGACTATGTTATTTATTATTTTTTTTTAATGTTTTTATTGGCATTTGTAGATAAACATAGAGCATTTAAACACAGGTTATTATTTTCATAACATCTGGTGTTGTCTTATTTCTGCCTTGTAATTAGGACTTAAACATTAAACAACAATTAACTGTAACTGTAACTGTTCTCCAATCTTATTATTATTGTTTCTCTCTCGCCTTTTACTTAGTAGCCTTTAGTGAGATGCGGGTTCAATGTCTTGGGGGATTCTTGTTGCTGGGGGGGGGTATAGTCTTTGTCTTTGTGGCAATGTTCCTGGTATATGGTGAATGGTTGTTATCTGGCTCAGGGGGGCTGATAGTTTGTCGAGAAGATCATATCTCTCAGTAGGGCTTTCCAGGACTCTAGTTTCCCTGCCTCTCAGGCTTTGGTTTCTGCGGCAGACCATCTCTCCATCTCTTTGGTCCAGATTTCGTGCCTTGGGCCTCCGGGTGATTTCCAAGCCATTGCGATCGCTCGCTTCGCAAGGATGCATGCCATGTCCATTAGCTTAACTATATGTTTGATTTTGCTCAGCCGGGAGTCTGTTTGTTGGCTGACTATGTTATAGCCGAGGGATGTGCTAGATCCAAACCGCTGCCCACCAGTGTGCTAGTGCTCTGCAGGAGACAGGGCTGAGTGGTGGATAAAACTCGTACTCAGTCTCATTACTAATAAACCATTAGTGGTTTCAGTCATAAATGTGATACAGGCACAACCCAACAGGTATAACTTTTTCATTCTTTTGGTAAAGTGGAGCGAGGGCGTCGATAAACTTCAGGAGTGGTGTGAGCTAGCAAAAATGCACCACAACAATAATAGTTCAGTGATAACAAAATAGAGAAAATCTATATTCAAGATTCTGTACAAAATAGGAGATTTTAATTAAACTTAAACTATAATAACACTTATAAAGTACTAGTAACCCACCTGTGTATGAGAAAACACACAATATGCAGAGTTCCGTATGATAGATGGCACTTTTGGTCTGAAGAGAGGGGTAGCTAGGCAATAATCTCTAATGCAATGTCCATTTGTAAAGTATAGGTCTTTAAAAGGGTATGTGAGGTGTCTTCAACGTCACCAGGGTTCTCAAAATCTAGGGTTATCTTCTTCTTGGGACACTTGACTGCATTGAAATAGGCTTCTTAGTGCTTTCTGGTGGGTTGAGACCAGGTCAAGAGGTTGTTGAACCAGGCTTCTTAATGGGCTGCATCAGGTTTGAGATGGTTTGAGGTGGTGCTGTGAGAGGGTCAAGTTAGCTTCAAGGTGGATTATGCCAGCGCTCCCACTACGGTGAGTCATCATCATCGTCATTGAGATGGTTTGAGCCAGGGCTCCCAATGGGTCGTCTTGGCATCGTAATGGTTTGAGATTGTGTTCTCAGCATGTCAAGTTGTTGTAGAAACAGTTGAATCAGTGCTCCAAGCAGGTCGAGTCGATGTTGAGATGTATTGAGTCATTTGCTTTCTATGGGAGTACTCAGCCTTGAGAAGGCTCAAATTGCTTAAACTGCCAAAGGCAGGTCCTATGTTCCTGTTGCAGCTCCAGTTAGTGGTCCCAGTGGGCAGAGTCAGCATCAAGATGGATTGAGTTGCTGCTCCGAACCGGGCCATGTTGGCATTGAGACATGTTGAGTTTGTGCTCTCAGCAGGTCGGGTGAGTCAGCAGTGAGACTGGTTGAGTCCGTTGCTTCCAATAAGTTGAGCTGGTGTTGAGAACGCTCAAAAAGCTTGGAAAGCTAAATGCACCTCCGTTTGGTCCAGCATCTAAAAAATGACTACAAACCAATTAAGTCAGCTTCCAAGTGGTTCAAGGCTGAAAATCGGGCCAGAGAAGGCCCTTTTCTCTTTTGTTGCTGACATAACCCTGTCCAGGGTCTCCAGGATAAGGTAAATCATTTTTTGTCCTTTCAAGCCATGACAGTTGCCAAAATTCACTTGCAGAGGCTCACACCTCCCATTAGCAGGATCCTGGTTACCACTATTAGAGCAGCAGCAGGCCTTAGCAAACAGAAATTCACCCCAAATGGTCCCCTGGAGTGGATAAGCAGAGGATCTTGTTCCCTGCGTGGAGTACATATCTTCACCTCTAAGAGTGCAGACTTTTGGCAGATTGAACCTTAATGAAGTTCCAGGTGAAAACATCTCCTTCTGATATCCAAAGATGATTCAAGATGGGGCCCCTAAGCTGGGGATTCATCCCCTTATAAAGGCAGTGCGCCACAGTGAATTGGTAAATGCCAAGCCTTCTGTAAGGGTAACATCCTGGCTACTGTGTTTTGCAAAGGTAGCAGGCGCCCCTCTCTCGAAAGAACAGACTTGATAACCTGTTCAGTGGTTATTAACCACTTGAGAGTTCGCAGCCACTGCTTTTACTCACTGTGCCTTTCACAGATGGGAAATATCCATTTGCATATCAGTCTTTGTCCTGCCCAGGGGCAGTCCAGCACCGAAATGCAATGGCAATTCCAACCTGAACGAGAGTACCACCAGCAACCCCATACACGTGTTTCACCCTTGTTGGGGATCATCAGTGAGGTGAAGCTGATGCCTCTCTAAGCACAGTGAGAGGGAGACCACGTCTGGTTGCCCCCAGGAGACCTAGGGTTACCAACTCCAGGTTCCTTGAAAAATAGTTTTGCAAAGGTAGCGGGCGCCCCTCTCTCGAAAGAACAGACTTGATAACCTGTTCAGTGGTTATTAACCACTTGAGAGTTCGCAGCCACTGCTTTTACTCACTGTGCCTTTCACAGATGGGAACTATCCATTTGCATATCAGTCTTTGTCCTGCTCAGGGGCAGTCCAGCACCGAAATGCAATGGCAATTCCAACCTGAACGAGAGTACCACCAGCAACCCCATACACGTGTTTCACCCTTGTTGGGGATCATCAGTGAGGTGAAGCTGATGCCTCTCTAAGCACAGTGAGAGGGAGACCACGTCTGGTTGCCCCCAGGAGACCTAGGGTTACCAATCCCAGGTTCCTTGAAAAATAGTTTTGCAAAGGTAGCGGGCGCCCCTCTCTTGAAAGAACAGACTTGATAACCTGTTCAGTGGTTATTAACCACTTGAGAGTTCGCAGCCACTGCTTTTACTCACTGTGCCTTTCACAGATGGGAAATATCCATTTGCATATCAGTCTTTGTCCTGCCCAGGGGCAGTCCAGCACCGAAATGCAATGGCAATTCCAACCTGAACGAGAGTACCACCAGCAACCCCAAACACGTGTTTCACCCTTGTTGGGGATCATCAGTGAGGTGAAGCTGATGCCTCTCTAAGCACAGTGAGAGGGAGACCACGTCTGGTTGCCCCCAGGAGACCTAGGGTTACCAATCCCAGGTTCCTTGAAAAATAGTTTTGCAAAGGTAGCGGGCGCCCCTCTCTCGAAAGAACAGACTTGATAACCTGTTCAGTGGTTATTAACCACTTGAGAGTTCGCAGCCACTGCTTTTACTCACTGTGCCTTTCACAGATGGGAAATATCCATTTGCATATCAGTCTTTGTCCTGCCCAGGGGCAGTCCAGCACCGAAATGCAATGGCAATTCCAACCTGAACGAGAGTACCACCAGCAACCCCATACACGTGTTTCACCCTTGTTGGGGATCATCAGTGAGGTGAAGCTGATGCCTCTCTAAGCACAGTGAGAGGGAGACCACGTCTGGTTGCCCCCAGGAGACCTAGGGTTACCAATCCCAGGTTCCTTGAAAAATAGTTTTGCAAAGGTAGCGGGCGCCCCTCTCTTGAAAGAACAGACTTGATAACCTGTTCAGTGGTTATTAACCACTTGAGAGTTCGCAGCCACTGCTTTTACTCACTGTGCCTTTCACAGATGGGAAATATCCATTTGCATATCAGTCTTTGTCCTGCCCAGGGGCAGTCCAGCACCGAAATGCAATGGCAATTCCAACCTGAACGAGAGTACCACCAGCAACCCCATACACGTGTTTCACCCTTGGTGGGGATCATCAGTGAGGTGAAGCTGATGCCTCTCTAAGCACAGTGAGAGGGAGACCACGTCTGGTTGCCCCCAGGAGACCTAGGGTTACCAATCCCTGGTTCCTTGAAAAATAGTTTTGCAAAGGTAGCGGGCGCCCCTCTCTCGAAAGAACAGACTTGATAACCTGTTCAGTGATTATTAACCACTTGAGAGTTCGCAGCCACTGCTTTTACTCACTGTGTGTTTCACACATGGGAAATATCCATTTGCATATCAGTCTTTGTCCTGCCCAGGGGCAGTCCAGCACCGAAATGCAATGGCAATTCCAACCTGAACGAGAGTACCACCAGCAACCCCATACACGTGTTTCACCCTTGTTGGGGCTCATCAGTGAGATGAAGCTGATGCCTCTCTAAGCACAGTGAGAGGGAGACCATGTCTGGTTGCCCCCAGGAGACCTAGGGTTACCAATTCCAGGTTCCTTGAAAAATAGTTTTGCAAAGGTAGCGGGCGCCCCTCTCTCGAAAGAACAGACTTGATAACCTGTTCAGTGGTTATTAACCACTTGAGAGTTCGCAGCCACTGCTTTTACTCACTGTGCCTTTCACAGATGGGAAATATCCATTTGCATATCAGTCTTTGTCCTGCCCAGGGGCAGTCCAGCACCGAAATGCAATGGCAATTCCAACCTGAACGAGAGTACCACCAGCAACCCCATACACGTGTTTCACCCTTGTCGGGGATCATCAGTGAGGTGAAGCTGATGCCTCTCTAAGCACAGTGAGAGGGAGACCACGTCTGGTTGCCCCCAGGAGACCTAGGGTTACCTTAGCTTAGAGAGGCTCAGCTTCACCTCACTGATGATGCCCAACAAGGCTGAAACATGTGTATGGGGTTGCTGATGGTACTCTTGTTCAGAGAGGAATTGCCATAGCATTTCGGTGCTGGAATGCCCTTGTGGGCGGGACAAAGACTGATATGCAAATGGATATTTTCCATCTGTGAAGATACAGTGAGCAAAAAGCAATGGCTGCGAACTCTCAATGTGGTTAATAACCACTGAACAGGTTATCATGCCTTGTTCTTTCGAGAGAGGGGCGCCTGCAACCTTTTTTGTATTTTTGAAAGTTACTTGGGGTTGGTCACCCTAGGTTACCTGGGGCAACCAGACGTGGACTCCCTGCTCACTGTGCTTAGAGAGGCTCAGCTACACCTCACTGATGATGCCCAACAAGGCTGAAACACGTGTATGGGGTTGCTGATGGTACTCTTGTTCAGAGAGGAATTGCCAGAGCATTTCGGTGCTGGACTGCCCTTGTGGGTGGGACAAAGACTGATATGCAAATGGATATTTCCCATCTGTGAAGATACAGTGAGCAAAAAGCAATGACTGCGAACTCTCAATGTGGTTAATAACCACTGAACAGGTTATCATGCCTTGTTCTTTCGAGAGAGGGGCGCCTGCTACCTTTTTTTGTATTTTTGAAAGTTACTTGGGGTTGGTCACCCTAGGTTACCTGGGGGCAACCAGACGTGGACTCCCTGCTCACTGTGCTTAGAGAGGCTCAGCTTCACCTCACTGATGATGCCCAACAAGGCTGAAACATGTGTATGGGGTTGCTGATGGTACTCTTGTTCAGAGAGGAATTGCCATAGCATTTCGGTGCTGGACTGCCCATGCGGGCGGGACAAAGACTGATATGCAAATGAATATTTCCCATCTGTGAAAGGTACAGTGAGCAAAAAGCGTGTGCTGCAAACTCTCATCTCAGAACAGGTTATCATGCCATGTTCTTTCTGGAGAGGAGCGCCTGCTATCTTTTTTGAAGTAACCTCCTCATGTTTGGTGTCGAGACCCTACCCTTAATAAAGCCACTTGGTTCTGATATATCAACCTTGGTAAAATCTTCTACAGCCTGTTGACAATATTTTACTGTCTGAATTTATCAAGCTGATAGGCCTATAGTTTTCCAGGTCTAGGGGCATATGTTAGGATTAACAGATAGGTGGGGATATATACAGTATGGGAAGCATTTAAGAGTGTGATGCGTGGGGTGGCCATGAAGGTGACTGGGATAAGGAGGATAAAGGATGAAGAGGTGAGGCAGCTTCAAATATCGATAAAGACTTTGGAGAAAGACATAATGAAATACCCTAATGCAGAGAAGTCCAGGAAATTAATTAGGGTTAAATATGATTTAAACAAGGTTCTTAGTGAGAAGGCAGAATTTAATTTATTCAGATCTAAATGTAGGTACTTTGAAGGAGGAGACAAATGTGGAAGACTTCTAGCTCATAGATTGAGGGTAAGAGACTCAAATAGGACAATAGGTGCAATTAAAACTGAAAATGGTGTGACTAGAGATCCAAATGAGATAAACAAAGTTTTCAAGCAATTCTATAAGAACCCATATAGTTTTTATTTTATTTTTATTTTATTTTATTTGTTTAGTTTTAAAAAACTTTACACATTTTTTGCTAAAATTACATGGAATTACAAAAATTACAAATAACTACATAACATTTTACACATTATTTCCTAAAATCCATTAATAAAGCACAACATACTTTCTAAAAATTCTGATGTATACACTTTTGCATGCATACACAACATCGGTAAAACTTCATAATTGGTTGTGTCAATTACAGTACTCTGTTGTTAAAATTCTATGATCTTTACATTTTTAGGAGACCATTTTAATTAAACTGGATTCAGCTTCACTCGATTTCTGTTTTCAACTTGTCGTCTTTCCCTTTGTATTGGGTCAACTAATTAACATTCATCAACGCATTTTTATCAAATTTCTTATTTTCAAGCTTTTTTTTTATACACTTCCACAGTTGGTATAAACTTATATGGACTGCCTGCAGATCAGTGTTCAAGCAGAATGCCCAAAAGGCATTGCTTTTAATGGAATCGTAGTTATGTACTAAATGTCCTAAATTTGTTATATATTCGGTACTCAATTCGGGGCATTGTAGAAAAATATGTTGTGGGGATTCCAGAATGTTTGGTGTTTTGGATATTCTGCATGTTCTTTTCCTCATGTGGGATTTTTTGTTGTGCCCCCATCATTCTCAATAATGGAAGTTGATGGGTTCTCATCCTTAATCGGAAATATCTGACTACTGGGTTTGGGCACCTTTTTAAGTACGTTTCTGGTTGTAAATATTTTTGCACTATCCCGGAGACAATAGAATAATTCTTTAGTTGTTCTAAATGTTCGTAGTTTTTAGTCCAAAAAACTTTGCTCTTATTTATATATATCTGTTTCAGCATTACGTATGCAGTCTTTTTATGATACAACGGGTGCCATTGAATTGTGTTAAATACAGTATCGCTTATGTTTTCGAATACTTCATTCCTTCTGGATCTATCATCTAATAGGCCCAGCAGTTTAAATTGGGGGATGAGTGGATTTTTATATGTTATGATCTACTCTTTATCCATATCATACTTTTTAAAGATGTTAATCCTAGTTCTAGGTGGATGTATTGTATTGGTGTAATTGGACTCAATTTAAGAAGTATTCTCCAGAGCCGGCCTTTCAATACATCCAACCAATCTAGTTTTTCCATTGCAAGAGCCTCCAGCCCATATAAGTTCGTCGGGCTAAAGCATTGCTTATATAGAATTTTGATTCCTTCTATTGAGAACCCAGCCGTTTCTCTTGCAAATTTTGCTATTAGCTCTATTAGTTTTTTTGCTTGTATTTGTTTATTTTCAATTATATTTTTGTAACCTCTGTCGTTGCTCATATCTAAACCAAGATACGGATAAGATTTCACATATTCTATTGTTCCTAATTCTGTGACAATATCTGGATGGGAGACTTTTTTTGTGGAAAAAGCCCTGATTTTGGTTTTTCCCATGTTCATCTTTAGTTTATTTTCTTTTGCATATTTAATAAGTGTTGTGAACATTTCTTTGATCCCAAGATATGTATAGTTCATTAACACAAGTTTGTCGGCATGGATTAAACATGGTATAGCTTTCCCTCCTCGTTTCGGGCAACAACCATGCACAGGTACAAGCCAGTCTGGAATATCTGCCATATATAAGTTATAGAGTAGCGCACCTATCGGACATCCTTGTCGCACCCCACATGATATATCGATAGGGGCTGTTGTACTGCCATCTATGTCTAGTCGTACTCGAGCTTGTGTGCCTTGATGTAGTTGTTCTACGATCGTTATCAACCAGTTAGGGCATCCCCATTTCCATATTTTATTCCACAATCTTTTGCGATCTACGCTATCAAATGCGGCATAAATATATCACATGTACGTAATTTTACGAGTGACTGGGTATCTTTTGTTATATGTTTGAAACCTCTAGTATTCCAGCTGGCAATCCGCAGTGGTCACTTTGAGATCATCTGTTTGTTTCTTTCTGGGATTGTCTTGTTTATTGTGTTCCAGGTGACAGCTTGGTAACATGGGGTTGTCGTGACATTTTTTATTTTTCGTCTGTCGTTATGCTTTTGATCATTGTTGAACATTTTAGACACTGTACGTTGTAGTCCTTCTCTATACAAGTTATCCCAAAGCAGTGATACTGCGGTATATGAAGTGTAGCAAATTATTACCCAGTTTGTGTCACTGTCGAGGTCAGGCAACTATATCTGTGCCATGTCGCTGCTTTGTATCATCCGTACACCTGGGATGGATGACCATAGTAGAACTAGGGCTGAATGATTTAGGAATGGGCTTTCATTAGTTGTATTAACTTCATCTAGTCGAACGGCCAGACTAAATTTCATATTCTCATTATTTTTTGTGTTATCTTCCATTCATTTTGTCCTCTCTCTTGTATATTGAGGTCTTGATACCATGTTTCGCTTTCTTTCTGCTTTAGTATCTTGGTTGGTCATTCCCAAAAGTGTGTGTGTTCTGTTGGCCCATCTAACTTTAGTTACATAGTCTTCCAATGGTATTTTCTGTCCAACTGCTAATTCTTCCTTATTTTCTTGTTTTTCTTTGTTCGTCTCATTATTGTGCCCCTTATTATTTATGATTCCTATCTTTGATGTCTTGCTACAAAGGGTTTGGGTACTTGTCTTTACGTTTTGTATTTGTATCCAATTGCCTAAGGGGCCATTCAGACACACTGTTCTCATGGTGCCGTCGGGTTGACAATAGGAGATTACTCTATGTGTCTTACTTTTGCTGTCCTCTATGTGAGGTTTTTCCTGGGTGTAGGCTGTCTTTTTTGTTATTAGCTCATGTTGTTGTGTTATTTGACCTTGTGGGTCATTTTTTGCTCTAATAGAGATTGATGTTGCTTCCATCATTGAAATTTCGGTGCACGATGCGCTGATTGTGTCTTCTTCGGATCTCGTGGCAATGTTCACTGAGTCTTGTATTTCCCAGGAGTTATTTGAGTCATCTAGCTGAGTTATTTTATCATCTGAGATTTTACGCCCGTATTGCTTTTTACTGTGAAAAAACACCTAGTGACATGGGGTGTATGGACAGATTCTTTGAAGCATCAAAAATAAATAAAGTGACAGAAGAGGAAAAAGAGTTCCTAGACTCAGAAATTTCCGTGGATGAGGTCAAGAGAGCAGTTTGGAGTCTGAATCTGGGGAAGAGTCCAGGACCGGATGGGTTGCCATTGGAATTTTACTGTGCAGTGCCAGAAGTCGTTTTAAATCAGACGAAGGACATGTTTATCAATGGCAAATCACACGGTTTTCTACCACCCTGGCTCTGTCATGCAACAATATCCCTTTTACATAAACCAGATCGTTCAGAACATCAAAGAGTTTTTAGAAATTACCAGTCTGGTGTGACCTCCTCATTCTCCTTTGAATTACTGTTTTAGAGAAAGCCCTGTTAGGGATATTTCCTTCCCTCACTGGAAGGTGAAAAACCTACTCAGAGGGACCAAAGGGGAGCTTCATGGGTTGGACCCAAATGGTATGCTTTTGGTAAAAACTAGCCCAAGACGTCTGATCACATACAGCCCTGACAGTTGAATGAGTCACTAGACACCAAGCTGACAATACAATGACACCAAGTGGTTTTGGTCAGTATAATTGTATAATCCCATAGACCACCATATTAAACCAGATGTGAGTTACATTTATTAATCTGCCACCATATTTTGGGGTACATGTTTATATATCATTTGGATCAGGGTTGCCCAGGATTAGTAGCAGCCCCTGGCAGTTGGAACTTTGGCGTCCAGCAAACAGACTGCAGTAAAGAACACATAACTCCATAACTGTCATATTGCTAAAATACAAGGCAGATGCAAGGGGGTCAGTAGACATCCCCAGCTAATATACATGTTTGCACTTTACGTTTTAGTCCAAAGCATTATGAAAGTGAGGCCTGATTAGCAGGTCTGACTTTCTGATATGGAATTACGAGCATAATGTCTCCTCCTCTTTTGTGAGGGATGAGCAATGAAGTTCCCAGCACTTATTCAATTTCGGATGGTGTGCACTCAATAATGCCACCCCGAACACTGTGGCTACTCCAAGCAGGCCACAGAGAAGGTGCTTGTGATCCTGCCATCGTGTTGTGAAAAACAACCAACCCTCCTGAATACAAAAGCAAGGAATATGGCATTTTATTTCTTACAAAAAGACATTCTAAAGCACAAAATTGTATTAATAGTTGCATTTTTGCATCACATTTTTAGTGTGAGGAAGTACTAGCATGTAGGGGAGACAGTCAGGGCCTGGGGTGCTGGATCAGGAAGCAGGTGGTGAAGGTTGAGGGGTATGTGGTCTCCTGGTATAGATCCTGCTGTGGGGTGGCAAGTAACAGGGGTTCAATGTCATTGTCTGGTACATACGAATTACTATATGCACTTGTCCATGATGACTTATTGTGTTATGTGTTTGGTTTGGTTTGCTGTTGAATGTTGCAATTGTGTTCAATAAACGCAGCCTTATATTTTCCAAAGAAAGATGTGTGTGTGTGTGTGTGGTGTGTGTGTGTGTGAGTGTGTGTGTGTTTGTGTGTGTCTCCTTGGCAGTCCATGACCTCTGCGCTGCCCATCTATTAAAACATGAGTGAGGCTTTTTTGGAACAGATTTTACTGAAAACGGAATCACTTCCAGGGTCACCTAACTTTGTCAGGTAAGGCACAGTGAGATTAAATTGTTTGCCAAGGATCATACACTTATGTGGTAAAGCCGGAATGTGAGCAGCGCCTTAAAGAAGGTACTTGACCACACATCTTCCCAGCTCCAGTTGGTACAAATATGTGTTGCAGTTTGGTTTTGCATACATAAACTAATACTCAATTGTATACATATTACTTAAAAAATGCAGAAGTGACATGATAAATCAAGACAATGTATACATCACTGTAGAAACATGTTGATGAAAAAGATTAAGGGAGTCATTTTGTTTTGAATCCTAAATTGCACGCAGGGGACCACTCCTGCTTCTTTGTGTTTGTATAAAAGGCCCCTCCATGCAATTTTCTATTGTTTCCACCAAGAACAGGAAAAGTAAATAGCAAAACACAAGCAAAATTGCATTTGCTCTTCACTTTTCCATTACATGTCTCGAAAAGTGTAAATCCCTCCCATAATTAACAATTGTTAGGGCAATCTTCAATAGATTTCTTTGTAATCTGCCTCCTTTTAACAGGTGTAAAAGTCAGGTAGTTTTCGTAGGAATACATTGGTTTTCCACCAGCATAAAAATCCACTCTGCTCTCTAACTTCGCCTACCAAATCATACCAAATAATGCAGCACATACAGTGGCAGTAAATTCTTTTAGCAACACTTTTTCCAGTCCACCTGACCTGGAAAATGACCCCCCATGATTGTAGCTTTATTTTCCCCATCCTGAATGGAAGCCTACAAGTTCCAGCATGCAATTTACAAAAAATCTCAAACAGACACAAAGTGAAATTAAATGCATGACGCACATAGCTTTATCTGTACCCCATCATTTTTAATCACCCAACAATCACACTTAAATAGCTCATTAAAACCTTAGATAATTTTGACACAAATTTACCACAGCAATAGTCACTGCCAGTTACATTTTCCCATCCCTAATCACTTTCTGTTGTAAATAATCTTCTGCTGAGACACATTATACAATAGGACATCACTGGGAGGATCTGTGCAGCCTTGGATGTTTGCCTGTCAGGGTAAAGCGGCAGAGCAGGGGGACTCCATGAACATTTCACTCTTGTCCATCTGTTAAATCCACCTCTGGATGCACTCTGCAGTTAATGTTTAAATGCTGCTTTTTAGGTATAAAAGTTGTGCCCCTTTTATACTTTACTAGGAACATTATAGGAAATGCATCTCTCATGTTATTTTCCAGGTATTGATGATCAATCCTATAAGAGGCAAATGTTTATTAGTGGGTGGGAACAATCCTCCCGTCCTTCTTCCTCTCCACTATGTCACTGGTGGAATCCCACAGTAAATAATGTCCATTTACGGCACCGCCTAAATAGCCAGCACCCAGCACATAATACCGTCTAAACATGACCCACAATAAACATGTTGTATTCTGATTGCATACAAACTGTGTTAATAGTTACTCAAACAGTATGAGGTTATCAAGTCAGTACTTATCAGTTTGAATCGTGAAAAGTCCTGCCAGAGCCCTCTAGGCTTCCACACAGACAAAGATACATATATTATGGTCAGAACCCCACTGGTAAGTACACATGAGAAGAAGATCTGAAACTTGGCAATACTTGTCATCCTAGCCTTGAGATGTTTTGGTAGGGCCTTGTTAGGCTGACCATGAGGTGCAGCTTTATTTTCTAGGCATAGCAAGCAAGGCACCCACATCTGGGCATAAACACTTTCACTTACTGAAACAAACAGGCATTGGTAAAGTCAACAGCTTCCGCCTTTGAGTAGGCATGGGATAGGGATTTGCCAGGCACTGCCATTAGGGTACCAGCTGACCATGAAATGGGAACAGATGGAAACAGGTGTGAGTACCTGGGCATATGATGGCACTGCCTGGCATATGTCTAATACCTGTACATAAGCCAAAACCGTTGGCTTAGCGATAGCTTGTTTCAGACAAGACTCCACTGCAAAGAACAGATGCAAAACATACATATTGCTTATAAATGAAAAGGCTACAGACACATTGTTAGGAGATTTTTTTATTACAGCACAAGCTCATTTACAGAGGCATTTAAAACACTAAACACTCAAAAGAATGGATAGATATAACACTTGAAGGCCCCATACCGCCCAAAAGCTGAGGTTACTTTGCAATAGAGCTTGCTCAAAGAGTTCCCAGGAGGGGTATATTTAGTCAGGCAGGGGCAGGTAGTTTGTAAATGACCAAACACACCATAGGCTGTGTTTCCCACCTCACCTTGAGGATGGGTGTCCCACCTCACCTCACATGCCATCTCCATCCTATCTGTGTTCCAGTGCAAGAGTTCTTGCTTAAACCTACCAGCCAAAACTAAAAAAGTTTGGATGGATGTCTCTGAATCAATCATAACTACTGGCACTAATGTGAGCTGTCCTGCCCAAACTGTTAGACAACAAGGCCTAAATATGCCTGTGGTGGCTTTTTGTTCCAGTTCAGATGGGACATGGCATAGCAATTGAGATTGAACTGATCGTTTGGTGGAAGAACCAAGACTAATGGTGTGTGTCCTTCTGTAATGGCACAGACATAGCAAAATATCATGGCATGGAAGGCTGTCCAGAGCAATGACAGTGGTAGTGTTTAATTCAAAGCCTTGCATCTATCAATGTTTGAATGTACTACACTCTCCTCTACAGAATTGTATTTCTTACTAGCAACCTTATTTTTATCACGTATACTCAATTAGTAAATGCAGCGTAATATACACCTTGAATTCAATGTGTAAGGACCCTCAGTCAGTTGATGCTCCAGCTGCAGAAATCTGTGTGCAAGCAACACATGTCATTATTAAATAATACAGTTAACCATTTTATTAAGTTTGATGGGAATAACTGGTATATTCCCACACAAAATAAACATACTTTAATTTACAGAAACCAACTTGTGATTTTAAGTTTCAGAAAATAGCTACCTTGTAACTGAGATGTTGGAAATGTGGGTACGATTAACAGTGCAGTTAAAAACAAAAGCACCACCGGATCTTGCCAGACAGTTGTAGGCAGCCTGCTTGAGCAATTGTGCTACCTCCTTAGAGATGTGCATTTGCTGCCACATGTTTAGAGAACGGAATCCCCCTTGCCCAGGGCTGGACTGGGTCATAAAATCCATCCAGGAACCAATAAGAAAAGTGGCCCACATTCACACAATACAATTCATTACCATCCAGAGCAGACTGTTTGCGTACTATCCAATGGGGTGATATTTGTGGAAGTGGGAGGCAGGCCAAAATGGGAGAAGCTGGGTGGGAGACCCCAGTAAGAGCCACAGTTTTGGACCAGGGGGTCAACAGACCCGGTGGGGGGGGGTGGTGTGGACGCAGATGGACAGGGTCCCCCCTCTGGTAATAACAGGCAGGCTGCACTGAAAAATGCAAACACAATGAAGTCACCAAAATCTTTATGGAAACCAGGACAAGATTTATTACAGGAAGAGGAGTAAACTCATTGCCAGAAGGATACATTAGGCACACTGGTGAAGTGGGAGAATGGGACAAAAGACTCCCCCCAATCCCCTCACGCCCCTGGCCTAGAGGATCGCGGCCCAGACACCCGCCACGAGAAGAATTTGCCTATCTACCAGACGACCAAATACCCTGGTACAGGAACATACCGATGTGCCCACCAGCCTGCCCACCAGCCTGCCCTGCCCAAGCCGATACCTGCGGCATGGATGAACTCGACTGAACCATTCAACAGTAAATAAACACATCGTTAGAGATGCCATGACGACCTAGCCAATGGTCAGAACACCCGTGCAACCATGCACACTGGACACTCCCACACCAATCCACACGAAGAACATATTCAGTGCTATGACGTAGGTGATGGACACACCCACTGACGCGCATCTTTATTATTTTTCACATAGGGTTTTTAAAATGCAGAAACGCAAGACGCACAAAGCGCTCATCTAAAATGCTTGCTGACGCTTCTCCTAACCCATGCATTGTGATGAAAAATGCACGAAGACATGATACTGGATACGAAGCAATATGATACCGTAACTTAAAGTGCCATGCATCAAACATCCCCACCTATGCACCAGGCCCAAGTAGGCCACAAACAAGAGCCTCCACGAACATTGAACGAGCAAGAGTACAATTGCTGACCCTGCAGAATGAGCCCAGCGAGAACTGACAGCCAAGGGGGCAATGTTGCAACTCGCATGCCACAAGCCGAAGCCAAGGTCACACCTGCAAACTAAGCCAGATACGCAGAGGCAAATACAATTTTAAATGTGCAGAATTCTGCCTCAACCACGGTCTCTCCTCACGTGACCACGCCGAACCTGACAGGGTGCCAGACCCAGGAGGGAGAAGTGGCCTGGGTCCCACGTTCTGAGACACAGGCTGCAACAATGAAATGACCCAATTGGCACCTACGGCTGTGGGAATAGTCTGCTCTCAAGCATATGAGCAAATTCACGCATTGTCTGCACAAACACATAGTTACATATTGTTGCAAATGACAGGTGCACCGCAAGCTGGGAACAACGATGGTCCCAGGCTGGGGGGCTCGCGAGTGGACCAATCAGAACATGGGGCACTCATCACTGACGCCATAAACATTAGCCAATCATCAGGGGTCTTTGTGTAACAATGTTCATGTATCTAATAGAAGGGACAACCCAAGTATACCACCTGACTGACCCTTAACCACTAACAGCGTTCTCTTTACATATGCTATACTAACCCTACCACTCGAGGAACCAATCCAGAGTGGCGATAGGTTTTTTGCTAACTTTCCCAGTTGACGCAAGTAGCACGTCATACTGAGGCAAAAGGGCCTGCGAGCCCCACGAATTTCGAGAGTCAGGACGGACGCGTACGATCCTTGACCCATCCCTGCCGTTGTTTAATAAACAGCAGAACCACCTTGCTTCTTGTGTGTGCCTCATACTCATTTTTGGGATACGCGGGAGGAGTTGGGGCCTCCCTGCCCGGGGGTCCGCGGACGGCCCAGCAGACCCCGGGAGAATTTCCCCCCGACAAGTTGGAGGCACAACTGAGATCTGTTTAAGATCTGCTTTTATTTTATTTTTCCGAGTGCTCTCGTTGCGAGGAGGCCCGGCGGCGCGGCCCCCTCTGCCGCTGCCCCCTTTTTGAGGACTACAGGACCATCACAGAACTGCGAGAAGACCGGACAGCGCAATCCGGATATTGGCCTTCGGGAACCGGTTGAGAAGTATCCCGCCCGCGGTTGGCGAGTGTCCAGACGTGGTCCAGACGAGGGGAGGTGGCGAGCCGCTTGGAGGGGTGCACGCAGTCGAGCGGCCCCGCATCAAGAGAACTTGGTGAGTATGCCACGCCCAACAAGCAATGTGAAATTGTGAGGGAGGAGGGAGGAATAGAATACGGGAGGTGGGAGGTGTTACACAGGTGCGCGGCGAAGGTTTGATAAATTAGTGTTGACGGTGAAGTGAATGGTAGCTGGACAAGTGCGAGAGCAGTCCGCTACGTTACGGAAGAGGAGGGGGCGGAGCACGAAAACATCACGTGCGGCCGCTCGTAGACACTGATTGGCTTAGGTCGCGACCACCTGTAAGGGTGTGTGTGTGTGCGGTTTCCTACGATTTGGTGATTATTGATCAATGAGTAGATGAGGATCCCTATTGATCGAGCAGAAAACTTGATAGATAGATGACGTTTCCCTGTAGGCGGTAGCTAGCTGGTTGCCTAATACGGAAGATAATTGGATGTTTAAGCCCTCCTGTCGAGGGGCGTATCACACGCGAGGCAACGCAGCGTGCGCAGTCTGATTATATTGTTGATTACCTTGTTCCAGGCGTGACAAGAGGACAGCTGTGGGGTTAACGGGGGTAGATTGCAAGCGTATTTCAAACTTTTAAAAACATGTAAAGAACTTACCAGTAGTTTTGGAAGAGATCGGTGACGTCACCAGTAGGGCTTTCATAGGATATCTCGAACACAAGGCATTTTTTGGAGAGTGGTGGGGAAGAGAATAATGGTAAGGAAGTGGAGACAGAGATAAACGGTAACGAGTAGATTGGGGCAAGGTGAAAAGGGGGACGTGGCCGCGCACGGAGAACGCCGGCAATGACAAGTGAAGAAAGAGGAGGAGGGGTAAAACAAAGTGGGACGGCTGGATAAGAACATCACTACCCCGCTACAGCATATATGTAAAACACTGTCACCCCATAGGGAGAAACTGATCAAATACAGCATAGAATGGACACAGGGGACGGACAACAAAATGACGACACCATGGCCGCCTAATGGCAGTTTCGATCCATATACCCAACATTCACTATTAACCCATCTGCATAACACATACAAGGGGAAGAAGTTGACACACCACGTGGAGGTGTTTAACTTATGGAGGATGTTCCAAGGGTCCCGACCAGGACCAAACGGAATGTTCACTATGGGGGAAACAACAGAAGAGAAGAAGATTATGGAGGAAGAAGAGAATGGGGAAAAAGAGAGTGAAGGCACACAGAACACGGGGAACGGACAAGAAGGAGGAGGAAAGAGTAACAACCTAAACGAAAAAGAAATAAAAAAGGAACAGAGCGACGATATGCCCCTAGCGAAGGTAGTGAAAAAGTAGGAAGGGGGGTTATATCCTTTACCAGAACTACGAGAAATAGTAAGAGAACAATTAAGGGCGGCTGAGGGGTACTCGAACCCGGCATACAGCCCGCCACCATATACAGCTACAAGTGGCCACACGGGAGTGGAGCAGACTAGTACGACAGGATCAGCTCATACGAAGATGCCCGCAGGGGAGGGGAGGACTAGCGAAGAACAAATCGCAGCAATAGTACATGATGAGTGGGTAGCTCCGCAGGTATTATTAAAATTACGAGGTTCATTAACAGGAGAAGAGAAGGAGGTAGTAAGGAAAATGGACGAGGATAATACCAGAAAGAGTGAAATGAAAGGGGAAGAGGGAAAAAGAAAGGAGGAAGTCCTGTTACGACAAAAGGAAGATATCTTGGAGGAACGATTAGCAGAATTAAGGGATGAGCAGAATGCACTGATCAAGCAGCTTGAGAGAGCTTACTGAACATCCTTACTGAACATTAAGCATAAAATTGCATGTGCATATCACCCGCAGGCCAACGGTATATGCGAACGCCTGAATGGCCTACTGAAGGAGGCAATTGCAAAGATACAGCAAACAACAAAGAAGAGTTGGTTGTATTGCCTTCCGCTAGCTCTATTTGAGCTGAGGAATAGACCAGGCTCCGACCACCACCTCACTCCTCACGAGGTGGTGACCGGACGTCAAATGCGCCTTCCTCTAACGCCAACATCAAGGGCATTCACAGACTATGAAAACACTGAAACTGTTCTTGGTGATGAAATGTACCAATATGTGTCTTCTTTGATTACTAGTGTAGTGTTTGTGTCTCAACAGCTCGAGCACACGCGGGGCGGGTCTAAGAGTTATCAACAAGAAGACGAGGACCAAGGATCGGAAAAGGAAAAACTGTGCTAAATTACTAAAGGTGACCACGTGCTACTCTGCAATTTCAATAGAAAGTGGAACAGCCCACGCTTCACTGGTGCCCACCTTGTAGAGGAGGTATCTACGAGAGCAGTAAAGTTGCAGGATAAGCATGCTTGGAATCACCTACACGACGTGAAGATCTGCAAACTCCAGACCCGCCCTAACGTCACCGACAGGGCCATTTGAAGAACAGCGACAGCATCACCCACGGAGGAAGAGACTTCTACCACAGCTGACGACCTAAGTATCTCCATACCCTGCCACCCCCCAGATTGCCCAGAGGCAACTACTGAAATAGAAACTGGTAATTCCCATACTGCCCACCCCATGGTCACACGATCAAAGAGTAAAGAGACTTCCGCCAGTTGAGCCCCAAACCCTCTGCCCACCGACCTCCAACCCACTACAGTCATCACCCAATTGAAGGACATTGTCTTGCACATATACATATGTACACACTTGTATGGTTTCTTTTCCTTTCTTGCACATGCAGGTACCGCATATTATTGTATTGCTGCGAAAACAGATAACTAACAAAGTCCATTGCCCAGGAGTAGATGCTACCCTCAGACGATAATTACCCTGAAGCCCTATCACACCAATTTGTCTATCACATAAAAAGGCCAAAGTACCTAAAAAGAAGGAGGGTACGTGTCTACTACACAGCATTTATCTTGGCCATAGAACAATCAATGCCCCATCTTCACCAACACTTGCCTGCCCTAAGAGACAGATCACTTAGATTGGCGTGGGAACAGCTCTTCGCCTGGGCACTGAACGACTACTTGATAGGGAGAGCTTGAAAACAACAACTAACACTGATAACAAGCTTATTGAGAATTTTCAGGCGGGCAACTTTAACGTCGCAAGAATAAGCTGACGGACTGCAGCAAGGTAAGAGCAAAATGCCGGTGACACTAGCTTCTGTAATAAAGATGATAGGGATTTTGATGATCACTGGGTTTTTGGCTGCCTCTGTATGGCAGAAAAGTTATGCTATCAATATTTTGGCTGTACCCAAACCTAATGTACCCCCACCCACGGCTGCAACAGGTGTTACGTCAGGTGGTACTAGCAAGCCTCCACATAAGGGAAATAGAGTTAAACGCAGCACATACTCAGATAATAAAGGTATTGATAATTACATAACAGATTCAGCACACGTCTCGAACAACATGTGGTACCAACACATGACCCAAATAGGTAAGCAGACAACAGAAGACAGCTGCTACGTCTGCTCATTGATCCCATACGCCATGAGCGCTTTCGAACATTTGTTGCCACGGAAATAGATGAAAAGACAGCACGATGTATAATATACCTGGCACTATTCCAAACGAGAGGGAGATTTCAAGGGACGGTGGTGAGACTGGTGTGGAAAACGCAAGACACATATCCATACGAAAACAACTTCCTCAAGACTTATTTGAGTTATCACAAGAGCAGTTTGCATGCTGAAGCATTCAGATACATGACAAGTGGTCCTGAAAAGGGAGAAACGAAGAAAGTAACACTACAATACCTACCATGTGACTGGTACGCCACTGAAGTTCCTGGTACACAAGGATGTTGGGAAAGACCACTGGTAACAATAACAGGGAAGGTGTACATGGACAACAAATGGGACATAGGAGTGATTGGCAGCAACATGGTAACAAGAGAAAATATTACAACTATTGATGAACACAATAACAGATGTTGGACAATTTGGGGCAAGTACATACCCATGCTGACGTGGATGGAGAAGGATGAAGACCCAATGAGCATACTGCCGCTGTCTGCACCTAAGATATGCTATCAACATAGAGGAGAAGTGGACGTGGGATACAACACCAACTGTGCAAGCGTGATAGAGTTACCTGAGGGGGGAGCAGGAGCAGCAGTATTAATGGACCATTACTGGGCCTGTGGAAATAAGGCATTCCACACACTGCCCCCTCTGTGGAATGGTATATGCACTATGGTATACATTAACGTACCATCACTAGTGGTGCCCCAGAAACATGTGAACATGGCAAACTTCCCTAAAATGGATGAAGGAAACAAGAGGAAGAAGAGATCTGTACAACCTCAGAAGGGGCCAGAGAATGAAAACAACAACAACAACAATGTTCTGAATAGAAAGAAGAGACAAGGAGAACCTCTGACAGGAAATTACCTATGGGGAAGGTCGGAAACAGCACCTACTTCAATCCCACCAGAACACAGATTATTCAGCAGAGCAGCAATGTTCTTTTCGTCAATAATACATCCGGGACTACAAGCTTACGCAAACGCAAAATGGCTCCAGATAACCCGATGGGAGCTAATGATGACAATAAATTCTACAGTAAATGGATTCAACGCAATAAAAGAGGAACTGCGAGCAGTAAGGATGGTAGCACTACAGAACAGATATGTATTGGATCTCCTTACAGCAATGGAAGGAGGAGTTTGCGCAAAGATAGGACAATCATGCTGCACATTTATTCCTGCTAACGATGCTGACAATGGTACACTGACAGAAGCAGTATCACAACTGGCTCAAATGCACTCCAAAATGATGGAAGAAAGTAAAGGAGTGAAGAAGGATGACAGCTGGTTTTCAATGTTATGGTCATGGATGCCATCATGGCTGTCGGACGGACTGAAGATTATAGTTGGATGCATAATACTGGCTGGAGCTGCACTGATCATAATAAGGTTTTGGAAGGCCCGGAAGGCATGCACTACAGACGAAATGATCGAAATGGTTGGTATGCACCCCTTGATGCCGACGGATGATGGCCAGCACACAGAAACAATAATAAAAGAAAGAGAAAAACTGCGCAAACAGATCTTCACCAACCACCTGGACCCACCATCTGTGAAGCTCGAAAACCCAAGAAACCCAAGGAGCTACATAGGGAAATGGGTATACTGCACACCTGGAGGAAGCTGTGTGTATATGTATTGGTCATTTGAAGACCATGTCAACCACTATGGACACCTGGGAGGAGTAACCAAGAGGAGAGTAAGAGGAGATAAGGAAAAGGATATGTTTGTGGTCGACAATTCGACCAGAGGGGGGACTGAAGTGGGAGAATGGGACAAAAGACTCCCCCCAATCCCCTCACGCCCCTGTCTTAGAGGATCGCGGCGCAGACTCCCGCCACGAGAAGAATTTGCCTATCTACCAGACGACCAAATACCCTGGTACAGGAACATACGGATGTGCCCACCAGCCTGCCCACCAGCCTGCCCTGCCCAAGCCGATACCTGCGGCATGGATGAACTCGATTGAACCATTCAACAGTAAATAAACACATCGTTAGAGATGCCATGACGACCTAGCCAATGGTCAGAACACCCGTGCAACCATGCACACTGGACACTCCCACACCAATCCACACGAAGAACATATTCAGTGCTATGACGTAGGTGACGGACACACCCACTGACGCGCATCTTTATTATTTTTCACATAGGGTTTTTAAAATGCAGAAACGCAAGACGCACAAAGCGCTCATCTAAAATGCTTGCTGACGCTTCTCCTAACCCATGCATTGTGATGAAAAATGCAACGTAGACATGATACTGGATACGAAGCAATATGATACCGTAACTTAAAGTGCCATGCATCAAACATCCCCACCTATGCACCAGGCCCAAATAGGCCGCAAACAAGAGCCTCCACGAACATTGAACGATCAAGAGTACAATTGCTGACCCTGCAGAATGAGCCCAGCAAGAACTGACAGCCAAGGGGGCAATGTTGCAACTCGCATGCCACAAGCCGAAGCCAAGGTCACACCTGCAAACTAAGCCAGATACGCAGAGGCAAATACAATTTTAAATGTGCAGAATTCTGCCTCAACCACGGTCTCTCCTCACGTGACCACGCCGAACCTGACAGGGTGCCAGACCCAGGAGGGAGAAGTGGCCTGGGTCCCACGTTCTGAGACACAGACTGCAACAATGAAATGACCCATTGGACACCTGCGGCGGTGGGAATAGTCTGCTCCCAAGCATATGAGCAAATCCATGCATTGTCTGCACAAACACATAGTTACATATTGTTGCAAATGACAGGTGCACCGCGAGCTGGGAACAACGATGGTCCCAGGCTGGGGGGTTCGCGAGTGGACCAATCAGAACATGGGGTACTCATCACTGACGCCATAAACATTAGCCAATCATCAGGGGTCTTTGTGTAACAATTTTCATGTATCTAATAGAAGGGACAACCCAAGTATACCACCTGACTGACCCTTAACCACTAACAGCGTTCTCTATATGTATGCTATACTAACCCTACCACTCGAGGAACCAATCCAGAGTGGCGATAGGTTTTTTGCTAACTTTCCCAGGTGACGCAAGTAGCGCGTCATACTGAGGCAAAAAGGGCCTGCGAGCCCCACGAATTTCGAGAGTCAGGACGGACGCGTACGATCCTTGACCCATCCCTGCCGTTGTTTAATAAACAGCAGAACCACCTTGCTTCTTGTGTGTGCCTCATACTCATTTTTGGGATACGCGGGAGGAGTTGGGGCCTCCCTGCCCGGGGGTCCACGGACGGCCCAGCAGACCCTGGGAGAATTTCCCCCCGACACTGGACTAGCTAGGCACACCTACTGACATGGAACCAGGGCTTCGGGAGTACCCCTGGATGCAAGGGGGTGGGACACGAAGGGAGAAAGTGGAGGGTTGGAGAGGGGGGCCGGTAGAGATGGTGAGGGGGAAAAGAGAGAGGGGCAGGCAGAGATACAGGGAGACAGACAGAGAGACACAAGGGTGGCAGGCACAGAGACACACAGGTGGAGAGAAGCAGAGAGGGACAAAGGCACAGAGATGCAGGCGGGGGGAAGAGACTGAGAGGCCAGGAGAGATAAGCAGGGGAAGAAGAGACAGAGAGGCCAGGAGACCCACTGGTGAACAAATAGGGCCAGGTTAGGGAGGAAGGGAACCAGGGGATAAGGATAAGTACAGACAGGGGAAATGTACCTGCCAGAAGGGCTTCTGCAGCCTCTGCTCCCAACCCACGTCAGCACACCTCACCGCCAGCGGCCAAGAAAAAGAGTGAGAGTCACCAGTCCTTTCTCCACAGGCTTATATGAGGTTGCAGGGCCACAACATATGGTTGCCAGGGAGATGGGGTGCAGGGTTGGCACACAGTTTCAAATAGCCCGCCCCCAACCCGTCCCACAGCGGAGAAAACTCAGAGCCAGCCCCCGTTACCGAAGAACACAACATGTGGTTGCAAGGGAATGGGAGACTAGGCTGTCATGTATGGGCACTCGTTCCTTTCCAAACCACGGGCTCATGTCCCTTTAAGAAGCACGAAACATGCTGCCTGGAAACTGGCATGGCAACGCTGGCGTCCGCTCTACTCCTCCCACGGTCCACGCCGAGTGGCGCGCCGCATTGTCAGGTGACTTGCCTCCTTATTAGCGCCTCCTTCACCTAGATTGGTGCTTCTGATCGCTGATTAGTGGCGTTACAAACTCTGTTCAGTGTTATTTCCTTGTATCTTGTTTATCCGATCCTGTCCTTGTTATTCCTGTTTTTTCCCTTCAGTTCCTGATTACTTTTTGGCTCCTCGACGCGGACTGCTATTTGGATTGCTCTTCCTGAACGCCTTGCCTTGATTTGCCTCGTCACATACTCTGACCACGGACCGTTACTGGATTTCCCTTGCCTGCTCCTTGGATACCACGTTACATCAGGCCAGACCCCGTTTGCATACGGTTCTCCACTTTCGGATTGTCCCTGAAACTTCTGGTTTTCTCTCGACAACTTGGACCTCTTGGAGTTTAGAATTGGTACATGGACTAGAGACTCCCTGTGTGTACTATCGTCCTCGTGCCTTCGGGTCAGGGTGTTATTAGGCTTCCTCATGCCGTCGGGTTAGGTTTGGACTACGTTCATTTGTGGATTGCTTGGAACTTTCTCCACGCTTGCTGCCCACTCTCTCCTGGGACAGAACCACCGGCAAGCTGCAAACCTCTTCAATTAAATCCGGGGGGGAGAAGGGAGGTGTGTTTTGTATCCTATGCTAACCAAACTTGTGGGGTACGATTACTGGGACTGCTTCTTTGTCTTGTTCGGTTGTTGGATCTTTTGGCACAACGCAAACTCAAACCTTGCTACTGTGGTGTGTTGTTATATCACACATTTGCAGGTCCGGCCTCAAACTGCTGTTGTGTTTACCCACATCCAGTCCTCCTTTGACATTCGGCATCTCGACCTGTGTTGCTCCGTTGGTACCCCTGGATTTCCATCGGCATCCATTCGTTTCTCCAATTGATCGCTCTGGTTCTTTCTTCAAAACAAAGCCAGAGGGGTACATTGGGAAGAAGAATTCATCGCTTACACTACGTGGGCAATCTGATATCTGACACTAGGCAACTAGTCTGTATGTTTGCTTGGTTGTCGGGGACAAGTTGTGTCACACATCCCCCTGCAAGCTAGCAGTGGAGGGGAGATGGGCAACAGGTTTTACGGTATTCTGTGTGAATCCCAGGTCATGGGGTTGGCAGTTGGAGGCTACTTTTAGGGTACAGTACAGGGCAGTTGGGAGTTCCTTGTTGGACTGAGGTTAGCTTGGTGATTCAGGATAATTACAGGGTGTGCTTTCCGGAGGATCCCCCCGACCCATGATGGACACAATAAGTGGAGTGACAGGGGGTAAAAAGCAGGCCAACTGTCACTGGGTAGTTGAGGAGGGTCTCAGTTCAAAGAGGCAGCTGAACAGGTTTTACAACAAGGGAGTTGGCAGGCCTTTGGTAGGAATGTGACCCCTTTGTTAATGGCCGTGAGTTGGTTGACTGGGAGTGGACAGGGGAACTGGTGGAGTCCTTTCCAAGGGATGGAAGAATTCCACAAATCCGCCAAAGCCAAAATGCAAACAGTGCAGATGTCGGAAGGAAAAAAGTCTGATGTTTTACTCACTTTTCAGAGGAGCTGGAGCCGGAAAGCAAAGCAGGAACATTGAAAGTTATGCACAGCCAAGAAAAACTGGGGAAATATGAAAATCATGCACAGCCATTTCCACATATTGGTAAAATATGTTGCAAATAATGCATTTTAAAAACAAATATTTTATTTTTGTGTGTGTGCATTTTGGTTAAACAAAATAACCTTAACACAAGATAAGTAAAAAAAAGAACTTTTACAATGTTACGTAAAACATAATAAGGTCACAAATCCATTCTACTTATTATATCATAATACATCAAATAAAAATTTAAGGGAGACACATACAGTATAGCCCGACATATTGACTATGGCTTACACCCATTTATAAGTTGGTAAGATATTTAGATGTAAGTATATATTTAAGTCTCTCATTTTATGGGGGCAGGGTCTGGTCAGGTAGGTGCAAGAGCCGTCAATGTTAAAGGCCTGCTGTGTGAACTCTGTATATCACCTTTTCTGAACAAGTTTGTGGAGAAAATTAGTACAGCCCCTGTCCCAAGTTTTCCTCTTCAATAGGTTCAAGTAATCAGGGAACTCCCTTAATTTGGCATGTGTGATAAACTCATGCCGCCAAACTCATAATGAGGCTCATGATGTCCCCTGTGGCCTCTTGCTTTCTATTGCCTGTTACCTTGTTTTCCCAAAGTCCTGGGAAGCCTTGACTCTATCTCATCCCCTGACTGGGTGTTGGGTGGAAGTTCTATATATGGTATGGTTGGGAAGTCCAGGCCAGAATGGCTGGAGAATTCCCAGTGACTGTATGTTGTGGGTACACCCTTGGGGTGGGACATGGGTGAATGGAGTATGTGACCAATATACATTTCATGTTATGGGTGTCTGGTTTCTGGTGTGTAACACAGTGACTGGGGCAGCCCTGCCCGAAACTGATATGGATGCAGTGTGGAGTGCTGAATGGCTGGGTGCTTGTCCCAATCCACATTCTGTGTTGTGAGTGTCTGGATGTAGAACAATGGCCCAAACGCACTGTGAGTCTGATTGGCTGCCTGCCTGCTGAATGCCCTTCTGAATGATTAGCTGTCTGAGCCTGGCTCAGTAGTGTGAAGGAGAGACAGAACAGTATATCTGGGGACCTCACACTTACTGGAATTGTTCAGAAGCTGAAGTGGAAACGTGATGCTTACCTTGAAGCCCAGCAAGAATCTGAAGGCTTTGCTGCTGATTTTCTTCACGGCAATCTGAAAGCTGTCGTGTCTCCAAGAACGGATCCAAGAGACGACCTTGCTAGGAGACCCCTTCCCAAGCTTCAAGGGACCATCGTGCACCAGCTAACCTTCACCAAGGCTCCCTGGAAGTCAGTGATCGAAAGGCTGCCGACCGGAGACGGGGACCGCCGAGGAATTTGAAGTAAAGCACCTGGACATTGAAGTCCATCACCATCGACGGCCATCATCATTGACCGGAGCCGTAACGCTATATTGCCTAAGACATTTGAATCAAGGACTCCCTTGCTCATCAGCGCTTTGTCCTGCCGGAGAAAGTCAGGGTCGCCGACAAACTGAGGAGAATCCGCAGTTCGGTTTCCCACCACCCGAAGTCCTCAAAGACACTGACAAAGATCCGAAAGCCAGCCGTGGTCGAGTCCCGGAAACAAACTATCTTCGGCAAGGTGCACCGCACGCCTCATCTTCGCAGGTCGTCCATAATCGATCACAGACGAGCACCACAAAGGCTTAAGCTGCTGTCTCAACAACATTGTTCACCTTTTCTTTGATGAATCTCGATGATCTGTGACTCCTGTCTTAAAGGGAGTTCACTCAAGAATGATCTGTCGATGACCCGTCGTCGAACTCTGCTAAACCAGGTATATTGTGGTAGTAGAACATTTGTAGAAGGAAATAAGACTCTGCTAAACAATATATGGAATGTGCTTGTCAATATACTTTATTTACAGGTTGCCCAGGTGGGGGGATCGACACAGAGAACTGTGTCTAGGTAACGGGACCCAGTATTCTGCCAATTGTTTAACAAACTTTTTTTCTTCCCAAGTCTATTGTTGATAAATTTGCTATTGATCTGTATGCCATTTGAAACTGTCATCCGTTGGTTCATTTTAATGGAATCAAGGAGTAATTGTGGTACCACATAGAAATTTTACATTTATCATTATAGTATTGCCTGAGCACAAAGTGTATTATTGTGTGTGCATATAACTTGAACCTTATTTATGTAAAGAACTGTGTTATAACTAACATAGTGTGTGGACATTCCTTTGTGGGGGCTTGGGGACTACACTGTACTTAAGAACCAGCCCACATCACCTCCTGAGAGCTTAAGACATGATTGCTCGTCCATTGCTACCCTATAGAGAATCTTGGCTGGGGTGTTCTGTGCTTCTACTCTGCCATATAGAGGGCAGGAGTACAACCCCCCACACAGTCTTTACAGCGAGCGTATCTCTTCACAATGTAACTCAGCCGTTTTACTCAATGCTACCAGAAAGGGGTTTTGGCAAGTCACACTAAGGCCACGAGCGACCAAACTCAAGAGCTTATGGTTGCCCAGGGGACATAGTCGCAGGGCACAATATAGCTTACACCACTTGAGAAGCCAATGTGCCCAAAGCGACCGTACTCCTAATTCTAGTCTTAGGGCTTTCCACCAGAGTGGTCTTAGGATAGACCTGAACAATTTCCGCTCCAATTGTTCTAGCCAAACCACATGTGCTTCGGTGAGGAGTTCCAAGCCATAGGTCAGGGCAGGAACAATGATTGTCTAGTAAATCTTAATCAGATCCTACACACTGCCACCACCTGAGCTAGTCACAAACCATTTTACCAATAGACATTTCATCAGGCTACAGCAAGTGTCAGACTCACCAAAGAATCCCTTTGTTGAATTTGTGCAGATCGGGAAAACCAAGTATGTGTATCTTTCCAAAACCTCTAATAGCACCATTGAACCACTATGAAAAAGGGTGCCACTGTTTTGGCCTTCTGCCTTGGACCATGACCTTCATTTCAGATGGATTTATTTTCAGGTCATTCACCCTTGCATAGTCCCGCAATGCATTGATAGCTCGCTGGAGGGCGATTTGTGAGCGGTCCATAAGGATGACATTGTCCGCATACATTAACCAGGCTATGGCCACGCCACCCATCCTAGGCGGGCGCAATCAAATATCTTGCATGACAAGGTCGAAATCTGAAGTATACAGATTGTATAATGTTGATGCTAATGCACATCCCTGGTTTAAACCAATATTGGTTCTGATAGTACGGGACAAAATCCCTCCCGTGATAGACGAATGGAGACCTGGGTGTCGGTATGCAGTTCCTTAAAAAAGTGCAAAAAGACAGGGTCTAAACCACACTGTAAGAGTCTCAGCACACTGTATCAAAAGCCCTGGAATAATTGACAAGGCACATGAACATCTCTTGCTTACCAGCTATCAAATCAGCCAAGAGACACTGGACAATAAAGTTGTTATGGATGGTGCTGTGGCCCTTACGAAAGCCTGTTTGGCATTGATGCATGCAACCAGAGGTTTCTGGCCAAGTATTATGTTTTTTAATAGTAGGGTGGAGAAGATTTTGGCACAGGAGTCCAGCATAGCTAGCAGTCTAGAGTTAGAGTGGGCCCCCAGGTCACTGAAGACTGCTATCAAGACTCACTACTTGAAATGATACCTGAATACGGAATATTATGATACCAAGGGGCCAGAATTGTTGCCCATGCAAGTGGATTGGCCTTAAATACGATGTTAGGAATATAATCAGGTCCAACCGCCCGGGAGTACTTTAGATTTTTAATGACAGCCACAATATCCTCCGAATCAAAAACGCCCAGCACTCGCCACATGACTGGTGGTGCCACCGCCCCCCCCCCAGAAGGAATTATTGAGGGATTAAAGAAAAGGGCCTGCATGTATGTCAGCCAAGTTTCTTCTGGTATAGGGTTCAATTCCAGAGGGGTGTGACTCAACAGTGACTCAACAGATATTACCTGAAAAATGACCAGAACTTGGCGTTGTCATTAGGGTGGAGCAGGTCAAATATTTTGACCCATCTCGCACTCTGTAGGGACTCTTGTGATGGTGTATACAGTTTTTGTACTTCGTGGAAAGTGTTTTGAGCTTATTTTCCTACACAGGAATAGCGAGATCAACCCGCTTCTTGGTGGCAGTCAATTATTCTCGAAAAACCTTTTTTCTCTTTTGAATTACAGTGTCAAAAGGAGTTAGTACATTTCTGGACCACTGGGATCCAACTCTGATTAATTTTAGATGATTGAAGAAGCTAACCAAAGTCGACCGCAAGTCCACCCCCACTGAGATCAGACTGATGATAATTAAGTGACCCTGATTCTCGAGGAGAGGATTCATTTTATTGGTCACTGTATCTGAATAACAGAGTTGGTTACCTAAAGTATTGACCGCCACACTGGGACAGATTGACTTGGTCCTCCTCCTGCCCCCCCCCCTCTCGCCCACTCCCAGGCCAATACCAAGTGATCACTCAGATTAGTTTGGACCATGGTAATTGGGTTAAGCAGTCCCCATAGTTCTTGCCATTCAAAAACATTGGGCCTCATTACGAGGTTGGAGGTAGCCATGCCGTTCTTAGCGTCATGGCTGCCTCCAAACTCGTGTCCGGGTCCCGAAAAAAGGGAATTACCGGGCCATTCCAACTTTTGCGTGCCCGGTAATTCCCTTTTCTCGGGACTCGGACCTGGCATATCCCCATTTCCATTCAAGCCCCCATAGGGCTCAATGGGAAAGGGGAGGATGCTAACAACAGACCTGTTAATGACGGGTCCGTTGTTAGCATCCTGGTCTGCTCGCGGGTGGTGGTATGCATGTCTGGTCTGGCCCAGACGTGCATATCACCACCCGCGAGCAAACTCATAATGTGGCGGCCCGGAATGAACGGTGCCGGTACGCTACCGGCACCGTTCATTCCGCAGCCGCCAGCCTCGTAATGAGGTCCATAGTCTATGCATGACTGATATTTACCATTCCACTAAGTATACTTAACATAATTTCCCCCATCTTCGTATTCGAGCATATAATATTGCAAATGTCTAGTTGGGTGAGCCAGCCCTTAGGTGTAGAATAAGTTGTATGCCCACCTTGTGTTGCTAGGCAATTGACATGTAGGCCCGACTCCCCCTGCTCTGATGGAATACGCATTTGTTCCTTAAAGTATCCCGTAATGAGGGACCCTCCGGGGGTGATAGCATTCCAAAGAGCTAATAATTCCAGTGCTCTTCTTTTTTTCTATGAATAGCAACTGCATTAGTCCCCCCCGGGGGCTTGTATAAGTTTATGATCAATATAGGTTCAGGGAAAAGGTCCATGTCCTTAAGAACTGCTTCCAGAGCGTCTTTGTTGTCAGTACCTGCATAAAAGGGGGATAGATTTCACCCCTATGACCAGCCTCTGAGGCTCTTTCTAGCAGGTAAGCAGATCACATTGTACCCATCAATATGGATGTTGTCTAAACACCATGTTTCATGTAGGAGAAAAATGTCAAAGGAGGTCAGCAGTTTTAGGCCGATTGGTTTGAGCAAAAAAGAATTGAACCCTCTTGAATTCCAGGAGGCCACCTTCAGAAATACATTCCCCTTTGGTGATCATGGGTGGTCTGCATAGTAGTTTCTAAGTTGCTCAAGCACCACATAACCCTGGGACCCTTCTCCCCAATGCAGTTCATCCCCAAGGCCATTGTGTCCTGGTAGCCACCTTTACTAAGGCTGCGTGGCCGGGGCTGGGGGTTCGGTTCATGTGTGTCATGCAGTTGCCTGCATACCGTCAGGCGAAATCCTAGATGATATAAATCCAAATGGTGTAGGCTCATCAGGGCCGAGATCGCTGAGGTGGTGAATTCCAAGACTGCCCAGTTGGTGCTACTACCTGCTTTTCGGAGGACAATCTGAGTAATATCATTGCTGCTAATATTACTGAGTGACGCAACACTGCATAAGAGATTCAGCAAAAAGCTCCTATTCATGAAAGGGCTGTCATGTCTAGGAGCCAGTTCTTCCATTTTAATTCCTTTGGCATAATGCAGGGTTTGTGTGTGACTCACAACCCACTGATGGTCATCACACCAACTTGCCAGAAATTCACCGACCGACTGTTGCCCCGGCCCCAGACCTTGAAACCTGTGATCATCTTGAGTGGTGGTCTCCACCCCACATGCCCCAGTTCGAGGTGGTGCAGAGGTCGTGAGGATCTTGGTGCTGTCCCCCTGTCGTGTGGTTAGAGGTATGATGGGCACGGCAGTACTCTCATCTCTCATTCGGAGCCAGCATCTTTATAGGGGTCCCAACAAGTCTGCTTGTCTTTTAGAACCGTCTGCAAGAGTCTTAGTAATCCTTGTTCGTAGTCAAGCTTGCGGGTCGGCGGGTCTATTGTTGATCTATGTTGTTTTTAATTTCCACTAGTGAGTGCTTTAGACACCGGGGGAATCCAGATACCACCAACCGGCCCTCCAAGCGGGAAGGATAGGTGGCCCGTATCCATAGGGTCTGTCACCTCCATATCTGGAAACTGATGGGGGTAAAATGCACCATCCGTCCCTTGGTCAAGGGGCTCAAAATCCTCATCCTGCTCTGTGTCAATCGAATACAGAGCTAAGTGATCCTCATTAATCCCTCATTAATCATAGCCAGGCAGCCCGTTCTTTGAGACTAGCTCCTAAGATCAATAGTCAGGCCAGAGGGTCCAGGCTCGATGTCAGCCCTCTCGCTATTTTTGAGGTTGGTCTATTACTCGAGGGCTCTCCGTGTTTAGAAGCCAAAACAGCCTCCCTTGTTGGCGCCGCTGGTTCCGTAGGGGCGTTAGCCTATGGTCTTGGTAGGTTTTTTGTTAGCAATGTTCTGATGGCAATTTGGTCCTTGGCTATCGCCATACATAATTGTAATAAGATCTCCAACGTCGCGCTGAATGATGTAAAGTCTGACAAGGAACACCTCTTATGCCTGGTGGCCTGCTTGCGGAGATATGGCCCTTGGTAAGAGGTCTTTGGTGGGAGTCTGTATTCCAGGAGTTGTCACTATCCTCTGAGTAGCTGCTTAAGGAATCAGATGAAGAGAGCAGCCACTGTAAGTACTTGGGTTCCAATGACATCATGCTGTACCGCTGAAATGAGGGCCGTATCAGTCTTTACAATCCCACCCAGAGACATCCTGTGGAGCTTCATGACCATCTTGAGAAGAAAATTATTGTTGTCAATTGAGGTGGGAAAAGCATCAGTAGGAATACCCTGTGCTACATCCTCCAGCCCCAACCTGGCCATTTCCCCAGGTGACACAAGGTCAGGGTGTAGGCCCGATGTTGGAGATGAAGATGGGGACATGGGAACCAAGGTCGAATCACCTTCTGCTGCCTGCCCCGCCGTGGAAGTAACATTACTGGGCTCCATCAGTTCAGTTGTGGGTTGGATAACAGGGTTTACAGCCTTTACTGGTGATGGGTGGGGCCCCGTTGGCCAAATACCAAGTGATTAGGTTATTTGGACAGATTGCCTTGTGGTCTGCCATGTCGCTGCAGGTACCCGTGCAGAGTCGATTTGCTTGACTTGGAGCTATGCAAGCCTGATTTCCTGGCTCCAGCCGCCTTGGTGCTCCTCATGGTCACCCGACGGAAAGCGACTGTATGGAGTAATGCTAGACGAAATAGACAAGGCTGGATGCCAGCTTAGTGAAGTGAAAAAGCTATTAGCAAAGGTTGTAATGGTTCGAGGATCAACCCCAGTGCCCCCTACGGCGCCGCTTCCCTCTGCTATATACAGTCACACTGGGTAATCTAACATGCCCCTCCCAGTAGGGCTGAACATCACCATCGGCTTTAAACAGTCTACAGGCAGTCAATGGGGTGGGCCAGCCTGTTGCTTACCTTCTTCTTCGGAGCAGGTAGCAGTGCCGACTGGAATGAGGGGGTCAGTTAGAAACTGGAAAAACAGCTTCTCCTGCTCACGCGGTCCGCGCGGACTGTGCAGACTACAGAGGTACAACTCTGCTTCCAATTCCATGGCCGCTCCGCAGGCTAGTGGGGTATTTGCAGATGGGCACCTACTTCGACAAAGGAAACAGCAGACAGACTGCAGTGGGACAACAAAAAACATATTTGTTTAATAACATTGGTTAAACCTGGCCCATCCTAAAATCACTGCTGGCACTTTGAGCATTGCCCTAATGCCTTGTAGCAGTCAAAGCCTGCCCTTGCCTCACCTACCTCCACGCCCTCCACGTGGTGTTTAACAACACTGGCAAGTGCCCCTTTCTGGGGGGGTAGTGGGTGGCCTTGGGGGGGGGGGGCCTGGACCCCTAGCCTCCCCTGCGGGAGCTGGGCCTGCTAAGTATGAATTAAAAATAAACAAGTTTCAGGCTAGTGTGCTTTCACAGATGGCATTCTGTCACAATTCCATTGGAAACCATTAATTTTGCAGATACATGAAAATATCATGCACGTTTAAAATGATCTGCACTTTGAAAATAGAGGGAGAAAGCATGGCAGAACAATTAATTCTGTGTTGTGCTCCCTTTATGCACTAAAAGTGAATAAGAATGTTGTGAGCAGCAAACCAAGGTTTAATCCATTAAACCTTGCGTTTACCTTTTGGTGTACTGCTCTTCTGGCTATCAAATGACGCTCATTTGCTTTTATATACGTTGACTTGAAACATGAACAAATCAAACAATAAATCAACTTGGAAAAGTATAAATCATTAAAGTAAAATGTTGAGCAAAAAGAGTAGGCTTGTAGCTTTTTTTCCTCATCTCGTAAGGAGTTCTACAATGAACAGCATGCAAAGGTAGGTGAGTCTAAAATCTTCTTAGTGTTTGCCACTTTACTATCAAGACAGAACAAAATACAGAGAAAGAAAATGCATGACACAGTCACCTGCTCCCAACTGAATGTTACCTACATACCTTGCAGGATGTTACATTAAGAGAGTTACTGCCAGTGATTGGGGTGCCCCTCAGTGCAAGCAGTGCAACCTCCTATTGTGCCCAATGATTCACACTGTGCATTGGTAAAAGGGTGATATTGGCAAAGGGCTATTTCCCAAATCTTTTGGAAGGTGGGAGATTCTTAGTCATCAAGGTTTTTTTATGTATGGGCCGACACAGCACTAAAGCTATGCCAACACTTGGGACATCATCAACATCAGTGAGGCTCATGTAAGATTGGATTCTTTTAGTCACATGCATCATCTACAGGCAAGGATTTGGTCCTCCACACATGACATGTGTATGCCAGTAGTCCTGTGCCACCTGCTTATCCTCTTCTCAATGTTAGCTCCACATATGCAATTCATTGGCAGACTTTCTACTTACCCAATATCCATGTACAATATCTGCTGTGGGAGTCTATGTATCATGGGAGGGTGCTGTTCCACAAGACCATGCCACCATGGGTAGAACCCAGGAAATTGGAAAAGCAGTGCTCACTGCCAGAACACCATCACACATCTTTTTTTAAGTTTATTGAATGGTACTGCTTAGTGCTACACTACATATGCCTGGGGTGGTACTGAGTGCACACTTTCACAGTCCAGTGCAGCAATCACAATGAATACATGGGCTGTTGCATAGACACAGTGCTTGATTGCATACACCTGGGTTGGGGTAGTGGGCATTGAAATGAGATTTGATGCATGTCTCATTAGTACATCAAGCACCTGTACCAACACATTTGAGAAGGTTGGCTAGGCCATGCCATGAAGCATTCCATGGGTCTGCTGAATTGTGGGCTTTGCTAGGTAGAGTAGGATATAAACCAACTTTAGCAGGGGTAGGATGGTCGTTGTGATGCCGATCCCTCTCTGGAGGTCTTCCTATATGAGCATTAGCATCTCTGCTCCAGTGTCCCTGTTTATAAGATAGAGTGTGATTATTTGCTCATTGGTCATTGCCCATGGGGAGGGCCTGACACAAGGTATGGGTGGCAATCTTATCACATGTTTCTTCTGCCCTTGCTGAACTGGTTGCATGACTCTGCAGCTCAATGTACAGTAGCACATTGTGGAAGCCATAGTCCATGAAAATGTGGTTGGTAAAGGTGTAGGCCTTAAATAGTCTTCAGGGTGCAATTTGATGCATCAGTGGCTTAATTTTCCTAACCGACATACATTAACCTCTTAGCTGGAGGTAACTGCACTGGTGTTTCTGCAGGAATTATCACCTGTTGAGTAAAAATTATCACTCATGACTCCACTGGATTGGTGAACACTTTATTAGTCAAAAGCAGTGACAGTCAGACACAACTGCAACACAAGACTCAAATTCAGAAGTGCCCCACTTCCCTCCATTCCCCTTGCTCTTATGCCCAACAGAAAACATGCTTATCAATCGAAGGAGTGGTCCTAACAGGTCAAGGTTGCATACTGACTTCATCTTGCTAGCAGAGAACAAAGTCTCATTATATCAGCCTTTGACACCAGGTGCACTCTTTCAAGTAAAACAAAGAGGTGATGGCTGGAAGGCTTAGAATGAAAATATATTAAACCTCTTGCAATTGCTCTAGGCAAACCTGCAGACCGTTGCTCTTCACCTGACAAGCCATTACAGAAAGGCGAAAGACCATATGCAAATCAGGCTTCGTCCCACCCCCTAGAAGCTGGGCTGCTCCCATTGGTGGCAGCAACTGACTGATTTGTATATGGCTGGACCCCTTTTGCAATGGAACAGACAGGCTAAAGAACGGTGGTGTGGAAGGTTGCCCAGACCAATGCCAGTGGTTCGATTGTATTGAAAACTTTGCACCCATCACTTATTTGGTTATAATTTGGTGCTCTTTCATATAAGCCAGTATTATCAGAGAGGTCAACCTGTCATAACTCAGTGAAGGTGAAAATACTCCTTAAAGATTCCTCACGCTTTGAAGCAGGCGAGAACGTTAGCAATATCACTACTTCTGCCCACCAGTGCTGCTTTTCCTAAGAGAGCGAGAGCTTAGAACATGCTTGCATACGCCAAAAGGGAAACACATCAGAAGCAAGAGATGAGGCGGCTAGCATTCCAACAAGTTAGACAAGATTCCTTCATTGTAAATACATGCGCAGTACATACTACAGTCTTCGTCTCGCATAATCAAGAAACACTATTTAAACATGGCAGGTTACAGGGCCTATTCAACATAATATTGCAGTAACAGGCAAACGGAGTGCAAAAATGTTTAATTTATCAATGTTCCTCCAAACACCTGTTTTTTGGGTTTAGCCACATTTTGGTTGTGTAACCACTAAAATATAGCCAAAACATTGCTAATTTAAAGAACTGTAAAGGGGAGTTTGGGAGCAGTGTATATCGTTGGCATGGCAACTTGCTGACGCCTGGGCGATGAAATGGCTAAAGCACCATTTGGGCCATCATCCTTTCGCTCACATCTGGTGGCCTGCTGATGTTGTTGTGGAAGGTGTGCAAGCTCCAAAGTAGGAGCAAAATGAATGGACTTAACTATGCTGTGAATTTTATTCTAATTTCTATTCAACAATGGTTATTTTCCCTTAAACTCCTGTCAGAATATGTTTATTAGAGTACATGGAGTGATCTAGTTCTTGCAAGTAGAGAAGGTGTTGCCGCGCGGCAATATTCGCCTACGGCCGACTAGCGATGTCGCCGTGGGTTGGGGGGCATGGCGACCAACATCAGTTTAAGTAGGATGCACACCATCTCATACAGTAAGTAGGTCGGCTTTGGTCCTGTGTTGTAAGTGCATGACTTTGTTTCCATGAAGCTCTCTGTGTTGCCTGCACAGAATGTTTGTGTTTGTAAGAGTGAGAGTGTTCATGTTGAAATGCGTGAAATGAGAAATGGTCAGTTGGGAGTGTGTTTTCCAAGGCGGTGGATGCAGTAGGTGCGCCGGGCTACATTATTGATAAATAAACTTACATTACCTTACACGGACGCCTCTTGAAGTTAGTACATCCTGCTTCTGTGATTTGGAGACATCTTGCTAAATATTGAGGGAGGCGGGGAGCATTTGCTCTTCGTGCGATGCTGCCTTTGCCCGCAGCATCCAAGCGGGCCGGGCCCCATGAGCCTTGCCTCACCCTCCCCCATGCCTTTTGGGCTATACCGATATAAGAGGATGCTGTTCGGACTGGCCTCTGTGGCGGCTGTATTTCAGAGAGTCATGTTGCATTTGTTAAAGGGTCTTGAAGGAACTTTGGTCTATCAGGACAATTTTATTGTTTTCGGAAAGGGTGCAACTGAGCATGATGGAAAGTTGTGTGAGATGTTGTACAGACTGGGTGAGAAAGGGTGGACAGTGGAACTGAGTAAATGTAAATTTAAGATGGCAGAAGTGGAATATTTGGGACACGTTGTCAATGGCAAAGGTTATAAACCAAAATTGGAAGCCATTAAAGCGATTAAGTAATCACCTGATCCCAAGACACAGGATGAATTGAGATCATTTTTAGGGCTATGTGAATATTACAACAAGTTTGTAGAAAACTTTGCCAGTATGACTGAACCTTTGAGAAGGTTATTGAAAAAGGATGTCAAAGTCAGTTGGAGTGATGAGGGCAAGAATTCAGCTGAGTGTATCAAGAAGGACATGTGTGAGTCCGTTGAATTGGGTGGTTTTGTTTTCGGGAGGCAAACAAAACTTACGGTGGATGCCAGTGGCATTGGATTGCGATCTGTTTTGTCACATTTGTCAGAAGACGGTCAGGAGAAAATAATATGTCACACATCCAAGGCAGTCACAGACATTGAAAGTAGGTATTCCATAATAAAAAGAGAAACGTTGGCTTGTGTTTGGGCGATCAATTATTTCAGAAAGTACTTGTGGGGGAACAAGTTCATAGTACATACGGATCACAAACCCCCGGTAGAAGTGCTCCCAGTACATGGTATGTGCAAGGGGTCGCATAGGTTGGCTTGGTTAAGTCTTACACTTCAAGATTATCAATATGTGGTAAAGTATGTCCCAGGCAAGAGAAACCAGGTTGCAGATTTTCTATCGAGGTTGGTATTAAATGGACCAGATGCTGGTCAATTCGAGGACATAGAAGGGGTGGCTGCTGTAATTGAGGTGACATCAAGAGAAGAGTGGTTGCAGGACCTCATGAAAGATCATACATTGATCAAGGTTAAGGAGTACACCAGGAATGGATGGCCTGATAGGGGAGTGGTGGAAGAAAAGTGCTTGAAATTTGGGAGGTTAAGGATGAATTCTCGTTAGAGGAAGGTTTGTTGTTTAGAGGGGATAGGTTAGTTCCACCCCAAAGTTTGTGAGAAGAATTAGTGAAAAAGGCCCATCAGGGACATCCTGGTGTTTCAGGCACCAAAAGCAATGTGCGTGCAAAATATTGGTGGCCTGGAGTTGACATTATGGTGGAGAGGTTTGTGAGGAATTGTCGACCGTGTCAAAACTGTGACAAAAGTTGTAAGATATTCATGAGTGCACCGATAAGTATGCATAAGGCTGAGCAACCATGGCCCAGAGTCGGCATTGATATTGTGGGACCATATGCAATTTGTCTAATGAGAAGAGGTTTGTTATGGTTATGGTGGATTATTACTCCAAATGGATGGAAGTCAAGTTGGTGAACAAAATAGATACGAATGAGGTTATCAAGTTTATGTTGCAGATTTTAGGAGAGAAGGCTATCCTAGCACAATGATACGTGATAATGGTGTTCAGTTCAAGAGTAAGGAGATGAGAGATTTTGCATGGGGATTGAGTGGAGATTTTCAGCATATTATCATCCCCAAACAAATGGCATGGTAGAAAGGTGCAACAGGGTGGTGGTAGAAACCATAGAACAAGCGTTAAGGAACAATATGCAAGTTGAGGAAGTCCTTCAGGAAAAACTATGGAGCAGTAGGATTGCGATCAGTGGTGATACTGGCAAGTCTCTGTTTGAAATGATGAAGGGCAGAGTGCCCACCACGATGTTGAATCCTGAGTGGGTCAATCATAGTCGGGTGAAAGAAAACATTAGAGAAGATGTTGAACATAATGGGAAGGTTAGATTGAGAATTTAACTGGGTGATTTTGTTAGGATAAAGAAGGGAAGAGTTGTCAGAAAAGGAGAGTCGAAATATGAGTACCCGGTGAAGGTGGTAGAGGTGTTCAAACGTGCCGTCAGGATCCAAGATGGAACCATTTGGAATTTTGATTGCATCAGCAAATGGAGATAGCAAGGGGACGGTTTGGGGTCACATGTGATGAAAAAGGGTGTGGCTGAGAGTGAGAGGAGGAAGGCTTTTGATTTGTTTGACGAGGAAGTGCATGTGGATGGAAGTTTGGTGAGAGGGCACATAGATGAGGGTTTGGAGGGTGGTAGTGGTGTGGAGCAGAGGGCTAGAACCAGGAAACATCCTGTCTGGTCTAGAGATTATGTAATGGATTAGTAATTTTACAAATTGTGTATTTTTAGTCTAATCGATGCAAACTATATATCCCCATGTTTCTCCTGTTGTTTATTATGTTTATTTCTTTTATGCTTTGTTCTTTCTTTGCTGTTTTGTTTTTGTTCTATTATTTATGGGAGGGGGATTGTGTTGTAAATGCATGGCTTTGTTTCCATGAAGTTCACTGTGTCCCCTGCATCCGCCTGCACAGAATGTTTGTGTTTGTAAGAGTGAGAGTGTTTGTGTCGGAAAGCATGGAATGAGAAATGGTCAGTTGGGAGTGTGCGGTCCAAGGCCGGGCTATATTATTGATAAATAAACTTACTGTTACCTTACACGGACGCCTATTGAAGTTACTACATCCTGCTTCTGTGATTTGGAGACATCTTGCTAAGTATTGAGGGAGGCGGGGAGCATTTGCTCCTCGTGCGGCGCTGCCTTTGGCCGCAGCGTCCAAGCAGTCTGGGCCCCGTGAGCCTTGCCTCGCCCTCCCCCATCACCACCCCTTCCCATTGCCACTTTTCATCCCGCTTCAGGGCGTTCACTTCATGTGCACTCTGGAGCCACTCATTTCATTTAACTGTTCCTGATGCCAGCCCCTAAATTAACTGTTCTCAAATTCTCCCAACGCCGTTTGTACTCCATGTGGTCATGCTGTGTTAAATTTCCTTCACCCCACACTGTACTTTGCTATAAGCATAGGGGTCAGGTTGAGGAAAGCCTTAATTGTGGCACTTTAAAATGAGCTACAGTGCAATAAGGCGAGTGCACATTACTGGAAAGGGCAGTTGGGTAACAGTGAGAGATGCGAGGGAGCCTAATGCACTTCAGAGGTGTACATTGAGAAGAGGCTTGCAAATGAGAGAGAGGAAGAAGCGCCCTTCGGCGAGCAGCTCAGCTCGCCCCCCGCTCGAAAAGCCCGGTAGGCATCCACTTGTCTGGGAAAATGTTGGAATGGAGACCAGCTGTCTCAATACTGCAATGGGTGAAGGCAGAGCAATTTAAAGCACTGTTGTTAAGGAGCTGGGAATAGTGGCGCAATGTCATTTCCGGGGAAATTCATTGTTTGCTAAGGCCTACATGGCATCAGCTATTGGAAGGTATAGAGGATAGTAGAATGGGGTGAGTGTTTGACACAACTCAGGGAAAAGGGTGTGAAAAAACAAAAACTCTCCTGCGTCTCTGTGGACAATTACCAGAGCAGGGTCCTTTGTAGTAAAGAACTCTGTATGACCTGAAAATCCCAGGTCATTATTGTAATTGTAATTGTTTACTTCTAAAGTACTTTTACGCAAGTGAAGTGCTTTAGAGCGCTTCAAAGCCGGAAGGGAATAAAGGAATAGAGAGGCATTCTTAGGCCTTGAAGATTCCGAAGGATCTAACAAAAAATGACCAGCATTCTTGGCCTGTTATTATTGCTAGTGAAGTGCAAGACAGGAAGGAATGTGAACGGGAGAGGAGAGGGAGAAGACATGCCATCATAGACTACCATACTAGACCAGCGACGACTTTTCATGACCATGACAAAAAGTGGAGTAATAGCAAGGGGAGGAGGAGGAGGAAGATTATTCCCATCCAGGTGCTTCCAGCTACCCAGCTTAATGTTTAAATGTAGCGCCTGGATGGACTCCTCAGCTTTTGCAGCGGGGTAATGGCACAGTAGCCCCAGGGGTGGAGCCGAATGGGGTGCAGATTGGGCCACAAAAAAAAGTGGGTTCTGCGGCCGGTGGGGGCAGGGTACAGAGGCCCCTTGCCACGCGAGGATAACAGACAGATTGGGAGGTTTAGGTACGCACGGTTGCAGAGTAGGGAGAAGTAATCAGGAGCTTTTGAATGTAACATAAATATGCTAAAAGTTCACATTGTGAGCGAGCGCATTAATTAAATGCTCCTTCGTTTAATGTCATTTACAATTTCAAGCACCCATGCCATTCATGGCACCAAACGCAGTGCTCCAATAAAAACATAGCTGCACATGGTTAAACAATGTGCCCGTGTGAAAGAGTAATGGAATATAGTAAATTAGTATATGAAGGAAATGTTTCTCATTACGTGTATACCTATTATTGTTGTTTGTTTCAGAAGGACCTTAGAAAGCAATCAAAGTCAACACAAAAATCATATGATATATTACAATGGGTGGCATTACTTCGCCCAAAAATCGAAAACAAAGATCTCCCCTTATCTGACTGAATGGTTTACGAAAATGTGGAACTTTCTAGCAATGGAATGGATGACGTACTCTTTACAGGGGGACCAGGCAACCTTCTCCAATGACTGGAAAACAGTTTTAGACTTTTTACATAAAGATTACATTGGGCCTCATCACAAAGTTAGCGCTAAAAATCTGGCCGTACCGGCATGGCGGTAATAACATGTCCGTCTTGGCACCAACCCGCAAATAGCGGATGATCAAGAGTGTGCGGGCGCGCGCATCCCTGCATGCCGGTTACGGCCGTACCGGCATGCCGGTAACGATCCCCCAAACCCCCACACAGCGGCATCGACCAATACGCACAGAACGGCTCCAACCTCGGCAACCCCTAAATACCGTTACCTTTATTAACATAGTGCAAATAACGGGGGCGTTAATACCGGACCCGGAAGTAACGTCAACGCGCCGGAACGGGAAATGCCATGGCGGCCATCTTTAAAAATACAATCCATTGCCATCCTCCACCTACAGGACCCTCTACACCCCAACTCCCAGGCCACCACGGACAACATGTCGAAGACCACCCGGAGAGGCACGGCCCGAATGCACAAACAACGTTTTACAGACGATGAGCTGAACATGTTGGCCGACACCCTTGTGGCAAATGCTGAAGTGGTGTTCTGCAACGACCTCAGGCGTCCAGCCCAGCTCAAGAAAAAGGCCATCTGGCAAGAAGTTGCCCTGAAAGTAAGTGCAGTCGGCACCACCGCACGCACAGTGCGTGATTGCAAAACACGATGGGACGACCTCAGGCTGAGAGTCCGGCACATATTGTCAGCTAATGAGAGCCAGGGGCTGGCAACAGGAGGAGGACCACACTCCCCACTGAAATTGGCCAGATGGGAGGAGACCTGCCGCTCCATCATAGACATGGAGTCCATCGAAGGAGTCGGTGAAGCAGAGTTTGGCGTGCCAACATCGGCAGATGAAGGTGAGTGTCCCTACTGAAACAGTAAAAATAATCATAATCATCCTCCCCCAAATGTGGCTGCTACACCAGCCAACAAATGGGCCATCATGCACACCTACACATATCCATGTACACATTCTGGGTCTACCACCATCCCATCCCAATGCATGTTGCGGTCATACACAAATACACCTACAAGACACATTTCATGGGCATGTGCCACCCAGGACGACCCTCCCAAAACACATCAATGTCCAACTGCACCCAACAATGCGTACATGTGGACACGACTACGCTATCAAAATCCACTCTTCAACATTGCATGTACACAGTCCCCTACAAAGCCACGAATGCAACTGATCAGATGGCGCCACATGTCCAATGACTAATGCATGCATAATGCAAGCGGAACAATCACTGATATCCTGCCACTCTCTGTCCCCCAGAGGTACGGATGCTGACAGTGATGAAGCGAAAGGGAGTGCACAATGCACAACACCAGCCAAAAGGCCTAGGAGGCAATCTGATGGCACAGGTCCATCAACCTCAAGTGGACAAAGGATGGGCCATGCGGGAAGCGGGCCAAGAACCGGTTCAAAAACAGCACCACAGACAAGTACACTGGCTGAGGACACAGCAGGCATGGAGGATGGCACACATTCTGCTGCTGCCAGCACAACTGGGGAGATGGCTGCATTGGCAGATCATAGTGTTGATGAGGTAGCTGGGCTGGACAATGAGGGCGATGCAGGACTTGTCCACTCAGAGCCTGAGTGCACACACCAAGCCCGCAGGCCACCCCACAGGACACACCTCAGCGGGACTTATCCGACCAGGGCAGCCATGGACAGTGGTCTCCGGCCATGCATAGCCCCATGATCCATGCTGTGCCACCACATCACCCACCGACCACAACCCACACTGCCATACGGGACCTTGAGGGACGTCTCTCCAGGATGGAGGCCCGGCAGGAGGTGATGCAAGGCTTTGTGCAGCAGTACCTTGCTGAAGGTGAGACAACACGCTGTATTATCCAGGACAGCACCGCGGCCGTTATCCAGGCCATTAACTCAAGTGCACAGCAAGTGCGTGGTGGCTTCAATGCCTTGGGTCAGATCCTCACCAGGATTGCTGACCGCATGGACCAAAGGCAAACCCTGCCCCTTGGATCACAACCATCTGGGTCATCCGCATCATGCACGCCATCGGGCTCGAGGCAGACCAGCCCTGTGCGCATATCCCTGCGGAGCTCGCGCCGCTCAGAGATCCAACCCCCACCTCCTAAGGGGGCTCAACAGTAGCAGGGCCACCCTGAATAATCCCTTTGGGCATACATCCAGACACATGTCGTGCCATAGTTGGCTTTGGGTGTTAGGGGGTGGGTGGAGGGTGGTGGTGGGTGTAGTGTGTAGTACTGGGGTGTTTGGGGACATGGGAGTTGGTTGGGGGAGGTGGAGGGGTGGTGGGGGCGTGGATTGTTGAATCATGTTGTACTTAATTTCTCACGAATACACCAGTTGTGTAACAAACATCACATGAGTGGACATTGCTGATTTTTTGTATGTCAATTTATTGCTTCATGGTGATTCGTGCACATGTGCCCACGCAACCAGTGCCCACAGTACACAACACATGGCACCCTCTGCATTAAAGTACATCAGAATGATTGGTCTATGACCATTTTGCGCACTGCGCAACCCTCACGAGTTTCGCGTCCTGGCCTATGTCCTACTTCTACTCCTTCCTCTCCTTCTACTTCACCAGGTGGTGGCAGCTCCACGTCAGGTGGCAGGGGTATGTTCCGCCGGATGCACATGTCATGTAGCATTACACATGCCGTGATGATCTTGCCCACCTTCTCAGGCCCGTATATGAGTGCCCCTCCCGACCTGCTGATACAGCGAAACCGTGCCTTCAAAAGTGCAAACGTCTGCTCAATGACAACACGTGTACATTTATGTGCACGATTGAAGTCCTCCTTGTGCCTGTACTGCGGGTTCCTGACAGGGGTGAGTAGCCACGGCTTCAGGGGATATCCAGCATCACCTACATGGGAGCAGAAGGAGGTATGTGTGAGGATGAGGCTCAGTTGACAGGTGTGCTCATCCTGTACATCATTCAAGTTCATATGCACTATCTCGTCATTGGCAGCCACATCCATATGACTGTCAGCCCTGTACAGTGCATGCCAATCCATAGAGGGAGCCTTGTGTGACATACACGACCCAGGGTCCTAGGATTTTAAAGCACCAGGCAATGTATGTCTTGGCTAGGGGCATTTTGCATGCAAATGTGAGGGCTGTGTGTCGGCGGATGACTTAAGAAACTACCATTCCCCCCAATCCATCTGCCCCCATGGCCCAGAGGGCATTCCCCTTGCATATGCATGTACCTCCCCCCCAATCCATCTGCCCCCATGGCCCAGAGGGCAGACTCACCCAACAGCCAGCCACTTCGTACAACGTCTCCTTCCATGTAGCGGGGTAGTGAGGAGTTCTGCAGCACCATGGCATCATGCGTGGATCCTGGGTATCTGGCACAGCAATGTGTTATTATCTGGCTGGCATCACACACCATCTGCACATTGAAGGAATGGTATAGCTTCCGATTACGGTACACCGCCTCCACGGCATGTGGGACTACTAACTCTACATGGGTACAGTCGAGGGCACCAATTACATTGGGCATGCCTGCCAGTGCATGGAATGCTATTTTGGTGGCATTTGCCTCCTGTGGTGTCCTTGGTAAGGATATGTAGGCATTTGCGTGCTTCAGTAGTGCCTCCAGCACTTGGTTTAACACAACAGAGAAGCATGATTGGGACATGCCATGCATTTGGCCCACTGTGTGTTGATAAGTGCCTGTGGCCAGGAAGTGGAGCACAGATGCCACCTTCAGCAAAGGGGGGATGGCTGTGCGGATGTTGATCAGGCTGACCAAGTCATCCTGTATCAATTCCACTATGTTGGTGATGGTGTCTCTGTCCAAGTGGTACAGGGTGTGGATCTGTGCTGGGGTAAGTCAAATGGATTGGCCCTTATACGTGGGATTGTTGGCTGTCTGCGGGGAGCGACTGCCTGCACTGATGGGATTTGCTTGGCATGTCTCACCCTCCTTCTCCTCTGGCGTCTCCTCTGTGTTTCCTGTGGTACTGCCTGCTCAAGGAGTAGCAGTGCAGGCATGTCCTCCAGGCCCAGTATGGCAAGTACAAGTGGTAGCATTTTGCCTTGGAGGGGGGTGTGGTGTGTGGGTGTGCTCCTTTTGTGCTGACCCTGACTCCATTGCCTCCACCTGTGCTGATTGAGTGCACCTGTGGCACTTGGTTACACAGCATTTTGCTGTTTACGGGTGGTCCGTGATGCCGGTATTGCCGGCATCATGGTGGCCCTTCTTACCGGCATCTCGATGCTGGTATGTACTTGTACGTGTGGTCCTTGACGATGCCGGTAGCAACGGCATCTAGGGTCATGATACACCGGCCCGGTAATGGATGCCGGTATTGCCTTACCGGTGCCGTTCTTACCGGAGCGCCAACCTTGTGATGAGGGCCATTGTCCCATACTGTCCTCAGAAATTACGCATACTTGGTATTGCATAGGCCAACTACAATTGCTTGATTAATGGTGAGAAATAATTTACACAATAAAAGCTTCAATATATACATTGGGAATGGGGAGGGTCGGAGGGAGGTTTGCAGTTGGGATGTTAGGGGGAGGATGGGATTGTGGGGTTTGTACTATGTAAAATTTGAAATGCCAATAAAAACGTTTTTTAAAAAAACCAATGTGTCTGCGTCGGCTTCAGAACGAAAGAGGGTGGGCATAATTCATGGCCAACAAGACTGACCATAGAATGTGAGGAAAGCCAAGGTTGGTAAAGCTCTAAAAACTGCACCTATACATTAGATAGCTCAGTGGGTTGAGTGATTACGGATAGAATAACTCTGTATGACCTGAAAATCCCAGGTCATTATTCTCATCCAGGTGCTTGCAGCTGCCCTGCTTAATGTTTAAATGTAGCGCCGGGAATCATATGCTTTTGCAGCAGGGTAATGGCGCAGTAGCCTCAGGGGTAGGCCTAGTAGGGGTGCAGACTGGGTCACACAAAATAAAGTGTGTTCTGTAGCCGGGGGGGGGGGGGGGGGGGCAGGATACAGAGGCCTAAGTCCACGGGAGGACAGTGTACAGATTGGGAGGTTTAGGTACTAGCGATTTCTTTGGCTTAACATATTTTGCCAATTTTGGTAAGGATTTTACCTAGAAATGGCTTCTTAAGTTAATTTCCCATGACGCCTTTGTGCAGTAAAGACTCACTATGCTATAACATTGATTCTACTATTCATGCAAATTGGGAGCAGGCAAAAGTCAGTTCAGCGTCCACACACCTGGGACGGACGGGTGTCTCTGAGGGGGTAATGAGAAAATCCACAAACGGACACCAACTTCCTAGTTTTAATGTCGCTCTGAAGGAAATTATTTAAGTTACATGCAGGATACGCCAGGTGAACGGGATGGTTGGGTTAGGTCCTACATGGAATGCAGGGGGCATTAGAGAAGTTTCGGAAATAGTGTAGCTCTGCAGCCACCTCATGTGAGTTCCTTGATTCTGTTGGATTTTGGGGTGAGGCGCTATCACCTAGTGATGCACATACCCTGCAAGCCTCCCTGACCAACCCTTTAATATACTTTAAAATAGAATTGCATTTGTGTTTTGGGGAATAGTGAAAAAAATGTCAGTGAATCCTTGGGCTTATATGTATTAAACTGTGCCTCCCATGGGGGGACTGGGGACGTTTCGGTACATGTAATGCATGTAGATGCATGTGTAATAGACGTTGCCTCCTTGGCTAAGACTGTGACGTTGAGTCAAAGTGCCAGGGTTCTAATCCACTCTTTCTGCAGGTTGTGGTTCTTGTTACTGCCACGTCATGTGATCTTTGGCACATTGGTGATAGTCTTTACATGAGGAACGGTGTTGCTGTGCGTGTTTCATCAAACAAAGAAACAGGGCGGGACATGTATGTTTGCTACCCGAACATATATCCAGGAAAGTGGAAAGCACACAGGTGGATATTATGGTCAGATCATAGTTGCTTTCCAAGGAGAACAGCTAACACAGCCTTGAACCTGCTACACAGGCAAGCTGTTGGCTGGCTCCGAGGCCTGCTAATGAATTTCAACACAACTGTGAGAGCTATTATTTTGTGGACTTATCAATCTTCCCACTCTCACCCTTTCTCTCTCATATTTCCTCCTGCTCATCATCAAGGGCGCCCTCTATCAATGGCTTCCTCCCTCGCTCTATTCCCCTTCTCATTCTGCACCCCTTATCACACCATCCTTTGAAACTTTGCACCCTCCTCCTTGCACCCACGACCCTATAAAGGCAACAGTCAATTAACCTCAATAAACGGCCGAACTATTGGCATTGCCAATGCTCTTTTATTGCATTTCTGTGGTATTTACCATGCAATACATTGAAATTACCGTTTTTGTTTTTGGTTTTAATTCCTCTGTATTTAGAGCTTGAGGAATTAGTACTGTTTTTTTTTTTTTTACAATAATTTCTCCAGCACTAATTCCTCTGACAGAATTAGTGCTGGAGAAATTACCACCGATTTTGTATTACTTTTATTTTGGCAGTTCAGTAAAAGTACCCGTAATTAAATTACGGACACTGTTTTACCCTGCTGGAAATCCCGTTATGAGATTCTTAGTGTTGCCAATAAATGCCCGAGTCCTCTACACATGTGTCAGAAGGGCTACCCCATCACAAAGTACACAGGAATCACAATACTATGTTTCCTAGAACACACCATGTTCATTTAATGCAGCCCTTAAAACCACATGCATCTCTCTGAGGGCATGCTCTGAAAAGAATACATGGTCCCTTACGAACTATAACCCGGTTGCAGAGTCCTCAGGGGACTTCATGCTTCAAGGTGCAATCTCCATCACTCAGAATACATTTCAGGGGACAACTGTGTGTCCCAAAATCCTTATGGCCTTCGCATTATTAAAACCCCCACGGACATTAATCTTACTCAGTTTATATTTCACCACGTGACTATAAGTTCCTAATCAACTTTCCCTCCACCTCTACAAATGTCACCATATGGCTACATTTCCCCAAAAGATAACTTTCTCTGTGATAAAAACCTGTTTGTGCTAGATTAATCACAAGGGTCGACAGGACAGCACGATGACATCTATGTGCTATGCCCAAACTTGTGCCACAGTTTACCTCAGAGGTGTTTCTGTCACAGAGGTTTAAAAGACAAAGAGATAGTGTACACCCTTTGCCTTTCGGTATTGGCTCAGAGCAGGCCATACCCCCCAAGAGATGCAGATCAGCAGCGGGACAACCAAAATACAATAAGGACTAAAACACGCAGTTATTGAAAACACCAGTAAATAAAGCACACATAAAACGTAGGCTGAAACAACAGCAAATTTAGTAGTATTTAAATGCTATGTCACTTTAACTCCAAGCCCCACTTTTTGTAGCTCATGATCACAAAATGGCAACACAGAAGATATAACTTATGACATCACGTATGACACGTGTCATGAGGCCTACACAGAATGCACACAATAATGAACAGGGGAGTAATTGCTGACAGTCATTTATTAGTTTAAATGTGTCAACAAAATGGCATACAAATATGCCAAGAACCAAGTCTCTCACAATGAGTCTCATATCACCTCATCTCACCAACAGGTGTTGTAGATATCCCCAGAGCTCCAAATCTTTTCTTTTGGCTTCATTATTTAAGGGTGAACAGTCTCACTGACAGTCTCTTAAACCAGCAGCAGAATTTCTGCCAGAGTCAGAGTGGTCCAGGGATCATCCAGACATGTTGCTGCTCCGGGAACACATTTCCATTCTACTCTCAGGGTTGCCTACCCACCACCATGACTACTCCTTCTCTGTCCTCCCTGCTCTAGTCTCATTCCTTCTTCTGCTGATTTAACCTACCTTGCGTCAACCTAGATTCCTCAAACTCACCTGCTCTTCTTTACTATGGGGTTCCCCTGAATTCTTCCTTTTAACTGTTGATAATTCCACTCTCCCAACTTCTTCTCTCGTGTTAACATCCTCTTCTGCTGTTACTGCCACCTCCTCCTCTACTGGAACTACCACAGCTTCCTTCTCTAATATCTAATAACAGCTCCTCCTCTGATGCTACTAATACCTCCTCCCCTGATACCATCTTCTCTTCTGATGTTACTGACACCCCCATTCTAATGCCACTTCCTACTCAGATGTTACTACCACTTCCTCCTCTGACACCACCCACTCTTCCCTTCTGATAGTACTACCACCTCCTGTGCTGATATCTCAGCATAGTCTGAATTTACTACCACTGCTAAGACTAATTGCTCCCCATTTCACCTCTTTCTCCTCATTGACATTCCTCACACAACCCACACTGCCTTCCTGGAGCTGGATATTTTTACAGTGTGCTCCGTCCTCCTCCACCTTGTTAAGTGACTTCAATTCAGCACTCCAACTAAGTCAATGCCTGGTCTGGGATGTCCAAGGGAAACCCTTATTTATATATTTTTATGACAAGTTATAATCTGGATGATAAACCCTTGTATAACACCCCTCTCCTTGAATCCCCCTGACCTCACTGAGCCAAGAAGTAGGTTTGTTTTGCAAATTAAAAGATTTATTTGAAAAATTAAACAATATATATATATCACACCTTTTATGAATAAATTAATATGTGATAGCACACTTATGAATATAATGTTGATCAACAATGGGTAATGTTACAATTGCACACTCTTTTCAATCAGTGAGGAGTTAGTTTAGAAAGGATAAGATAGCAGAGAATACTTTTATGGTTTCAAGGAAATGCAATGATGCAAACAAATGCAGCACAGAAATAAACTAATATGGTTTCAACAAGAGATAATATGATCACTTTTTCTTTTGACAATTCACTCCCCCCCATGCAATATAAAGAGATGGAAAAGAGAACACAGTTTTCAGGGATACAATCAAATGCAATACAAGTTCCAGTTCCCCCTAGCAAGCTTAGAGCAACCGGTATACTTTAAAACAGGCAGTATTACTTTTAAATGTAATTTGCAATGAAATGAAAAATATGCTAAAAATGATTTTAATTTCCTATAGGAGATTCAGGGTAGGTGACAGCTACTTTGAATTAGTTCAGGTCAACACTATCAGTGATTCAGGAATGATTATTAGATTGAAAATGAATTTCAGCAGTTGCACGCAAAAGGACACCTTTTTTTGACAGGTGGAGAAAATGGAGTCAAATTGCAATTCGCGGCACTTTTTCTGAGTGAGTCGATCGCGATTACGGAAAAACTAAAAAGAGTAAAACGTCAGGCTTGTTGGAAAGCTGAGGGTCTTAGCTTTATAATGAAAGTTAAATCTCGTTCCTAGCACGTATGGTTCAAAAGATACGGACGATTTAGTGGAGGTAATTTCTCAAATTAAAGTAATGCTCAGAAGGACAAATGACACTTTAACAGGTTTAAAATCACAGAATGGACACACAATTTCTATGCAGTTCTAAATAGGTGGAAATGGTTTGAATTAGATTATTTTAAACTAAGAGGTTGGTTTTGCACAGCTCTGGCTGGATACTCATTCCTAATTTTGGAAGGAATGGGCCTTGTCACAGATCTGGTGAACAGGTTTAGCTGCGGTTGTCTCTGCTCTGCTGGTCTGGATCTCTGGTTCTGGCAAAAGTTCTTGGCACTGCACAGCAGTCTGGTCTGGTCTGGTCTGTGGTTCTGAATACAGCACTGCTCTCTGGGTCAAAGTGCTTTGCAAGAAAGTGGAAAGTGAATCTCCCTACCTGGGTTTCAATGGTTCTTTTTATGTCTTTTGAAAGTGGGTGGGACGGCTGACTTTCTATGCCTAACCCTCTGAGGATCCTGATAGGTTAAAGGATTTTCTGTGCTCTCACTGGAGAACAGTGTTGTGAGTCAGAGTGCTGCTACATTTTACAATCTATTGAAGAAACGCCCCTTTGCTTTTACTGGGAACCCAATTTTTCATAATCAAACATGTTTCCAAGGTACACAAGTTGTTAAGAATACATGTACACATCCCAGATTAATTTAATACAGTTCTCTGTTCAAGCCCCATGTTCCTGCGAGCTTGGGTTTAGAAACGACAACATTTTGCACTTTTTAGTGGGTTTCGCCATATTGGTTTTTCATCAAATCTTCCACGGAGGTACATCCCCTCCCTGAGCATATCACTATAAGTTATCAAGTTTCTAGCATAAACACTGCACCCACAATATTCATAAATCCTGGGGTTCGGTCTCAGAACATCGTACGGAGTTGAGTTTAGTCTCAAATTGTAGGTACATTTTTCATATTAAGAATCTCCAAATTGTACATTTTTGTCAGCTTCATACAATATTTTATAAGCAATTTAATAAAAACATTCATTTGCCTCTCCTTCAGTACACCCATTTGCTTGTCCCCGCCCCCGGGAACTTGGCTTGACTCAGAGATCAAATGTCTTTCCTTCCCCCAGAGCAACTGTTGACAATTACACTTCAAATCAGCATATCCTATTCAGTAGAAAGAGTCTATTGTGTTGACTGAGGTCAGCAGACCACGGTGCCACTCTGCATCTGATTAACACGACCATGTGATCTCCTGTGCTGTTGCTGGTAAGAGAAGATGTCTAGGCTTCCCATGGACAGCGGCCTCTTGAACTTTTTATTGAATCAGACTGTCTTCTTGTGAGGAGTTCTGAGGTGTGAAGGCTTCCCATTGACCAGCAAGGCTTTGAAGTTTCCAGTTAACTCAGGTTCCTTTTCAGCTCCTGAAATACAGTTCTCCTGTCAGAGTTTAGACCACTAGCGCCGGTTAGTGTCAAGCACCGGTACAGCACCCATTTTTGGGAGCTGTCTTGAATTAATCCATTTCAAAAAGGGGATTTTACTTGATAGCATATGATCCTTGCTAACATTGTATTAATGTGGATTCTGCAGTAGAGTAATGTAGAACACCCAACCAGAAGTAGGATTTTTTGTCTGGTGGTTTTGTGCCCATGATTTTAGCGATTTTTGACATTAATTAAAACAGATTTTGAACAGCACCATACTCCGTTGCACTGATTTCGTCCATGGCACTTTGGGCCCATCACGCTCGCACTGGTGGGTGGCAGGTCAGGTGACCATTTTGGTGTGCGCAACAACTGCGCGGTTTTCCTGGGTTCTGGTGCAAATGTGGGCTTTTCGGCCATCTTGGATTTTCTAAGCCCACAGCACCAAATGTTGCAGCATAATAACTTGAACGTGGGTCGATACACCTGACAAGCCCCCCCGCCCGACTGCACTTTGATTTTGAGTCAAGGGGAAGTGTGCAAAGGATGTTTTCATCGATGCGCTGGGCTGTCCGCATCATCTTCTTCCGATTCCGCAGATGGGACAGTTCAGCATCTTTTCCTCCATCGGGGTGGATCGATCGGTTATCCTCGCCGGTCCTGATGGGAGTATCGGGCAGTACCCCGGGCCGCTCGGATCTTGCTCCCGGTCCCCGAGTCATCCTCCTTGGTCAGTCTCCATGGTTTCATCTCTCCTAGGATGACAAAGCAAAAGCGGCAGAAACATATTCGTAGATATTTCCCCACCACTATTAATGGTGGGCTGAACATATACATTTTTTTGCATCAGGATACATTTGCATTCCAGAATCAAAGAATTTGTAGGCTATATGTGGAATATTTTAGGGTTGGACTTGTATTACTCTGGAGCAGCCCCCTCTGAGATTGCAGAGGACTCCTCCAGTTGCTGCAGAGTGTGCCTGGGATGGCAACACTTTAGCTGATTTATATGGACCCACTTGTCTTCCCCTTCCGCCAAACTACCCTGGGGTGCGGATCTTGTAGGCGACTGGGGAGATCTTGTCTACAATTTCAAAAGGTCCCTTCCATGTAGGCAGAAATTTCTGCTGTTTGGCCTGGTTCCTTTGGAAATTGTATAGATAGACCCAGTCTCCCACATTGTATTCTTTCCTAGTAGTCTTCAAATCATAATGAGTCTTCATGCTATCGGCTGATCTTTCTAGGTTTCGCTGAGCATAGGCGAAAGCATGTTGAAGATGTTTCCTTAAATTTTCAACATACTCGTGAGTTGTGGAGGCATTGATCAATGTTTGCTCTTGGGTCCTGTAGAGCAAATGCTGGGGATGCACCATCCTGCGTCCAGTCATCAGCTCAAACGGTGACATTTTAGTTGCAGATGAAGGGGTAGATCTGATGGCCATTAGGACCAGAGGTAATCGGATATCCCAACTTGGCCCAGAATCTGCCCCAAACTTTATTAAGATGCTCACAATGGTTTGGTTGTAACGTTCTACTCCACCAGAAGAGGCTGGCCAGTGAGCAATGTGTAGCTTCCTTTTAACTCCCAGTATCTCCCACATCTTTGTCATTACTTCGCTGGTAAAATGGCTACCTCTGTCTAACTCGATCCTTTGTGGTTGATCATCAGGGCAGCTGCTGTTTCTGCCTTGCAGTTTGGAGCCAGGAGACATTCCACCCATTTAGTAAATAAGCATGTCACCGTCAACATGTACTTATTCCCCCTAGAGGAGCGAATCACTGGCCCTATGTAGTCGACTTGCAAATCTGACCATGGCAGTGTCATCCCCCTCTTTTGGAGAGGTGCACGGTGTGTGAGGGATATTGGCTGAAATTGTGCACACACAAGACACCCCTTCAAGTATTGGTCGAGGTCCTGCTCCATGTGTGGCCAGTATGCAACCTCTCTTAAGATCTCAAGTGTTGTATGAAACCCCCTATGACCGGCGGTGGCCGCATCATGGGCGTGACTTAACATCAGGCTTGGGAATAAGGTAGGGACCACCCACTGATCATGGCCAGGTTGGGATTTCCTTACCAACAAACCGTCTCGGATTCGGAAAATTTTTGGACATTTCATCAACACTCTAAGGTCCTCTTTCCCAATGTAATCGGTATCCGTCAGGGGAAAGTTCTCAGGGTCCTCAATGTGTTGGTAAAATGTACCAATTATTGGATCCCCCTTCTGAGCCGTAATCAAATCAGCATCTGGGGTCTCCTTACTCCATTGTGCAGTTCAAAGATCATTGTGAGCATTTGTCTGGGACCTAGTGATAGCAGTGACCTGGATTTCCCCCAACAGGGACTCAATCTCTATTAGATCCCCTTGGATGGCCTTGGTTTTGGCCAGCTGATCAGCTAAGTCATTTCCAGTTTTGTCTGTTCCCTCTACTTTGGAATGACCCTTGATCTTTTTCCAGTAGACGGTCATCCCATTCAAGGTGACCAGATCATCAATATTTTGGATTAACTTCCCATGTTTCAAGGGTTTGTTATTAGCACATAACATGCCTCTGGTTTTCCAATTAATCAGGTGCTCCACGAACCTGTTCCGTACATAACCTGAACCTGTGATTATGACCAGTTTGTGGTGTTGATGTTGGACAGCAGTGAGGATGGCTTGATGCACAGCCATCAACTCTGCCACCTGACTACTTCGGGGACCAATCTTGTACCCAGCGGAGGGTTCTGGGGACTCATTCACCCATGCATTCCCTACGCCGGCCACAAGTTCTTTTTCCCCGTTGTTGTCAACATGGTAAGAGCATCCATCCACATAGACAGTGGGCATTCCCTCACACTTGTCTTCTTCAAAGACTTTGTGGGGGGAATTAAGGTATGCCTCCATGTTGTGCTTGATTTTTAGACTTTCGTCCTCGAGACAGTTTTCTCTGGCACAATCATGCAAGTCAGCCAGACCTTGCACGAGGGGACTCTTCTTGTTTTGGCCATATCTGACCTCCACAGGAAAGCCTTGCATTGACAGAATCCAGGAAGTAATTCAGGAATTACTCACATTTCCGGCCCGGATTCTGTCACTTTGGAGATATTGCAGAGGCTGGTGTGGAGTCTCCACTATGATGTGTTCCCCTGGATAAACGGGCAGTAATTCTTCAATGCCCACACCGTTGCCAGGTGTGCCTTCTCACAATCGTTGAATTTTTCCTCCACAGAGGATAAAGTTTTGCTCGCATAGGAGATTACTTTATTGACCTTGTCATGCTTTTGATATAATACTGCAGTCAAGCAAGTATTAGAGAACCCTGTCTCCAAGAAAAACTCCTTGTTTCTGACAGGGTAAGCTAGTTAAGGCACTTGTGAGAGGCTTCTTTTGAGCTGTCTTACTGCCTCGGATTGTTCTTCACCACATTCCCACTTGACCCCCCCTTCAAGAGATGAATCAGGGGTCTGGAGATCTCTGCGTAGCCCTCAATGAACTTTCTGCTGAAATTAGTCAGTCCAAGGAGGCTCCTTAGTTCCCTCAGAGTTGTGGGGTCTTTCAGTTTCTGGAGTGCTTCCACTTTATTTTCCTGGCGACAGAGAACCTGAGGAGTAATCTCATGCCCCAAGAAATTAACATGGGTTCTACACCACTCTGCTTTCTGAAAGGAAAGTTTTGCTCCGGCGGCCCTCAACTGTGTCAGAACATAACGGATCTCCGCTATATGTTCCTCCACAGATGAACTTTTGATGAGGACATCATCTATATAAGCCAGGTTACCCCTCGCACCCAAGTCCGGCATGGCCTTATGTAGTAAAATGTTGAATTCATTGCTGGAGTTGAGATATCCGAAGGGAGTCCGGGTCCATGTGTACTGCCGGCCCACAAGGGTAAAAGCCAGTTTGTATTGGTCCTCCCTACTAACAGGCACAGTACAGTATCCATTGGTCAGGTCTATTGCAGTGAATACCTGTGACCCCTGGATCTGGGCCAGCCTTTGGTCAATGTAGGGAAGAGGCCATCAGGAAGTATGGACCCGTTTGTTGAGCTCCCTAAGGTTGGCGCAGAGTCTCCACTGGCCGTTTGGCTTCAATATTCCCAGCACCAGATTATTGAAAGTGCTGTGAACTGGACGCATTATCCCCCGGGACTCAAGGTTCTTAATTATTTCAGTAAGGGACTCCATTGATGCGAGAGGCAAGCGATATTGCTTCACAAACACTGGAGTCATGCCAGGGTCCATGGGAATTGTTGTTGTGTGGATGTCGGTGCAACCACAGTCATATGAGTCTACCGCAAAGAGATCTTGAAAATCCAAGAAAACTTGTTTCAACTTTTGCTTCTGTTCCAGAGTCACACAGGCATCAGCTAGGTTGACTCTCTCTTCCACCATCTGCCTGAAGCCTGGAAAGACTTCTGGTTTTGCTATCTCAGTGGCCTCCTCCAGCTGGGTGGAGAAGTCCCTGGTGAGGGTGCTGATTTGGATTGGAGGCTTCAGGTGGGAAAGGCAGCCCTCATGGACCTGGAAAATCACATCATCCCTTCTGAAGTCATAAGGGCCGGAAGTGTACACCAGGAAGTTTCCCCCATGCCGGGTAAAGATCCTGTCTGGTGTTGTGTTGTCATCACTGTCACTGTCAAAACAGTCCTTGGGGATTGGTCCTAACAGTTAATTTCCTAAATCAATGGAAAAATGTCGGTCATCAACCGCCATTCCAATAATGGTGCCTGCGGCTAGAGAAATACTCTTTAAGTCGCTGTTATCCACCTCTATTGGAATGGTGCCATGTTCTATGTTGACTAATGGTGTTGGGTTTACCCCCAACCCTTGCTGTTGGAGAGAAGCATTTAGATGAATATAAGCATCAGGGTTTTTCAATTTTTGTCCTCTTTTAACTTTCACTTCCAGGGAGAATTGTCGGGTACTTTCTGGGATGGTGACTTCCTCTTTAATCTGAATTTCAACTGCATAAGGTAGCAATTGAGCTGACCTAAATGCTTTTTCTGGATCATCAAAGCCCATGGGATTATCCGCTAACCGGAACCAAGCTTTGAAGTTTATTAGGTCCAAACTAATGGCAAAGCGATTTAGAATGTCACTGCCTAAGTAAAAGGCGGCAGTGATGTCTCGCACGACCCAACAATTATGGACTATGCTCTTGTTGCTAATGGAGATTTTGAGCATACACCTGCTTGTCAGGAGGTGTTTGGAATTGGGTGTTTCCAGATCCATTTCCCATTTGTCTATCAGTTTGAATGTGGGAATGGCTGGATCTTTTGGGAGTTGGCGGAACATGGCTTCGCTGATGAAGCTCTTACCGTTGTTCACACACACTCGGGCGAGAACAGAGTCCTTCCCATCATTTAACTGAACAGGGATGAAAAACTGCTCTCCAATTTGCTGAATATCAGCCAGGCTCTGAGATTTCACATATTTCTGGACTATTGGAGTGGGAATGTCTGATTGTGGATTAGTAAAGAATTTCAGAGTGTTTCCTTCCAGTGTGGAATACCACCTTAAACTGGAAGGAAGGTTGATTTTCAGAAATAGAGAGGACCCCCCCATCACCAGTCTGTTGTCCTACTGCTATTACTGTCACGTCTGGAATTTGGTTGCTCTGGAAGTGAAATTCTACTTAGTCAGAATTTTGTTCAACCATGTGGCATGTTCTGTTTAAACTAACATGGTTGACACTCTGTTTTAATTTTATTGGTCGGCTAGTCTGGGTCCAGAGGACCTTGTTTATGCAATCTATTAGGGGTGACAACCTTCTCAGGAGGTCATTACCTAGTAAACAAGGGGTGCCCTCTGGAGTCACTACTATGACCGGGTGTTTCACCTTGTGTCGCCCAATTTTAATGTCCAAATCCGCAGTCCCCTCGATGGGAATTTCCTTCCCGTCATAGTTCTGAAGTTGTCCTGGAAGAGAGGTGAGAGGAATACGGTAATTCTCCCCCCTTCCTGCATTTAGTTCATCAAAGGCCCTTCTGGACAGAAGATTAGCTTGGGATCCAGTGTCCACCAGTGCCAAAATTGTACCCTGCTCCTGCACTTGTACCAGAGCATAGTATCTTCCCTCCTTCTCCTCAAGGGGGCACAGATAATGCACATTTTTGGACAACTGGTGGGCTAATTTTTTAGTTTTGGACATTGCGAGAGAAGAGATTTGGGCAGAATTTTGTGCAGAGTCATGGGAATCTGCAAGAAAAAGTTGCCAACTGGAAATCAGAGCCATTGTGGGTTCCCCTGGTTCTGGTTCTGGGCCGCACCCCCCTTTTTGGAGGCAGTCATCAGGATGGGTTTGAAACAGGGGATTTTGATGCGGTTGGTTCTGGGATGAGATGATGGGCGCTAGCTCAGACCCCACATCTCCCCAGTTGGGATGTGAATCCCTTGGGACCCATCTTTCTTTGGGAGGAGTTCCCCCATCTCTGAAGGAGAAGATCCTTTTCCCAGGATCCTCTGAGGATCCCTCTCCCTCAAATTGGAAGATCTGTACCTCCTCCACAAACTGGGTCTGTTTGGGTCCTTTGTTTCTCCTACCTCCTCTCTGCTCCTTGTGTGGGAGACTTTCAGGGGTAGGAGATTTTGTTTCCGGCTCCTGAGTTTCCAGGGGCTGTTTACAAGTGGGGAAGGAAGCTTCCTCCAAGGCTTTACACCCCCCTTCCCCTTGTGCCTCCTCCCTGGGAGCCGGTGGGTTATCGGGGTGCTGCCCCCGTCATTGTTCTGGAGCACCAGGTCCAGAGTTTAGGGCATTCTGCGCTGGCATGCTCATCTGAGGGTTCTGTTGCACCCTCAGCATGTGACCCAGATCCCGTGCCATATTTTGGACCTGGCGCTCTAACTGTGAAACCCGCTCAGGCTGATACGGGGTTCGGTTTTCTCCCTGGGCTGATCCCGGGAAGGGTAGCTATCCCTTCTCTGGTAGTACCCTGGGTTGGGAAGATTTGGGTACCCCTCCATCCTTGGCCTCCCCTCTCCCGGATTAAGTGGTCTGGGCTCAGGGAATTGGGGAAAGAAGGATGGATGATTTTGGGGTTGGAAGTTGGGTGGATACCTGGGAAAAAAGTTCTGCCCAGTATTTGGGGAATTTCTGCCCTCCTGTGGGAAGTTAGGAGGAAAGTTCCCTGGGTTAGGTGCTTGGCTGGATCCCCCCCCTTGGGCTGGAGAGTCCACACATAACCCAGGATGGGTTGGTTTCCCTTGTAATGGGGACTTACATAGTCCGGGAGTGAGGGACGCCATTTGTGGGACAACCTCCTTGACTCCCTGTCTGTGACTGGCCCGAGGGCCTTCTGGGCTTAGAATTATTTTGCGCAGGCAAGTTTTTAGGCCCCCCATCTCCAAATCCAAAATGGGGGCAACCTTTACCTCTGCCACCTTGGCAGCAGCAGGGGTGCTGGTCGGTTTGGGGCTTTTCTCCGCATTACTTTTATTTTCTATGGGCTTCTGCACCTCATAGATCCGGGTGGGCTGTTCAATGACCCAGTCTAGTGACCTTTTCTCGTGAAAATCTCTCACTAGCTGGGTCATTATGTATTTGGGTAAGGCATGGAAAAAAGTGTTAAAAAATGCTTTGCTGTCCGTGCGCACCCTTCTGGTAGTCTGCGCAAAGGCACGCTTCAATTCCTGCACAGATTCTTATGGGGCCTGATCCTCCCCACATTGCAAATTGTAGGCTGCCTTGCGAGCCTCTTGGGGATTTCTGTGAACAGAAAAATGTTTCAAGATGGTCGCCCTAAATGTGGACCATCTTGAATGGTTTTGGTCCTCCAGCCCCGCAAAGAAACTGGAGTATTCTGTGGAGAATGTCCATTTGTCATGCTGAATGCAGCTACTGCTGTGCTTCAAATGGAAAGTCTCCATCATTTGCTCATAAAGCTCCTAGTGTTCCCAAACAGAATACTTGGCGTTCTTGTGATAAGGGGTGATGACACTCCTTATTGCCTTAATCTGTTTTAAGGGGTCCTTAAGTAAGGCCCTTTTTTGCCTTATTGGCCTTTTTGGTTCGGGTAACCCTGGTCCATTCATCCTCTGACTCAGAAGCACTGCTCCCAGAGGTGCCCGTCTGATCTTCCAGGTTTTCCCGGATTCTGCGAGCCTGGGAATGGCTGGCAGAATGTGGGGACCTGGTCTCCTGTGTCCTGTGATGTTCAGAGGAGTCTTCAGATTCCTCCTTGCTGCCAGGATTTGATGAGTACCCCCCCACTGACCTAACTGGGCAGAGGCTTTTAGGATACCCTTAGTGGGCCTACTTTCCTGGGGTTCCCCACTAAATTGCACTGTACGTGGGTGCCCATACCCGGATGCCCGCCCATCCATTCCTGGGTGGTACTGGCCTATGAGCCCCATACTTTTGGCTGGATAGTAATCTGCCATCCCTGTGGCCCTGTGTTCATGTGTGCCAGGGGACATGGGGGTGGCAGAGTCCAGGGACTGGGAGAGATGAAGGCCTATGGTACTAGGACTCCTGAGGTTATGCTCAGGTGTTTCCCTTTCCCAGCGAACCTCATCTATATCAGCCCCTGCTCTCTGTTTCCATGCAAGAGCCTGTGCTTTCAGTTCCTCAGTCAAGGCCTTACTAGACTCTATCAGTCTCTCCTGCATGGCTACCTGTTGCTGGAGCATATCATTGTGCTGGCAGAGAGCCTCATTCTCTCTCTGTGTTTCCTGGTTAGTCTTGGAGTACTGGGCCAGTCTTTGCTGCAGGAGGGTTACCTCCTGAGTCCCATCCCTACTGGCCTGCTCCTTTCTTGCCAGAGCATCTTCCACCCTCCTGGTGTGCTCTAACAAGTTCTGATGCTCTTTTTGGAGGTCACCCAGTCCCTGGAGGGCCAAGTGATTTTCTTCCATTTTTTCTTTTAATCGGCAGACTTCCTGCCCTAAGGTGTCCCTTTCCTGACTAAGAGCCTGCATCTGTGCCGCCAGGTCGTCCCTCTGCCTTTGAAAGGCACCAGCTTTCTGGCGTTCTTCCTCAAATTCTGTCTGGGTATCCAGGTCTTTCAGAATCCGTTTGTTGCTCTCTGCCTTCACTCTATCTAGATGACTTTGCAGGGTGGCTACCTGCTCTGTGCATGCCCTGTTGAAGTCTAGTTGTTGCTCCTGCTTTTTCTGGCTCTGCAGTAAGGAGTCCAGACCTTCTTGGTACTCTTTCTGCAAGGCCAGAAATCTGGTATCCTGGTCAGACATTTCCTGTTGCAGGATACCCATATCCTCTTTTATTTTAATGATATACTGCCTACTATCATTTTCTGACTCCTGGCTCCTCTGCAGCCTCTGCTCGGAAGAGACCAGGTCAGATTGGGCCTTCTCTAATGCCTTCTGTTGCCTATTCGACAGATCTTGGCCTTCAGCACATTTGTCCTGCATGGCTCCCATATATAAATATAAATATGCCGCTATCCTGACAATCTTGTCGTGCTCATCTTTGGCTTTAGAGGCCATATATAGTTCACTCAGGGCCACATGTAATGGACCCTTATCTCTCCATGTGTCTGACCCTGTCGCAGTGATCTGGGGTGCGATTGCCTGCAACCACACCGTCTAGTCCTGTTCCCTCCATTCGCCTCTCACAAATAGCTTATGTAAGAGGTGTTCTCTGGCTATTTTGATATCTACCAAGGTCGTCATTCTGGAAATTGATTTCCTTCCTGACTTACAGAGGTTTGTATTTTATTTTGCAAAATAGACCATCTCCTTAGAGCGTCCTTCTTTTGAGGGATGCTTTTACAGTGTAACACAGCGTGGTGATCCAACAGGATGTATGTATCCTATCAGTTAGCACACTGTATTAAGCTGCACAAGTGGTAGCTCTAATCCAGACGTCCCGGCTCGAGCCCCCACTCTGTTAAGTGACTTCAATTCAGCACTCCAACTAAGTCAATGCCTGGTCTGGGATGTCCAAGGGAAGCCCTTATTTATATATTTTAATGACAAGTTATAATCTGGATGATAAACCCTTGTATAACGCCCCTCTCTTTGAATCCCCCTGACCTCACTAAGCCAAGAAGTAGTTTTGTTTTGCAAATAAAAAATTTATTTGAAAAATTAAACAATGTATATATATATATATATATATCACACCTTTTATGAATAAATTAATATTTGATAGCACACTTATGAATATAATGTTGATCAACAATGGGTAATGTTACAATTGCACACTCTTTTCAATCAGTGAGGAGTTAGTTTAGAAAGGATAAGATAGCAGAGAATACTTTTATGGTTTCAAGGAAATGCAATGATCCAAAAAAATGCAGCACAGAAATAAACTAATATGGTTTCAACAAGAGATAATATGATCACTTTTTCTTTTGACAATTCACTCCCCCCCATGCAATATAAAGAGATGGAAAAGAGAACACAGTTTTCAGGGATACAATCAAATGCAATACAAGTTCCAGTTCCCCCTAGCAAGCTTAGAGCAACCGGTTTACTTTAAAACAGGCAGTATTACTTTTAAATGTAATTTGCAATGAAGCGAAAAATATGCTAAAAATGATTTTAATTTCCTATAGGAGATTCAGGGTAGGTGACAGCTACTTTGAATTAGTTCAGGTCAACACTATCAGTGATTCAGGAATGATTATTAGATTGAAAATGAATTTCAGCAGTTGCACGCAAAAGGACACCTTTTTTTGACAGGTGGAGAAAATTGAGTCAAATTGCAATTCGCGGCACTTTTTCTGAGTGAGTCGATCGCGATTACGGAAAAACTAAAAAGAGTAAAACGTCAGGCTTGTTGGAAAGCTGAGGGTCTTAGCTTTATAATGAAAGTTAAATCTCGTTCCTAGCACGTATGGTTCAAAAGATACGGACGATTTAGTGGAGGTAATTTCTCAAATTAAAGTAATGCTCAGAAGGACAAATGACACTTTAACAGGTTTAAAATCACAGAATGGACACACGATTTCTATGCAGTTCTAAATAGGTGGAAATGGTTTGAATTAGATTATTTTAAACTAAGAGGTTGGTTTTGCACAGCTCTGGCTGGATACTCATTCCTAATTTTGGAAGGAATGGGCCTTGTCACAGATCTGGTCAACAGGTTTAGCTGCGGTTGTCTCTGCTCTGCTGGTCTGGATCTCTGGTTCTGGCAAAAGTTCTTGGCACTGCACAGCGGTCTGGTGTGGTCTGTCTGTGGTTCTGAATACAGCACTGCTCTCTGGGTCTGGTTCTGGCAAAAGTTCTCGGCTAGAATCAAACAGCACAGCCCGGCTGTTTTATTCTGATGTGCCCCTTGGAAGAATGAGGTAAATCAGTTTCCAAAATTGTAGGGCCAGCTGAGAATACTTTTAGCTTGCAGTAGCCCTTCTGCTTCAAAGTTCTGGAGTCTGGAGTCTGGTTTCCTAAGTTCTGGTCTCTGGATAGTGCCTGAATTTGGATGTCGTCCGTCAAAGTGCTTCGCAAGAAAGTGGCAAGTGAATCTCCCTACCTGGGTTTCAATGGTTCTTTTTATGTCTTTTGAAAGTGGGTGGGAAGGCTGACTTTCTATGCCCAACCCTCTGAGGATCCTGATAGGTTAAAGGATTTTCTGTGCTCTCACTGGAGAACAGTGTTGTGAGTCAGAGTGTTGCTACATTTTACAATCTATTGAAGAAACGCCCCTTTGCTTATTCTGAGAACCCAATTTTTCATAATCAAACATGTTTCCAAGGTACACAAGTTGTTAAGAATACATGTAAACATCCCAGATTAATTTAATACAGTTCTCTGTTCAAGCCCCATGTTCCTGCGAGCTTGGGTTTAGAAACTACAACATTTTGCGCTTATTGCGGTTTCGCCATATTGGTTTTTCATCAAATCTTCCACGGAGGTACACCCCCTCCCTGAGCATATTACTATAAGTTATCATGTTTCTAGCATAAACACTGCACCCACAATATTCATAAATCCTGGGGCTCGGTCTCAGAACCTCATACGGAGTTGAGTTTAGTCTCAAATTGAAGGTACATTTTTCATATTAAGACTCTCCAAATTGTACATTTTTGTCAGCTTCATACAATATTTTATAAGCAATTTAATAAAACATACATTTGCCTCTCCTTTAGTACACCCATTTGCTTGTCCCTGCCCCCGGGAACTTGGCTTGACCCAGAGATCAAATGTCTTTCCTTCCCCCAGAGCAACTGTTAACAATTACACCTCAAATCAGCATATCCTATTCAGTAGAAAGAGTCTATTGTGTTGACTGAGGTCATCAGACCAGGGTGCCACTCTGCATCTGATTAACACGACCATGTGATCTCCTGTGCTGTTGCTGGTAAGAGCAGGTGTCTAGGCTTCCCATGGACAGAGGCCTCTTGAACTTTTTATTGAATCAGACTGTCTTCTTGTGAGGAGTTCTGAGGTGTGAAGGCTTCCAATTGACCAACAAGGCTTTGAAGTTTCCAGCTAACTCAGGTTCCTTTTCAGCTCCTGAAATACAGTTCTCCTATCAGAGTTTAGACCGCTAGCGCTGGTTCGTGTCAAGCACCGGTACTGCACCCATTTTTGGGAGCTGTCTTGAATTAATCCATTTAAAAAAGGGGATTTTACTTGATAGCATATGATCCTTGCTAACACTGTATTAATGTGGATTCAGCATGAAAAGTAATGTAGAACACCCAACCAGAAGTTGGATTTTTTGTCTGGTGGTTTTGTGCCCATGATTTTAGCGATTTTTGACATTAATTAAAACAGATTTCGAACAGCACTATATTCCTTTGCACTGATTTCGCCCATGGCGCTTCTGGCCCATCACGCTCGCACTGGTGGGTGGCAGGTCAGGTGACCATTTTGGTGTGCGCAAAAACTGCACGGTTTTTCTGGGTTCTGGCGCAAATGTGGGCTTTTCGGCCATCTTGGATTTTCTAAGCCCACAGCACCAAATGTTGCAGCATAATAACTTGAACGTGGGTCGATACACCTGACAACCTAGGTATGTGTCCCAGTGAGGATATGCACCTGTTGCTGGTAATTTGTTTTGGGCTGTGATTGGCTGCCCTCTCTATGTGTCCCTGGTTTCTTTGGGTTGAAGGGGTGTATTATGTTACTTGTATTGGGCCAAAAATGCAAGTATAAGAATGTAGCCTGGAATCTACACTACACCAAGGTTCCATAAGTGTCAGCTAGGACACACAGGATGGGAGAGAGACTAGAGAAGATGTATATACCTACCCACTTCCTATAACTGACCCTGTAACTAAATAAAGTAACTTCCTTTTATACATACCTGTCTCCAGTCTGTTTCCTGCATACATGAAGAACCCAATTACTACAGTGGTGACGAGGATGTTTTTGGAAGAGGACCAGAGATAGCAGTTAGAAGACCAGGGGTGATGGCGCTGCATGGAGATGGAGAAATGATGAATGCTGCCCAAGAAAATTAAGCCATCAAGTGGGACAAAATATCCTTTGCAGGCAACCAGAAATGAAATAAAGTGTCAAAGCCAGTAAATGAAGTGACCCCAGTATAGTGACAAGCCCAGGTATAAGTCCTGTCTGTGAGGCAGGCAGCCAGAAGCGTACGTGTGCTGCAATTCAAAGAGGCAGCTTTCAAGGTACTGTAAAATAGTGCTGGTGTACTGGTTGGAGTGACTGGGCAGTTTAAAATCAGCTGTTTGCATAGTGCTGTTCGGACTGGTAAGGACTGTTCCTCCGTTAACTTAATGCGGCAGGTGTTCCTGGGCAACGTTAAATTTAAAAGATGGCATTTAACATTGTGGAGACTGTACTGGCATTTGGGAAAGAGACAGTGTTTAGCGTGCATGATGATTGTGGATTGGATTATTGTGCCCAGTAAGGACCCGTGGTTATGGTGTAGCCCCGACCGTTGGAGATGGTCGTTAGGATGAGTTCTTTGCAGCTCAGTACCTGCATGATGAATGATGACGTGATCGAACATCAGGAGGGGTTGGTGGAGCCCCGAACGCTTCTGTACTGGCGCGTCCTCTTTGTTCCTGTGATGTTTGTTGGTGCTTATACGGCGCATAGCAAGGATTATTAGAAGAAAGAACATGGAGTGATGCAAAGTATCCGATACTCAAATTGAGGGAAAGCCGGGAAGTTTTGGAATACGGCTGATCTCAATAGAACAATAACTGAGAGCAATGGATGTAATGGAGGCATGATACAATGCTTACAAGGCCCAGCCACAGAGTTTCAGGATTTGGCTGAACTATATGACACAAACAGTGAGTAATGTGACAAGGAGTTGCCGGTTTTGATGTTCGGTTTAAAAAAAATATATATATACTACGCTCCATTGCTAATTGGTGTAAGACACGTCTAGTGCGTGACTCATGGACTTTTTTTGTCAGCAGCCGCGTGCCTTATTCTGATGTAATGGTGTTACGTTCAATAAGTGGAAATGAGGTACGTTCATTTCACTGTGTTTCAGCTGCTGACTACTGTTAAAGAGAACAAGACGACGAGTAATTTAAGGACTCTTGACACTGACGTGTATTTATGTAAATGCAAAGTAACATGTTTAAAGCAAATCGTATTTGTGAATTGCTTTCTATATTAATATATGATACATTCTGTTATTAGGAAATGTTTTGGTGACAGTTTAGTGTGGAGGAAGTTAAAGTCACAATGAATTACTGTGCTAGTGAATGTTTGTGGGTATGGTTTTCTGACCTGGCTGGGAAGGTTCAGCATGTCTGTTGCAAGTGGAATGTGAATGCACAACAGTTTAAAAAGGGTGCTGTATAGGGATGCATGAGAGTCTACTGCACAATGGTTTGTTGTAGCGCATGACTGTTAATACAAGAAGGTAACATGCACTGAGTTTTTAATTGCTATGAGTTATTTAAAAAAATGCAAAATGATTTTAAATATGCATCATTTGGAAATGGGTGCACATTTTTGGGGTGTTTGATGTTCTGCTCTCTGTATGTGTAGATTTAATATGTTTAGAGGATTTGCAGGGTTATGGTGCCATGCACCATGGGCTTATTAGCACCTTTGGATTTAATTTCTCGCATCTTAATAGGAAATTATATTGTGAAATGAGTTTAAGAAGTAGAATTACATGAGAAATGTAGGAAATGTAATGTATTTTGTGAATATTTTATATGGGTATTTAGAAATGTATATGGTTATGACACTGTGTGTGTTTATTTAGGTAAAGGAATTGTGAGGGGTCATGTATTGATGTAAGCCCCATGTATTGGTATAAGCCCTGGTGAGTGTGATTTAGTTAGGAAGTGAATGACGATGATACATAGAGACATAGGATTTGTGTGTGAATATTAGCATATTAGACGCAATGGTGAAATGGTAATGGTGAAATGTTTATGCAAAGTTAGTAATGCCATTGATATGACAGCATAAGTTATGTTGACAGGGTGGTAACGCGCTCGTGGTCAACTTTCGGTATGCTAGTCTGCGAATCAGTATGAGTTGATGTTGAGTTTCTACTGAATGAATGCAAAGCTCTAGAGAATAATGGAAGAATTGTGTGATGGTGTATGGTGTATGAGCTATGGTTATGAGCCGTGGTACAGCGGTAATGTGTAATTGTGCAGCGCATGATGTTGCGTTTATTATGATAAAATAACATAGATCTATGAATTGAGAGTGAGATGAATTATTTGAATTCGTGCGCATATGTTTTGTGAATGCATTTCAATTTGGAAGATCTTTACATGTGATGGGTTGTTTGGCCAACTTCCTGTTGCAGTGTTTTCTTTTCGTGTGCTGTTTCTGTGCAGTTACGTTGTTTAAGTGTGAGATTAGTGTTGTTTGTACCTTTTCTAGCTTTTCTCACTTTTATATGTTTCTTGGGGTAGTTGAAATATGAGTGTGTTAGTGCAATTGACAGGTTGTTTGTGTGAGAATGACAGGTGGTGTTGTATGGTAGAGATGAGTTTTGCTATGTTTACAGAAGGTTAGTCTGTGTATTTGTTTGGTTGCGTGTGAGTGCGCGTTAGTGCTGCAGGTATGGCAGACCCGAAACTGTGTGTGGCAGACATGGTAGAAGGTGTGTATGCTTGGAAGGTGATGGAATGTGGTTTAGTATGTGGTCTATGCTTGTAAGTGGCAGTTGCAAGATCTAGGAGTGGCAGTCCTAGATATATGGTTTGGTTGGTGAAATTTTATGATGCCTGGGGAATGTTAGTTACGTGAATGTAGATGTACGCCGAGAGGGTTGAGAAAGTGGTTAGTACTGTGAGGGTGATGCATGTTTGTTCTGGTGGTTTGATGTGTGTCCCTGTTTCAGTGCTTGTTGTTGGTGTGTGTGTGTGTTATAAAGAGAGGGGATGTGTAGTATGTGGCTTGTATTGGTGCACAAATGCAAGTATAAGAATGTAGCCTAGTAGCCTGGAATCAACACTACACCAAGGTTCCATAAGTGTCAGTCTGGACACACAGGATGGGAGAGAGACTAGAGAAGATGTATATACCTTAAGCTCCTACCCACTTCCTATAACTTACCCTGTAACTAAATAAAGTAACTTCATTTTGTAAATAGCTGTCTCCAATCTGGTTCCTGCATACATGAAGAACCCAAATACTACAAGGGGCTGGGAAAAGTCTACATTTGTCCTAGCTGCCGTTTGGGGCTTTTCTTTTTTGTACCTGACCCTCCGACCCAGGTACTGCCTTTCAGTGCTGAGCACATAGTGTTTCAAGCATGTATTTACTTGCTGGGAACACGCTTGGTAAGTTTGGGGAATACTTTGAGCTCAGAATTAGCAATATTGTACCCCAACTGGCAAAATCCCTGGCCGAGGATCAATGTCACTGTACCTCTCCTCCCCTCACTGAACTTTTAGTGGTCAAACTTGTATCATTGTATCATTCGTTTTGCTGAGTTTGATTGCTCACAGATAGGAGATTATTTTTAAGATTAATCAAGTTAGATGCATGGCTGGCTGAAGTGAGACCAACTGGAAGATTTGGGATTTCATAGAGGCTGCAAGGAGATGGTCCCCATGGTAAGAAGAGGAGCAGTCCATAATGGAACTCAGCATAGAACAGCTCGCAGACCTTGCTGATTGAAGGAATCCAAACTGAGAGGGTCCAGGTTTATTGCGAAAAATAGAATACAAAATGTTCTATGTAAGTACTCGGGTGGGTCAGAAGGACCCAGACTATCAAATGACATGTTTCAGGATGGTTTATTCAAATAAGAATTATAAGGCACACCTTTACATATCAGTATGGCTAGTCCCTACCGAATGTATTAACTAAGTGGTCCCGACCTAACTTACTAACTAAGGTGCTCGTCAGTCTGTTGTGGAAGTCCAAATAATGTAGTCTGCTGTCCAAACTACCCTAACTGACCCAACCACTATGTAAACTAACTTAGGTTCAGAGTATGGCTCCCTTCTTCTTGGGAGACCTCTAATAAACGATAAATAACTAAAAACGTGGATTTTCAACCAATTCTAACACACCTAATATAGCCTAAATAGATCCCTACCCAACTAACTTGTCTTATCTTATCTGCCCACGTTCTGGCTACCCTCCTCACTGCCAATGTAATCTCGATGGTATGCTATATTTTGTGTGTCTATTTTTGTACTTTGCCCTGACAAAATGTTTCTGTGAAATGTTAATATGTATCAATCAAAGTGTCTTTAACTACGCCGTGATACCTCAGGGTCTGGGCATATAACAAATGCAATACATAAATACATAAATAGTATCAGTCTATATATTACTATAGGGTTCTTATCTTCTTGTTTGGTCTTTGCAGTATCCTTCTGGATATTTCCGTGGTTTACGGTGGATAGCCCTCTTGGTTTGTTATATTTCAATTCACTTGTGTCTCTTCGTCCATGTTCTTGTTGTAAAACTTATCTTCTTTTCCAGGATATTATTATCATTGACTTTTCAATATCCTTGTTCAGCATTTCAACAGTGTGTTCTTTCCTGTTACAACACTTTAAAGTTACTTTATATTCTTTCCCCTTGTGTAATGTTATGTTATGTTATGTTAATGTGACTTATGAAGCGTTTGGAGGCCACTAGCCATCTTGGTGCTAAAAACACACAGATGGCAAGCATACAAAGAGACCTAAAAGGGTATGGTTTTCAACTTCTGTCTAAATTCTAGATAGTTCTGGATGCATTTCAAGGCAGGCAGAAGCCCATTCCACAGCTTGGCAGCTGATATTAAAAAAGCCTGGCCTCCCATTCTAACCCAAGGATATCTATGGACTACCACCAGACAAGCAATCTTGGAATGAAGACTAGGACATGGATAGGAACATGTGGGAGAAACTTATCAAAGAGTTAGTCAGCCCCATGCTTATAGTAGGCCTGGTAAACAAGGCAAAGAGCCTTAAACTCCACTCTCCTATGCACCGGGAGCCAGTGACAGGACAGTAGAACCGGAGCAATATGCATTTCATAAGGTGAGTTTTTCGATACCTAGGCAGCTAGATTCTGTAGCACCTGCAGTCGATGGATAAGCCCAACTGGCATTGCAGTAGTCTAATCTGCTAAGAATCAATGAAGCCACAAACACCGGACCCAGGTTAATAGGCAAAAATGATAGAGTTGTACTCAATATCCTCAGCAGAAAATGCCCAGCCTTACATATGGCGCTAACTTGGGCAGCCATGGAAAGAGTGGAGGACAGGATCACCCCTAAATTCTTCACTGCCATCACTGGAATAGGAATTAAACCCAGTGTTGAAGGCCAGAAGAATGAAGTCCAAAGGGGTTAGGGTTGAAACCAATCGCCCGTATCTCTGTTTTATCGCCATTCAGCTTCAGCCAATTGCTGTTTATTCACTCCCACGGCCACCAAGCACTGACTCAAATGCGAAGACACCTCAATCCCGTCAGGATCAAGATGAACCAGGATCTCGGTGTCATCCGCATAAGAATAGAACTGGAGGTCAAAGGAGCAGACAAGACAACAAGAGGCTGGATATAGATGTTAAAAAGCAATGGGGACAGCAGTGAATATGAAGGGTAAAGAACAAGAGGGAGAGAAAGGGATTGGCCCCTATCAACAAGGAAGGAGGCAAACCAGATCAGAATGGTCCCAGAGAGTCCTGCTGTGCACAGGCGGGGGATAGCAGGATAGAGTGGTGGACAGGTGTGAAGGCCGTTGAAAGATCTAACTATATCATAGCACCTACTCCTCTGCCATCAATCAGCCTGGTCATTTGAACTACAACAGACACCAGGACACTTTCCGTACCCCACCCCGGCTGGAAAGCAGACTGGAAGGGGTCCAAGAACTGAGAAATGTCACGAAACAGAGAATTAAGAGGAGACACCAGGGCTTCCAGCAATTTCATAAAAAAACAGTAGCAAAGAGATAGGATGATAGTTTGAAATAACAGAAGAATCCAGAGACGGCTTCTTTAAAAGTGGAATGGCAATAGCCTGCTTCAATTCAGCTGGGATATAGTCAAATTGACAAGAGAGGTTAATAGCTTGAGCTACACAGGTAATTTATACCTGGCATAATGCCACTCAAGGGTACAGGGTCAGAAGGAGCATCAGATTTAAACTGCATAGCAACTTTACAAACCATTTTAGTGGTGAAAATTGGAAAGTCCTACCAATTATGGGAAGACTGTAATTTAGGGCCTCATTACACGGATGGCGGTAATGGTTAACGGTCACCGTTAATGGTAACGGTGACCGTTAACCATTACTGCCTTACTACGAGGTCCCTTAGCGGGTTGGTGCTTTAATGCCTGCTTTTTGTAGGCGTTAAAAACCAACCCGCTAAGGGACCTTGGTGCTAATTACGGCACCGCAAAATTGCGGTGGCGTAATTCGCACCATCCCCATTCCCAATATGCCCTATGGGGCAAAAATGGGAATGGGGAAGGGCAGTGGTGGAAGGGGGAATTACCGCCCCGCCAACCTTGGAATGGGGCGGTAATTCCCCCTTCCACCAAGGCGGTGCCGGTATTTTACCGGCATGGACCAAGGTGCTAATAGCACCTTGGTCCATGTGCTAATACCGCCATCCGTGTAATGTGGCCCTTAGCCTTGACAAGGTCCATAGTACTCAAACCCTGATCTGTCATGCAAATAGCAGCACAAACATTTTCAATTTTAGTAATAAAGAACCTGGCCAAAGAATCACAAAGTAATTGTGTAGGGGCAACTGTAGGAGCAAGATTAGCAGTTGTGGATAGAGATTTGGCTATTGAAAACAATTCTCAGGGCTGGTTAAGCACACTTCCTATTTTATGGGGAAAAAAGGCCTGTTTCGCTAACACAATAGCAGCATTATAGTCCTTAGGGCACTAGAGATAGATTGCCTTTTCGGTCACCCCATATGTACAGCACCACTTGGGTTCCGCTTGTCTCACCTTAAAGCGTAACCCTTTTCCCAGGGTACTGCAAATACTGGGTCTTCTCTCTCTATATTCCGATTTCTCACAGTTTGCTTTTTCATGTTATCCCAATTTAAATAATTTTCTTTCAGACTTAACTTCGTTTCATCGTTAACACTGAGACGAGTTGGCTGAGCAGTATAATGATTCCCTCTTTGAGGCCACCAGCGACTCCTGTATTCCTGGTTACCCTCAGTTTTGATGTGGTACATCTTCTGGAGTCGAGTTCCTTGAAATCCTTCCCTTATAGGTCTCAACCGCTGATGCCTTTCCTTCGTCTGAGTGTTCTTTCCCACAGCCTCTCCTCTCCATCTCGTCTCTCAATACTTTTTCGGGACTCAGGCTCTGGTGCTCTGAGCTGGGGCCAGACACCTTGCGTCTTTACATAAGCAATGGTCTCTGCAAAGTTTGTTGAACCAGGGGTTTACGGTGGGTCTCTTTCTGTGGTCTCAACACCACATACTCCTTGGTTTCTCCTTGTCGTGATTCTCAAGTTGCAGACATGCCATAGCTCTGGCATTCTGCTGTGTGTACTTGAGCGAGTTCAAAATATGTGGGCTCTCTGATTCCTGCTTCATGCAGGTGTTACGATGCTCAGGGTCTCCCCGAGATGAGGTCTCCGTTCCTCTCTCCATCCTCTCTCTCTATGATATGATATAATATGATATGGCATTTATAACGCACCTATACACAAATGTTTCAAGGCGTGACGAGGCGGGGGGGAAACAAAGGGAGGACAGACAACGATCCTACTAGGCCAAGTGTCATTCAGATCACGCAAGTCCATGGGAAGGGTGGAAAAAGGAAAAGTGCGTGGCGGAAGGGAGAGGGGAAAAGTGCAGTACATGGGAAAAAGTGGAAATAAATAAGAAAATAAATAACGGCCAGCTGGTGGCAAGTGCAAGGAAGTGCAGACAAAGTGCTAGTAGGGGGACTGTAGGGCTACAGAACAACGGTCCCCAGGTGCAGGGGTTGCCAGGGAGGCTGTGCAGTGGGCAATTTTCGGGGCCTGGGCCAGCAATCAGAAAGGGTGGCCAGGTAACCTGGGCAGTTTCGGTCAGGAAATCAGCAGGGGGCAGGGGGGCAGAAAGCAGAGGCAAAGAGGAAGGTTTTTGAGGTGCTTCCGGAACCGGAGATGGTCCTCCTTGAGTTTCAGGGAGGCAGGAAGGCTATTCTAGAGAGAAGCCCCAGCCGAAGAGAGTAATCTGCCACCAACTCGTTGCTTGGAGAAGCGACTGACACTGAGGGAGTTGGAGGCGGATGAGTGAAGAGCTCGAGATGGAAGATATTTAGGAAGAGAGTGTTGAAGATATTTCGGTCCCAGACCCCAGAAGGCCTTGTGAACAATGCAAAGGGTTTTGAACTTAATCCTCGCAGCCACTGGGAGCCAATGCAGGGATTTCAGTCCTGGAGAGATACGATCCCTGGGCTTGAGGCCAAGGACAAGTCTCACAGTCCTGTTCTGGATAAGTTGCAGAGGGCGGAGAGTAGAGGCAGGCAGATTTAGATAGAGGCTGTTGCAATATTCTAACCTAAATAGAACCAGAGCTTGGGAGACAGTGAGCTTCTGGAGGAATGAGAGGAAAGGAAGAATACCTCTGAGGAGGTGCAGCTGGTAGTGTGACTTCTTAGAGACGTCAGAGATGTGAAGGGAGAAGGAGAGAGCAGAGTCGAAGATGACCCCGAGGTTTTTAGACTTACAGGTGGGAGAAGGAAGAGGGCCAAGGAAGGCCGGCCAGAGAGCTGCAGGGAAGGAGGGAGTGGGTCGTCGAGGCTGGCTTAATTAAGAAACTCGTCTCAGTAGATTGGTTCTCCTTATATTCCTTTTCAGCAACATCATGGCATCTTTGCAGAGTTTCTTCAACCCAGTCTTGAAGTAAACAGGATTCTGATTTGTGAGGGTGTCCTGTGTAGGCCATAATGTGTGCAGGATTAGGGAGTCCCTCACGAGTCCTTTTGCCGGTCAGGTCGCACTTACTTCTACCCATAAGGAGGCTATTGCAGTGCAGACTTTCCCCCCTACCACACAGGGGGGGGGCTGCTTGGGGAGATGAATTCCCTTGATTCATCATAGTACTTAAACCCCAAATGCAAATCCAGATGACCTTTTAGTGTTCTCCTTCTCCTGGGTGGTTCACTCGGAATAAAAGGGATGCTGGTTTTGAAGTATACGATAAAATAGATGCGTTTTTCCAAAGTGAGATTTCATTTCCAGAAAGTCAAATGCATTTTTGTATTGAGAAGTGCAGTTTAAAACTGACAGCATTTTGTGCAACTTAAATAAAGTGTGTTTATGTAAACCATACTAAAATAGAATCTGTGTGTCCTACCGACATAGTTGTTGAATCGAACTATGATGCAGTCATGAAGTTCTATCACCTGATGAAAAAATATTAATAATAATTAGTCATTGGTGGGAGACTTAGTCATAAAACGTGTTGGTGGATGAGAAGTACCTTAGAAGACCTATTTATATTCACTGAATATCGTGCAAATGTAAAACCTATACAACCCCTTATCCTGAACTGCAAGGAGGGATTCATGTGTCAACTGTTAAGGTGAGGGTGTGCATACCATTTGAAGCACCTCAAACTTAATCTTCCTAGTTAGGTGGGGGTAGCTGAGATGGTATACATATTTAGAAGGGAGAGCATTCATTCCCAAATCCTAAACCTCCATGTTTATGAATGTTTATGAATGTAAGTTATGATGTGCATATTGAAAACTGCATTAGACTATCCGTTCAGGTCGGGTCCCGCAAAGGGACCTCGTAGTAAGGCAATAAGTGTTTAACGGCGCCGCAGCCTTTTACGGCACCGTTAAACACTTAGCGCCAGAGTCCTAATGAGGGCCTATAAATGGTGGGGGTCATTGGGAAAAATGGAAACTGCATTGCAATGTATTTGAAAATGTGATTTTATACCTCATGTTGAAATGTTTTCGTGAAGTTAAGCATTTTGAGAGGCATGTATTTCGACAAGCGACAGAAGTTTAAGTAGAATGTTCAGTATTATTTTGAGATTAACATATACATATCATTGATTATGGAAATAAGTGTTTTTGTGAGAATGGGTGAGAGTCATACAGGCAGGTATATAAGCTGTCTGTGATTGAGTAATATTGTGGTGACTTCCCTTGCATAAAGCTGGAGACCACCTTTGTTTAGATTTGACTTAATTGTTTTAAATAAATTTGAGTTTGGAGAACACTGTCTCTTTTCATACCTAGAATTGTGGGGTGTGACTATTCGAGTAGTTGTCATTATAAAAAGGGGTCCGTCTGATGTAAGAGTCATACATTAACAGAAAAATATCGTAAACCTCATCAGGGCAATATTTCCTGTTACAGATTATAAAGCAAACAGAGAACTTTGCATCCCGTTTATGAATGTTAAGGGATAGCTCAGAGACAGGAAAACTGGTTGTGATCCCTCACCACCATCACTGTCCCTGGGACTGAGACCTTCACCTGAACATCAGGAAAAACGTCCCCACATGGCCGGCCCCCTTTCATTACTGCAGACAATGGGTATATGCACATTGCATGTTCACAAGCATTTAAAAACTAGTATCACACACATTTCTACACACTGGTGTTACTGGCAATATGCCCTGTCAGTAAATGGTATGACCATCATTGCCATACTTGCGTATACACAAATGATGCTGGATACCCGATGCACCTGTGGCAGATGACATCTATGAAGAAGCCTATGAACCCCAGGCAGAACCGCTACAATGCTGCCCACACATGCACCTATAACCCTTTTGAGTGTGAATTTGTTGCTCTTAAGAACTGCCTTTAGTAGCTGAACTGGACAAGCGGTGCATTCATGCACTGGCCTTCCGTTGCATTTTGCACAACATAGCCATTCCGCACAATGGGCCTCCTTCCGATTCGGCGGGCTGGTAAAAAGGTGCCAGTATCCGTGGATACCAGCACTTTACCGGACCACCCGACTACGGGAGTGCCGGTGAGTGGGTACCTGGGTTACCTCAAGCTAAATGCTGGAGGTAGGCCGGGTGCCCTACCGGCCAAAAAATCCCTTGTTACCACTAACGGCATTGCCAGTGGCGGTGATGACGGAAAATCCCCTCATGGAGTCTTATGGGACTCCATGAATGGGGATTTACACTGTACCGCCGGCGCGCATAATCCAAGGGCAATGCCGCCAGACCAGGTTCCGGTAAAGGTAAGTGCCAGATGCCGGTATCCTGGCATCTCCAACCCCAGGATACCGGCATAGTTGGAATGAGGCTCAATATGCTCATTCCAATAAGGATCGAGATGACCCATATAGAGGTCAGTTCAAACACTGTGAACAATACCATGGCACCCTGGCACCCCCCCCCTTATTCTGTACAAATGGAACATACAAAATAACAAGTAAACAACTTTTGCACAGCGAACAGGAATGCCCTATCAGGGTTGGAGTTAAGGTTAAAAAAAAAAGTCAGGTTCAAGACTTTAAATAAATTAAGTGTCCGGGGAGAACAAAGAAACAGAAGTTTAGGCCCATATCTAAATATGAGCTAGTCCTGGGTGTGCTTAAACAATGAGCACATACAATGGGTGCAGAACCAACTTCACAATGTCAATAAATCCAAACGAATACAGTGGAAATGTTCCAGGGATGAAAAGAAGTGAACATGGGTGATATGGACCGGTGGGTTTGTTTCCGCCACTGTTAGTTTTTAGTAGCTGAGGCCAGTTTGGTTGGTGTTTGTGGGTGCCCAATCTTTTGCCAGCTGGGAAGGTGGGATGCTTGGGAGGAACAGGGGACTGCTGGTGGGAAGGGACTGCTTCAGGTAGGTCAGTAGACCAGTCACACTATCTGTGGTTGGGCATGGATAAGGCTGGCCTCTACCATCTGGCAGCAGAGGGTGGCATTGCTACAGACCAATTGAAACACCACAACAGATGAACTATGAGCAGCATGACATGTGGTAGTCTTTTCATACTGTAGTCTTGGCAGCACCCACCCAATATGAGATGTACAATGTCATTTTGGGTTCACTGGTGAGGCCCTAGACTGCCCAGTAAAGGAGTAGTCAACCTCCTTTTTGTGACTTACATTTTGCCAATTGCTGCAAAGCCATCTTCAATGGAGTGATGTGAGGGCAATTTGTATCCTGTTATTTTCTTTGTAAGTAGCACTTTTTCTATTTACAAAGGGGACATATACTCAATATGGTTCCCCTTACACTTATATGCCCTGTTCAATATGTCCTTTCCCTTTGTTAGCGATCCTTTTTTATTTATGGAGTGGGGTGGGGAGGAGCTCCATTCCTTCATGCACGTTGGCAGGCTTCTTCCAGAAAGCCCACAAAGGCTCTCCTTTGTGTGTGTGAGCTCGTAGGAAGTGATGCGAGGTCTGTCTGCCCCCAATAAATTCTCCCAGCAACTTTTCAAGATATAAGGAGGCAAGCGAGACCCAGCAACCAAGTTGACCACTGAACTGAAGAGATCCAAAGAAGATGACCGACGTACACTGGAAGATTACTTCAGTGACCAGAACTGACCCAGCAAGAACCACTGTGTCAACCACCCTGATGTTCTACTCGACAGGGAAGACCTCTGCAAAATGCCTATCTGCCTAAGACTTGTGGGACCAACCAGTTGCCTGTCCTCCTTGATGTTTATCATCGGCTTCTCACCGCTGGCACATACACAGCTGCATTTGCTCTGCAAGGCCAGACACCCACCATTGCAAGGACTTCTGGCTGGCCAAATGGCTGGCACTCATAATGGGCATCTTAAAGGCTCTGCTGAGACACTGTAAATCCACTGTGCTGTCCTCCTCCAGGAGACGTGCCTGCAGGACCAACTGAAGTTCAACCGCCAGGTTGCTGAGTCCCTCGTGACTCTGTTCAGTGTCAATACAAGAAGTTAATCTGTGAGGTTCTCTGTGAGGTCCCTTCTCCACTGTGGTACCAAGTCTGTGCATTTGCTCTACAATCTGAGCTCTCCAGTGGATTCCAAGGACGAGCAGGGATTACCAACTCAAACCCGGGACCAGACGACCCTGCACATCAACAACAATAATGAGCTGTACCTCTGCCAGAGAATTACTGTTGTTTTGGGACCATTCTTAACTTTCTAGGGGATTCAGGGTTTGAGATCCCTTATATCTCTTGGTCTTCCCTCCTCCCCAGAGAGTTTGCATTGACTGCAAAGTCCTGCTTACGTTAGCATTATCCGGGCAGCTTTAGCGCAGTGGTATCCAGGTCAGTACTTCTGGGGGTCCTCCTGAAGAACCCCAAGGGTGGTAGTTGCTCCTTCCTTCAGTGGTACTACACTTAAGTCCCTTAATTCCTCATCTGTTAATTGCTGCAATTGCCCTACACTAACTGAACTTTGGTACTTTACCTGCACTAACTGGGTGTGGCCTCCTGGCTACACACCTCCATCCTCAGGAACCTTTTGGGACACCTAAAAGACTTACAGAGACTTGGGTAGCTTAGGGCTCGACTTCCAAAGTTAGTATATGGTGTTGGGTTTACCTTTTTCAGATAACAACACTTGCTCCCTAAAAGATTGCATATGATGTATGTGTTTAATTTAAAGTGTGGTGGAACCCATTGTGGGTGACCTAACTGAGTTGTATATATGTCCACAAATATTTGTTTAATTACCTTGAATATCTAAAGTGTACCTTAGTGTAGCATTGAAATAAAAGATAGTTATTTTTTAAATTACCTGTGTGGGTCTTTACTTACCAGTTCTGCTAAATGTTAACTGTACCACACAACAAAGTCCCCTTCCTCCTCAGTTCAGACTTGCTGCTTGGTCACGTCTACTTAAGACAGTGGCTTTGCTCAACTGGGGTTGTAAGAAAACTTGCTAACCCTAGGTTGGCTTTTTCAAGTCAAATCCCAGATGGTGACTTTGAAAACCTCTCCTAACAGCATTTTTGATTGCTGCTGCGCGCACATAAGCACACCGCAATGCTTTAATTGTATTTTGCAGCTGTATTGTAAAACAAAGCATGGCCAAAGGGCAGCTGCCAGGTCAAGGAGAATTAGAATGGGTTAGAGTGTGCTTAACAGAGGCGATGAAATTGGAGACAATAATGAGAGTAGTTTCTGTGGAGTGACAGGAGTGAAAACCTGCTTGTAGGAGGCCTCAAAGGTTGTGAATGTCTAAGAAATTGGTAAGGTAGATTTCACCTGCAGTTTACACCACTCTATAGCACTTCACAGTGGAAATGACGAAAATTGCACAGAAAGGACCTGTTTTAATGCTAGTGCAAAGGTAAGAAGTGCATGCCACACAACGCATAGCTACTTGGAAAATGTGCCCCACATTCTGTCACATCCATTGATGGCCCTTAGACTAAAGTATTAAATGATATTCAAATGATGAGCAGAGGCAGTAAATGGAATATAATCAGTCGTATGAAAGTGATGTTATGAGAATATTACTGAACATGCAAAGTTAAGAAAGTGAAAAGTGGGTGCAAAATATCTAATATTTATTGTATTTAATAATTCTTACATGTTACACATTATTTGTCAACAATGTGTAGATTTATCAATTGGTTGTAATGTTGTCCTAATCATTAAAAACAAAATGTAACCAAAAGAATTAAAGGAAGTAAAAAGTAAGAAATATGTTATGCCCATAGATTCACAGCATCTAGCTCAGCTACTCAGAATTTTAGGCAAGAGAATACATATCACAAACCTACTCTACCCTTAAGAGATGATGGAAATTCAAGACACACATTAAGACTACAGAGGTACTTTTCATGTAAAATGCTCTTTAAACATTTAGAGAGTTACTGGTGTGCAAACCTCTAAATTATGAATGAAGACACAATTTACTAATTACCCCCACTGTATAGTCTGTTTTAAAAACTGTGACTCACGATCAAGGTTTTTCAAAGGTCCCAATAAGTAGATGGTGGTAAAAACTTGAAACTGATTATCCTCAAGATACTTTGAAGTAATCTAAATGCCATCTAGATAGATAATGATAAAGCATCCTAAAATATCACGAGAAACATCGAACACAAACCTTTGCAACGAAGGCAGAGCACTTTAGTTCAGTAAAAAGTAGTTGCCTCCTGTTCTTAATCTAATAAGTCATTTATCAAAGGGAGAGTATATTGATCGTTTACTGTGCGCTCATTTACTCTTCTATAACCAGATGTGTAGATCACCAATCTTATTTTCACAGAATGAATGGGGATCTTAGAGGAAAAGCGGAACGTGAAGAAAGCCCTTTTGCAAATATTCCTTTAAATATTCTTTTAAGTCATGGAGCCATATACAACATAATTCCCTGTGAAACTGTTTAACCTGCAGTTACAAATATGAAACAATCATATTGAAAATAATGTGACAACTCATCGGATTGCTTTTGACTAAACTCTTAATGCACTTCAGAGGTTGGTGCATTAATAATGTAATATTACACACACTTTGCACGGTTTCAAGTGCAATTACACCAATGCTTTAGTGCAAAAACATGCCTTCTTGTAATGCTTTTTTACAATAGGGTAATGTTTGGAGGAGGGGTAGGGATCTGTGCCAGAGGACCCGAACCACAGGAGATGAACAGGTTCAGGATGTCTCAACAAGACCACAAAGACCAGCACGTCCTTACTGCCTATCGCCTGGAAATAGACACCATCTTGATGAGGCAGAAGCCGAGTGCTAAATGCAGCCGACAGGGACACAGTTATCACCACTCCTCGCCATTGAATGTCCTCACCGTGTTCTATTTCTGCGCCACCAGCAGTTCCAACACACTGTTGGCTTGGTGCCCGGCATCACCCAGTCATTCTTCTCTCGCATCCTCTCGCAGGTGTTATCTGCCATGATGAACCACATACACCCCGCATTGCATTCCCCAGAGACCTCATAGCCCTAGAACTGATTACAGCATGGTTCAGTGCAATTGCATGCTTCCCCAATGTGGTTGGAGCCCTGAACTTCACACATCTTGCCCTCTGGACAACCCAGGACAAGAGAGCATGTTTTTATCATCAGACACATGCAGCACAAAATTAATGTGCAAATGGCCTGTGATGATACGCGTATGCCATAATCCCTTGCTCCACCCATGAATCAATAGTGCTGGCCCAAAGCAACCTGCCATTCATTATGGAAGAACTACAGCAATGCTGAAAATGGCTGCAAGGCATGTACATGACAACACACACCGGTGCATGCCATCACATGCTCACCACTGCCTCTGACCGAACAAGAACCCACTCTGCATGCATATGGGTGATGCCATCAAGTGATGATGGGTCTCACAAGGCATTCATGATGGGTGTGTGCTGGCACTGGACATCATCACACTAGCAGGTGCCCATCACTGTGCACAGTACAAGTATCAGAACAAAAGGATAGTCAACACCAATTCACATTTGACATCTGATCCCCCTGTGATGACCGTTATCGTCCGTTCAGTGGATTTCTACCACTAGCTGTTAAACCACTTACTGTACCTGTGAAGCTGTAAATGCCTTATGGAGGGACATGGCCTCCTGTCCTTGTCCTATCACTTCTGTGTGTGTGTTTTTGCTATGTTTTCTGCCACTAACGACCCACCTGGACCACTGGCAGTGCACCTCTTCATTCTTTTGGTGAACATCACCCATGGGAAACCTTTATGGTACCCATGGGTGGGGGGTACACTCTTGTACCCCTTATGTGTGTTTTTGGGACCTATGTGTAGCCCACAGAGGAGGTTATGGGCTGGTGGCAGCTACATGGTGACTTGACAGTGACTCTGAGTATCCTCCATTTTGGGATACCCAGGCCCTGCCATAGTAATCAGTGGATTGCTGACAGAAGGCAAGATGGCCCCTCTGGCCTCTTGGTTTCTTTTGCCTTTTACCTTGTTTCCCAAAGTCCTGGGAAGCCCTGACTCTGTCCGTTCCTCCTGAATGGGTGGTGTGTGGAAACACCATATATGTCTCTGTTGTTCCCTTTCCCCCTGACTGGCTGTTGGGTGGAAATACCACGTATGGTTCTGGAGCTGCTTCCTCTCAGACTGACTGGAGTCTTCCCAGGTGTTGTGTGTTGTGGGTACATCACAGGGGTAGGACCAGTGTGAATGGAGTCTGAAGCAAACTCATATTCTCTGTTATGGGTGTCTGGTTTCTGTATGTGTGACTCAATGAATGAGACAGCCTTGTCTGAAACTGACATGAATGCAGTGTAGTGTGCTAAAAGGCTGGGTTCTTGCCCCATTCCACTTCTTTTGTTATGGGTGTCTGGGTGAAGTGAATGGCCTGAATGTTTGTGAGCCTGATTGTCTGCCTCCCTGAATTAATGCCCTACTGTGTGATTGGCTGAATGAGCTTGGCTCAGCCAGAATAAACTATGGACAGATGTGTATCTCTGGGGACCTCTCACATACCAATTTGTTCAGGAGCTGAAGTCGAAGCTTAGCATGAAGAAGCTGCTCCTTAATGCCCCGCTGGAAGAGAAGTCTGCTGCTGTATTTCTTCACCAATCCAAAAGCTGTCGTGTCCCCAATGACTGATCCAGAGAGGACCTGCAAAGGAGGCCTCTCCCCGAGCTACGAGGGACCATCGTGCACAACTGCTACTCTTCATCAAAGTATCCTGGAAGCCAGTCCTGTGTGCCTGCCATCCGGAGAAGGGATCTTCAAAGTCCAGAAGAGGAGGGCCGGACATCTTGAGTCAGAGAAGTATATTGGTGTCGCCCAAGGTCCGGAGGTGCATTTTGTGACCGCCGGAAGCCATTGCTGTCTATCACCCAGAAAAGGGGGCAACCTGGCATCGTGTTGCCGGACACCTGGAGCTGCAAATGTTCCAAACTGCATAACAACCTTTGAAAAGACATCCTTGCAGTCACCACTGACCACTTTTTGCCACCGGAGAGAGCCCATAATTGTCGAGTGCCATGGAAGATCCACTGGTGGGTTTCCTGCCACCAGAAGCTACCAAAGTAATCCCGAGGGTCCAGACTGGGTGAGGATCGTGTTGCTGGACACCTGGAGCTGCAAATGTTCCAAACTGCATAACACCCTTTGAAAAGACATCCTTGCAGTCACCACTGACCACTTTTTGCCACCGGAGAGAGCCCATAATTGTCGAGTGCCATGGAAGATCCACTGGTGGGTTTCCTGCCACCAGAAGCTACCAAAGTAATCCCGAGGGTCCAGACTGGGTGAGGATCTGAGGTCCAATCCAGTGGTCATGTCGAGGTCACCAGAAGCCATCCAGAGGCCTGTGTTGTGGCTGCAGCACCGAAGAACCGAAAGTTGAATAACCGCGATATTCCGCAACCCAACAACAAAAATGACCTATGCACCCGTTGCCACCAGAAGTCATCGAAGGGTCCAGGGGTCTTATCTTTTTCCACCATGACTTTGAGGAGACCACAGCAAGTTTCTTCTTCAGAGGACTTCTACAGTCTGAGAAATTGTCGACCAACGGAGAGTACCGCGAAGAGCCAAACTGCTGACATACTGAAAGACTTTGGTTCCTTTTTATTCTAGGACACAGCATCCCAGTGGCTCCTTCTTCCAAAGGGGATCCATTCTCGGAAGGGAATCATTGAGTAAAGACAAGAAACTCTGCCACATCACCTGCCAAGGCACCAAAGGTACTGTGATGAGGAAGATCATTTTCTAGCCTCAGGAGTCATTCAGGGGTCCCTGATTCGTCTTGGATCCTGTTCTCCTGTGGCCTCCCAGGTACTTTGGGGTGGTAGAACCTTGTAAAAGAAAGCACAAACATTATTGAACAATATTGGATGGGGCTGTAAAAGTCAACATAAGTTACTCCCTAACTTTTCCATTATAGGTTGCCCAGGTGGGGATCCTCAGAATGATTTATCTAGTCTAAAGATAACATTCTGTCAATGTTCATAACTAACCTACTTTTCTTTCCTATTCTATGCTGGTTACACCTTATTTAGGAATCCACCTGCCATTGAAAACTGTCTGTAGTTAGTGCAGTTCTTACTGAATTTAAGTAGTGTGTGGTACCACATAGAGTGTATATATTTACCATTCTCTGAATAAGTTGTTCCATGTAACAAGTGTTATTATTTATATGTGTATACTATGGGTATAGGTAGCAACTTTATTGTATATAAAGAAGATGTGTTATCACCTAACATATTGTGTGGACATTCCATTGTGGGGGCTTGGGGAAACCCTGTACTTAAGAACCTGCCTGCATTACCTCCTGAAAACTTAAGCCTGGCAGCTCTCCACATTCTACCAAATTGAGAGCCTTGTTGGAGTTTTTCTGTGCCTTTACACTACCATGTAGGGGGCAGAAGTACAGATACCCCCTCCAGTCTTTACAGTACCCTTCTTTCACCTATGCACTCCCAGTTCCATGGGTAGAATGATTTCCCAATGCCATATAATGATTAAACTGTTCCACCACCAACATTGCCAACCCTACAGCTGATTCCTGGCAGGGAAAGTTTCATGTGCTCACACAAAATACGGGACAGCAATATCCTCAAATGTATCTCAACCCTTGCCATGCACGCCAATCTCACTACTTACACACTAACCCATCAGACCAGTTGTGGCATGTGTGAACAGGCCATCCAGTCCAGATAACATGCACAGTATCCACATTTCTATGGGACCTTCTCATTGTCACTCTTCCAGGCCAACAATAACCACAATGTAGGCAAGAGGACCTGGACAACTGTTCACACATGTCATAGGAGAATGCAGAGCCATGAATAGGGAAACAGTGAGGACCTTCCAAAACAAAATACCCTGAAGCCAGTTTTACTACATGGGATTTCCTTATTGATTCCACAACATCTTATATTCACCCTTCCCCTAGACTGGAACAACTTTCCTGATAGTTGTAAAGCATGATTCCACACACATTAACACCTAAATCCTGCACCATCCAGCATACGATTTAAGCTACAAGAGTGTAATCCATCCAATGCACTCCCCAGGTAATGCAATGTTATGTTTTAATTGTTATTTTATTGTTTAAAGCACAGACCTAGCTCAAGAGCCGCAGAGCGCTTTGCAGAGTGTGGCTAGATGGCAATTAGGCTGAAATTGTTCATCAGTAGTGCAGTACTGTGAGGTATGTACATATTTTAGAATTAGTCCTTGGTCAGGGTTTGATGAAAGAGACATGTTATGAGAGATTCCTGAAACTGGGGAATTGTGGGGACATTCCAATCTGACACCGGTATCAAGTTCCAGAGGGTGGGAGCATGACAAGAGAAGGATTGTTTGCAGGTTCTCTCTTTGCGGACGTGTTGTGATTCAAGCTGGTTGGTTGATTTGCTGTGTGAGGAGCGTGTGCCACCAGATATGTGGAGCTTAGCTGCCAGGTACGCTGGTGTGCTACTTGGGACTGCTTTGAGATGATACATGCAGCCTTGAACAGTATCCTGGCTTGGAGTGGAAGACAATGTTGTTTGTGTTGGATGGGGGTAATTCGGTCAAATTGCCGTGCCCCTGTAATAAGAGGTTCTGCAGCGTAGTGGACTACTTTTAGGGGGGCCAAGTGAGAAGCTCCATCGATCTGCGAGTCCACAAGGGCATGCACTACGGTACGGAAGTCCTGCAGGGGGATAAAGGGTTTAAGTTTTTGAAGGGTAGAGATTCTGAGCCCGGCTATTTGGGTCTTCTTGGCTATGTGTTTCTGGACGGACAGATTGATGTCTGAGAATTGTGAATCAAATCCTTCTAGGCGCATATCATTGAGTCATTTTTGGACAAGTTGTTTTTTAGCTGGCGGACCGATGAGGATGAATTAGTTTAGTTTAATTTTTATAAACTAAACTAATTCATCTTGGATGGGTTTGTTTGAGGTAGCCAGTCAACATCCAGGACTGGATGATGGCTAGGTAATCGCGGAGACGGGTGATGACCTGTGTGCTATTTACTGAGTACTGCCTGCATATTGGTTGATGGCTAGATTGGGAGCTATGAGGAGAGTGCCTAGAGGATCCATGTAAAGGTTAAAAAGAATTGGCGAGAGGAGACTCCACAGGTGACCCGGAATCATCTGGACAGCCTATTGTCTGCCTGAGAGGTAGGAGGTAAACTAATAAAGAACAGTGATTCACTTCATGTCAGCAAGGAGGGAGAGAAGGATACAGTGGTCGATTGGTGTCCAATGCAGCCAAGAGGTCAAGGAGGATGAGGAGGTATAAAACGCCCTTATGCATGATTTCAAGAGCATCATCCACCACCTGGATAGTGGCTGTCTCGATGCTACACTTTGGGGGAAATTCTGACTGATAGTCATTTAGGAAGTGGAATTGTTTACTTTTGGCAAGTATTTGGATAGCAACTACTTTTTCCAGGTTTTTGACAAACGAGAGGTTCGCAATGGGCCTGTAGTTGGCCATGTCGTCTGGATCTAGGGTTGTTTTTTTCAAAAGGGGTCATATGAGACCAGTCTTGAGGGTGTCCGGGAATGATCCTTCTTTCAGGACATGTTATGACCTTAAGTAGGGTAATTCACATAAAAAGGATGCTCAGGCTGCCAGAAGAGATCTTCAAGCAGGTTTAATCAGGTCTCATCAGGCGGATTAGAGAATACAGTTACAGAGGGGAGCCCACTGGCTCCCACCACCAAGGCTACATCATTCTCAACTGCCCTGGGTGGAATCTCATCCCACAACATTACACTCAGCCACACCCTCAAAGATTCCATTAGTGACATCATACTTCAAACACTCAGCATACATACAGCAAGAAGGGCAAAGCAGATAACTAAACACCTTAATAAGAAGGATACCAATCATAACAGGGCTGCATTGATAAAGCTGAGAACTGCATTGCCGCCGGGCCCATCAATTGTTTAATGATGGAAGACAGAATTATATCGTTGGAGTAAGAAGTAGGTTTGAGGAAGGCAATCATTTTTAAGGAGATCCAGGGGAAACAGAGGAGAGAATTCATTCCAATGGGGCAGTGTACATGCCGGGGTGCCGGGGATGCCAATCCTCTGGGGAATTGATTCAATGATCTCTCATATTTGGTCTATTTTTTAGATAAAAAATGGTTTGATTCTGATTTGCTGGTACCTTTGGGTAAAGTGAGGGTTTGGTGCAATGCTTTACTACTTCAAAGAGGACTTTCCTCCTGTTAGAGGCTGCCCCAATGGTGGTTGAGTAGTAATCAGATTTGGTCTCAGTAATCAGAATCCTACGGTTAAGCACAGTGATTTGAGGTTGGTGAGGTCTCCCGATTTGTGGTTTTTGTGCAACCCTTTCATGAGGACCCTGATTGAGCATTTGTTGGAGGCTAGCTTCGAGGCTTACCATGGGGTGAATGGTTTTGTCTTAGCCCAGCTGGATGGTTTGGACTTTACGGAGGGTAATTTCAGGAGGCCAAAGGCATTATCGTTGTGTGGAAGTCTGCAAAGTTTTCTTCTACCTCATTGACCAGGAATGCAATACCCCAATATCTCCAGGTTTATGATGCCTCTGCAAAATCCAGGAAATCAGCCACACAAGTGCTACATTAATGCCCACACTCGTACCCACACCATCTTCGCACAAGTCTTTTGTGTACTCATAAATCACTCCTGCTCTCTGCACATACCAGATAGTGCCTTCATGTTCTGCACTGAGAAGTTCTTCCTGTTTGCTGCAGTGTGCTGTATGTTGCACAATATAGCCATCAGATGCACCATCCCCATGCCCGATGATGTCATTGAAGATGCAGAGTCCGATGATGATGCCAATGTAGTTGACACGAAGCCAGAGGACATGGCTAGAAGTGAGACAACATTGATGGTCTTGTGCTATGTGATGAACTTGTGAACATCATTTTCAAGTAGAGGTGAGAGGATCTCTTAAAATGATGGCAAATACCATCCACCCTATTCCTTCATCCCTCTGATAAGATCACTGCCTAATTACATAAAAAAAGAACCCTCTATGCCACTGTATTTATTCAACATGAAATAAAGAATGGAAACCAATGAATTTCCCAACCAATGCTCCGAAAACAATTGTTAGTGAAAATAGAGCCCATGGCAAAGTCCAGGGAGGAGGAGTGCAGGTTGAGATCAGAAAACTGCAGGTTGTAACCGGGTGCACAAAATGATTTGGGCATCTGTTGAACAAAGACAAACAGAATAGCAAATCAGAATGGGGATTTCTAACAAGCCAAGAAAAATTGGATTGGCCTGTCTGTGCCTGGAGGCCTGTTCTTGGTTCAGATGAGAATTCTCCTTGGTGCCAGTGTTAGCTTCCCCTTAACCAGCAGAGGACTGCCCTTGGGCCAATCAGGCATCCTCCCTGGACTTGGTGCAGGCCTCTATGGCAGCCAATGCTGCTGCAGAGGCCTGCTCTCGAGCCAATCAGGCAACCTCCTTTGCCCTGCGTAGGCCTCCAAGTGACCACAACCAAGGCATCCTCCCTGGTCCTGGATAGTACTTTGATGCCAGGACAGCTACCTGTTCCCTTTCAAACCAAGAATCCACAATCACCTGAGCATAGACCTCTGCAGATTCTGCTGCAGCATCATCTGCAGCAGAGGCCTGCTCTCTAGCAAGCCAAGCAGCCTTCTTGGCTCCCTCCCGTGCCTGGCTGCTGATACTTTCTCAATCAGATCAGCCCGCAGTCAGTGGCTACCACCAATTTGTAGTGTTCAAGCTCCAGTGACTATGAGAAATTTCCCAAATGTTGCCAGAATTTCCCTCCCTCTGGCCTGTCAGCATGTCTGACAGTCTCTCAATGATGTCTATCAAAAGACCACCAGCCATGGTGGCAGGTGCAATGGCTACAGAAGGTGGACTGGAGATGCTGAATGTCTGCTCCCTACTGGAGCTAAATTCAAGAATCCCATGAGGAAGTGCAGCACACTCCTTACCTGCTCTTGAGAGAGATAACTCATCAGAAGTGACAGTGATGTCCTCCTTTACCACCAAGGTGTCCAAAGCCCTCAGCTCCCGGACGTCACATGTGGCTACTGACAGTGCTCATGGTGTTGAAAGTTGTGGCATTGTCATGGTCACTGTGGCCACTCAGTTATGAAGTACTGGTATATGAGGGGAGGGGCTTGACGGTGTCATTTGGTGGTTGGTCAGTGTCCTGTGGAGATGCACTCTCCTCAGTTTCTTGATGGCCAAGTTTACTTGCCCACAATATCTTACTCCAGTCTGTAAATCCACCTCCTCTGGACAAGAATGGCAGCAATGTCAGCGTGGCAATTAAATGGAACAATGTTATGATATGTTGATTTATACCACACACTGCTACCACCCAGGGGCAGTCTCCAGGTTCTTGCGTGACTCTGCAAGAGAGGGCTGTGGGGAGGTTAGTGAAGACAGGTTGAGAGGAAAGAAAGGTTCAGAATCAGGAGGAACTGTCGTCTGTGAGTGTTTTTTTGCATGTGGTAGTTTGCAAGAGGCCTTGTGCATTGTAACCGCATGGGTAAGGATCGGTGTGGTGGGTTTAGTTGTGCGCCCTGGTTAGGTAGTGTCCATAAGGGATCCTGAGTTACGGGTGGTGATGTGCTTTTTTGCATCCTTTGGAGTTTCATGGTAAGTCGTTACAGCATTTGTAGGTAGAGGCTGTTTGCATAGTCTTTTCTTGTGAGTATCAGTGAAATGATTGTGAGGGTTCTGTGGGGGATGGGGGAGGTAGGGAGTAATTCTCTGAGCAGTCATAGGAGGAAGAACCACTTTTCTGGTGATTGTGTTAACATGCGGTGCCAGTAATAGTCCGTTGTCCATGAGTATTCCTAGGTTATTTACTACATCGGTAGTCTCTGGTTGCGTTCCCATGCCGATCGTCCAGTTCAAGTTTGGTTTCCCTCCATCGAATCCTACGGGTGCGAGCATGATTTTAGTTTTTGACGGGTTCAGTTTGTTTTTCATTGTCATCCAATTGTAGATGTCTGTGAGGCAGTTGTTGAGGGTATTATTTTGTATTTGTTTTCACAATCAGTTGTGTGTCATCTGCGTAATTGTAGGCGGTAAGTCCGTGTGTTTGAATGATTTTCATTAGTGGGCACATGTAGATGTTAAAAAGCACAGGGGAGAGACTGGATCCCTGTGGGACTCCGCAAGATATATTATTAGTGTTTGAGGCAAACAGAGGTAGGTAGGCTCTGTCCGTACGGTTTGTTAGAAATGAGGTGAGCCACTTAGTGTGGATTCCTGCATGCCACATTACATTTTATTAGTGTTGCATGGGTGATTGTGTCGAAAGCCGCTGATATGTCCAATAGTATGAGGGCCGATTGGGCATCGTCTTCTGCGTTTATTTTCAGGTCATCCCATATAGATAGAAGTGCTGATTCTATTCCTCTCACTGTTCTGAAGCCAATTTGTGACCGGTCGAGTATTATGTTTGTTTCTACGTATTTAAGAAGGATTCTGTAAATGTCGATCACCAGGATCTTTGCTGGCTAGGGCAGGTTGGATATTGGTCTGTAGTTGCTCGGGTCTTCTGCACTTTCTAATTCTTTTTTTTAATCTTTGGTTTAATGTATGCTGATTTGAAGGAGGACTGTACTCCACTTTTGAGTGATGGATTTATTAGGTTCTGGAAGTGTTTCGCCAGGGTTCTGTGGTTGAGGATTCCTTTGAAGATATCAGGTGGGCAAGGTCCCAACCTGCAAGGTTGGTGTCCTAGATCAGTTTGCCAAGGGTTTCTTCAGATCTGGATTCTAGGCGGTGGGTTTGTCTGTAAACTGTGTTTCGCCCCGTGTCTGTGGTACGGCAGTCGTGGTTGTATTTTCCCTGGCTAGGTTTATGGTCTCCTGGATTGTGTATATTTTTGCTCTAAGGTCGTTGGTAATGTTGTCACAAAGTGCTTGTGTTGGGGTAATGGAATTCTTGCAGGAAGAAGGGATTATTATCTCTTTAATTATTTTGAAGAATTCTTTCTGTGAGTTGTTTGCTTATTCTATTCTTGCAGTGTAAAGTAGTGTAAATAGTTCTTGCTTACCTTAGTGTGTGTTCCACTGATATGAAAAGCAACTGTAGTAGTTTATTACACTATTGGGTCTTACTCATCTGCTATAACTGAAAGTTATTCTGAATGTAGTTAAGGTTTTACTAACCTTGATCTGCCTTGTGCCATCCTAAAATAAGTGAGAGAGTTATTCCTTGAACCATTGGCTAGGCCATAAAGATGATCCATTGGCCGCAGATCTAGAGGAAACCCTCTCCGACATAGACTTCAAACACCAAATCTATGTGCCTACTCATCTATCGGGCCACACTTTGGACTGGGTCGCTTCGGTCAATACTCCTTGGCATGACATTCAAATCAAACCTTGTCCTTGGTTAGACCATTCATTTGTTCATTTTTCTATAAGTTAAACCCAGTTAAACCCAAACTTCATAAGCCCAACTTCATTATTACGCCCAATTTCAAACACATCACTGAGGACAAAATTGGACCTCTTCTCAACCTCGCAATTAATTTCTCAGAACATACCACCTTATCAGATATGTCCTCCATCCTTACGGCTAATTTAGCCTCCATCACCCAGTCCCTAGCTCTTGCCAAGTCCAGAAAATCGCTTGGCCCTAACAGAAGCAATTCCTGGTTTACTAGAAGTCCAAATCAGCTACGGCCAAGCTTTTTCACCAATGGAAAGCTGATCCTGACCTCCTTACTTTAGATGCATATAAATCCTCGACCAAGGCCTATAGATTTGAGCTCATGGCCGCAAAAAAGATTTACCATAACAATCAGATACTTAACACTAAATCTGACACTAAAGAATTGTTAAGGATCTTAAAAGACACAGACTATACTCCTGAGCCACAGGGACAACTTCCATCATTAAACAACTCCTGGTGTCTACAAATCCAGAACGGCATGCACAATAAACTTCTTGGCATTAGAGCCGATATTATTCAGAAGCAGGCTGTCAACCCGGAATCGGTACACGGTAAACCATTTATTAGAAATCCCTCAATCACTGAATTTAATTTTCATTCAATCTCAGAGGCTGAATAAAAATCTACCATCAAACAACTTAAAGACACTAAATGTAAAGGCGATCCCTGCTCCTCTTTAATCATACATTCTTGCCCTCCCCCGCTGTTAAAAGCTATTTTTACTTTTGTTAATGCCTCCTTAAAAGAGGGCTGTATCCCAGATAACCTCAAAACCACCTGGATCACTCCTATTCTCAAGAAACCTGGACTTGCCCCTGACAGTCCACTTAACTATCGCCCAATCACTAACACGCAATTTATTTAGAAAATACTTGATCGAGTGGCTTACTCACAAATAGCCTCCCACCTGAACCAGCACAACATCCTAAATATCTACCGGTCAGGTTTTAGGCAGGGATATGGCACCGAAACCTCCGTTTTAGACCTCAAGTCATGTTTATTTGCTAATATGGATAAAGGCCTGGCAACTCTTCTCGTGTCCCTGGATCTGTCCGCAGCATTTGATTTGGTTGACCACTCCATTTTGGTAGCTAGAATGGCCGAGGTGACCAATTTCTCCCCTTCCGCTGCATCATAGATTAACTCCTTCTTGGCCAATAGACAATCTACAGTCTGCATCGGGCAGTTTGAGGCGGATCCAATCCTGGTTCTCTTTGGGGTTCTACAGGGCGCCAGTACCTCTCCCTGCCTCTATAACATCTACACAGCTCCCTTCTTTAAGATGCTTGAGGAAGAAGGTATTTCATTGTCTAACTACGCTGATGACACCCAGGTATTAGTAAAACTATTGGGTGTTCATTCTCAGGATGAACTAGAGCTTAACAGAATTTTCTGCCTTATCGAAAACTAGATGATGGCCAACAATCTTGCGTTTAACAAAAGCAAAACTGAGCTCATGATTGTGGGCACCACAATCTTCCTTATCAAATTGGATCCTATGTTTAAATCATTTAGGCTTGGTCTATGATATTTCTCCCCAACCTAAACTAAAAATATTAGGCATCATTTTGGACCAGTTCCTCAACATGAGAGCTCATGTTAGTAGTGTCATCTCCGCCTCGACTTACTATGTAAAACTCCTGTCCCACCTGAGACCTTTTATCTCGCAGGCAAATGCTGAGACCATAGCAAGAGCCATAGTTGGGGCGAAGATCGACTACTGCGGCAGCCTTTTGGCCGGATTAGGAAAAACTGATCTTAATAGACTCCAAGTAGTATAGAATGGAGCGGTCCGTGTTGTCACTGGCCTGGCACAGCGAGACCACGTCTCAGACGCTCAACGCTCCTTACACTGGCTACCGATTGAAGCTCGAGTTAGATTCAGAATTCTCACAATTGCCTTTTAATGTAGGCTTGGCATAATTGCCAAATACCTACTTGATCAAATCTTAGACAAATCTAATCCAAGGGTTCTTAGATCCAGCAACCAGAACTTGCTATCTTTACCAAGCTGCAAACTTAAGAAGGTGGAGAAGGGGGCATTTTACATGGCAGCCCCTAAACTCTGAAACTTGCTGCCCCCCACGCTTCGTGAGCAACTTTCGGTCACTTTGTTTAAGAAGTATCTCAAGACTCATCTTTTCTACTAAACAAACATTCTTGTATCCATCTTGCTGACTCGGTACCTCCACACCCTTTGCTATGATCTTCCCCCCATCTGATCCATCGCTACTTCCTTTATGTTTTATGTCTTGTTTGTTATGTCTTCGCGCCCTCACGCCTCAGGGTTCAAGGAAGGGCGTTATAAATTGAATAAAGTAAAGTAAAATTCCATACCTTAACCTGTGTTCCACTGTTCTGAAATGCAAATGTAATAGTTTATTACAACATTAGGTTTTACTGGCCTGGTATAACTGAGGGTTATCGTAAATGTAGTTATAGGTTCATACTGTTTCCATAAATTTGTGTTCCACTAGTCAGAAAAGTATCCTGGTAACAAGGTTGGTTTACTGAGTGATTCCTTAACTGTCACTGCTTGTTCAACGGGTTTGACTTCCCTTGAATTACTGACCGTATTCAAAAAGTATATGTAACCTGGTTTTACTGACCAAGAATAGTTGATTGCCTTCTGAATGTGTTATAAGTTTACCTAACCTTGAACTGCTGACTGCTATTCTTAATAAGGTAATACATTCAGTTGTACTCCTTAAGTATTGAGTTGTTTTTCATAATTTTGTTTATATAAAATGTGATGGTACATATTTACCCAAGATTCATCTTGGCCTATTTGTATTTAAATAAACCATTTATTTTTATAATACATAGTGTTTCAGTGTTTCTTTGGACTATGTGTATGCTATCATTTCTTTGTACCAAACTACAGCCCTCTCTCCCTCATAAATTAAGCTTGGCTGCTCTGTCTATGCTATGCTACCAAATACTTGTGTGGTACAGTCTTAAACTAAGAATAGAGTTTTGTATTGTCTGTTGTATGGTTTTGTGAAGCGCTTAGTTGGACTTCAGAAAAATTGTCTGAACACTGGCATCTTCCCAGAGCCCTTCAAAGTAGCACATGCCAAACCCCTTCTGAAAAAAGCGTGCCTTGAACCCCTCCAGCCAATTAATTACAGGCCCATCTCCAACAATCAATTCTTGGCAAAACTGATCGACAGCTCTGCTTACTCCCAGATCACCCTCTTTGCAGAATCTAACAACCTACTAGAACCTGCCCAATCAGGCTTCCGGATGTGCCACGGAACAAAAATCACACTGATCTTGATCTGGGATGAGCTCAACATCTCGTCAGACTCTGAGGAATGTGCAGCGCTGGTTCTCCTTGATCTCTCAGCAGCTTTTTACACCATTAACCACTCTATCCTCCTTGACCAACTCCACTCCCTAGGAATCCCAAACTAAGCACTCAACGGGATTGCCTTGGATCCTAAACAACAGGAATCAAACCACTTTCTTCCCGCTTTTCTCTCCACTAGTCGCCCTGTGAACACAAGAGTACCCCAAGGCACTTTCCTCTCACCTCTCCTTTTCAACCTCTAGATAACCCCTGTGCCAGCAATCATTTGCTCGCACAACCTCACCTGCTATAACTACGCTAATGACACCCAAATTATACTGTCAATCCCCAAAATGATCTCTGATCTATGACCTGACCTAGCAGCTTGTCTCAGAGATATAGACCGTTGGATGACAAGAAACACCACATTGTTCTTAAACTAAGGAAAACATGGATCATGGTGCGTGGCTACACAACTCTACGTCCACAACCACTCACATGGTCACCTTCCCTTGCCCCCCCCCCTATCTCCAACACAGTCAAAAACCTTGGCTGCACAAAGGACTCAGCCCTAACCCTGTCCCACCAGATCAATAATGTATTCAAATCCTGTCACTATCAACACTGTGGAACGCTCTGCCTCCCTGCATTCAACACAACCAGGACTACATCGTCATAAAGCATTGAAAACATGGCTTTTCCCTAATTCCTGAAAGGGACCACCTAAGGCTCCAAACCTTCCACCAATGGCCAGATTTCAGCTAGAATCGACTAAAACAGCATTATCCCAAATTTGATATTTCTGATTTTTAAACATTTATAATACACACCTGGTTGTCTGGACCGTAAATGGACACAGATGACTGAAACACAAATCACTTTTGCTAAATTTTAATTTGCATCTGAAAACATAATTTCACCTGTGAATTTCCAGTAGCAACTTGTCACTGGAACATAACTGCCGGGTTGGGTGGTAAATCCGGATTTTCTTAAGTATGAAGGGGCCAAGTTATTCACACACTTAAGCCCAAGACACAAGATTTTAAAATAGATCCGATCCTTCACCGAAAGTCAATGCAAAGATCATCAGAAATGGGAGATTGGGGAGGATTTGCTCACTTTAAAAATCATCCTTACAGCAGCATTTTGTTTTTTTTGCAAACAATTCAATCACGTAAGTGGTATACCTGACAATAGTCCATTACAATAGTCAAGGCAGGAATTTAGCAAGACCACAAACACCACTGGCTGGTCCTCCACCAGTAGGAAAAGAAGGGCCTGTCATAGGATGCGCAAGGGATAAAAAGACAGATTGTACATTTGAACTTCCCTGGGCTGAACATGCTAAGTCTTATTGCTAGATGCAGCTAAGGTTTTTTAGTTTAGGAGCAAACTGCAAGTCTACATCCAGAAATCGTGGTGGAGCTGGTCACCTAGTGTGATTCAAGAGATGTTTTGAACCAAACAGGGCAACTTCCATTTTACAGGCATTCAACAGAAGCCAGTTGGACGACATCCATCGTCTCACCTTCACCAAACAGTTTTCAACTGTCTGGATAGCCTTGTCTGCATTCCCTAGCAAACACTTGGGTGTCGTCCGCGTAGGAGTGGAAGTAAACCTTGTGCATCCTGAGCAGGTCCATCAAGGGGCGCATGTAGATGTTATATAGCAGAGGAGAAAGTGATGAGCCCTGTGGAACTCCACAACCTTGCAGGGGGTCCAGAATAGATTCCTCCTCAATGTACTTTTGAAATCGTGTGGTCACAAACCTTTCCAGGATTTTAGCGGGCCAAGGGAGGTCTGTCACTAGGCAATTATTTTTCAGTTACCCTGTGTCTAAGTTAGTTTTTTTAAAAGGGGGCAGACCGTAGACTTTTTTAGCATGTAGGAACAGTCAGGCCACGAAAGCTGGATATCAAGGCATCACCATCAAACAAGTTTGCCCATGCCACCCAAGCTCCAAATCCCATTGACATAATCTTCAAACCTAAGACTTGACTTCACTATAATCATATGCCATGACCAGGCAAGCTCTTTGCCACCCGACCAGACATGCTCCACACTCTAAGACAAGGAAATGTATGTCTGTACATATAAATCTGGAAACTAGAGCTCAACAGTAGCCATAACTGAGCTTAATCATTATCTTCTCATAAGGAAGCACAGTTCTATCACTCCAGGAGATGCCAACCACTGTCATGCAAACCTTTCTGCAGACCCCTGCGCACCACAACATCCCCAGCGCATAACAGCCCCTCGGACAGCTAAATGCCACTGGACCCGCTCCAGCCAAACCATAACCATCTGGGAATCATCATGCAAAGCCACCATCATAGGCCCCCCTGTCAGCCAACAACGTTAGGTCCTGTTTCCTGTTCTATGTCAGTCTCTACCTATCTGGGAATCAATAAACAGTGCCACTATTGCAGAGGCTCCTAGCGCTGATGTTTCTAACATTACGGTTGGATCATATCATTTCACCTATCGGGTACACAAGGCGGTATATGCTCATGTGAGGCAACCATGGTCTACTGAAGGAACACCCCTAAATGCTCATATCTGAGAGAATGCAACCCGTTAGGGAAGAAAGGTCCAAGTCGATTTTGTAAGTATAGCAAGTTTTAATCTCACATGCAAATAACTCTGCTGCTAAGAACGTTCTGCCAAAGAGAGGTACAAGCATAAACTTTCAAAGGTACACAGCGTCATAATGACCACGCGGCTGATTGAATGGACTCTATACATGTTCCACCTTTATACATAAGCGATGCCAGTCTATTGGTCTCAGCCTAGTTCATCCATCTTCCATCACGTGGGTGCTGAGGGGTTCTTCTTCTACTTCTCACGTTGAAGGTCAGAAAACAAATTAATTATACTCCTACTATACAACTTGTTTTATCACTTATACTGTGCACTTGGCAGGCCTTAAGACGGACACAAAGGAGGTTCTGGTACACTGTAACCTTCGCACACACATTTCACTCACTGCCTTCCGGCTCCAAGGTCTCCAACTTTTTTTTGAACTATAATTTATCCCTCACAGCACCTCACAATACAAATCACACGATTGTCGCTTCAATGATGAGCCCTGTCCTTCCTCTTTGAACATCCTCTTTGAACATCTCAGGACCTGTTACTTTGGGGCACCAGTCTGTGATCATGGCCTTGTAGGGCACATTCCTCTAAAACATCTTTTCAACACTGTTAAAACAATGAATAGGCGTTGTGGCAGTTGGGGATGTGGGCTATCCTCATGGGAGCTCAGGCATGGCTGGGGATTTCTCTGGTCTCGCGGAATTGGGCCTAGTGCATACAACGCTGCATTTACCATGCAGGCCTTCCCTTCTACCTATGGTTACTAATATCTATGCGAAATAGCAATGATTCTAGCGCCTTCTGCTGTACTATATGGATCGGCTATATTTGATTATTTTGGAGTAGGGTCCTATTAAACTCAGAGGTAGTTCCCTCACTGTCCCCTCTACACCCTTGCCCATCATAGTGCTTCAAATGCATCTCTCATCACTATAAAATGTCTAGGGGTGGTGGGGTGGGGCTGCCCCCTTCCCATCATTCCCCCCTTTTGTTACTTCTACGGTAAGGCCCTACACACTGACCGCAAACTCTCCCCCTATGCACATACACTTCAGGCCAGCAAGCCATACAGATGCATCCTCCCTCCCCTGCCAGCTCCATCCAAATCTCTGTGTAATTCTCTCGGTCAGGAGAAATCATAGTGTGGTATAGAGGATCAACTTCATCTCCATAATGGATGGGGAGCATTTCATACTTAAGGCCACCTTGTGGGACATCAGTTTGTACTTCAATATTTTTTGTTTCGCGTGCTGCTTTATGAACCCTAATTGATACCATAATTCTTGTGGTATCAGGTTCCACATTGGCACAACATCGTAGGGCCAGTTGACAGGTGCAGTAAATAACAAGGATGAACACAATGATGGGCATTAGCATCTTCATGATTGCTCCGAGCCACGACGGAGCCCAACTGGTTATCGTAGTAAACCAATCACTGTCCTGTATTCCTCCCTCCTTCCTGATGATGTGAGATAATGATGCATTCTCTGCATCCTCTGAAGGCATGAATCTGCCGCAGGAATCACCAAACCTTTGCAACCCCTGCCTTCCATTGCTGTTAACATGTCCAGCAAATAGCAGTTTTGCATTGTCATGAGTCCAATGCACGCAACCCAACCTTGATCACTTTGAACCCGTTCTCTGCGTCATTCGTAGCCGGGACAGTTCCCACCTGACAATCTGCATCCAATGTGCATTTGCTGCGGCCTGTAGCAAAAGTAAAGATGCAAAAAAGGATGCTGATGGGCTGAAGAGCCTGTATTCTTCTGGTACTTCAGTAAGAAATGTGGAAGAGTCTTTAGATATGTAATTCAATCTTCTCATCCTCTGTGCTTGTTGGAACTGTCCTCTTCCTGGGCGGATATGAGGCTCTTGTGTGGGCGCCAGGCCGTTATCTTCACTTTCAGCTCTGAGGAGACTAGTTGGGCCCTCTGCAGGAGGTGCTCCCCCCTTCAGGTGTTCTTCTGGGATTACTCGTAGTGCTGAGTGCAATGTGGCCAGCGAACAACAGCCCCTCCATGATGGTGGGAGGTGCAAGTAAGCTTGTCGGCCACAGACCCAGGAGTAATCCATCAGCGCCGCTGTTCCTTTCTTCATGTCTATGATCAAGAGAGTCTTATTGCTATATTCATTTGAGCCAACAAAGACTGTACCTTTGCTGCAAAAACAAAGTCTACATTCTTTTTCCTTGTGCACTTGCACCAGCTTTTCCATTGATGGAATCCACGTCAGCTTTGTGATATGCTCTGTACAGATTTGCACACATAAAGTGGCCATCTGTGCCATCCTTTCCTTGCTATATGTTACCAGTCCTTCTGCAAAGCAAGTAGTGTGAGGTCATGCCAGTTATTGAAATGTTTTTGCCCTTTCACCCTCACATTGGGTAGGCCCACACACAAAATCTGGACCCACCATTTTCAGTTGTACACTATGTGCATGAACAATCTCTTTATTCTGCATAGCGCAAGATGAACTAGGCATTGTGACTCTATATTTGGGAGTCCTTGTGGTATTAAGAGCTTGGGAACCCCGGACATGTGTAGAATGAGTGAAAACACACTTAACAAATCTCATTCACTGCGTTTCTCCCCACATCACTCATATCAGAATGCCATGAGTTGGTGAACTCGGAATGGTGAATATCCTCAATCACATCAAACCCCAACCCTTGATACATGTCATAATTCTGTTATACTTCTCTCTCCAATCTTCTATACATGCTCTCAGGGATGACCGTGCTAGTGCTATCGGAAATGACATTATATCGTTTCACAGTTGTAGACAATCCCCTACTTGCTGAAAACAACCTATTCATTGTTTCCCAACTGACGTATTGTGCTTACGAAAGTCAGTAAATTAATTTCCATAATTATTATTAGGGTTCACATTAGTGCTAATATATTTAAATCCACGTGTATTATTAACATGTATATGTATCGTCCCATTTGGATAATATACAATCCTATTCCCCCCGTTCCTCCCTTTATAGGGCCTCCGCCTATAACACCCTCCGCCAGTACACTACCAACAGTACTAGCAATACCACACAGAGACCTACAGCAATAGCCGATCCACAATAATAAACAAAGGTCCATATTCTCTCATTCGTGCATCTGCATCTCGGGTGCCTACTTAACAAATGATTTACATTATTCACATCCATCTTCTTCTTTCCTAGAATGAAAACACAAACCCACAAGACAACAAAAAAGGAAAAACATTCAAGACGTACTTTGTACACGACGAAAGGAAGAAAAAGGGAAAGAGGAAGAGAGAAAGCGAGAAAAAAGGGGGAGAAAGAAAGTGGGAGAGAGAGAGAGGGAAGGAAGAAAGCATTCCCAGAAAAAAGAATGACAGAGTGCTAGCAGCTGAGCTTCGGCCTGCCACTTGAGCGTGCCACCGCACACCTATCGCTCATGGACAGGCTGATGAGGTAGTCGGGGTACAAGTGCTGCTACCCCTTGTTTCAAGATAACTGATGCACCAGTGTGTTCTCTGAAGGTGCCCTACAAGAGATGGACCCAGTAGAGCAATTCCTTGCTCTACTGAGAGGAGTACAAAACACCACCTCGTAGGGTCCTTGAAAGAGAGGATTATTCGATCTGCACACAAAATTGTGGACACATATAAAGTCCCCAGGCAGCAGCGGTTGTGTGGTCATATGCTCGGGGTCTGTCACTTTGGTAGTCTCAACATCTGGTGACTCTGTCATCACAATCCTGGGGGTGCAATCTGTCGGGAGACATATTTAATGGCCCTGGTTAGTGTAGTCAAATACTACTTAAACTCATCGCCTAGCACCGCTGCTGTCCTATGTGCATCTGAAGTCCTTCTTACAGGGGATATGGGAGTATGCATACGCTGGTCAGTGACCACTTAATGCAGTGACAAATGGGGTCCTTTGCTTGGCTGCGTGCATAAACTGAAGAGGGCCAGGGGCAAACAGTGCACCCAGTTGTTCTTCAACATGGTACACAATTTGGATAACTTACTTTTAAGGATCACATTTATCCTCTCCACAATGCCATTGGTCTGTGAGTGGTAAAACATCGCACACACCCCATCGCTGGAAAACTTCCAGCACTAAGACTCTTTCTGCAAACTTGGCATCCAAAAGTGCACACAGCCCTGCTTCCACCCACCATGAGAAAGGACGGACCACTACAATGCGGTCTGTAGATCCATTACAACGCTCACCCATATCAGCGTAATCTTTGTGTAATTCACAGAACGGCCCAGTAGGACATGGCAAGGTGCCCCATAATGTTCGTAGTGTCATCCCTGTACTAAAACGTTGACATGTAATGAAATGTATGACCATTTGTGTAATGCTTTCCTTTTCCTGGATGTTTGGTATGAACCAGTCCTCCTGTATATCTGCTGCTATGTGCTGCCTCGAACTGTGAGATGGATAATGTAACTATTCAAATGCTACGGCTAACAGCTCCTGAGGCATTACTGTCTTCCCAGAGCTCTCCTGCCTCCACAACAGATCTGTCAGAGATTGCTTACAACCTCTCAGTGACCACAACTCTTTCTCCCTTTCAGCTGCCTTTCCTTACAGTTCGATAATCTGGGAGGTGAGCAATGCTGTATAAGGTGTTCAATTCTCGATCACGAGTGGTGCAGTTTCAACATATTCAGCAGGTATTTCATTTGGCAGATACGCAGCCATTTTGACTATCACATTGGCGGCTGCATTCCCCATCCATATTTTATCTGTCCCGTTAGTGTGGGTGGTGCATTTGATGACCGCCACAACAGATGGCTGTGATAACATTTCTATCAGTATTTCTAGCAAGGCCGCATGCTGCACTGGGTATCCAATAACCCTCCGAAACCCCTCCTGTTCCAGCGGGATAGACCAGCGTGTACCATTGTTGTAACGTACGCTGAATATATTGTAGCATGTCACCCTCGAGATGCTCTCAGTGCTTCAATGAGTGCTACGAATTCCGCCACCTGTGCAGAATAATGGATGGGCAATTTTTTCATAACCACCATCTTGCACACACCTCCCTCAAGTCGTACCACTGCTGCCCCTGTCTATCTTTGACCAACCTCCTTTTCAATTGTGGAAGACCCGTCAACAAAAAGTATCTTGCCCTATGTCAAAACACAGTCCCTTGCTTTGGAAATGTCGTCCTCCTCCCCCTCGTATATGGCACAGTCGCACACCGTCAGGTCCTCTGTAGTAGGTATGTCTGTTAAAAAGGTGGCAAGATTCACTGATTTACACCTAACCACATGAATACTGGGTTTAGAAATGATGATCTCATATCCTGATGACCTTTGCATAGTCAGGGTAGATTTTGACCTTTCTAGAATGGCAAACAAAGAATGTTCCACATACAACGTGACTGAACACCCCATTATGATTGTAGAACTTTTCTCTATTGAAAAAGCAGCAGCGGCTAAAGCTTGTTCACACGCGAACTGCCCTTGCATCACTTCATCCAAAGTGCTGCTGTAATAGGCCAATGGCATATGGCCCATAGTGCTTTTCTGTGTCAACACTGCTGTGATAAGATGGCCATACGAATGTGAAAACAAATCAAATTCCTGTGCGCAATCTGGGGTGGCCAGTATGGGTGCTGAACTAATGACTTCTTTTAAGTCGTCAAACTATTTGATCATTTCTGCCATCCACATTAACTTGTGGTCCTTTGAAGTGGTCATGTGTATGCCGCATAATCTAGGATCCAGGCCCTGCAGTAGTTACACAGGCCCAGAAACGTATGCATCTATTTAACTGAGGCGGGACTGGGGGTGGCGCGTACTAACGCTGCCCTGTCTGGTAGTATTCTTTTACCATTCGCTGATATGAACTGCCCCAAATAGAGCACTTCCTGTTGGCAATATTGCAATTTGGCCTTGTCATCCTTGTACCACTTACAGGCCAACAATTGCAGGAGTGCAATGGAATCCCTTCGGCAGTGCTGTTCACTGTCACTACACACTAGCAAATCATCCACATACTGGGTAATCGTACTAGGCACATGGATATTCCCCAAATCGGCATGCAATATTCTGTTAAATATACTCAGGCTCTCGCAGTATCCCTGAGGTAACCAATGTGTTCGAACCGCATCTGGCCCTGTGTAAATGTCAAGAGGTACCTTGACTTAGGATGGAATGGAATCAAGAAAAATGCATTTTTTAAATCCGCTAAAGTAAAATATGTGGCTTCTTGGGGGATGCTACATAAAATTGTCACAGGTTCAGAACGACTGGAAACTCTTTCTGTACCACATCCTTTAGGGGGCACAAGTCCTGAATCATTCTCTAACAGTGTATATTGCTGTATTACACAGGGATGTAGATGGCACAATAATCCCCAGGTCCAGTAAGGCCTGTATTTTCTTACTAATACCTTCTTCCGATGATGGATATTGTCTTACCCTGGGCAGCACTGCACCTGACTTCAGTGTTATGCGAACAGAGGTCACATCTTTCAGTAATCCTACATCATGTGGATTTGTAGTCCACAACTGTGAAGGCATATGTTGTAAATCCTTGTTAAGAAATGGAGGTGGAGTTAATACTGCCATCAGGGGACACTGCACTCTTCGGTACTGTATCCTTATGTCACAGGGGATACAGATCTCTAGGATTATTTCCCCCTCTTTGTTGTTATCTTCAAACAATTCACCATCCATCATTTCCATTAGCTGGACCGTTGGATCTACACAGAGCACTGTGCGCCACTCACATTCATCCCTGTCCATTCCCAACAGGACAACCCTCTTGTCTGAAACCAATAAGCCTTGCAAATCCAGCGATAATATTGTTCCCGCCACCACCTCAGGTGACACTGCCAGACGAAAGATAAAATCAGTGGTCACTCACCAACACTGTTTGGCAATCTGGGGCACTGCCTCCACAAGCACTGTAATACCATAAATGAACATGTCCGTCTACCACCTCCCTTGTCATTGTGTGTATTATCAACATCGCCCTTACAGCACACATCCCAGGCGTGGAACAGACTACAGCAAGATCTGTAATGGATATAGTCATGTTTAAGTTGCTAAGCAGGTCCCTACCTAGCAAATTAACAGGGGAACTTTCAGAATATAGTACAGGCACCCGTACAACCATCCCTCCCACCTTTATGTGTATGGAACCTTGGAAATAGCCCCAGAGAATCCCTGCATGTCTAGATGTTTTCATGGTAAAGGAAAGTTTCCTTCCATGATACATGAATTAGTTGCACCAGAGACCACCATGAATATGAACTGCTTGTTTCCTATCTCTGCCCCCACCAAAGGTTCCTCTTCAGGGTGGATGGTCGTCGACAAGACCAGACACTCAAACGCTCTCTGTCGGCTGTCCTAATCAAGGTATGTGTTTGTTCCAGGAAACAAAAAAGGGTTAGCTCCTACCAACAGTACCAATATGTACTGATATGTTTGGGATATTTCTTCTCTGTGAAAGATAGTGAGCTAAAGACTCTGGGTAAGTCTCTCGCAACCAGGACTAATGTCTGGCAGAGGGACTCCCAGGACCCCCCTTGTTGGTTTGCATATTTGAGTAACTTTGGGTCTCTCCCTAAATTACTAGGGTAATCCAGACGTGGACCCCTTGCTCACTATTCTTAGAGAGGCACAGCTCCTCCCTACTGATGAGGTCCAACCAGACCGATACACGTGTCTGGGGATGCTGTTGGTACTCTTGTTCAGAGGAGAATTGCCTAGCATTTCGGTGCTGGACTGCCCCAGGGCAGGACAAAGACTGATATGTTTGGGATATTTCTTCTCTGTGAAAGATAGTGAGCTAAAGACTCTGGGTAAGTCTCTCGCAACCAGGGCTAATGTCTGGCAGAGGGACTCCCAGGACCCCCCTTGTTGGTTAGCTCCTACCAATGCAGCTCCTCCAAAGGGAGTGGTTACCCCACTTGGTACTCTGTTCACCGGGGCAGCACCACCCTTCTGCTGATGTGGCGGATGTCACACTTGCATGTCCGATGCTTGAAGCTGCTGATTATAAGTTTGGTGTTGGCCCTGGGGATACCCCTAGCTCTGATATCATTGACCCCCCCATTGTGAATACCCTAGTCCTTGAGGGCCTTAGGGCACTTGGCTCTGTTGTTGTGGCCCATAATGATACCCCATTGCAGACCTACTCCTGCATTCCCTTGCAAAAGGCCCCCACCATGAACAATTCCAGCATTGAGACGGTCCGAACGCACCCCGCTGAGTCCAAACCCTGCTCCTCTTGCTCCTCGGAATCCCCCTCTTCCTCTCTGTGGCCCTCCTTGCTGTCACTGTGGGCTGGGGTACTGTTGCCCCCCTGCCTCACTGTCTTTGTCCTCCTTCAGCCCAGAGTGCCACAATAGTGGCACTCATGACTTACTGGGTACTCCCTGTTACTTCCACCTGCACTGGGGTCGATACAGGCACCTGGACTGTTTCCCTCTCCCGCTCCTAAATCCTTTTACAATGATGCACTATTATGCCTCTGTAGGCCACCCCTTCGCCTCAATACCCACAATCTTATCCAACGCCTTCTGCACTTCCTTCGGCAAGCCCCTCTTTACAATAAAATAGAAGAATGGTATTGATTGATCTGACGACCCTCCCATCTCAGATCTCCTCTTCTCTTGTATTTTAAGAATAGATCTAGATGGGTCCTCATCTTCACCCATAGTATACTGCATCAAGGTAAATCAGGCGTATCTGGGAAGGCCCTCGGTAGTGTGTCCCACACCAATGCTTTAACTCCATTAAACAATGCTCCATCATGTGCCTAGTCCCCCAGAGTTTCACCCAGGTATTCAGTCTTAACTCACACATCCCGAGCCTGGTCCCCAATTACAGCAACAAGCAAGCTCTTAAGATCCCCAATCGCCAGGGGCAGCCCTGCTGTTTGCTTTTTGAATTCATATATCCACTTGCTCACCCTTGCTGTGAACTGCGGGAGTGCCTTGATTAAATTATTCTTATCCATTTGGGGGCAGGGCACATTCTGTGTCCTCGCTGCCCCCTTATGTATGAGGGGCATCTGCATCTTCACCCTACTTCCCACACTGTTCTTCATAACTCCTCTTTTCTTAACCAACGCCATCCGGCCGGCCCTATTCCTCAATCTGCCCCCCGCCCACAGGCCTTCTGCATGGGGGGTACTCTCAGCCGCCTCTTCAACCCTTCCTTCTCCTTCACTCTGACCCTCAGCAAACGTATCATCATCCTCTTCCCCTACATTCTCTCCCAACACCGTATTCTCCTCTCCTAGGATGATCCACCCACCCGGGTTTCTTTCTTTCTCAACACTTATACATTTTATTCCTTCAGTATCCATCTTAAGATGCACCTAAACTGATTTCCATTCTCCTGACCCTTCTCTTGATGCCCCTATATCCCTTACTGATCTTGGGGACGTCTGTATCCTTCTCAGTTCTGTTAGTAACATTGACGACCTTGCTCTCCACATACTCACACATTTCACACTTCCCCAAGCATCTGACCCCTACTTGTTATCTCTTACAAGAGTCTACTCGCATGTGCATGCTCACCCTAACTCCTCCATCACAGGGTTCCAACAGTGGCTTGCCCTCTCCTCGGAGTCGTGCCCGCTTTTAAGAGAGGACTTCTCTTAAAATGACTCCTGCTAAACCACTTGTAACTCATGTTTTTTCGCGGCCGGTCGCTGTAGGTGGGCGCGGCTCCATCTGGAGAAGCAGCCTGGAAGCCTCCGCGGGGGTGCTGGGATCACATTGGGCTCACCAATTGAAGGCACGTCCCTAAACGCTCACACCAGAGAGAATACAACCCACTAGGTAACAAAGGCCCAAGTCGATCTTATAAGGATAACAAGTTTAATCTCACACACAGATGAGAGCAACAGAAAAGAACTCTGCTCCTAAGAACGTTCTACGAAAGAGAGGTACAAGCAGAAACTTTTAAAGGTACACACGTAATGACGCAACAATGTACAGTAAAAACCTGCGCGGCTGATTGAATGGACCCTATACATGTTCCACCTTCATCCATAAGGGATGCCAGTCTATTGGTCCTATCCCAGTCCGTCCGTCTTCCATCACGTGGGTGTTGGGGGGCTCATCTTCTCACGTCGGAGACCAGAAAACAAATGAATTACACTCCTACTATACAACTTGTTTTATCACTCATACTGTACACTTGGCAGGCCTTAAGACAGAAACGAAGGAGGTTCTGGGGCACTCTAACCTTCACACACACATTTCACTCACTCCCCTCCGCGCCATCTGGCTCCAAGGTCTCCACCCTCGTTTTGACCTATAATGTATTCCTCCCAGCACCTCGCAATACAAATCACATGATTGAATGCTTCAATGATGCGCTCTCATCTCAGGACTTGTTACTTTGATGTTGGTGGTCAAAGGGCACCTGGTGCCATGGAATTCAGAGGTCTTAATCAGTTAATCAGTTATTTGGGCTAAAACTCATGGTCGCCTGGGGATCGGCCAGGTCATGCTTTGGCCAGTGAGAGATAACATACACAACAGGCACTGGTCTGTGATCACTGCCTTATAGGGCAAATTCCTCTCAAACATCTTTGCAACACTGTTATGAATAGGCATTGTGGCATTTAGGGGTGTGGGCTATTCTCATGGGAGCTTGGGCATAGCTGGGGATTTCTCTGGTCTCACAAATTTGGGCCTGGTTAATACAATGCCACATTTACTACGCAGGCCTTCCCTTCTACCTATGGTTACTAATATCTCTTCAAAATAGCAATGCTTCCCGTGCCTTATGCTGTACTATATGGATAGACTATATTTTATTATATTGGAGTAGGGTCCTGTTAAACTTGGATGTAGTTCCCTCACTGTCCCCTTCCCCCCCTGGCCCATCATAGTGCTTCAAATGCATCTCGCCTCACTCTAAATTGTCTAGGGGGTGGGACTTGGTTGCCCCCTTCCCAACACTACCTAGGAATTAGGCCAAGAACTCCCACACGAGGCACTATAGCAACTATGCTTGGTTGGACTTTCCTGAGAATTATGCAGTAACCGCAAACGTGTCAGGAATTTATCAAGCCACCCCCATAATCTATGACCAGGGACATGGAAAATGAGCCCTCTGACACCTTCAATAGAGTGTCTGGAGAAAGGACCATCCAACCGGGCAAACACAACATACTCCACACCAGCCTAAGAATCTCTCTCGGAGATCCACTACCCTGAACCACCAGGACAAACACGGCCAGCTCATCAGGTTCCGGACAGTAACCAGGAACAGGGGCCAACTACCAATAAGCACAGACACTCACTCCTACCAAAATGCTCATTCTCTTACACTTAACACCAGCAAACAATAGAATGCAGCTACACCCCTTGATCAATTTCGGCCTAGCTGCACACATGCCTACACTACTCCATAAGCACCTCAACACTCTGTCAGAATGCAGTACCCCACGACAAAATCCACCCAACTGCACACATAATTTCTTACACAGGCCCCACGGCAGCCAGAATGCAGACTCAGAGGCCAATTACCTTGAATCACACATTTCACTAATCTCTCCCAACCACTGCACTACACCTAGCATTAGAATGCTGCCAGCACCACGCAAACTGCAATGGCTGCACACATACTGAGTGCGCCCAAGCACTGTATGCTAAAATACTCTTTCCACCGACCTGGACTATGGTCAACCCACAATGCTTTGAGATCATACCAATGGTACATAAGGCCCTATATAAATGTGCAATAACATTGTGGCGTAGTAGAACTGTTTTACTTTGAGGAGAGTTCCTTTGTATAGTTTAAGTTGTCTTTGGAATTTTATTTTGTCTTGTTGGCTGTATCGTTCTCTCCATTTCTCATTCCATTTTTCAGTTGTTTTTTTTTAGTTCTTTGAGTTCTTCTTTGAACCATTTTGCTGCCAGTATTTTTGGTGTTGCTCTGAATGTTTTAGCTGGTGCCATTTGTTCAAGGGCCTTGGCGATCCAATTGTTAAGTGTGTCTTCTGCTGTATCTATGGTTGTTTTGGTGGGTTCTGTTTCGCTTGGGAGGTTTGAGTCAAGAAGATGTGTTAGGATCTCTAGGTCTAGGTTCTTCCAGTTTCTTCTCTGGCTGGTATGGAGTATTTGCTTTTCTGCCAGTAGGCAGCTTTGGGTGTGATGTAGAATGGTATTAAGTAGTGGTCTCTCCATACCATTGGTATAGGTGGTGTGGATGCACATAGTCCTTCACTGCAGAATATTGCATCCAGGGTGTGTCCACCATCATTGGTGGATCCATTTACTATTTGTTTGAAATGTAAGGTTTCCAGAAGTGTGCAGCGTGAGTTTGCTGTGGACTCTTTTTTTCTTTTTCAAACCACACGTTGAAGTCTCCCAGTATGGCTAGGTTGTCGTGGTGGGTAGATAGCATGGTGGCTGCATCTGCTTGTTTCGTTGCAAAGTTGGGGTTGTAAGAAGGCGGTCTCTAGTTCAGGAGGAATACTATGTTGGATGGATCATTGAGTTCTATCTTGATGAGGAGGGATTCATAGTCTTCTGCGTTGGCTGTGATGAGTTGAGATGCTCATATGTGTACCTTGTGTATGATTGCAATTCTGCCTCTTTGGTTTTCTCTGCTGGCGTGTAGTAATTTATAATTGTCCATATTGCTTCATTCGAGATGGCTTTATAGTTGTCTGATAACCAGGTTTCTGTGAGAAAGAGCACGTCTGTGCCTCCTTCCATTAGAAGGTCATGGATTTCTATTAAGTGTTTTGACATGGATTTAACGTTGAGAAGGCTACTGCATAGTTTGTTTGATTTTCCTTTCGAGTTGTTGTTTGTATTGTTTGTTTGGCCCGGTTTGTTGTCAGTTGGGTTTCCATTGCTGGAGGGTTTTCCCTGTTTGGACCTGTTGGGCAATGCAGTTCTTTGGTTATCTGTCTCTTCGTCGAGAAGACTGATAAAGTTTATGGTGGGGTTGGTTGGTTTTCGTTTGTTCTGGGTGCTAAATTGTGTGGATACCTGTTTGTTGTTCCCGTCTTTGGTGATGTAGGGCGTATAGAGGGTGATGGATTCCAACTTGTCCCTAATTCTGGTTGGGGAATTGTCCATGGTGTAGAACGGGTAGGAGAGGTTTATTATTTGTCCTGTTGCATTTGGGGTCTTGGTGGGGTCTGCATTCGTAATGTTTGTTGGCTCTCGGTTTGTTGTTACTGGACCGTTTTTGCCGTATGTGGAGAGGTAGCGAGCAATGTATTCTGTCTTTTCTCTGTTCTTTGTATGTCTCTTCGGGCTGTCAGTGCTGTTTATTGTACAGTATTGGGAATTTTGTGATCATGCTGGTCAGGACCTTCCCAAGTGGTTTGGGGTTTCTTATTATTTCTGTTGTCTGTTCTGTCTTCTTGTCTTTCTTGTGGTGAGGTATGATGTTTGGTTGTGGTTTGCATTCCTTTGTGTGGGTGTCCTCTTTGGGTTGGTGTGTTTCCTGGTCCTTGCGGTTTAGCCTTTGCTGGTTGTGGTTAGTTGTTCCCTGTTGTTGGTGAGGTTTTGTATAGTTGAGACCTTTGTGGTTGAGACATTTGTGGTTCAGTTTGTTTGTTGCTCTTTCCTTTCTGGCTCCTATGAGGTTTTTGTTATTTATCTTGTGGATCCTTGGTTATGATTGTTGAATCAGGGGTAGTAAACCCTCACAGCTCTCTTGTTTTAGTGGTCTTTTCTTTCTGGCTCCGATGTACGAACCCGCACTGGGTTGAAATGTCTGGTTGGAGACCCAGCGATTGCTCAAAGGGCACCTGTACCTTAGCTGCCGGGGAATGTAGGCACCTGAAACTTACCTACCAAGGATTGTGTGGTGTCCCTCAGTCAGTGCAGTAACATCTACGCTTGAGACACCTGGACAGAGGGGGGGTGTTAAAGGGGACAACAGACAATTCAGTCACACCTAGGAATGGGACACCTGAACATAGCGAGAGGGCCTAAAGAGTGGTAGAACAGTCAATGAAGTGACGCCTAGACTTGGGACACCTGTCTGGAGGAAGACGGGCTTCAATAGGGGCACAACAGTCAATGCAATCACATCTGGAGTTTGGATACCTGGATAGATGGAGTCGGGACCAAAGAAGGGGCACCACAGTCAATGTAGTCACACCTAGTGTTGGGAAGCCTGGACAGAGGGAGAGTGCCTAAAACGAGGGCACAACAGTCAATGCAGTCACACCTGGACAGAGGGAGAGGGCCCAAAGAGGGCACAACAGTCGATGCAACAGCACTTCAATCTAGGACACCTGGATAGAGGGAGAAAGGCCCAAAGAGGGCACATGAGTCAATGCAATAACACTTCGATTGCGGACACCTGGGTAGAGGGCCTCAACTGTGACTAAAGCAACCTTAGACCTGGCACACCTGGATAGAGGGAGAGAGGCCTAAAAAGGGCACAACAGTCAATGCAATAACTATTTGATTTGGATAGGGTTACAGCAGTGAATGCAGCAACCTTAGGCCTGGGGTGCCTGAATAGATGGAGAAAGGCCTAATGAGGGGGCACAACAGTAAATGGGATAACACTTTGAGATTATGTTTTACCAAAACCATCTGTCTAAATGGGAGATGTGGTTGGCTACCACAATCTGTCTAAATGTGGGTTATGCTTGGCTAACTTCCATGATCAGGTTAAATGCGAGTTGTGGCTAGCTTTCACAATCCGGCTAAATGCGAGACATGGCTAACTTACACAATCAGGCTAAATGCGAGATATGGCTAACTTAAACTATCAGGCTAACTTACACAATCAGGCTAAATGCGAGATATGGCTTACTTACACAATCAGGTGAAATGCAAGTTATGGCTCGCTTACACAATCAGGCTAACTTACACAATCAGGCTAAATGTTATTTCGAGAAAGGATACGATAAGATTGGGTTGGACGGTCTAATGGAGAATAGTGATTTCTTTTCCCTCTGTCTGGACCACACCTACGTTAACTGTCGCTGCCGGTTGACGGCTGCCTGCTCCCCAGGCTAAAACGGGCAACCTGGTCTGGAACCGCATCTTCTGGAGCTGTCATTTGCCCTGGGTTCTTTCCCCAAAAGGGGCTGCACGGGCAGAGGGCTGCCCTAGAGGGTTATGTGATAAGGAGCTTATGCCCAATCACACGAAAGGGGGGCGGGCAGGAGGCGGGAGCGGGGGGGGGGGTTAACACAGAAGAGGGCAGAACGAAACCGAGTGCATGCTAGCGTGCAATGCTGGACTGGATGCCTAATAAATACTGCAAAAACGTACTCTCAAGGGGTTAGGGACCCAGATCCTGCTATGTCTGTGAGCCGGAAGCTAAATGAGGCTCTGTGTAGGTTGCGGGGTCTTGGGACCTCGCTAGATGCTAGCATGGTCAAAAGGCCCAATCATACGGAAGGGGGCGGACGGGAGGCGGGAGCAGGGAGGGTTAACACAGAAGAGGGCAGAGGGAAACCAAGTGCACGCTAGTGCGCAATGCTGGGCTGAATGCCTAATAAAGACTACAAAAACGTACTTTTCAGAGGTCAGGGACTAAGATAGAAGCTAAAATGTGAGCATCATACACGTTTATTACACACATGCATGGTACTGAATTGCACAGTACAATGTTCACTTAAGTGTGATTACAGTAATGCTGCCCATTCCCCTGGGTAACATCACTCTAGCACATGCATCCACTCAGTAGCCATTGAAAGGTAGCCCATGACAACCCGTATTGATGATACACTGCCCTGAACAGACGCCTACACTCCACTTTAAAGTTGCTGCAATTCTGCACTCCATGATACCTTATTGGCTGCTGTTGTAGGATTTGGAGGACATGGCACAGAGGTGCCAGTTTATATCAGCAATTACATGGACACAGTTTGCAAACAAGTCACCTTCCATGAAGTTGTCATTTGCAATTTGCAGTGCACATGGTTGGCTCGGACACTGTTCTTCTGTTCTTGCAATTTGTGGCATCAAGGTTGTCCATGCCACCTGCAATATGGACATCGAAGGGAACATTTAAGATTGATATCTGTGGTGTCCCCGTGCTTTTTACAGTTGTCCATGGCAATAAAGTCTAGAAATGGCAGAGGAGGAATTGGAGGTGGTACTTGTAATCCCATTCCTTGGCCCCACCTCCTAAATTGCCTACAATGACTTGCTTTGTAAAGTAATTAGTGGAGGTCTGCATTCACAGTTGTCAATTAAAAGAACTTCCACTGACGTTTACGAGATGCCACCTTAATAGGAAGCTGCAGGGTTTGGACAAGTCTTGGCTCTTACCCTATTCTATTCTCCCATGTGTACACAGTCATGGTTGCTGCCACTCCTTCACACCTCCACCGTGTCATGAAGCAGACAGTTAATTTGTTTTAGGGCATAGTGTAAGTTGTGAGGAGTAAGCGTCTTGGCACGGGTCATGAGCGGACAAGTCAGATGAACTGATTAATGAATCAGGCATCTCTGCCCGTTAGCACAGGAGAAGGCTGAGAATCATACAGCCTAGTGGTGGAATGGATGTGCTGGATGGTCATCTCGTCATTTCACATATACATTCACCATGCATGCACAGTAAATTGGGACCCTATGCATGTCATCACTGTTTGTTTGTTTGTTTATTCATTTGTTAAGCGCACCAGACTCGTAAGTAAAAGGGCGCAACGACAAGGAAATGCAAGGCTTACATAGTTACGTATACACAGGTTACAGAATTTACATATAGCAAGATGAACAATTTTTGTATGACTACAGGATATATACAATATGAACAAAAGGACTGAAGCAAAGGTACATGCACTAAGGATATAAAACTTATATGGTTACATATACACAGGCTACAATATATACATAAAGAAAGAATATAGCAAGATATACAGTTTTCTTAATTGCAGGCTAGTGTCCTCAGGGGAGAGGGTGATGGGAGGCTAAGGATTGGTGGCAGTGATGTGTTTTATTAAGTTTTTCCTGAAGAGTGGATATGGTTGGTCAGCTCTCAACTCCTGGGGCAGTGAATTCCAGCTTTTGGCAGCCTTGTTTAAGTATTATGAACCATCATTTTCATAAACTGCTGTAGCATGCACATTTACATCCATTTCCAGAAGCATCGGGTGGGCAGGAGCCCAGCCCACATCGACCTCTCCAGCCAATATGGAACGGCTCAGCTGATGCAAGAGCCAACGCTGCATTCAACACCCGGGATGCATAAGTGAGCAAATTGCTGCTGCTCACTTTACCCTACCCAGGAGGGCCCAGATACCTACTGCCTCGCTGGACACATCCCCCGATTGCCTGAATCCGCATTATTTGCCCAAATGTGCCTTTTAGCCCACGAGGAGCCATCTAAAATGGCCACTGCCACAATTGTTTACCTGGTTCCATAGCAACCACATGGGAGCCTCATTGGTTCGACGCAGCTACTTTTTTGGAGAGTTGGAGAGGCCCCGCTGGAAGGCATGAGCCGGCCCTCCCCTCTCAAGGCACTCCTACTAAGGGTCATGCCTGTGCACTTGGGTGCCCTTTCCAGAAGCATCGGGTGGGCAGGAGCCCAGCCCGCATCGACCTCGCCAGCCAATATTGAACGGCTCAGCTGATTTAGAGCCAACGCCGCATTCAACACCCGGGATGCATAGGTGAGCAAATTGCTGCTGCTCACTTTACCCTGCCAAGGAGGGCCCAGATACCTACTGCCTCGCTGGAACCATCCCCCGATTGCCTGAATCCACATTATTTGCCCAAATGTGCCTTTTAGCCCACGAGGAGCCATCTAAAATGGCCACCACCACAATTGTTTACCTTGTTGCATAGCAACCACACGGGAGCCTCATTGGTGCGACGCTGCTACTTTTTTGGAGAGACCCTGTCGGAAGGCGTGAGCCGGCCCTCCCCTCTCAAGGCACTCCTACTAAGACTCCTACTAAGACACATGCCTGTCTGTGGCCTGTCCGTGACGGGCCACATGCAAGCCATCAGCTGCTTCACACGTGAGTACTGTACTCGCCTCCTCATCTGAGCATCAATCACAGCTCTCTCTACTACCCACCCACCGCCCTTACAACCACGATTGTCTTCCCACCCACAAGCTACACCAGCACAGCAATGGAACTCCCATGACCTACCCACAGGAACCATCACACCCAACGCCCCAGCATGAAGGCAACCAAAAAAGGCTCCTCGTGAGCTTTACCGAGATCTGATGATCCCACCTGGCTCGCGCTCTTCCAACCCGCACCATCAAGGTGAGCCCATTCCCAACCCACCACTATTTGATTAACTACCGCACCATTACGCTACCTGTTTAGCACCCATAACTAATGCCCGTCTCTTTCATGCATCCTATCACTGACTTTGCGTCATGGCCGCTTGAAGGTAGCCCACCTCGATTTGCTTGCTTCCGCACCTACATGCAGCCTCACAACAGGCACCCAGCCTCCCGTTAGATGCCCGGCCGTCTGACGTACAATACTGAGGATACTGTCCTGCATCCAAGACTCCACCATCACGCAAGTAACTCCTTGGACGCCCGCCCGTAAGCATTACTGTTGCCAGGTAATCACTATCCCAGCAGTGTTGCGGCCATTACATTGAATGCTGCACTACCCTATCCTGAACTGCTTAACTGAACCGCTACGCTGTGACCTCTCCCTGAATGCTGCACTAGATTGTTGCCTCACGCTGAATCGTTGAGGTACTGTGCTGCTGCCCCAATCTGAATTATTGCATTGGGCTAGTGTCCCATACTGAACTTCTGCACTCTATACTCTTGCCCTACTCAGAATTGTGATGCTTTATGTTGTTGCCCTACTGTGAATTGTGGTGCTTTATACTGTTGCCCTACTTTAAATTGTGGTGCACCATACTGTTGCCCTACTCCGAATTGTTGCACATTGTGCTGCTGCATGAATGCTGAATGCTGCACTGTACTGTTAGTGTCTATACTGAATGCTGCCCTATGACCCTACTCCCGAATGTTGCACAGTGTTGTTGCCCCGCGCTAGATGCCACACTATGTTGGTGCCCCTACTCAAAATGGTGCTTCATGTTGATGCCATTATCTTAAATGCTGCATGATGCTCAAGTGCTGCTGCCAATACTTAAGAGCTGCTCCACGTTGCTAATAATACCACTTATACTAGCTCCCCATTGGTCCTCATGCTCCAGCTCCCTAGAAAGTGATACCCCTACCAAATACTAGTATGCTCCTCACAGCCACCAGCCAGACTGTCTACTTCGCATTTCTTATACAGAGTATTATACTCTAGCTCATGAAACTTCATATACCAACTTTTGGGAATCTATCCACCATGGCGCCCACCCATTTGGCCAATAATAATACTACCAAACAACTCTTAGATACGAATGACTTTAAACATCCAATAACGAGTAATCCCTGCATTACCAAGGCTAGGAACACTCGTCTCAAAGCTAGACCAGCCAAAATATTTGAGCCTCCCATCAGCTCACCACCTACCACTACAGGAAAAAGGAGCCTCAAAACCTTGCCCAGCCCTACGCTTACAAGCGCTAACCTATCTCACAACTGCCTCCCCAGAACAAAAATTTGTATAGCCTAAACCTAAAGTCTATCTAGCTCCCCACCCGACAACCTCAACTGCTATGAGCCTTCCCATTAAAGGAGCCCTCATAAACTCCAGATCCTTAGTAGCACACACCACAGAAATTGCCGACCTAATCCAGAGTGATAACCTAGACTTCCTCGCCATCACTGAGAGATGGTTACACACTGCAGCAGGTCCCATGCTTATGCTAGCAGTCCCTGACGGCTACACTATTTTGAGACAGGACAGACAAGGGTCCAGAGGTGGAGGTACTGCCATTATCTGCAAATGTAGCCTTTCTATGAGATTAACTACCCCAATCGACATTCAATCTTGTGAAGTATTATCAGTTAAAGTACCTCTGACAAACGTCTAAACCCTCAATATCCATCTGATATATCGCCCCCCGGGCCCAACGGGGACATTCGAGGAGGATATTAAAGGAATGGTTCGGTCAAAATTTTTTATTGCCACTATGGGTCGGCCATGTGTTTTTAAGCGTAAGTCGCTCGATTTTAGAAAAATTTCGTATGGACCTTACCCGAGTTTTCGTCCATTAAACGCACGCAAAAACAGGCATCAGGGAGCTGCCATTTTGTGATAATCCTATCATTTCCCCCATCGCCCTGGCTGACCTGCTTTTGCGGCACTAAATCATAGCCCCCGCCCCTGAGCCTGACATTATCAAAACATTCATATTCCCTGTCTCTCTCCGTGACGTCTCTGTGCTGCGTAGGCAAACGCGCCCAGTCGTCTTCTACGCGACTTCACACAGAACCCGGAAACCAACACAGATCAACTCACAACACAGTGTGCTACAATTCGGAATATGAAACTGTACTTTCAAATCAAACAGCAACACGGTACATTTGGTAAAGTACATTTATTTGACATTAAATCTTTATAGAATATTCAGCAATTGCCATATGAACTCCGAAAGCCATTTATTTTCTTTTATCTCTATCCGCAAATCCATAAAAGTTTATCTTGAGTCACGCGCTGTTCCTTTATGGTACACAGGGTGTTGGTTTTCGTTAAAAGAAGCACTTTTGTCGCACGTTGAACCGCAAGGCTGTTCCATCAAGTAGGCACTAGGCCAGCGTAAAGGTTGATATGTTGCTTCTAGCCGCTAGTACCACGTAAGGGCATATGGGCCCTTGGCGATCGTCCCATAAAATCATCAGAAATGTGCAGTTGTTTACATTAAGCTGCAGCTGGCGGTTGAAAAAACCATCTGCCGTTGTCTGAAACTGGTGCCAGTAGCAAAAGGGAAGGATATACCTGTTTTGAAAACATAAAATTTATAATTAGTCTCGCCAGCCGATCTTTATTAATATTATTCATTTTATTTATTAAGGCCGAGCTGAAACTATTTGCTTTCAAGGATAGTGCAATGGAGTATGTTCGGCTCTAAAATCAATGTGAAAAGTAAGGAAATAAATCGATGTTAGTACACAATGAGAAACGACTTTTTGTCTACATGCGTGTGGAAGTGGACCTGCATGCCCATGTGCCCACTACAAGGACGATCCCACAAACGTTTTCCAAGCTCTTCATTCATTCATTTATTCATGCATCCATTCATTAATTCTTCATTCTGGTATAAAAGCATCTAAAGAGTTACTTACATTATATTTGCAATTTCAATTGTGTCTCTGCGTAATGCAGTCCGTAAATCCCACTGTGCTCTTGACAACGATTTTTCGTATACTGAACTAACATGAAACTCGGTGTAGTTTCAGAATTTTCTGCCTATCGTCTCTTACGTTATTGCACCCCCCCCTTCAAATGAAGTTCTTTCGGCATGGTCCCTGTCTCTGAAGGTCAAAAAACAATGGAACCTTATACTGCCAGTGCGAGTTGTGGGCCTCTTCAGGGCGCGAGCTGAAAATCAAAGCCGCTGACCTTCACTAGAAATGAGCATACATCCTTTCTTTGCAACATCCCGTAGTAAAGCCATCTGTGAGAACTTGAAGTTTCGAATCCAACTATGTACTGCGCCTCAATGTGCAAATGCGAACTGGCTTCTCTCCAATCTGCAACGGCTCGCTTGGCGCGTTCTAAGGCCCCCAATTTTGTCCTCGTTGTCTGCGAGCTTTGAAGCCCCAAAGAACCATAACTATTGAGACTTTTTTGGGGAAGGTCAGGGAAAGTTTAAAGTACCCGAGGAGTTGAGTTGAAAGTGAGATTTATTGTTTGTTTGTTTTATTATTTGCAATACGCAAGCCTCCCCTCGGTTAACAGGGCGCAGCATTTACAAGAGATTGCGAAAATTAGTTACATCAACAAAAATATATACATACCCAATCAACAAAAATATATACATACCCATATAGACAAGGTCAGCAATATGAGGTGAATAGAGAGAGAATTCAAAGATGACACCCAGGTTATTCGGCACCCAGGATGTTGAAGGTAGGGATTAGGGTTAGCGTACTTTGTATGCACACTGTACAATAACATTTATTTACAAAAAGACAATCGTATTACAATTATTTAAACCGGGATTTGTACTTCACAACCAGCTCTCATTTGGGTGGACATGGCACAGTGGCAATGTTGGGTGGCAATGGATCAGTGCTCTGCATAGAAACGTTCAAAATTCCATATCTGTGCTTCTCTAATACAGCAGCAATAAGGCTTTTGACAAAGTCGAACTCCATTTCCTCATAGGCTGGTTTGATCACCCATTGCTTACTTCTTTTTGAAAAGGCCTTAGTGTAGCAAGGCATCCTTACATTACCCGTAGTCCTAGATTGTTCACAGCCGAGATTCTCGTTATGGGCCAAGACGGCAAGTAGAGTCCTATGTCTCATGCCATATTGTGGAACACCTCCAAACCTCCTGTCTGACAGAATTCTGTCAGTCCCCTCAAATCTCTTGGTAGAGTTTTATCGAAAACAATCTTCTCAATGGCTTTGTGTGTCGGTGAAGATGGATTCAACCACTTCTTCTTCCGTGCCTCCGCTGGGGACAAAGGGCCATGTTCACATTGGTGGAAATGTAGGTTTTCTGACCAGCGGTGCATGTTGGTACAGTGGTGCATCAGTGACCGCCATTTTTCAAGTAGTATTTCCACTGACCCTTCACAAGTTTTGAAGCTCCACCAAAGATGGTTGCTGATAGACTGGGACCACTCTGAAATACTTTCCAAACCTTTTTTTTGCCCTGCAGCCGAGATTTTCTTATTGATTGATTTAGCAAGATGCCATACGTCAAACCGATGTTTAATATGTGGGAACTGCTCTCTCATTGTCTTGGCAATTGAAACGTGTCTGTCCGTGGCTATGAGGTCGATGTGCATTCCCCTCGATTGCAGATATTCCACTGATTTTATAAATCTTAGTTTCTCCATGGTCACTGAGGATGTACATTGTGTTACTTGCACGACCACCAAACTCACAATTTTCTTACTATCCATGTCCTGAATTTGGCAGAAAATCCAGGGCTGTCGCACTGTCGATCTCCGGCTAGCCTGAATCGTTTGCCTTCGAATGCACTTTCTAAAGACAATTGTTCAATTTTCCAAGCATCACTAATGGCCGGAAACAGATAATCATGTTGGTATTTGTAGTACTGCGTTTTTTAAATGAAATGGAGTCCCACAAACTGAAAGAAAGACTCTAACTTTCTAAAATTGGAGCCACTAAAAAGTAATGCAGCTGCACACAGTAGATTGCCTGCTGGCAATTTCCCCAGCATCGGTTGTGCAGACCATGAGAACATATGATTTGATCTACAGGTGGCATGTATTGTGACGTTACTGCCTTGTTTTTGACGAGTCACATGAATCAATGGCTTCCCACATACTTTCCCTCTGACGGAATGGCCACATTTCAGCATACTTATAATATCCATCAAACAACTGTCGAATACTATGTATTTGCCCTCTTTCATTAGACGGTCATCCTGCATCAAAGTTGTTTCGGCCTGTGACGTTGAGGACATATCACCACATTTGAAAGAAATATCGCTGCTATCAAGTTCTGATGCGTCGGTGAATGCTGCTGCTGGTTCATTCTCTGTCATTTCAACATCTGCTACTTCAACATTGATGGGAGAACACAACAATGTCGACAGCTTTTTTGGTGGCAATTTTTTGGCGGGTGTAGATTGTGTGAATTGATCTGCGACTACTTCAGAGCTATCTTCAATACATCCAGTATCATGTTGTTGCGGTGGTGCGGTCGTACTGTAGCAATGGTCCAATACAACTTTGCTGGATTCTCCGGACACATTAATTTAATTTTCTGGCCATTGAACATGAGCATCCCGAGTCTCAACACGCCGCGTCTGAATTAATAGTTCCTCCATAGCCTCCATAGTGTAAATGGTCTGGCAAGCAACATCTCTCATTCGCTTCACTGTCTGTGTATGTATAGTTCGTAGACCCACGGGTAACTAGAGGACAGATTGGAAAAGGGATGTTCAGTTTAAACACAAGATAAAGTATAGTACAATTGACTGGAAAAAAACATAAAATAGTCCCCAGCACCAAAAAATTTCTAAAGTTATGAACTGTTTGTAACTAACCTTATTTTTGTTTCTTTTCTTTGCAACTTTTTTGACTCGACCTTCAACATCTGCACGCTGTTGCTCCGATTCGTATCGGCATGTCTCCCCTTTCTCTTGCGCTGCAACGACTATATTTTCTGTATCCGCATAGACAGCACGGAATGAGGCTCCATCGACTCCCTGAAACATAGTATTTTCATTACTGTGTATCAAAATATTGTTAGCATAAAACACACGTGAGGACGAACACACATGTACATCTCAATAGCCAAACACGATCTAAACATTGTGTGGAACAATCAAACGACAAGTATTCGAGCTCTGATGACCTAGTTTGATGGAGCTGTCAGTATCCATACCTCTGGCTCTGCATGGACTGCCACGAATGATTGTATTGAAGAGGAGGCATCAGCAACTCCTTGAAACACAGTACTTGCGTTAGTATGGTTTTCATATTGTAAACATAACACACACTTGGGGTCGACGGCACAGGTACATATAAAGAGATAACCACAAATGTTGCATTGTCTAAAAGAATCAAGGAATATTTAAATATGATCAGATTTAATCGACTTATTTCTCCGATTTCTTTACATCTGCATCATCTAAATGGGATCTTGTGATTGTAGTGGAAGCTCCATCGTCTCCCTGAAACACAGTACTTGTGTTAATAGGGAAGAAAGTATAGCAAATGGAATCACGTTATATGATCACGCTCGATGGAGCTGTCAGTATCCATACCTCGTGCTGCTGAAGAATATCTAGGGCTGTTGTCAATGTGGTGCGCACTTCCGAAAGCTGTTGAGCCGATTCGTATCTGCATGGTCCCGCTTCCCCTGGAATTACTTGAATGTCAGGCTCTGCATCAAGTGCGTGGGTTGACACTTCAACAACTGCCTGAAACATAGTATTTGCATTAGTAAGGATTACAATATTGAAAACACAACACACACTTGAGGTAGACCGCACAGGTACATATCAATGGCTAACCACGAATGGAGCATGGTGTAGAACAATCAAACGACAAGTGTTCCAGTCCTGATGATCACGGTCGATGGAGCTGTCAGTATCCATACCTCGGGCTGCTGAAGAACATCTAGGGCTGTTGTCAATGTGGCGGACGCTTCAGCATCTCCCTGAAAGACAGTACTTGCATTAGTATGGATAACACTAATTATAACTGAAAACAAACACCAGGGGATGACAACTAAGGTGTATATAAATTGGAAAGCACTAAACAAACAATTGGTAAAATAATCACACGATACATAAAAACTATTACTTGACATGCATAAAACAAGTCTGTATCGGAATAGCCAAGTATGATTACCTGATACGCACTAGAAGTGGTTGATAACTGCGAGCACGTCACAGAAGTAGAATGTTCTTGCTTCAGATTCAAGGGATAGTCAAGAAGTTGTAAAGGTAAATTATTGTTTGATAATGAAATGCCAATATTTAAAATTGCCATGTAAGGAGACCGAATACTTGAGTAATGCGCAAATATAGCACATTTCCCCGAGCCCATATATAGATTTTGTTTGTGGGTTTTGAAATGTAAAAATTATATATTGATAAATGTCATTATTCAAAAAGCTATACACTCAATACAATGTCGAAAGTATTACAAATTGGGAACAACACCTAAAATATCAATGAATCCATTCGGCTACCTACACACTACCGCAAGGCCTGAAGCTAAAAACGGACACTTGACTCACCAGTGGCGGAATGTGGACGAATAGAGTGGGAATAGCGTTTGCAAGCAATTTTCGTGTCGATCGCCTTTTATTCTTCTTTGTTACCCAAGATGTGGTGTACATGTTCGAGGGAAAGTGCCGGCTGCAGATGCGGTATCGATCATCCCTCTTGTCCTCAAAGACTTGTTGGACTCTACTTTCCAGCTCATCCAGTGGATATCCGCAATGTCTGACCCATTCTCTTATTCAATCAACAGTTTTCGGGAATACATGCATTGTAGTGCCTTCAGATTTAGCATGGGTCTTCGAAGGGCAACCGCTAATCGAACAGGCAGGCATTGTTGAAAATTCTAAAAAAGTAAATATCAAGATTATTATAAAACCTTGATGAATAAAAATGTCATAAAAAAGTAAATGAACCATACCATGCTCAATGCAAGGTTTGTTTTGGTCGCCGGAACTATACCAGTTCATCATGTGCGGCTTAGTATTTGCATAAGTTACAGAAATGTTTTAAATAATGTGACTAAACTCTGAACATGTGACTCGTCCCTTGGATGTTCTGTCTTGCATGAAAAGGAAACATGCTTACATTATAGACTGGACCCCCGAAGGATGCAATTTGATGACAATTGACACAGATGAAAATAAATCGATCCATTGATAGCATAACAATTGAAACTCAAGTCAATAGCAATGAGACCAATGACCAAAGCTCTATTGGGTACTGTAATCGCAAATACATAGAAATGTAAAAATGACCGAAATATGACTAGGATACATGGCCTTACCTTGACCAACAAACAGTTGGATTCAGCAGGCTGAGCAGTATGTTGCAGGAGAACAGGTAGATGGCCACAGGTAGCACACTGACGAGTTTGCTCGAAGCGGTCACAGATAGCACGACGACGAGCAGATTAGCATAGATCTCAGTGCTTCTCAGGTAGAAGGTTCAGGATTTGACTTGCAAAGCACAAAGATGTTCTCATGAGACATATGAAGTGGTTTATAAAGTATTAGAAACAGGGGTGTGTTTGTGAATGAATGACGTGTGTATGTCGTGGTATTATGTGGTTTGCAGGGGGGCGGCCTGCCTCAGGGGAGGTCTGCCTGGAGACACGGGGTCTGAGGAGGCCATGTGAGCGATGGCCCCTGGGCGTGGGATACCTTTTGAAGTGTACATGCTGTTTGGCACCTTGGCCGTTTGCGCCCGTGACAGCCCCCCATGCCAACGCTCATCCCCGGGTGCAAACCGCCTTTGATAGAGGGGGTGGGATGGATGGGCTTGGGGCGTGCAGATAAGGCACTGGTAGACTGCTGAATGGAGACATACTTATGTTGATTGCAGGGGGGCAGCCTGCCTCAGGGGAGGCCTGCCTGGAGACACGGGGTCTGAGGAGGCCATGTGAGCGATGGGCCCTGGGCGTGGGATACCTTTTGAAGTGTACATGCTGTTTGGCACCTTGGCCATTTGCGCCCGTGACAGCCCCCCATGCCAGCGTTCATCCCCGGGTGCAAACCGCCTTTGATAGAGGGGGGTGGGATGGAATGGCCTGGGGCGTGCAGGCAAGTGTGTGGGAGCGAGGGGCCATCAGGCCCCTCTCATCCTTTACTTCTTAGTAGAAACTGGTACCAAGTGCCTCCAGTAGTGGGTTCGCCCCTTGCCCTTATGTGATGTTAACTTTGGATGACATTCGCGTAGATGGGACCACTGAGCAGGACACGGGGCATCCATTTTTGTAACCCCTGGCCCCCACCCTCGTTCCCACTCTGACTGGAAAACTCCAGAGGTATTTGCAACAGCTAATAAATGTAACACATCACTCTTCCTCTGAGATCACGGTCCTGCATGTGAACCAGCCTGAACTAAGCACATAGCTCGTTCATCTCCACAAACGTGTCCTTGCCCACGCACCCTCGCCAGTGGAAACTTACTGCCATTCTGACCCTGTGTCCCTGCAAGGTATTCTCTTCATGTGCCAGACCACTGACTACGCCATGATGCCTACCTAGCAGATCCCCAACTAACATTAGACCCCTACTGCAGTATATCGTTGCCTATCAATAACAAATGCCACATACCGGAGATTCTTGTGAGCACAGACCCACACTTCAAACAGTGTATTATAGTGGTCAAGACCCTTAACCTAAGGCCTGTATAATCCAATGTTAATTGATAGTATAGATATATGTGTGACTTTTATAGAGACATAACCGACTGAAAGACTTTGAACAAGTGTTATTTAGTGCATGCATTATTGAGAATATATTATATTAGCTTAGATAGTGACCACCCTGCTTCACAGCGACCTGACCTTCATCCATTCGGAGCACAGATGTCTGATGTCCATCCTTGAATGGAGACACACTTGATTCATTTAAAAAATCGAAACAACCGTTGTCAAAATATATGTGGTGTTTTATTTTGTATCTTATTTTGATGACACAAAAATACAAGACTTTAAACATTGTACAGGTCAGGTTGCAGCACAGCGAGAGAAAATCCCCTGTACAGACCGCTGTCACTCGGGAACGTTTCTCTTATGGCACGAATGGCACAGGCGGGTATCACTCTTCGAACGTGGTGTCCAAGCCTCCCGTGAAGCCACCATGTAAAGGAAAGATAGGCCACCAGCCTGTACCACCTGTGAAAAGGAATGAAACAAACTGTTTTTAAATGACCAAGATAAGTTTAATAAACGTTTGTTGTCAATGACAATTCTTGTAACTAATGGCATTCTGCTCAGACAAATGCTATCTAGACACTGCACACTATTGAACGACTTTCATGCGTTACAATGATATGTATATGTAATTTTGGATATAGTAGAAGACCATGAAATAGGAAGGGCATGACAAGCAGAGTATACTTGCTCGTTACTCGGAATACGAGGATGAACAGTTGCGCAAAGTTCGTGCATAAGCACCATTATTATCCTCAACACGGACCGTGTGAGGCAGGCTGCCCTGAAGTCTGGCAGCTCGGTGATGCATTGCGGTCGTGGCTCGCCTTCCGAAATGTAGGCCACGCATCCCGAGTTTTCACAGCAGCAGCAGTTCTCGTCCTCGGTTGGCATTAGCTCGCACCGATAGCATGTGCACCAGGTGGAAACACCGTCCATGCGATTAGGTCCAGACTCTTTAGCTGTTGAATCGTCCTCCCAACTGCCATCTGAAGACCCATCGTTTTTGCGTGTTTCCCTCTCCAGTAGTTCCTCCTCGGTATACTCGGGCTTGTACATGTAGGGCATTATTGTAGCCATTGTGTGTTAAACAAACTAAAATAATTTATAGAGGTGGTACTGGTATCTGTTCACACGGGCTACAAGCAACGAAGGTAGCTGACCAGAGCACAGAAACGAGTCACAGAATACTCAAAGTAACACAGAGAGAGGAATGGAATTGAAAATCTGCTGCAGTGTGTTGTGAAACGGTCTGTTTATACTTATTGAGGAAAGAGGCGTCCTGCCATTTCCATGGCGACACGTCATTAGCTGAAGCGCAGCGAATGTTGACACGAGACGTGCTTTGGCGTTGTGAAACGGGCGGTACGCGTCTGCTGATGACAGGCTCAGGGGCGGGGGATATGATTTAGTGCCGCAAAAGCAGGTCAGCCAGGGCGATGGGGGAAATGATAGGTTTATCAGAAAATGGCAGCTCCCTGATGCCTGTTTTCGCATGCGTTTAATGGACGAAAACTCGGGTAAGGTCCATAGGAAATTTTTCTAAAATCGAGCGATTTAGGCTTAAAAACACATGGCCGACCCGTAGGGGCAATAAAACATTTTAACCGAACCATTCCTTTAACACCATCCTATCTAGTAATCTTAAAAGTTCAACGCAAGTACTTCTACTTGGTGACTTTAAACTGGGCTTCAATGACACTTCGGACCAGCCTGCTTTAGCAACAGCTAATATTCTATCAGAATTAGGATTCACCCAGAGAATCAAAACATCTACCCATAATAAAGGTAGAATACTCGATTGGGTGGCAGATTACAACTGCCATGCCAACATCCTCTCCATCTCACCGCTAGCCTGGACTGACCACTACTTACTCTCATTCATGCTCTCCACCCACAGATCCCCATCCCCACTCACCCCCAGTGCTCCATCTACATTAACCAGAAACAAAAGGAGTATCACAGTGGCTTATCCCTGCCGTACTCCCCAACCTTAATTTGCTGCCTGACAGCACTGACCCTGAGAACCTGGTCGAGGAGTACAATAAAATTATGGCCTCCTCCTTGGACCAGATCGCCCCCCTCAAACTTAGACCAAGTAAGCAGAAAATCCACCTAAACAAATGGTTTATAACTTTTCTAAAACACCTAAGGCAACAAAAAAGAAACAGTGAGGCTGCATGGAAAATACTACCCTCAGAAGCGAACAAACTTAAGCTTACCAAACTGTTATCCCTCTACAAAAAAGAAATATGCCTTGCTAAACGAATATCCTTTGACGCCCGCATATCCCAAGCCAAATCCAATATGAAGGAACTAGTTACCATTCTTAAAGAAATAGAGACTCCCATAGCAATTGCAGACACCTGTACCAAAGAAAAAAAAATGGTGCTCAGACATCCAACATGCACTAACCAGTAAAAGGTCCACCTTACAAAACAAAATATCCAATAAAAAAGCTTCTTTAAAGGACCTACCCCCACCTAAAATAACTGGGAACACTAACGAAGCCCAACCTACTCGATTCAACTTCTCCAAAGTATCTATTCTTGAGGTGCAAAGAATTATTCTGTCCCTCAAACCCTCCAACTGTCAGGGTGATCTTTGCCCTGGACCGATTATCAAGGATGCGGCTTGAGATCTGTCACCCTTCATAACTAAGCTCATCAATGCGTCCTTCGCCACTGGTATGATCCCCACCAACCACAAACAATCCTGTGTACTCCCACTCCTAAAAAAACAACCCTAGATCCATCAACACCCACTAACTACAGACCAATTACAACAGTGCCCTTTCTTCTAAAAATTCTGGACAAGGTGGCCTATATGCAAGTACAAAAATATCTAGAATTACACAACATATTAGGAGCCAGACAATCAGGCTTCTGTCCACAACATGGAACGGAGACAGCCCTCATTGATCTCAAGACTCAAGTCGATGAGCTCAGGGACAATGGTAAATCAGCTTTGCTCCTCCTTCTAGACCTGTCGGCTGCCTTCAACTTGGTTGACCATACAATATATGCATGACACAGCAGCACACTTCTCCAAGGATGCCACTACATGGATTAGATCCTTCCTAAGCGGCAGAGCAATGAGGGTCTTCTCACCTTTAGCAGCGGCTGACCCCATACCCATCACCTGCGCCGTGCCTCAGGGGTCCTGTGTCTCGCCCACACTGCACAACATTTTCACCAAGCCCCTTTTCGATGATCTGGATCATCTCGGTATCACCTACACCAACTATGCAGATGATGCCCAGATCCTCCACCCACTATCAGGGGATTATGACAAGGATTTGACCTTGGTGAACAGAGTGCACATCATCATCCAGGCATGGATGGCCACGCATGGTCTATGCCTGAATGATGATAAAACAGAACTCATCATTTTGGGCACCCCCAGAGCCATCTTAAGCACTTTTGGTGCCTGGGGCATAGACACCCTTGGGGCCCCCACCACTGAATCAAAGGGATTGAGGGATCCGAATATCTGGTTGCACGCCCCTCTCGTCACGATCACCACCATACGCTGGTTCACATCGATCAAAATAACCGTGGCTACTCCCTTTCAGTCCCTTTATCGTATTCATTCTTGCTGTAATAAGAATGATAAGCAAGTAGCATTTCAAGGACAACATTAGCAGTCCACGACAAGGGTACTTGTTTTCTAGTATAGGTACAGGCCACTTTTCATCAATAGCAGCCATGAGGAAGGTACATCGGTCATAGTATAAATGCCGGACAGAGATCATATGAAAAAGGTGTACATAACCCAGAATAGACAGAGGACCCAGATTTTCTGCCTCAAAGAAAGAAAAAGTGCTCAAGCATGGACACAGGAGACTGACTGGAAGTACGGAGAAAGCTACTTATTGTCTCGGGAGGATAGCTCAGCGGCAACATGCTCGCCTTGAAAGCAAGACTACACGGAGAAACACAGGTTCGATCCTCGGGTCCGCGCTTAGAAACCTCTGGGCGCGTTATAAATAACCCATCATATCATACCATCGAATAGATAGTGGGTGAGGATTGGAAGCTCCAGGAATGTGTCCATATCCAGAAAGGCTAAGATTAGAAAAGGGACATGGTTTTCAAGTAGAGTTTCCATTCGAGAGCAAAGCAAGGCAACTGGTTGTGGTGTGCAATATGTAAATGCTCACTATTATTATAGACTAAGCAAGACTATAGCCAGTGAGAACATGTGAGTCTTTTTTGAAGATCACACTTTTGAAAGTTTTAGGGAGTAGTAATTTTGCCAGGTTAGGCAATACGAGATTAAATAAGATTGGGATCACACATGGGTTAAGAAGTGATGCTGGGATTTGCACGCATTCTGCCATTTCTGCACTTTACAACTTTATTTTGCAGCTATTTTCCAGTTCTCATCATAAATAAACAAATCCAATTGTATAGGCTGACTTGGAACATACACAAATCACATAAGTCAAAATGACAATTTTTAAAAACAAAAGTTATAGAAGCATATTAGGCTAAATGGGGCTGCTTCTAGCTTCACTGTCTCCATCATCAAGGAAAGTATACAAGTACCAGGATACTAACTGATGTGATCTTAAATGATTGTATCTTGTATTTTCTTTTGCATTTTAAATCTCTTTAAATATGCCCAAAACAAAGGCTTGTGAAATTGTTATATAAATGTGCATATAAACCTTTGAATTGTATAAAAAAGCAAACTGTTTTGTGTCAAATAGGCAGACCGTAAAATATGCTTGCCAGAGGCCTGCGATATCTGGTCCACTTTCTTATGTCTAGAATCCCTTCCAATTAAATGGCATATATAATAAATATATAAAAAGAAAGATCAGGTAATGTGTTAAACAATGCCACCAGCATGTGATAAGGTAAACTTTTCCACAGAACACAGTGCAGTATGATCAGTGATATAATATAATTTGTCCAGGATCACTGTATCGTCTACTGGCAAAGCCAGAATATGAGACGTAACACATTGGTTTCATGGTCCTGAATTTGATTATCTAATCGCATCACCAGACTAACACTTTATGCTCATCATTAGTGGTGGCTGCCTCGTTTTTACAACCACCCATCTGAAGAAACCAATTTCTAGACCGTCACCTTAATGATGCTATGTTTGTTTTTATAGAAACCACTATCTAGTGTCAGTACATTGCTGATAATAGCACCTGATGTGCTAAAAAACAAAGTACATATACATGCAGGTTATCAACCTCAGACATAGGAATGTCTAAATTTGCTTGCTGGAACTTGGTTTTATAATCTTGCATATGAACACAGATCTCTGCAATGAGTGCTTAACACACTGAGCTATATTCTGAACCATGCCAGCAATCGAGTGTATCAGAATATACATTTCACCTTAAGCTATTGCACCTGATCACCATGATCCACACAGAAAGGTCAGAATGCTAAAATAATTGTGCCGCAGTGAATGCACACACTATGTATACCACAGTGAACACAGAAGCATTACAGGGTGCATTAATCAGAGCAGATTGTAACTGTCAACAACAGACAGGCAATAGGTTTGGCCTCAGCAGCATGCCATAAAATATCCTGATGTGTGCCCTTTATGTTTGGTGAATAAAGGAAACTAAATTGCTTTAGATCAGGCAGCCTTGTGGGGCCCCCCTTCAAGGTGGGGGCCCAGGGCAAGTGCCCCGTTTGCCCTCCCATAAAGATGTCACTGGGCACCCCCACTAACATAAAAAAAACTAGGACCTGACTACTCCTCATTCTTAATTGATGGCAACCGCATTAAGGTAGAACAGGAGGTCAAAACATTAGGTTTTTATCTCGACTCAACTCTCTCCTTTGCCAAACAGTTCAATTCACTAGCTTCCACCACGGCATACATGTGTAAACTTATCAGAACCAGTAAGCCATTTCTCTCTAACAGCAGCTGCACCATGCTGGCCAGAGCCCTCATCCTGTCACGCCTGGACTACGGCAACGCCCTTTACCTAGGCTCTACAAAATCTGCCGTCAGAAGAATCCAAACATTACAAAATAATGCCCTCAGAGCGGCATTCGGCATTTCCAGAAGAGATCACATTTCCGAGAGCAGTCGTCAGAACAACTGGCTCCGGACTAATGATAAAATCCTCCTAAAAACCCTGTAACTCACCCATAAATCTCTCAATAAAGCTGCCCCAATCGACCCTGCTAAGAGATTCCATAAACAGACTTCCCTGAGGCCATCCAGCTCAGTAAACAGGGACCGCTTGTCCCTCCCTAGATTTCAACTATCCACGATTGGAGGCAACAGTTTCCCTGTGAAAGCGGCCAAATTATGGAACTCTTTGCCTTCTTCACTGAGATTAGACCAATCTTACCAAAACTTTAGAACTAACATCATCCTGTGGCTGAAATCCAATGACCTCTAAACTGTACAACATTGAACCCTGCACAGCAACTAGCAATGACATTCTGTTACCGGTAAACAACGACATTGTATGCCTTTTTATGTAATGCATCTTTTCCTCGAATCTCATTTCTGGCTACCCCCATGGTGGTAACCATATCTCTTTACACGATGCCTGTAATATTTTTAAATATCCTTGCTTGAGAGGGCGCTAGAGAGCCAACCAAGATGGCCGCTTCCTGAGAGAGCTCCGTAGGGCTCTAATGAATCCTGTAACATCGATGCTCCTGGGATGGTTGGAATGACCCATCCTACGGCTGTGCACCTTCACGAAGCTCCACTGATCATTTTGAGATAAATCTCGATTCAGACGCCTGCCTACAGCCCGAGACACTCGCTCGCAAATCTGAGGCCTGTTGGCTGACGGATTGGGCAGTGCGGCCCCTGCGTGTGTGCGGAGCGGCGGAGGCGGGCACTTGGCGGAGGTCTCGGCGGCGGGACCAGGAGCAGCGCTGCATAGGCAGAGCGGACGTGTGCGTGCTGGCACCCGCGAGACGAGGAGGTCTCCGTCCCACGCGGCGGCCTGTTGTGAGGACAGTGGAGCGACGAGCCGGGGTGCCAGAGTCCCGAGACAACTCAGGTAGGAGCAGACTGCAACGCGGGTGGGCTCGACGTGGCCGCTGGGTGGGCCTGCCTGTCCCGCCGCCGGACGCGGCTTAATCTGCGCGGCCCCCGCCAATGGCTGGCCGCGCTGTGGCGCAGGCCTGGTGTGCAGCACGGAGGAGCTAACCACATGCTTTCTAGAAACCTGAGGCGCGGCGCCCGTCCCAGCGGAGCCTCCCACGACACCCATCCGTTCAGCCGCAGATGCGGAGGGGTCTGGTCTGGTTGACCGGATATCTGAAAGCGAGGAAACCCCGGCGGCATTGATCCTGGGCATAAGAAGATGTAACCGGTGATGGCTGGGCCTGACGCTCTGATACAAGCCGCTGACTGCACCGTGTGCCGCCGCCCCTCGATGCAGCTCGTATAGAAGGCCTGTGGCAAACTTTGGCGGCGCGCTGTGCAGGCCCCACGCTCGGTGCACAAACTCTTCACATCAGGCACCAAAGGCACCGTGCTAACATCCGGACTAAGACAGCCACAACCCAGCGCGGACACTCTCCCCGAGCTACCATGGGGAAGGTAGATAGGAATCAGAAGAAACTGACTTTCGAAGCCAGCTCACAGGCCAACCCCACGACCAGCAGCAGACCCAACTCCCCGCCACCTGACATGATGTCAACCGAGGGCCAGGGCCCACATTTTGATATAAGGGAGATTTTGATGGACCTGAAGGCCGGTATCAGCGGCCTAGGATGCAAGTTGGACACCCTATCGTCGAAGGTCGACCAGCTTCAACACAGGCTAGATAAACAAGCTGATCGACTCGACAATGTTGAACAACGCGTGTCCGACCTGGACGATGGATCAGCGGCACTGACATCTCGTGTCTCTGTGCTCGAAACCCAGATGAAGGTGGTGTGCGCCAAGAATGAGGATTTGGAGGGTCGCTCCCGCAGGAACAACATCAGGATCATAGGGGTGAGGGAGCGACAAATCCCAGGTAAAATGGAAGACTTTGTGGAACAGATCTGCATAGCTCTCTTCGGCAGAGAAACGCTGTCTCAGCTTTTTGTGGTAGAAAGAGCACACAGAATCCCGAACACTAGGCCGGCGCCCGGCGCGCACCCCAGACCAATCATTGCAAGACTTTTAAACTACAAGGATCGCAACGCCATGCTCAGGGCAGCCAGAGATAAGGGGAAAGTGCAATACGACGGCGACTCCATTCAAGTCTTCCCAGACTTCTCACAGGCGGTGCAAACGCAGAGAAGATCCTTTACGGCAGTCAAGCAATGCCTGCAAGACAATCAGATCCTTTATTCCATGCTATACCCAGCGTAACTGCGGATCCAACATGAGGGGAAGGCCCAATTCTTCAATTCCCCCGAAGAAGCCAATGACTACCTAGACCGGAATGGCTGCAGACATGGCGGGAACATTCCGAGACCCCCTCGAGAAGAGCTAGCGAGGGGGGACCCTCCGTAACCTACAATCACAGCAATTGGCAGTCGTGACCTGCGCACCTTCTGCTTCTATGATCAATATACATCGCAGGAACGAAATTATGTCGCCATAGGAAGCCCGGCACCCTCTTGGTGGGCTACCAGTGCCCCTAGCGCGGCTATGCTTGCAACTCTGTTCTACAGGGGGGGATTACTGTGGGCCAGTTGGGGGTAGCCCACACATGGGAGGGACTCGGGCCGGACGCGGCCGCTTTACTCACCCCGCTCTCGTCTCACATCGTTGTTGTTCTATAACTTTGATAACCTGGAAGCCAAACACTCTAGCCACTCCACTACCTCAAGGCACCACTCTCGCTCGCCCGCCCTGACAGGCGTGAATTCACCCAGCTTTCGGAATGCCAGCCATAACCTTTAAAATTGCCACCTGGAACATCCGCGGCGGCAACCAGCCGGCAAAGAACAGGAAAATCCTTCAGTGTCTCCGTAGACACAAGGTTAACATCGCCATTCTTCAAGAAACCCATCTCCTGCCGGCATCGGAATCACAGTGGGCCAAGTCCTGGGGTTGTCACAGGTACTTTTCATCGTACTCGTCCTTTGCCAGAGGGGTCGCCATCCTGATTGATAGGAGAACTAACTTCAGTCTCATTGAATCGGTGAAGGACACTGAAGGCAGGGGCCTGTTGGTGAGGGGAATAATTGCAGGAAAAGAAGTGGTGATTGTAAATTCCTATGCTCCCAACACAGATGGACCCGACAACTTTAACTGGGTGATGTCCCAACTAGGGAAGTCCAACGCAGAAACAATCATATGGGGTGCAGACCTTAACACACCGATGAACCCTATCCTAGACAGATCGCATGACACCACTGGACATCGATCCAAAGCCAGTGGTCAAGTTTGTGAGATATGTCAAGCGTTCGACCGATCTGACACATGGCGGCATCACAATCGAGATGCGAGGGACTTTACATTCTACTCGCCCGTTCACAACACCAGCTCAAGGATAGATTACATCATGGCCTCTACCCACTGTCCGTTTGCCTGGGGATCTAGCCAAATTCTACCACGCACGCTATCCGACCACTCAATGGTCACACTTGACGTCTCCATGGTGGGCGCATCGGTCCCTGGATTGAACTGGAGATTCAAGCCGGGTGCGCTTTCAGACAAAGTTTTTGCTGATGAACTGAGCGAGGAAATAACATCCTTCATTGAGAGGAATCAAGGCTCAGTCAAGGAGACCAGCATCATTTGGGAAACGCTGAAATGCTTTGAGCGTGGTATTTGTTTGGGTAAGGAAAATGGTGTACTGAAGCTGATCCGCAGTGAACTCTCAGACAGCGAAACCCGTCTGAAGGATCTTGAGAGGAAGGCCATCTCAGCTCCAAGCCCGCAAATCCAAGCAGAACTGAAGGAGGAGCTCCAGAAGTTCAGGGAAACAGCCGAAAGAGAGCTAAAATTCCTAGGGCGAAAACACCAGATTCGACAATATGGAGAGGGTTAGAAGCCAGGAGCCCTGCTTGCCCGATTACTATTAGTGGACAAAACCCCGACCCGGGTGGAATGTGTGAAAAACGCACAAGGCCAGCGTGTCTACGCAGAAGCGGACATCGCCAAGGCATTTCGAGACTTCTATCAGGACATGTACAGCTCTAGAGGCAATTCGGACTCTGAATCTTTGCAAGCATACCTAGATGACACCGAGCTGTACTGGGTGGAGGCAGACCTACGAGAACCTCTCAACGCCCCGATAACAACAGAAGAAATACTGGAAGCAATAAAGTCCCTCCCGAGTTCCAAGGCACCAGGTCCGGACGGTTTTACCGGAGAGTTTTACAGGGCCTACGCAACTTCCCTCGCCCCTCTCTTGTTACGCGTATATGAAGAATCCATCGAAAGCGGATGCCTTCCTCCAACATTACAGAAAGCCAATATAATTCTCCTACACAAAGCCGGCAGACCCGCTGACGAATGTGCATCCTATAGACTAATATCTTTGATCAACCTAGACAATAAAATCCTGGCCAAAATTCTTGCCTCCAGGCTCCTCCCCCTTATGCCGGCTCTGGTGATTGGTGACCAAGCTGGATTTGTCCCAGGGCGCAGCACCACCTATGGCATCAGGCGTCTGTTTGGCGTCATGGAGGCCCTGGACCCATCGCACCAGGCAATAGCGGTGCTTCTTGACGCCGAGAAGGCATTTGACTCTGTGGAATGGCCATTCATGCTAGCAACGCTCAGACAAATGGGTTTTGGCAACTTCTTTATTATATTGGTGTCATTATTGTACAACAGCCCCAAATCCTATATTACACTAGGGAACACCAGATCCACATGCATCTCACTTGAATGCGGAACGAGGCAAGGATGCCCGCTTTCGGCTCTGATCTTTGCTCTTATCATGGAACCCCTGGCTTCCAGACTACGCGAATTCCAAATACACAGAGGCCTCAAATTAGGTCCACACAAATTGATTGTCTCTCTCTATGCTGACAATGTTATATTATTTGTCGGCAATCCCCAGGAGAACCTTAACCCAGTTATGCGGGAGGTATTAAGATTCGGGCAAATGTCGGGACTGAAAATCAACCACTCTAAATCTGTGATATTCCCCCTGACCCCACACACGGTGCACTTCGTTGACGACCATGGCTTTAAATGGGAGAATTCAGGGGTACGCTACCTAGGTATACTCATGTCTCGTAACCATCACGAGATATATAAAGACAACTATGGGCCTCATTACGACCCTGGCGGTAAGGGGTTAGCGCCAGCGTTAGCTGCGCCGACCCCTTACCGCCAATTACGAGGTCCCTTAGCGCCATGGCGCTTTTAACACCTGCTTTTAGCAGGTGTTAAAATCCATGGCGCTAAGGGACCATGGAGTTAATTACGCCACCGTAATTTACGGTGGCGTAATTAATGCCTTCCCCACTCCCATTATGCCCTATGGGGCAAAAATGGGAATGGGGAAGGGTAAATGGGGATTGGGGACTTACCGCCCCGCCGACCTCGGAATGGGGCGGTAAGTCCGCCAACCACCATGGCGTAAACGTAGTTTACGCCATGGTGGTAAAGTCACGGCCCAGGCGGTAACTTACCGCCTGGGTCGTAATGAGGCCCTATGTCTCCACGCTCACCTCCATTCAGGAACGGGTGCCACTAACACTGTGGGGTAGGACCTCCCTTACGAAGATGGTTATACTCCCCAAACTTCTATACCTGTTTACCAATATCCCGCTACTCCTCCCCAAATCCTTCCTCCTTAAAATCAAGACTGCAGTCCTGGAACTGCTATGGGCCGGTAAACCGGCGCGTGTGGCCTACGACACCCTGGTTCTGCCGACGTCAAAAGGAGGCCTTGCGCTTCCGGACATCGAGAAGTACTATTGGGCATCCCAGGCACAGTTTCTAAGCCACTGGTACACGATCCACTTTGTGCACCCTCATGAGCAGGTGGCGCGTGCTCTGGCCTCTCCCAACCTGCTCAGTGCCGTTATCATTAGTCAAATCCCAGTTCCGTACAACACTCTAAATACAGTCTTCTCTACGTACGCGGTCTGGAAGAAAATGGCTGCCAAGTATGGGGTGACCGTGAGATATTCCCCTCTGCTACCGATCAGGTTCATCCCGGCTGTTCCCCTCACGAATGAGAAAGTATTTTTAATATGGGCCGACAAGCTTAACATCCACTCCTTCAGTGATGTCTTCCCGGGCGGCACCATCCTAACGCCTCAGATGGCCAAAGATAGGGGCGGTACCACCTCTCTAGACATTTTTCTTTATTTCAGACTGCGCTACACCCTACAAAAAATACTGCCCTCCTTTCCTGCACAACCACCCGCATGGGAGTTGCAGCACAATACCATCCAGGCTAGGGGAGAGGGGAGGTTGGTCTCGGCACTTTACCGAACCCTGGTAGCAGACACCGGATCACCCAATGCCAGAACTCAACAAAGATGGGAATCGGACCTCCAAATGACGATAGAGTCTGGAGATTGGTCCTATTTCTATACCAAACCCAGAAAGTCGCGGTGAACACATGATATAAATTGATACACTTTAACTACTGTAAGAGGATTCAATTCAACACTACAGCTAAGTCAACGCCTAGTCTATAATACTGAATGAAAACCCTTATTGATATATCTTTATGTCCAGTTCATGCATTCTAGATGACTACCCCTATATAACACCCCTCTCTTGGAATCCTCCTGACCCCACTGAGCCAAGAAGTAGTTCTGTTTTGCAAGTTAAAAGGTTTATTTGATAATTTAAACAATAGATATATATATATCACACTTTATAATAAATTAATAATTGAATATCACACTTAATCTGATATGATAAAGATTAACAACGGAGAATCTGGCACTAGCACACTTCTTGATAATGACTAAGGAGTTGACATGAAATGGATAAGGTAGCAACAATACTTTTATGGTTTCAAATGGATGCAATGTGGAATGAAATGCAGTACAGAAAATACTCAATATGATTTCAACAAAACAATGTAATCACTTTTCTCTGGCAATCCCCTCCCCCCTTTATGCAATGCAAGGAAATGGAAGGAAAGCACACAGTTCTCAGAAATGCAATCAAATGTAATTCAGTTCACCCCAGCAACTTAGACTACAGAAGTTGAAAACACAGGCCCAAATGCTTTTAAATGTGCTGGCAATGAAGAAAAAAAAAATATACTAAAATGCTTTTAATTCCCTCTAGAGGTTCAGGGTGAGTGGTATCTAGTTAATATTAGTCCAGGCTCACTTTAGCAAGGATCTAGGGTGTAACTAGCAGGTTAAACGAATTTTTGGCAACTGAAAGGCAAGCAGCAGCAGATTTTTACACGTGAAGAAATTTGCAAATCGCGGTAAAATGTCAAATCGCGGCTAAATTTGCGAATGCGCCGAGCGCGATTACATAGGAACTACAAGGACTATCACTATCGTTTCGGGGTCCTAGGAAAGCCTAGGATCTCAGCTTCCAGATGAAAGTTACTGCAAGTCTCTAGCACAAACGGTCATAGAGATATGAGCGATTAAATAAAGGTCGTTTTTCAGATTTGAAATTTTAAAGTTCAAAAAGACAAGTGCAGCTTGCAACTAGAAAATGACAGGTGACAGCTTTGTAAATGACAGGTGACAGTTAGGAGGCAGTTCTACTTAGATTAAAATAGCTTGGATTATATTATTTTAACTAAGAGATTGGTTCTGCACAGTTTTCTAGGTACTCACACTATATTCTTGAGTTAAATGGGCCTCGCCACGGATCTGGTCAGGTTTTAGACTGGACTCTGGTCTCTGCACTTCACAGTGATCTGGGTCAGCTCTCTCTGCTGGTCTGGTCTGGGTCTCTGGTTCTGCTAACAGTGATCTGGGTCAGCTCTGCTCTCTCTCTGGTTCTGGAAATTTGATAGATTTGAAGTCTCTATGTCTGCTCTCTGAAGGTTGATGGAGGTAAGGTATGGAATTTCGGCAGAGCTTCCAGCTGCAAGTGGAAAATGAATGTCTATTTGGCTTGCACTCTCTGCTTTTATGTGTTTTGAAAGTGGGTGTGTATGCAGCATCACTAGACCCTACCCCTCTCCACTTGCCATTGGTCAAATTTCCATTTCTCACTTGATTGGGGAAGGAACTGTGAGTCAGAGCGATGTCATTTTATGGCTTGCAGAGAGGACACTCCCCTGTCAAATTGCACACATTCTATATTTGATAACAAAAGACATATTTGCACAGGTACACATTTGTTTAAAATGACATACACACATGAGGCATTACTGATGTTAGCCCCTGTTCTGACTCTGGCGTTTCTAGGAGCTTGCATCCAGAAATGGCAATATTTTGCTTTTTTTTAAGCTGGTTCCCACTATCGGATTTTCTTCCAACTTCATACATATGTACACAGCCTGTCCATACTTATACCAATGAATTTTCATTTGTCTAACTTAAACACAGTGTCTGTAATATTAACAATTAGCAGGGTTTTGCCCCAGAACATCACACAAATTGGAGTTTGGGCTTGAATTGAAGGTACATTTTTTAAATTAAGGCTCTTAAAGTTATACATTTCTGTCATTTGATTACAAAGAGTTATCAGTGTTTTTGTAAAATATATATTTTACTTTCAATTCAGTCCTCAGAGTGTTGGAGTCCGCCTCCAAGACTTGGGTGGGTCAGTCACATGTGTCCTCGGGGCAGGCAGGCCTTTGTTGACAGGAAACAGTAAAAATCAACATATTCCTTTCAGAGGAGAGGGGCCATTGTGTGGTCTCTGGGAAGCTGAGATCAGGAGGCCAGGGAGCCACTTTGCATTTAATTAACAGAACCCTGTGATTTCCTGACTTCTTGTTTTGAGTTCTGAAGTGTCAAGAGTTCTCAGGACAGGCAACCCCTTTGAACTTTCAATTGAATAAGACCCCTTTCTTTGCACTAGACAGTTTTGAAAGACAGCTCTCCTGTCAGAGTTTAGACCGCTAGCGCCACCCTCAGGATTTTGTGGTTACTGCATCCATCCTTGGGATTTTTTTTAGATTGGTTCATTTCAGCAAGTGATATTACATGGAGTATATTGTCCATGTTCAGGACATGGCATTGGTGTGTTTCTGAAGTAAATTAATTCTGTGCCCATGATTTTGCCATATTTGACATTCAAGAAAAATGAATTCCCCACAGTTATGGGTTTGCTCTTGGCAATCAGCATTGCCTCTCTGAGCTCACAATATAGGCAAAATGGGATTTTCCTGTGCATTTTCTGGGAAACTCTGGCCATTATGATGTTTTCAATGCCAGTACTGCACAGTTTTGAGGTAGGGCTCGGATGCATGGGTAAATACATCCCACAAGCCCCCCTTCTTGCGGTGGCCATCTGATCCTTCACTGGTGGGACCCGCAAGATCTGGGATGTAGTTCTCATCTTCTTCCGGTAGATGGCACAGTTCAGCATTTTTTCCTCCATCCGGTACTGATCGATCGGTTCTCCTCGCCGGTCCTGATAGGAATATTGGGCGGTACGCTGGGCCCATTGGATCTTCGTTCCCGTCTCCGGATCATCCTCCTTGGCCCGTCTCCAGGTTTTCTTTCTCCTAGGACGACAAAGGAAGAGCGGCAATACCTACTCATAGACGTTTTTCCACCACTGTTGAGATAGTGGGGCAGCATGTGTATTTCATCATAACGAAACATTACATTCTTATTTTGAAAAAAAAACAGTATAACTAAGAGACAGTTTCATGCAAATCACAATATTTTAGAGACTAGATGTGGTATGTTTTATGGTTGGAACTGAATTAGTCTGAGACAGTACCCGCTAGGATTCCAGAGGATTCCTCCAGTTGTTGCAGAGTGTGCCTGGGATGGCAACATTTCAACTGGTTTATGTGGACCCACTTGTCTTCCCCCTCTTTCAAAGGACCTTTGGGGATGTGGATTTTGTAGGCCACTGGGGAGATTTTGTCGATGATCTCAAAGGGTCCCTTCCATGTAGGCAAACATTTGCGCTGCTTGGCTTGGTTCCTTTGGAAATTGTATAGATAGACCCGGTCTCCCACCTGATATTCCTTCCTGGAAGTTTTCAGGTCAAAATGGGTCTTCATGCTATCAGCCGATCTTTCTAGATTCCGCTGAGCGTAAGCAAAAGCATGTTGGAGGTGTTTCCTTAAATTCTCCACATACTCATGAGTAGTGGAGGCATTTATCAGTGTCTGCTCTTGGGTCCTGTAGAGCAAATGCTGAGGAAGCACCATCTTGCGCCCAGTCATCAACTCAAATGGTGACATTTTGGTTGCAGATGAAGGGGTAGATCTGATGGCCATTAGGACCAGAGGTAACCGGATATCCCAACTTGGCCCAGAATCTGCCACAAACTTCTTTAATATGCTCACAATGGTTCGGTTATATCTCTCTACTGCCCCAGAAGAAGCTGGCCGGTAAGCAATATGCAGCTTTCTCTTGACCCCCAGTATCTCCCACATCTTTGTCATTACTTCACTGGTGAAGTGGCTACCTCTGTCTGACTCAATCCTTTGAGGTAGACCAAAACGGGAAAAGATGTGGTTAATCATCAAGGCAGCTGCAGTTTCTGCCTTGCAATTTGGGGCTGGGAGACATTCCACCCACTTGGTAAACAAGCATATCACAGTCAACATGTACTTATTCCCCCTAGCAGAGCGAATCACAGGGCCTACAAAGTCGATTTGTAAATCTGACCATGGCAGTGTCATCCCCCGCTTTTGGAGAGGCACGCGGTGCGTGAGGGATGATGGCTGAAATTGTGCACACACAAGACACCCCTTCAAGTATTGGTCGAGGTCCTGCCCCATGTGTGGCCAGTATGCAACCTCTCTTAAGATTTCCAGTGTTGTGTGAAACCCCCTATGACCGGCGGTGGCCGCATCATGGGCGTGACTTAACATCAGGCTTCGGAATGAGGTAGGAACCACCCACTGATCGTGGCCAGCTTTGGATTTCCTTACCAGCAAACCGTCTTGGATCCGGAACATTTTTGGACATTTCATCAACACTCTTAGGTCCTCTTTCCCAATGTAATCGGTATCCATCAGGGGAAAGTTCTCAGAGTCCTCAAGGTGCTGGTAAAATTTACCAATTATTGGATCCCCCTTCTGAGCGGTAATCAAATCAGCATCAGGGGTCTCCTTACTCCATTGTGCAATTGAAAGGTCGTTGTGAGCATTTGTCTGGGACCTAGTGATAGCAGTGACCTGGATTTCCCCCAACAGGGACTCAATCTCAATTAGATCCCCTTGGATGGCCCCGGTTTTGGCCAGCTGATCAGCTAAGTCATTTCCAGTTTTGTCTGGTCCCTCTACTTTGGAATGACCCTTGATCTTTTTCCAGTAGATGGTCATCCCATTCGATGTGACCAGATCATCAATGTTTTGGATCAACTTCCCATGTTTCAAGGGTTTGTTGTTAGCACATAACATGCCTCTGGTTTTCCAATTAACCAGGTGCTCCACGAACCCGTTCCGTACATAATCCGAATCTGTGATTATGACCAGTCCGTGGAGTTGATGCTGGACAGCAGTGAGAATGGCCTGATGCACAGCCATCAATTCTGCCACCTGACTACTTCGGGGACCAATTTTGTATCCAGTGGAGGGTTCTGGGGACTCATTCACCCATGCATTCCCTACGCCAGCCACCAGTTCTTTCTCCCCGTTGTTTTCAACATGGTAAGAGCATCCATCCACATACACAGTGGGCATTCCCTCACACTTGTCTTCTTCAAAGACCTTGTGTGGGGAATTAAGGTATGCCTCCGTGTTGTCCTTGATTTTTAGACTTTCGTCCTTGAGACAGTTTTCTCTGGCACAATCATGCAAGTCAGCCAGACCTTGCGCGAGGGGACTCTTCTTGTTTTGGCCATATCTGACCTCCACAGGAAAGCCTTGCATTGACAGAATCCAGGAAGTAATTCGGGAATTACTCACATTTCCGGCCCGGATTCTGTCACTTTGGAGATATTGCAGAGGCTGGTGTGGAGTCTCCACTATGATGTGTTCCCCCTGGATAAACGGGCGGTAATTCTTCAATGCCCACACCGTTGCCAGGAGTGCCTTCTCACAATCGTTGAATTTTTCCTCCACAGAGGATAAAGTTTTGCTCGCATAGGAGATTACTTTATTGACCTTGTCATGCTTTTGGTATAATACTGCCGTCAAGCACGTATTAGAGAACCCCGTCTCCAGGAAGAACTCCTTGTTTCTGACAGGGTAAGCTAGGCAAGGTGCTTGTGAGAGGCTTCTTTTAAGTTGTTTTACTGCCTCGGCTTGTTCTGGACCCCATTCCCACTTGACCCCCCCCTTCAGGAGATGAATCAGGGGTCTGGTGATCTCTGCGTAGCCCTCAATGAACTTTCTGCTGTAATTAGTCAGTCCAAGGAGGCTCCTTAGTTCCCACAGAGTTGTGGGGTCTTTCAGTTTCTGAAGTGCTTCCACTTTCTTTTCCTGGGGACAGAGACCCTGAGGAGTAATCTCATGCCCCAAGAAATTAACACGGGTTCTACACCACTGTGCTTTCTGAAAGGAAAGTTTTGCTCCGGCGGCCCTCAACTGCGTCAGAACATAACGGATCTCCGCTATATGTTCCTCCACAGATGAACTTTTGATGAGGACATCATCTACATAAGCCAGGTTACCCCTTGCACCCAGGTCGGGCATGGCCTTGTGTAGAAAAATGTTGAATTCATTGCCGGAGTTGAGGTATCCGAAGGGAGTCCGGGTCCAGGTGTACTGCTGGCCCCCAAAGGTAAAAGCCAGTTTGTATTGGTCCTCCCTACTGACAGGCACAGTCCAGTATCCATTGGTCAGGTCTATTGCAGTGAATACCTGTGACCCCTGGATCTGGGCCAGCCCTTGGTCAATGTAGGGCAGAGGCCATCGGGAAGTATGGACCCGTTTGTTGAGCTCCCTAAGGTCAGCACAGAGTCTCCACTGGCTGTTTGGCTTCAATATTCCCAGCACCGGATTATTGAAGGTGCTGTGAACTGGACGGATTATTCCCCGGGACTCAAGGTTCTTAATTATTTCAGTAAGGGACTCCATTGATGCGAGAGGCAAACGATATTGCTTCACAAACACTGGAGTCATGCCAGGGTCCGTGGGGATTGTTGTTGTGTGGATGTCGGTGCGACCACAGTCATATGAGTCTACCGCAAAGAGATCTTGGAAATCCAAGAAAACTTGTTTCAACTTTTGCTTTTGTTCCAGAGTCACACAGGCATCAGCTAGGTTGACTCTCTCTTCCACCATCTGCCTGAAGCCTGGAAAGACTTCTGGTTTGGCTATCTCAGCGGCCTCCTCCAACTGGGTGGAGAAGTCCCTGGTCAGAGTGCTGATTTGGACTGGAGGCCCCAGGTGGGAAAGGCAGCCTTCATGAACCTGGAAAATCACCTCATCCCTCCTGAAGTCACACGTCACATCTTCCTTACCATAAGGGCAGGAAGTGTACACCAGGAAGTTCCCCCCATGCCGGGTAAAGATCCTGTCTGGTGTTGCGTTGTCATCACTGTCACTGTCACTGTAAAAACAGTCCTTGGGGATTGGTCCTAACAGTTCATTTCCAAGATCAATGGAGAAATGTCGGTCATCAACCGCCATTCCAATAATGGTGCCTGCGGCTAGAGTAATACTCTTTAAGTCGCTGTTATCCACCTCTATTGGAATGGTGTCATGTTCTATGTTGACTAATGGAGTTGGGTTTACCCCCAACCCTTGCTGTTGGAGAGAAGCATTTAGATGTATGTAAGCATCAGGGTTTTGCAAATATTGTCCTCTTTTAACTTTCACTTCCAGGGAGAATTGTCGGGTCCTTTCTGGGATGGTGACTTCCTCTTTAATCTGAATTTCAACTGCATAAGGTAGCAATTGAGCTGACCTAAATGCTTTTTCTGGATCATCAAAGCCCATGGGATTATCCGCTAATCGGGACCAAGCTTTGAAGTTTATTAGGTCCAAACTAATGGCAAAGCGATTGAGAATGTCACTGCCTAAGTAAAAGGCGGCAGTGACGTCTCGCACGACCCAACAATTATGGACTATGCTCTTGTTGCCAATGGAGATTTTGAGCATACACCTGCTTGGCAGGAGATGTTTGGAATTAGGTGCTTCCAGGTCCATTTCCCATTTGTCTATCAGTTTGAATGTGGGAATGGCTGGATCTTTTGGGAGTTGGCGAAACATGGCTTCGTTGATGAAGCTCTTACCATTGTTCACGCACACTCGAGCGAGAACAGAGTCCTTCCCATCATTTAACTGGACAGGGATGAACAACTGCTCTCCAATTTGCTGAATATCAGCCAGGCTCTGAGCTGATTTCACATCTTTCTGGACTATAGGAGTGGGAATTTCTGATTGTGGATTAGTAAAGAATTTCAGAGTGTTTCCTTCCAGCGTGGAATACCACCTTAAACTGGAAGGAAGGTTGATTTTCAGAAATAGAGAGGACCCCCCATCACCAGTCTGTTGTCCTACTGCTATTACTGTCACGTCTGGAATTTGGTTGTTCTGGAAGTGAAACTCTACTTGGTCAGATTTTTGTTCAACCATGTGGCAGGTGCCGTTTAAACTAACATGGTTGACACTCTGTTTTAATTTTATTGGTCGGCTAGTCTGGGTCCAGAGGACCTTGTTTACACAATCTATTAGGGGTGACAACCTTCTCAGGAGGTCATTCCCTAGTAAACAAGGGGTGCCCTCTGGGGTCACAACTATGACCGGGTGTTTCAACTTGTGTCGCCCAATTTTAATGTCCAAGTCTGCCGTCCCCTCGACGGGAATTTCCTTCCCGTCGAAGTTCTGGAGTTGTCCAGGAAGAGAGGTGAGAGGAATACGATAATTCTCTCCCCTTCCTGCATTCAGTTCGTCAAAGGCCCTTCTGGACAGAAGGGTAGCTTGAGATCCGTGTCCACCAGCGCTGAAATTGTACCCTGCCCCTGTACTTGTACCGGGGCATAGTATCTTCCCTCCTTCTCCTCAAGGGGGCACAGATCATGCACATTTTTGGACAACTGGTGGGCTAGCTTTCTGGTTTTGGACATTGCAAGAGAAGAAATTTGGGCAGACTTCTGTGGAGAGCCTTGGGAATCTGAAAGAAAAAGTTGGCAACTGGAGATCAGAGCCATTGTGGGTTCCCCTGGCTCCGGTTCCGGGCCGCCCCCCCCTTTTTGGAGGCAGTCACCAGGATGGGTTTGAACCAGGGGATTTTCTTGCTGTTGGTTCTGGGATGAGATGGTGGGCGGCGGTAGCTCAGTCTCCACATCTCCCCAGTCTGGATTTGCATCCCTAGGGACCCATTTTTCTTTGGGAGGAGTTCCCCCCTCTCTGAAGGAGAAGATCCTTTTCCCAGGATCCTCTGAGGATCCCTCTCCCTCAAATTGGAAGATCTGTACCTCCTCCTCAAACTGAGTCTGTTTGGGTCTTTTGTTTCTCCTACCCCCTCTCTGCTCCTTAGGAGGCAGACTTTCAGGGGCAAGAGATTTTGTTTCCGGTTCTGGTTCCTGGGTTTCCAGGGGCTGTTTACAAGGGAGGAAGGAAGCTTCCTCTAAGGCTTTACACCCCCCTTCCCCTTGTGCCTCCTCCCTGGGAACCGGTGAGTTATCGGGGTGCTGCCCCCGTCATTGTTCTGGAGCACCAGGTCCAGAGTTGGGTGCGTTCTGCGCCGGCATGCCGATCTGAGGGTTCTGCTGAGCCCTCAGTATGTGACCCAGATCCTGCGCCATGTTTTGAACCTGGCGCTCTAACTGGGAAACCCGCTCAGGCTGATACGGGGCCCTGTTTTCTCCCCTGGGCTGTTCCCGGGAAGGGTAGCTATCCCTTCTCTGGTAGTACCCCGGGTTGGGAAGATTTGGGTACCCCTCCACCCTTGGCCTCCCCTCTCCCGGATTCAGTGGTCTGGGCTCAGGGAATTGGGGAAAGAAGGATGGATGGTTTTGGGGCTGAAAGTCGGGTGGATATCTGGGGAAAAAGTTCTGCCCAGGGTTTGGAGAATTTCTGCCCTCCGGTGGGAAGTTAGGAGGGAAGTTCCCTGGGTTAGGTGCTTGGCTGGATCCCCCCCTTGGGCTGGAGGAGTCCACACATAACCCAGGATGGGTCGATTTCCCTTGTAACGGGGACTTACATAATCAGGACTGTCTGTGACTGGCCCGAGGACCTTCTGGGCCTAGCATTATTAGGTGCAGGTAGGTTTTTAGGCCCCCCCATCTCCAAATCCAAAACGGGGGTGACCTTTACCTCTGCCACCTTGGCAGCAGCAGGGGTGCTGTTGGCTTTGGGGTTTTTCTGGGCATTACTTTTGCTATCTACCGGTTTCTGCACCTCATAGATCCGGGTAGCCTGTTCAATGACCCAGTCTAAAGATCTTTTCTCGTGAAAATCCCTCACGAGCTGGGTCATTATGTATTTGGGCAAGGCATGAAAAAATGTATTAATGAATTCTCTACTGTCTGTGCGCACCCTTTTGGTGGTCTGCGCAAAAGCACGTTTCAGTTCTTGCACAAATTCTTGTGGGGCCTGATCCTCCCCACATTGCAAATTGTAGGCTGCCTTGCGAGCCTCTTGAGGATTTCTATGAATGGAAAAATGTTTCAAGATGGCCGCCTTATAGGTGGACCATCTTAAATGATTTTGGTCCTCCAGCCCCGCAAAGAAACTGGAGTATTCCGGGGAGAAGGTCCACTTTACATATTGAATACAGCTTTGGCTGTCCTTCAAATGGAAAGTCTCCATCATTTGCTCAAACAACTCTAAGTGCTCCCAAACAGAATACTTAGCGTTCTTATGGTAAGGCGTGATGACGCTCCTGATCGCCTTAATCTGCTTTAAGGGGTCCTTAAGCAAGGCCCTTTTTGCCTTATTGGCCTTTTTGGTTCGGGTAACCCTTGTCCATTCATCCTCTGACTCAGAGGCACTGCTCCCAGAGGTTCCTGTCTGTTCTTCCAGGTTTTCCCGGATTCTGCGAGCCTGGGAATGGCTGGCAGAATGTGGGGACCTGGTCTCCTGTGTCCTGCGCAGTTCAGAGGAGTCTTCAGATTCCTCCTTGCTGCCAGGATTTGATGGGTACCCCCTCCACTGACCTAACTCGGCAGAGGTTTTCAGGATGCCCTTAATGGGCCTACTCTCCTGGGGTTCCCCACTAAATTGCACTGCGCTTGGGTGCCCATACCCGGATGCCCGCCCCTCCATACCTGGGTGGTACTGGCCTATGAGCCCCATACTTTTGTCTGGATAGTAGTCTGCCATCCCAGTGGCCCGGTGCTCATGTGCGCCGGGGAACATGGGGGTGGCAGAGTCCAGGGACTGAGAGGTATGAGGGCCTCTGGTACTAGGGCTCCTGAGATTATGCTCCGGAGTTTCCCTTTCCCAGCGAACCTCATCTCTATCCGCCCCTGCTCCCTGTTGCAATGCAAGAGCCTGCATTTGTGCCTTCAGTTCCTCAGTTAAGGCCTTACTGGACTCTATCAGTCTCTCCTGCATCGCTACCTGTTGTTGGAGCCTATCATTGTGTTGACAGAGGGCCTCATTTTCCCTCTGTGCTTCCTGGTTGGTCCTGGAGAACTGGGCCAGTCTTTGCTGCAGGAGGGTTACCTCCTGAGCTGTGTCCCTATTGGCCTGCTCCTTTCTTGCTAGAGCATCCTCCACCCTTCTGGTGTGCTCTACCAAGTTCTGGTTTTCTTTTTGGAGATCACCCAGCCCCTGGAGGGCCAGGTGATTTTCTTCAATTTCCTTTTTTAAGTGGCAGACTTCCTGGCCTAAAGTGTCTCTTTCCTGACTAAGAGCCTGCATCTGTGCCGCCAGGTCGTCCCTTTGCCTTTGGAAGGCACCGGCTTTCTGGCGCTCCTGATCAAACTCTGCCTGGGTATCCAGGTCTTTCAGGATCAGTTTATTGCTCTCCTCTTTCTCTCTGTCTAGTTGGATTTGCAGGGTGGCTACCTGCTCTGTGCATGCCCTGTTGAAATTGATCTGTTGCTCCAGCTTTTTCTGGCTCTGCAGTAGGGAGTCCAAACTGTCTTGGCGTTCCTGCTGCAAAGCCAGAATTCTGGTATCCCGGTCTGTCTTTTCCTGTTGCAGGATGTCCATATCCTCTTTTATTTTAATGATGTACTGCCTACTATCATCTTCTGACTCCTGGCTCCTCTGCAGCCTCTGCTCAGAAGAGACCAGGTCAGATTGGACCTTCTCTAACGCCATCTGTCGCTTATTCGCCAGATCTTGGCTTTCAGTACATCTATCCTGCATGTCTCCCATATATAGGTACAGGTATGCCGCTATCCTAACAATCTTGTCATGTTCATCTTTGGCCTTCGGGGCCATGTATAGTTCACTCAGGGCCACATGTAGTGGACCCTGATCTCTATATATATCTGACCCCGTTTCAGTGACCTGTTGTGTGATTGCCTGCAACCACGCATCCTGGCCCTGTTCGGTCCATTCACCTCTCACAAATAGCTTATGTAAGAGGTGCTCTCTGGCTATTTTGATGTCCACGAGTGTCGTCATTCTGGAAATTTGATTTCCTTCCTGACTTACAAGAGTTAGTATTTTATTCTTGCAAAACAGACCGTTTCCTTGGAGCGTTCCTATGAGGAGTGCTTTACAGCGTAACACAGCGTGGTGATCCGACCGGATATGTGTATCTGGTCAGCTGGCACGCTGTATTAATCTGCACAAATGGTAGATCTAACCCAAACGTCCGGCACGAGCCCCCTATTTGTAAGAGGATTCAATTCAACACTACAGCTAAGTCAACGCCTAGTCTATAATACTGAATGAAAACCCTTATTGATATATCTTTATGTCCAGTTCATGCGTTCTGGATGACTACCCCTATATAACACCCCTCTCTTGGAATCCTCCTGACCCCACTGAGCCAAGAAGTAGTTCTGTTTTGCAAGTTAAAAGGTTTATTTGATAATTTAAACAATAGATATATATATATCACACTTTATAATAAATTAATAATTGAATATCACACTTAATCTGATATGATAAAGATTAACAATGGAGAATCTGGCACTAGCACACTTCTTGATAATCACTAAGGAGTTGACATGAAATGGATAAGGTAGCAACAATACTTTTATGGTTTCAAATGGATGCAATGTGGAATGAAATGCAGTACAGAAAATACTCAATATGATTTCAACAAAACAATGTAATCACTTTTCTCTGGCAATCCCCTCCCCCCTTTATGCAATGCAAGGAAATGGAAGGAAAGCACACAGTTCTCAGAAATGCAATCAAATGTAATTCAGTTCACCCCAGCAACTTAGACTACAGAAGTTGAAAACACAGGCCCAAATGCTTTTAAATGTGCTGGCAATGAAGAAAAGAAAAATATACTAAAATGCTTTTAATTCCCTCTAGAGGTTCAGGGTGAGTGGTATCTAGTTAATATTAGTCCAGGCTCACTTTAGCAAGGATCTAGGGTGTAACTAGCAGGTTAAACGAATTTTTGGCAACTGAAAGGCAAGCAGCAGCAGATTTTTACACGTGAAGAAATTTGCAAATCGCGGTAAAATGTCAAATCGCGGCTAAATTTGCGAATGCGCCGCGCCGAGCGCGATTACATAGGAACTACAAGGACTATCACTATCGTGGGTCCTAGGAAAGCCTAAGATCTCAGCTTCCAGATGAAAGTTACTGCAAGTCTCTAGCACAAACGGTCATAGAGATATGAGCGATTAAATAAAGGTCGTTTTTCAGATTTGAAATTTTAAAGTTCAAAAAGACAAGTGCAGCTTGCAACTAGAAAATGACAGGTGACAGCTTTGTAAATGACAGGTGACAGTTAGGAGGCAGTTCTACTTAGATTAAAATAGCTTGGATTATATTATTTTAACTAAGAGATTGGTTCTGCACAGTTTTCTAGGTACTCACACTATATTCTTGAGTTAAATGGGCCTCGCCACGGATCTGGTCAGGTTTTAGACTGGACTCTGGTCTCTGCACTTCACAGTGATCTGGGTCAGCTCTCTCTGCTGGTCTGGTCTGGGTCTCTGGTTCTGCTAACAGTGATCTGGGTCAGCTCTGCTCTCTCTCTGGTTCTGGAAATTTGATAGATTTGAAGTCTCTATGTCTGCTCTCTGAAGGTTGATGGAGGTAAGGTATGGAATTTTGGCAGAGCTTCCAGCTGCAAGTGGAAAATGAATGTCTATTTGGCTTGCACTCTCTGCTTTTATGTGTTTTGAAAGTGGGTGTGTATGCAGCATCACTAGACCCTACCCCTCTCCACTTGCCATTGGTCAAATTGCACACATTCTATATTTGATAACAAAAGACATATTTGCACAGGTACACATTTGTTTAAAATGACATACACACATGAGGCATTACTGATGTTAGCCCCTGTTCTGACTCTGGCGTTTCTAGGAGCTTGCATCCAGAAATGGCAAAATTTTGCACGTTTTAAGCTGGTTCCCACTATCGGATTTTCTTCCAACTTCATACATATGTACACAGCCTGTCCATACTTATACCAATGAATTTTCATTTGTCTAACTTAAACACAGTGTCTGTAATATTAACAATTAGCAGGGTTTTGCCCCAGAACATCACACAAATTGGAGTTTGGGCTTGAATTGAAGGTACATTTTTTAAATTAAGGCTCTTAAAGTTATACATTTCTGTCATTTGATTACAAAGAGTTATCAGTGTTTTTGTAAAATATATATTTTACTTTCAATTCAGTCCTCAGAGTGTTGGAGTCCGCCTCCAAGACTTGGGTGGGTCAGTCACATGTGTCCTCGGGGCAGGCAGGCCTTTGTTGACAGGAAACAGTAAAAATCAACATATTCCTTTCAGAGGAGAGGGGCCATTGTGTGGTCTCTGGGAAGCTGAGATCAGGAGGCCAGGGAGCCACTTTGCATTTAATTAACAGAACCCTGTGATTTCCTGACTTCTTGTTTTGAGTTCTGAAGTGTCAAGAGTTCTCAGGACAGGCAACCCCTTTGAACTTTCAATTGAATAAGACCCCTTTCTTTGCACTAGACAGTTTTGCAAGACAGCTCTCCTGTCAGAGTTTAGACCGCTAGCGCCACCCTCAGGATTTTGTGGTTACTGCATCCATCCTTGGGATTTTTTTTAGATTGGTTCATTTCAGCAAGTGATATTACATGGAGTATATTGTCCATGTTCAGGACATGGCATTGGTGTGTTTCTGAAGTAAATTAATTCTGTGCCCATGATTTTGCCATATTTGACATTCAAGAAAAATGAATTCCCCACAGTTATGGGTTTGCTTTTGGCAATCAGCATTGCCTCTCTGAGCTCACAATATAGGCAAAATGGGATTTTCCTGTGCATTTTCTGGGAAACTCTGGCCATTATGATGTTTTCAATGCCAGTACTGCACAGTTTTGAGGTAGGGCTCGGATGCATGGGTAAATACATCCCACACTACGTGCACCAGACATATTACACCCCTGCCAAGGAACACCGTCATCACCGTGAAGTATCGGCCCAATGTGACCGTTGCACAGCGACACATGTCGACTTTTTCCACTTGGCATGGGACTGCCCCGGAATCCAGCGGTTCTGGACCTCAGTCCTACAGATCGTCGCCGATATTATTGGGGAACAAGTAGCCCCGTTACCGTTGGCGGCCCTCCTCGGCCTCACAAAATACCTGCGTCCTGCATCCCGCAGACTGGCAGCGATCCTCCTGGTGTTGGCCCGTAGGCGGATAGCTATGGCCTGGAGTCGGGGCCCCCTACCCAAAATTGAAGATTGGAAAAAAGACATTACCTACTGTCAGGATGTAGAGAGTGAATTTATAAGAACCCTACCACTGCATGCTCGACCACCCGACATCTGGGGGCCGTATATTACATATCTGCTAAACAGTGCAGCTCCTTCCACTAATGAGAGCTCCTGAGTCCGAAACAGAACTGTGAGGTTGGGAGACACTATATATGTGTGCCTTAATGATGATTGACAATTAACCAGGAAAGTCCTGATGCTTGTTGTTGTGGCCATGAGTGGGGTGGGGCAGCTCCGCGGTCGTAACCGGGAGCGGGAAATGTTATGTTTTCTTTTCGCTTTGCTCTATTCCCTTCCTTTCCCTACCTTTTCTTCAATTCGTCCCCTTTTCTCCTTTGTTCCGCTTTGCTACGTTAGTGCACCCTGATGGTGCACATGTGTTTTCTGTTGTTCTGTAAATTTTCAAAAATAAAGTTTAAAAAAAAATATATATATCCTTGCTTATCCTGTACTATCTGCAAACACTTGTATATACCTTTTCTGTAAGTTATCTGTAACACATGTCTATGCCTTTCTGTAAGTAATGCTTTGTAAATAAGGTATCTTATACCTCAATTCTTGTAACTAAGCTTCGCATATCCTTGTAACTGCTGCGCCCTGATACCCCTGGATCTGACGCGCATTATAAATAATAAAACAAACAAACATTTTGTGTAGGCAAGGATTTTTTCATAAATTGTGCACCTCAGGGGAATTTTGTTTTGTACTGAGGTCAGAGCACGTGTTTAATGTGGCAGAAAGGCTATTGCCGTTTACCCCACCTAATACAACAGGTGCATGTCTTGAAGGCACATTTGCATGCGACTGCAATGAAGCATCTGCTGCTAATGTCCCCTAACTGTGCATGATCCATTGGGAGTGGACCATGTCTTAATCTACTGACCTGCGACTGATGCTGTTGGACACACACCCAGGCAACAGGCACACATGTCATGGCTGACAGTGGTTGTGCACTGATTGCTGTGTGCAAATTGGCCTGACTTCCCCTTACATTGGAGCATGTGTTTGCCAACCTTCCATGAAAGTGAGAATCACTGGGTGTGCAAGCACAAGTTGACATTCACACATTCACATATCCCCGGGGGATGTAGTTCAGTGATGACGCTGTGCCCCCGGTGGGTCATAACAGAGGGTGGGCAACTAGTGTATGTGCTCAGCTGCTTTCCACGTTTCTGGCATCAACTGTTGTTGAATTAACCTACCAGGATTGCTTTTGGTTGATGAGTGTGTAAATGGGAAGCAGTGGTATGAGGACACAGGCACATGCACATTCGCATTGGCAGCAGGGGCATGTGCATATGTTGTTGATGTGAAATGCCGCTATTCATAGTCACAGCGGGTGGGTTTGGGCCTGTTGCCATATTTGGGCGTATTTGCTGGTCATGGCCACCCACACTTTCACCCAAGTGGTGTTGGATGACTATGTTCCGTGCATGCAGTGGACTCACCTTCAGCTCTAGTCTCAGCTCCCCCAATTCCCTCAAGAACACTGACATTATTGATGGTCACTGCTTGCTCCCCTAAGGACCTCAGGTTCAGTGGGGGTGGTAGTAATCCACTTACTGTGGCCAGGCTCGTAATAAAGTGTTTTGGGACTAGCTGGATAGCCTTCTGGATGTTGTTGCACTGTCATTGTCATGGTCCTCATGACTGCCTTGTGCTGTTGGGCAGGGAAGGAACACACTGGGCAGACAGAAAGTTGGCCAGTGGGGCTGGCCACAGGAAAAGGGAATAGGTCAGTGGACTGGGTTTGTGGGAGACAGTGGATGTGGACATTTTGGGGCAAGAAAGGGGGGGTTGGAGGTGGCAGTAGGTGGAAGGAGGTGCTAGGAGTACATGGTGTGGATGTGTGCAGGAATGTGGACATAAAACAATCAGAGTCTCACAAGGCGTTCAGGGGCAAAACAGGGGGTTTCACATCTACAGGGTCGTGAAGAGGTAGGGGGAGCTAGAGTTAGGGGGTAGCTGGGACCAGGGGGTAGCTGTATTCATGGGGGCCAGGAGGACATGGCATCAAGAAAGTTAGGTAGCAGTTGAAGTCAGGGTGGCAGGTGACCGACCGCTAGAGTCTGGGGGTTAGTGGGTTGCTCGAGTCAGGTGACAAGGGGTAGCTAGAATCAGGGGGCCAGTGGGCAGCTGGTTCAGAGGGACTGCTTTTTGTAAGTTTGCCCCCTCAGTTCTTTGTCTTTTCTTGAGCATAATGTTCGGGGGCGGCAACCCTGGACATTGGGGCCGTACTCTCCGCTGTTCTCTGATGATCTCTGTGTCATTCCGATCCAGATCTGCACCAACTGGGTGCAGAGCCAGAAACAGCAATGATGCACTGCAGCAAAAATGCAGGGTGTAAATTCGAGGAGTATCTGACTCTCGTTTACACTTTAGGCAGCCTTTAAAGGCTGCACTACATTTCCACCTTAAAAACATGCACATGGCGTAAATTGCTGAAAATGAGATGTGTGCACCTCGCGTTTACGCACTGGCATAATCATAAACCCATATATTGCATACTATACGCCACAGCGTACATGAGCTCCTTTGTGTGCATCTTGATATCCTGTGTACTCGATGGTTTCTACCAGGCGGTCGAGCTGCAGAAACCAGGCTTTCTGGCGAAGAAGGCGCTTTGTGGCGACTACGCCTCTGTGTCCTTCATGCGCTAGGTGTACTATCCTCTCCCGGAGCATTCTCGGGATGACGACCTTGCATCCCTTTAGTATAATGTTGTCCTCTACCACTGTCAGCTCTTCCCGGACTTGGTCCAGCCACTTGACGTCGTCCTTCGTAGTTTCCGATTCTCCTCTGGCCTGTTGTCTCATGAGGGTCGTCTTGTCCGTCTGTAGGCAGTGTCGAGCAATTTGCAGCGCTGGGTCCGCCTCTGACTGCACCGACAGTTCCGGCCACCCTACTGGGAGTGGTTGCAGGTGATGTATGATGTAATTTATGTACGCGTCCGCTATGGACGGTTGAGACGCTGTCGTGGACATGGGATCTGTAATCCTGTAGGCGTAGGCCCCATCTGGCTATTCTCAGCGGCATCCTGGCCTTCGGGCTTCCGTATATGGTGAGCAGCGCCTGGTGGTCGGTGATGATGGTAAATTCCTTGCCAAATAGGAAGAGATGGAAATATTCGCAGGCCCAGACGACCGCAAGGCTCTCTTTTTCTGCTTGCGAGTATGCCTGTTCCGTGGTTGTCAGGCTCCGGCTGGCATATGCTACTACATGTGTGATGTGTGGCTCCCTGGGGTCTTTCTGGGTCAGTATGGCGCCGAGTCCCACCGGGCTGGCATCTACGGTCGGTTCAGTGTCGCGGCTGGCATCAAAGTATGCCATGTCCTCGGCCTGTGCGATGGCCTTCCTTGTTGCCTCGAACGCTGCTTGGCACTCTTTCGACCATATGAATGGTGTGTCCTTCCGGGTGAGTAGGCGCAAGGGGTTACTGACTGTGGCGTAGTCTTTCAGGTATCTGGAGCAGTAGCTGGCCAGTCCTAGAAACGACCTTAGGTCTGTGGTGTTCACGGGGGGCGTGGCTGAGTTGAGGGCCTCTACTTTTTCCGGATCGGGTCTCATACCTTTATCTGAGAAGATGTGCCCGAAGAATCGGAGAGACCCTTTCGAGAATTCACACTTGGATTTTTTCAAGGTTAGCCCTGCATTGTCCAGTGCTTGGCATACTCTGTGCAGTGCCAGGTCGTGTTCTTCCTGTGATTTGCCGTAGACAAGGACGTCATCCGAATAATTCAGGCAATTGGGGACGTGTCTGATCACCTTGTGAATTTCCTCCTGGAAGATCTCAGCGACAGAGGATATGCCGAAGCTGAGTCTTTTGTATTGAAACAGACCAAGATGGGTGACGAATGTGGTGATGTAGCGGGATTCAGGTGCAATTTCGATTTGGTGGTACCTTTTCGTAAGGTCTAACTTGGAGAAAACTCTCGCCCCGTCAAGAAGATGGATCATGTCAGTGATCCTGGGCGCCTGATGCCTCTCTCTTTCAATGGCGGTGTTGGCTCTGCGCATGTCTATGCATAAACGTATGGATCCTTCTGGTGATTTCTTGGGGACGGGGACAATGGGTGATACCCATGGCGTCGGACCCGACACAGGTTCTATGACATTCATTTTGATGAGCTTGTCCAGTTCTTCTTCCACCTGGCTCTGGATATTGAATGGAATACCTCGATAGTGTTGGGCCACTGGTTTGACCTGAGGATTGATGTGGAGGTGTACTTTTCTATTTCGCAGTTTGCCTAGGCCAGTGAAGAGCTTTGGGAATGAGTTTTCGATTGCATCTGGTTTGGCAAAGTACTTGTGGGCCATCAGCTGGTATAAGATGTGCACCAGTCCCATGTCTACTGCCGTCCGGAAACTCAAAATGCATCCGCTATTGGCTTCGGTGTCCAAGATGTATAGCGGGACCTTTGCGGAGTGTCCTTTATGTGTGCACCAGGCTGTGATCATGCCCTTGCATGGCAGAGGTGTCGTGGAGCCATAGGGATATATGTCTACTGTGGCTTTTCTAATCTTGGGCTGTGTGGCCAGGGATTGATATGCTCGTTCACTGATGATGTTGACCGTCGCTCCTGTGTCTACAAGAAATTGTAGTGGGGTGTTGTTCACTTGAAGTGTCAATATGGGGCTGTGTTGGGTGGCCGCTGTGTTGTCCTGTAGGGCCCACACGTATCCTTTCCTCCTTTGATCCTCCTCTGACGACGCCGTGTCGCTGCTGGTGGGGGACCGGGTTTCAACATACCTTACGAAACGCCGTCTGTGTGATCGTCTCGTGTCCTCTGACGAGCGTTTATCTTCACGCGTGTACCGGCTTCTGCGGTCGCTGTCTTCCTTTCTGGCATGCCTTCTTTCGTTGTCCACCACGGGTCTGGGCGGACTCTGGCGGGTGTGTCGGCGCCTGTCCTGATTGCGATGTTTAGGTGGTGTGTGGGTTGGGGCGTTTTTGCACATGGCCCTGTAGTGGTCCATTCCCCCACATGCGGCACACTTTTGCCCTACAGCGGGGCATTCCCCTGTGTGTGGGTATTCATATCCGCATTTATAGCATATGGCTTCGAGGTGTTTGTTGCCTTGGTTGGGGTGGGTATACAGCTTGTTGATCGATTCGGTGTTTTCACTGTGTTGGTGTATGGACACCTTTCCTAGGCTGTCCAGTTGAGAGTCCACAGCTGCTTCCATGCGGGCCAGCGCTAGAATTTCTTCCAGGGATCTTTGTTTCTGTAGGAGCTGCTTGCGAAATGGCTGCGAGAGGCATCCAGCGATTACTTGTGACCTGAGTGCTTCCTCGTTGGAATATCTGTGGAATTCACAATGTTTCAGTTTGATGCGGAGGCGCATCACGAAAATGTCTATCGACTCCCCTTTTTCTTGTCTGGTTGTGTGGAACATGTGGCGTTCGTAGTCGACATTTGTATGTGGCGTGAAATATTCAGACAGTTTGGCATGTAATTCCCCATATCTGACTGTTTCTACGTTCAGCAGCTCCCCCGCAATGTCTCTTACCGCCAGTCCCACTGCCATAAACAGTGTGTTTTTCAGTCTCGTGTCATCTGTTAGTCCTATGGCGCTGGTGTAGAATTTGAAGTCCCGGAGCAATATGTTCCATCTAGATTAGATGTGTCTCTTATCTCGAAAGGGTTGGGCATGTGCATGACTTGGGATGTGCCTCCCTCCTGGTGTGCATGTTGGCTGTTGTCTTGCGCTGTATCTGCATTTCCAGACGCCGTTGCTGCCATTCCTGCCCCTCCCGAGGAGGAGGCTGGCGTGCTTGCCGTGTCCGACATGGTTGCAGCACTGTGGTGGGCCCGTATGCCAGTGAGTGACTATGGCACTGTGGGCGCGCTTGTGACTGGGCTTGAGCAGAGCCTGCTTCTTTGCTGCACGTGGGGCGGGGTGTCCGCTCTAGCAGCGCTCCTGCTGCGTGTGGGGTGACTTCTGCCTTCACTCTCCACTTTTGTTTGTCGGCACGGCTCTAGTTTACAGAGCCTGCCCGGCCTCACGTCGATTTGGGAGGGGGGGGCGTCGTGCTCCACGACGTGGAGCGAGAGGATGGACTCCCCCGAGCACTTCCTCCAGTTCTGGGAGTTCCCCAGGTTCGCCGGGCCCACCGGGCGTGCATGCGCCGCCTCGGCCGTCAAAGAGGCGGGCGCGGGGTGCCTGTGTGCTCTTCCCGGGCCCTCTGTCACTTGGGAGGCGGGGCCGCACAGAATCACCTGCCGAGGCGCGCTGGCGCGCTGTACTGCTCGACCGCAGACCTCGGCACGGCGCCAGCGGGAGTCCGTGCCTGCTCGTCGCCAGTGTTGGGGTTCCACTATGCGGGCCCTCACGTGCGCAGCAATGACACGTGGGAGCCGGGGGATGTTACAACCTTCTTTATTGATTACATCGGCGGAGCTGCCGAAACCTTAACCCGTCCCTCCCCTTCCCCTGACATCACGTCCGGGCAGTCATGTCCTTTGGGCCTCAACGGAGGCCCGCCCACACAACGATGTGGACAACCTGACATATCCCATGTGAGGAACACGTAATAAACCAATGATCAGGATTAAGGTCTAGCATTTCAGCTTTTTTTCAGCAGTGGAGAACTCCAGAGAGAATGATGACTGTTCAAGGAGCATGTCCACCATGAGACCCTTTACATCTGAGATTGTGTTTGTGCAGTTCTATTGACACCATATTGCAAAAAGTAAAACGAAAATGGGAAAAATAGCAGAGCACACATTGTGCAGACTTGTTTACATGCTTACAACAGACACACTTATAATTCATGCATGGGTAGAAAATCATGGCACCAACCAGGATTAGACCTGCCATCTCTTGATCAATAGCTATTCTTGGACCTCATCTCCTACGGTATTTTCCGCAAGTGCAAAGGAAGGACTGCCCAATTTTAAACGCAGAGGAATTTATGTGCTTTTCAATGGTTAGCAATTGTCACCTTCAAAATATCACCCGTATTGAGCTTTTACCTCATATTTCAATGATGATGTACTCAATGCTTTTGAGGGGCGAGGTTTTCATCTCAATTGAATATTTTGGAGGTCATTGTCGACCATGCGGTGTAATAAAAATAAGTGGGAACCGTTTTTATCACCACATTATTTTGGTGAATCCTTAACATGAGTGGGAGCACGTATCAGAATGCATGATCCATACGCACCAAAACACTCAGGAGCTCATTTCTAAATTCCTTGTGAATTACGCACGGGGACCTGTCACGTTTACGCTTTTCGTTAGCAGGTCCACTCCATGTAATATTCAACCTTTGTACAACAGTGGAATTAAAAAGTGTAGTGTAAAAAGATGACAAACTCACTTGTCTGCTTTGGAGGGTTGCTCAGAGCATTGCCAGTGATTAAGGTTCATTCTAAACCTTCCAGCCATCACCTCTTTGTTTTTGCTTTGTCACCCCAAGTGGGACGGGTATGCCCAGATATGGGTCCCGTGCCTGCTGGGCCTAGAGACCCAAACTACTCCTCACTGATGAGCCCCAACAAGGGCGAAACATGTTTGGGGATGCTTGTGGTCTTGTGCAGAAGGGATGTGGCCTAGCAGTTCGAGCTGGTTTGCCCCTTTTGGGGTGGGGCCAAGCCTGATTTGCATATGGTCTTTCCCCTTCTGTAATGGCTTGGCAGGCGAAGAACGGTGGGCTGGAGGGATGCCCAGAGCATTGCCAGTGGTTAATATTCATTCTAAACCTTCCAGCCATCACCTCTTTGTTTTTGCTTTGTCACCCAGAGTGGGATGGATATGCCCAGACGTGGGTACCGTGCCTGCTGGGTCTAGAGACCCAAGCTACTCCTCACTGATGAGCCCCAACAAGGGCGAAACATGTTTGGGGATACTTGTGGTCTCGTGCAGAAGGGATGTGGCCTAGCAGTTCGAGCTGCATTGACCCCTTTGGGGTGGGGCCAAGCCTGATTTGCATATGGTATTTCCCCTTCTGTTATGGCTTGGCAGGCGAAAAACGGTGGTCTGGAGGGTTGCCCAGAGCATTGCCAGTGGTTAAGATACATTCTAAACCTTCCAGCCATCACCTCTTTGTTTTTGATTTGTCACTCAGAGTGGGACAGGTATGCCCAGACGTGGGTGCCGTGCCTGCTGGGCCTAGAGACCCATGCTACTCCTCACTGATTAGCCCCAACAAGGGCGAAACATGTTTGGGGATGCTTGTGGTCCCGTCCAGAAGGGCTGTGGCCTAGCAGTTCGAGCTGGATTGCCCCTTTTGGGGTGGGGCCAAGCCTGATTTGCATATGGTCTTTTCCCTTCTGTTATGGCTTGGCAGGCGAAGAACGGCCAGTGGTTAAGAAACATTCTAAACCTTCCAGCCATCATCTCTTTGTTTTTGCTTTGTCACTCCGAGTGGGACAGGTATGCCCAGACGTGGGTCCCGTGCCTGCTGGGCCTAGAGACCCAAGCTACGCCTCACTGATTAGCGCCAACAAGGCAAAACATGTTTGGGGATGCTTGTGGTCTCGTCCAGAAGAGATGTGGCCTAGCAGTTCGAGCTGGATTGCCCCTTTTGGGGTGGGGCCAAGCCTGATTTGCATATGGTGTTTCCCGTTCTCTAGTGGCTTGGCAGGTGAAGAAGGGTAGTCTGGAGGGTTGCCCAGAGCATTGCCAGTGGTTAAGATTCATTCTAAACCTTCCAGCCATCACCTCTTTGTTTTTGCTTTGTCACTCCGAGTGGGACAGGTATGCCCAGACGTGGGTCCCGTGCCTGCTGGGCCTAGAGATCCAAGCTACTCCTCACTGATGAGCCCCAACAAGGGCGAAACATGTTTGTGGATGCTTGTGGTCTCGTGCAGAAGAGATGTGGCCTAGCAGTTCGAGCTGGATTGCCCCTTTTGGGGTGGGGCCACACCTGATTTGCATATGGTCTTTCCCCCTTCTGTAATGGCTTGGCAGGCGAAGAACGGTGGTCTGGATGGTTGCCCAGAGCATTGCCAGTGGTTAAGATCATTCTAAACCTTCCAGCCATCACCTCTTTGTTTTTGCTTTGTCACCCCGAGTGGGACAGGTATGCCCAGATGTGGGTCCCGTGCCTGCTGGGCCTAGAGACCCAAGCTACTCCTCACTGATTAGCCCCAACAAGGGCGAAACATTTTTGGGGATGGTGGGGTCTCGTGCAGAAGGGATGTGGCCTAGCAGTTCGAGCTGGATTGCCCCTTTTGGGGTGGGGTCAAGCCTGATTTGCATATGGTGTTTCCCCTTCTGTAATGGCTTGGCAGGCAAAGAACGGTGGTCTGGAGGGTTGCCCTGAGCATTACCAGTGCTTAAAATTCATTTTAAACCTTAGAGCCATCACCTCTTTGTTTTTGCTTTGTCACCCCGATTGGGACGGGTATGCCCAGACGTGGGTCCCGTGCCTGCTGGGCCTAGAGACCCAAGATACTCCTCACTGATGAGCCCCAATAAGGGCGAAACATGTTTGGGGATGCTTGCGGTCTCATGCAGAAGGGATGCGGCCTAGCAGTTCGAGCTGGATTGCCCCTTTTGGGGTGGGGCCAAGCCTGATTTGCATATGGTCTTTCCCCTTCTGTAATGGCTTGGCAGGCGAAGAACAGTGGTCTGGAGGGTTGCCCAGAGCATTGCCAGTGGTTAAGATTCATTCTAAACCTTCAGCCAATACCTCTTTGTTTTTGCTTTGTCACCCCGAGTGGGACGGGTATGCCCAGACGTGGGTCCCGTGCCTTCTGGGCCTAGAGACCCAAGCTGCTCCTCACTGATGAGCCCCAACAAGGGCGAAACATGTTTGGGGATGCTTGTGGTCTCGTGCAGAAGGAATGTGGCCTAGCAGTTCGAGCTGGATTGCCCCTTTTGGGGTGGCGCCAAGCCTGATTTGCGTATGGTGTTTCCCCTTCTGTAATGGCTTGGCAGGCGAAGAACGGTGGTCTGGAGGGTTCCCCATGGCATTGCCAGTGGTTAAGATTCATTTTAAACCTTCCAGCCATCACGTCTTTTTTTTTTGCTTTGTCACCCCGAGTGGGACGGGTATGCCCAGACGTTGGTCCCGTGCCTGCTGGGCCTAGAGACCCAAGCTACTCCTCACTAATTAGCCCCAACAAGGGCGAAACATGTTTGGGGATGGTGGGGTCTCGTGCAGAAGGGATGTGGCCTAGCAGTTTGAGCTGGATTGCCCCTTTTGGGTTGGGGCCAAGCCTGATTTGCATATGGTGTTTTCCCTTCTGTAGTGGCTTGGCAGGTGAAGAACGGGAGTCTGGAGGGTTGCCCAGACCATTGCCAGTGGTTAAGATTCATTCTAAACCTTCCAGCCATCACCTCTTTGTTTTTGCTTTGTCACCCCGAGTGGGACGGGTATACGCAGACATGGGTCTCGTGCCTGCTGGGCCTAGAGAACCCAAGCTACTCCTCACTGATGAGCCCCAAAAAGGGCGAAACATGTTTAGGGATGCTTGTGGTCTCGTGCAGAAGGGATGTGGCTTAGCAGTTCGAGCTGGATTGCCCCTTTTGTGGTGGGGGCAAGCCTGATTTGCATATGGTCTTTCCCCTTCTGTTATGGCTTTACAGGCAAAGAACGGTAGTCTGGAGGGTTGCCCAGAGCATTGCCAGTGGTTAAGATGCATTCTAAACCTTCCAGCCATCACCTCTTTGTTTTTGCTTTGTCACTCCGAGTGGGACAGGTATGCCCAGATGTGGGTCCCGTGCCTGCTGGGCCTAGAGACCCAAGCTACTCCTCATTGATGAGCCCCAACAAGGGCGAAACATGTTTGGGGATGCTTGTGGTCTTGTGCACAAAGGATGTGGCCTAGCAGTTCGAGCTGGATTGTCCCTTTTGGGGTGGGGCCAAGCCTGATTTGCATATGGTGTTTCCCCATCTGTAGTGGCTTGGCAGGTGAAGAACGGTAGTCTGGAGTGTTGACCAGAGCATTGCCAGTGGTTAAGATTCATTCTAAACCTTCCAGCCATCACCTCTTTGTTTTTGCTTTGATACCCTGAGTGGGACGTGTATGCCCAGACGTGGGTCTCGTGCCTGCTGGGCCTAGAGAGCCCAAGCTACTCTTCACTGATGAGCCCCAAGAAGGGCGAAACATGTTTGGGGATGCTTGTGGTCTCGTGCAGAAGGGATGTGGCCTAGCAGTTCGAGCTGGATTGCCCCTTTTGGGGTGGGGACAAGCCTGATTTGCATATGGTGTTTCCCCTTCTGTAATGGCTTGGCAGGCGAAGAACGGTGGTCTGGAGGGTTCCCCAGAGCATTTCCACTGGTTAAGATTCATTCTAAACCTTCCAGCCATCACCTCTTAGTTTTTGCTTTGTCACCCTGAGTGGGACGGGTATGCCCAGACGTGGGTCTCGTGCCTGCTGGGCCTAGAGAGCTCAAGCTATTCCTCACTGATGAGCCCCAACAAGAACGAAACATGTTTGGGGATGCTTGTGGTCTCGTGCAGAAGGGATGTGGCCTAGCAGTTCGAGCTGGATTGCCCCTTTTGGGGTGGGGCCAAGCCTGATTTGCATATGGTCTTTGGCCTTCTGTAATGGCTTGGCAGGTGGAGAACAGTGGTCTGGAGGGTTGCCCAGAGCATTGCCAGTGGTTAAGATTCATTCTAAACCTTCCAGCCATCACCTCTTTGTTTTTGCTTTTTCACCCCGAGTGGGACGGGTATGCCCAGACGAGGGTAACGTGCCTGCTGGGCCTAGAGACCCAAGCTACTCCTCACTGATAAGCCCCAACAAGGGCGAAACATGTTTGGGGATGCTTGTGGTTCCGTGCAGAAGTGATGTGGCCTAGCAGTTCGAGCGGGATTGACCCTTTTGGGGTGGGGCCAAGCCTGATTTGCATATGGTCTTTCCTCTTCTGTTATGGCTTGGCAGGCAAAGAACGGTGGTCTGGAGGGTTGCCCAGAGCATTGCCAGTGGTTAAGATACATTCTAAACCTTCCAGCCATCACCTCTTTGTTTTTGCTTTGTCACTCCGGGTGGGACAGGTATGCCCAGATGTGGGTCCCGTGCCTGCTGGGCCTAGAGACCCAAGCTACTCCTCATTGATGAGCCCCAACAAGGGCGAAACATGTTTGGGGATGCTTGTGGTCTCGTGCAGAAGGGATGTGGTCTAGCAGTTCGAGCTGGCTTGCCCCTTTTGGGGTGGGGCCAAGCCTGATTTGCATATGGTCTTTCCCCTTGTGTAATGGCTTGGCAGGCAAAGAACGGTGGTCCGGAGGGTTGCCCAGAGCATTGCCAGTCGTTAAGGTTCATTCTAAACCTTCCAGCCATCAACTCTTTGTTTTTGCTTTGTCACCCTGAGTGGACAGGTATGCCCAGACGTGGGTCTCGTGCTTGCTGGGCCTTGAGAGCCCAAGCTACTCCTCACTGATGAGCCCCAAAAAGGGCGAAACATGTTTGGGGATGCTTGTGGTCTCGTGCAGAAGGGATGTGGCCTAGCAGTTCGAGCTGGATTGCCCCTTTTGGGGTGGGGCCAAGCCTGATTTGCATATTCTCTTTCCCCTTCTGTAATGGCTTGGCAGGCGAAGAACGGTGGTCTGGATGGTTGCCCAGAGCATTGCCCGTGGTTAAGATTAATTCTAAACCTTCCAGCCATCACCTCTTTGTTTTTGCTTTGTCACCCCGAGTGGGACAGGTATGCCCAGACGTGGGTCCCGTGCCTGCTGGGCCTAGAGACCCAAGCTACTCCTCACTGATTAGCCCCAACAAGGGCGAAACATGTTTGGGGATGGTGGGGTCTCGTGCAGAAGGGATGTGGCCTAGCAGTTCAAGCTGAATTGCCTCTTTTGGGGTGGGGTCAAGCCTGATTTGCATATGGTGTTTCCCCTTCTGTAATGGCTTGGCAGGCAAAGAACAGTGGTCTGGAGGGTTGCCCTGAGCATTACCAGTGCTTAAAATTCATTCTAAACCTTCGAGCCATCACCTCTTTGTTTTTGCTTTGTCACCCCGATTGGGACGGGTATGCCCAGACGTGGGTCCCGTGCCTGCTGAGCCTAGAGACCCAGGCTACTCCTCACTGATGAGCCCCAAAAAGGGCGAAACATGTTTGGGGATGCTTGCGGTCTCGTGCAGAAGGGATGTGGCCTAGCAGTTCGAGCTGGATTGCCCCTTTTGGGGTGGGGCCAAGCCTGATTTGCATATGGTCTTTCCCCTTCTGTAATGGCTTGGCAGGCAAAGAACGATGGTCTGGAGGGTTGCCCAGAGCATTGCCAGTGGTTAAGATACATTCTAAACCTTCCAGCCATCACCTCTTTGTTTTTGCTTTGTCACTCCGAGTGGGACACGTATGCCCAGACGCGGGTCCCCTGCCTGCTGGGCCTAGAGACCCAAGCTACTCCTCACTGATGAGCCCCAACAAGGGCGAAACATGTTTGGGGATGCTTGTGGTCTCGTGCAGAAGGGATGTGGCCTAGCAGTTCGAGCTGGATTGCCCCTTTTGGGGTGGGGCCAAGCCTGATTTGCATATGGTATTTCCCCTTCTGTAATGGCTTGGCAGGCGAAGAACGGTGGTCTGGAGGGTTGCCCAGAGCATTGCCAGTGGTTAAGATTCATTCTAAACCTTCCAGCCATCACCTCTTTGTTTTTGCTTTGTCACCCCGAGTGGGACAGGTATGCCCAGATGTGGGTCCCGTGCCTGCTGGGCCTAGAGACCCAAGCTACTCCTCACTGATTAGCCCCAACAAGGGCGAAACATTTTTGGGGATGGTGGGGTCTCGTGCAGAAGGGATGTGGCCTAGCAGTTCGAGCTGGATTGCCCCTTTTGGGGTGGGGTCAAGCCTGATTTGCATATGGTGTTTCCCCTTCTGTAATGGCTTGGCAGGCAAAGAACGGTGGTCTGGAGGGTTGCCCTGAGCATTACCAGTGCTTAAAATTCATTCTAAACCTTCGAGCCATCACCTCTTTGTTTTTGCTTTGTCACCCCGATTGGGACGGGTATGGCCAGACGTGGGTCCCGTGCCTGCTGGGCCTAGAGACCCAAGCTACTCCTCACTGATTAGCCCCAACAAGGGCGAAACATGTTTGGGGATGCTTGCGGTCTCATGCAGAAGGGATGCGGCCTAGCAGTTCGAGCTGGATTGCCCCTTTTGGGGTGGGGCCAAGCCTGATTTGCATATGGTCTTTCCCCTTCTGTAATGGCTTGGCAGGCGAAGAACAGTGGTCTGGAGGGTTGCCCAGAGCATTGCCAGTGGTTAAGATTCATTCTAAACCTTCCAGCCATCACCTCTTTGTTTTTGCTTTGTCACCCCGAGTGGGACGGGTATGCCCAGACGTGGGTCTCGTGCCTGCTGGGCCTAGAGAGCTCAAGCTACTCCTCCCTGATGAGCCCCAACAAAAGCGAAACATGTTTGGGGATGCTTGCGGTCTCGTGCAGAAGGGATGTGGCCTAGCAGTTCGAGCTGGATTGCACCTTTTGGGGTGGGGCCAAGCCTGATTTGCATATGGTCTTTCCCCTTCTGTAATGGCTTGGCAGGCGAAGAACAGTGGTGTGGAGGGTTGCCCAGAGCATTGCCAGTGGTTAAGATTCATTCTAAACCTTCCAGCCATCACCTCTTTGTTTTTGCTTTTTCACCTCGAGTGGGACAGGTATGCCCAGATGTGGGTCCCGTGCCTGCTGGGCCTAGAGACCCAAGCTACTCCTCATTGATGAGCCCCAGCAAGGGCGAAACATGTTTGGGGATGCTTGTGGTCTTGTGCAGAAGGGATGTGGCCTAGCAGTTCGAGCTGGATTGCCCTTTTTGGGGTGGGGCCAAGCCTGATTTGCATATGGTCTTTCCCCATCTGTAGTGGTTTGGCAGGTGAAGAACGGTAGTCTGGAGGGTTGCCCAGAGCATTGCCAGTGGTTAAGATTCATTCTAAACCTTCCAGCCATCAACTCTTTGTTTTTGCTTTGTCACCCCGAGTGGGACAGGTATGCCCAGACGTGAGTCCCATGCCTGCTGGGCCTAGAGACCCAAGCTACTCCTCACTGATTAGCCCCAACAAGGGCGAAACATTTTTGGGGATGCTTGCGGTCTCGTGCCGAAGGGATGTGGACTTGCAGTTCGAGCTGGATTGCCCATTTTGGGGTGGGGCCAAGCCTGATTTGCATATGGTGTTTCCCCTTCTATAATGTCTTGGCAGGCGAAGAACGGTGGTCTGGAGGGTTGCCCAGAGCATTGCCAGTGGTTAAGATTCATTCTAAACCTTCCAGCCATCACCTCTTTGTTTTTGCTTTGTCACCCCGAGTGGGACGTGTATGCCCAGACGTCGGTCTCGTGCCTGCTGGGCTTAGAGAGCTCAAGCTACTCCTCACTGATGATCCCCAATAAGAGCGAAACATGTTTGGGGATGCTTGTGGTCTCGTGCAGAAGGGATGTGGCCTAGCAGTTCGAGCTGGATTGCCCCTTTTGGGGTGGGGCCAAGCCTGATTTGCATATGGTCTTTCCCCTTCTGTAATGGCTTGGCAGGTGAAGAACAGTGGTCTGGAGGGTTGCCCACAGCCTTGCCAGTGGTTAAGATTCATTCTACACCTTCCAGCCATCACCTCTTTGTTTTTGCTTTGTCACCCCGAGTGGGACGGGTATACCCAGACGTGGGTACCGTGCCTGCTGGGCCTGGAGACCCAAGCTACTCCTCACTGATGAGCCACAACAAGGGCGAAACATGTTTGGGGATGCTTGTGGTCTCGTGCAGAAGTGATGTGGCCTAGCAGTTCGAGCTGGATTGACCCTTTTGGGGTGGGGCCAAGTCTGGTTTGCATATGGTCTTTCTCCTTCTGTTATGGCTTGGCAGGCGAAGAACGGTGGTCTGGAGGGTTGCCCACAGCATTGCCAGTGGTTATGATACATTCTAAACCTTCCAGCCATCACCTCTATGTTTTTGCTTTGTCACTCCGAGTGGGACAGGTATGCCCGGACGTGGGTCCCATGCCTGCTGGGCCTAGACACCCAAGCTACTCCTCATTGATGAGCCCCAACAAGGGCGAAACATGTTTGGGGATGCTTGTGGTCTCGTGCAGAAGAGATGTGGCCTAGCAGTTCGAGCTGGATTTCCCCTTTTGGGGTGGGGCCAAGGCTGATTTGCATATGGTGTTTCCCCATCTCTAGTGGCTTAGCAGGTGAAGAACGGTAGTCTGGAGGGTTGCCCAGAGCATTGCCATTGTTTAAGATTCATTCTAAACCTTCCAGCCATCACCTCTTTGTTTTTGCTTTGTCACCCCGAGTGGGACGGATATGCCCAGACGTGGGTCTCGTGCCTGCTGGGCCTAGAGAGCCCAAGCTACTTCTCACTGATGATCCCCAACAAGGGCGAAACATGTTTGGGGGTGCTTGTGGTCTCGTGCAGAAGGGATGTGGCCTAGCAGTTCGAGCTGGGTGGGGCCAAGCCTGATTTGCATATGGTCTTTCCCCTTTTGTAATGGCTTGGCAGGCGAAGAACGGTGGTCTGGAGGGTTGCCCATGGCATTGCCAGTGGTTAAGATTCATTTTAAACCTTCCAGCCATCACCTCTTTGTTTTTGCTTTGTCACCCCGAGTGGGACGGGTATGCCCAGACGTTGGTCCCGTGCCTGCTGGGCCTAGAGACCTAAGATACTCCTCACTGATTAGCCCCAACAAGGGCGAAACATGTTTGGGGATGGTGGGGTCTCGTGCAGAAGGGATGTGGCCTAGCAGTTCGAGCTGGATTGCCCCTTTTGGGTTGGGGCCAAGCCTGATTTGCATATGGTGTTTCCCCTTCTGTAGTGGCTTGGCAGGTGAAGAACGGGAGTCTGGAGGGTTGCCCAGAGCATTGCCAGTGGTTAAGATTCATTCTAAACCTTCCAGCCATCACCTCTTTGTTTTTGCTTTGTCACCCCGAGTGGGACGGGTATGCGCAGACGTGGGTCTCGTGCCTGCTGGGCCTAGAGAACCCAAGCTACTTCTCACTGATGAGCCCCAAAAAGGGCGAAACATGTTTAGGGATGCTTGTGGTCTCGTGCAGAAGGGATGTGGCCTAGCAGTTCGAGCTGGATTGCCCCTTTTGTGGTGGGGCCAAGCCTGATTTGCATATGGTCTTTTCACTTCTGTTATGGCTTGGCAGGCAAAGAACGGTAGTCTGGAGGGTTGCCCAGAGCATTGCCAGTGGTTAAGATTCATTCTAAACCTTCCAGCCATCACCTCTTTGTTTTTGCTTTGTCACCCCGAGTGGGACGGGTATGCCCAGACGTGGGTCTCGTGCCTGCTGGGCCTAGAGAGCTCAAGCTACTCCTCCCTGATGAGCCCCAACAAGAGCCTAACATGTTTGGGGATGCTTGTGGTCTCGTGCAGAAGGGATGTGGCCTAGCAGTTCGAGCTGGATTGCACCTTTTGGGGTGGGGCCAAGCCTGATTTGCATATGGTCTTTCCCCTTCTGTAACGGCTTGGCAGGCGAAGAACAGTGGTCTGGAGGGTTGCCCAGAGCTTTGCCAGTGGTTAAGATTCTTTCTAAACCTTCCAGCCATCACCTCTTTGTTTTTGCTTTTTCACCTTGAGTGGGACAGGTATGCCCAGATGAGGGTCCCGTGCCTGCTGGGCCTAGAGACCCAAGCTACTCCTCATTGATGAGCCCCAACAAGGGCGAAACATGTTTGGGGATGCTTGTGGTCTCGTGCAGAAGGGATGTGGCCTAGCAGTTCGAGCTGGATTGCCCCTTTTGGGGTGGGGCCAAGCCTGATTTGCATATGGTGTTTCCCCATCTGTAGTGGTTTGGCAGGTGAAGAACGGTAATCTGGAGGGTTGCCCAGAGCATTGCCAGTGGTTAAGATTCATTCTAAACCTTCCAGCCATCAACTCTTTGTTTTTGCTTTGTCACCCCGAGTGGGACAGGTATGCCCAGACGTGAGTCCCATGTCTGCTGGGCCTAGAGACCCAAGCTACTCCTCACTGATTAGCCCCAACAAGGGCAAAACATTTTTGGGGATGCTTGCGGTCTCGTGCAGAAGGGATGTGGACTAGCAGTTCGAGCTGGATTGCCCATTTTGGGGTGGGGCCAAGCCTGATTTGCATATGGTGTTTCCCCTTCTGTAATGGCTTGGCAGGCGAAGAACGGTGTTCTGGAGGGTTGCCCAGAGCATTGCCAGTGGTTAAGATTCATTCTAAACCTTCCAGCCATCACCTCTTTGTTTTTGCTTTGTCACCCCGAGTGGGACGTGTATGCCCAGACGTGGGTCTCGTGCCTGCTGGGCCTAGAGAACTCAAGCTACTCCTCACTGATGATCCCCAACAAGAGCGAAACTTGTTTGGGGATGCTTGTGGTCTCGTGCAGAAGGGATGTGGCCTAGCAGTTCGAGCTGGATTGCCCCTTTTGGGGTGGGGCCAAGCCTGATTTGCATATGGTCTTTCCCCTTCTGTAATGGCTTGGCAGGTGAAGAACAGTGGTCTGGAGGGTTGCCCAGAGCATTGCCAGTGGTTAAGATTCATTCTACACCTTCCAGCCATCACCTCTTTGTTTTTGCTTTGTCACCCCGAGTGGGACGGGTATGCCCAGACGTGGGTACCGTTCCTGCTGGGCCTAGAGACCCAAGCTACTCCTCACTGATGAGCCCCAACAAGGGTGAAACATGTTTGGGGATGCTTGTGGTCTCGTGCAGAAGTGATGTGGCCTAGCAGTTCGAGCTGGATTGACCCTTTTGGGGTGGGGCCAAATCTGGTTTGCATATGGTCTTTCCCCTTCTGTTATGGCTTGGCAGGCGAAGAACGGTGGTCTGGAGGGTTGCCCAGAGCATTGCCAGTGGTTATGATACATTCTAAACCTTCCAGCCATCACCTCTATGTTTTTGCTTTGTCACTCCGAGTGGGACAGGTATGCCCAGACGTGGGTCCCGTGCCTGCTGGGCCTAGAGACCCAAGCTACTCCTCATTGATGAGCCCCAACAAGGGCGAAACATGTTTGGGGATGCTTGTGGTCTCGTGCAGAAGAGATGTGGCCTAGCAGTTCGAGCTGGATTTCCCCTTTTGGGGTGGGGCCAAGGCTGATTTGCATATGATGTTTCCCCATCTCTAGTGGCTTGGCAGGTGAAGAACGGTAGTCTGGATGGTTGCCCAGAGGATTGCCATTGTTTAAGATTCATTCTAAACCTTCCAGCCATCACCTCTTTGTTTTTGCTTTGTCACCCCGAGTGGGACGGGTATGCCCAGACGTGGGTCTCGTGCCTGCTGGGCCTGGAGACCCAAGCTACTCCTCACTGATGAGCCCCAACAAGGGCGAAACATGTTTGGGGGTGCTTGTGGTCTCGTGCAGAAGGGATGTGGCCTAGCAGTTCGAGCTGGTTGGGGCCAAGCCTGATCTGCATATGGTCTTTCCCCTTCTGTAATGGCTTGGCAGGCAAAGAGAGGTGGTCTGGAGGGTTGCCCAGAGCATTGCCAGTGGTTAAGATTCATTCTAAACCTTCCAGCCATCACCTCTTTGTTTTTGCTTTGTCACCCCGAGTGGGACGGGTATGCCCAGACGTGGGTACTGTGCCTGCTGGGCCTAGAGACCCAAGCTACTCCTCACTGATGAGCCCCAACAAGGGCGAAACATGTTTGGGGGTGCTTGTGGTCTCGTGCAGAAGGGATGTGGCCTAGCAGTTCGAGCTGGATTGACACTTTTGGGGTGGGGCCAAGCCTGATTTGCATATGGTCTTTTCCCTTCTGTTATGGCTTGGCAGGCGAAGAACGGTGGTCTGGAGGGTTGCCCAGAGCATTGCCAGTGGTTAAGATACATTCTACACCTTTCAGCCATCACCTCTTTGTTTTTGCTTTGTCACCCCGAGTGGGACGGGTATGCCCAGACGTAGGTACCGTGCCTGTTGGGCCTAGAGACCCAAGCTACTCCTTACTGATGAGCCCCAACAAGGGCGAAACATGTTTGGGGATGCTTGTGGTCTCGTGCAGAAGTGATGTGGCCTAGCAGTTCGAGCTGGATTGACCCTTTTGGGGTGGGGCCAAGTCTGGTTTGCATATGGTCTTTCCCCTTCTGTTATGGCTTGGCACGTGAAGAACGGTGGTCTGGATGGTTGCCCAGAGCATTGCCAGTGGTTAAGATACATTCTAAACCTTCCAGCCATCACCTCTTTGTTTTTGCTTTGTCACTCTGAGTGGGACAGGTATGCCCAGACGTGGGTCCCGTGCCTGCTGGGCCTAGAGACCCAAGCTACTGCTCATTGATGAGCCCCAACAAGGGCGAAACATGTTTGGGGATGCTTGTGGTCTCGTGCAGAAGGGATGTGGCCTAGCAGTTCAAGCTGAATTGCCTCTTTTGGGGTGGGGTCAAGCCTGATTTGCATATGGTGTTTCCCCTTCTGTAATGGCTTGGCAGGCAAAGAACAGTGGTCTGGAGGGTTGCCCTGAGCATTACCAGTGCTTAAAATTCATTCTAAACCTTCGAGCCATCACCACTTTGTTTTTGCTTTGTCACCCCGATTGGGACGGGTATGCCCAGACGTGGGTCCCGTGCCTGCTGAGCCTAGAGACCCAAGCTACTCCTCACTGATGAGCCCCAACAAGGGCGAAACATGTTTGGGGATGCTTGCGGTCTCGTGCAGAAGGGATGTGGCCTAGCAGTTCGAGCTGGATTGCCCCTTTTGGGGTGGGGCCAAGCCTGATTTGCATATGGTCTTTCCCCTTCTGTAATGGCTTGGCAGGCAAAGAACGGTGGTCTGGAGGGTTGCCCAGAGCATTGCCAGTGGTTAAGATACATTCTAAACCTTCCAGCCATCACCTCGTTGTTTTTGCTTTGTCACTCCGAGTGGGACAGGTATGCCCAGACGTGGGTCCCCTGCCTGCTGGGCCTAGAGACCCAAGCTACTCCTAACTGATGAGCCCCAACAAGGGCGAAACATGTTTGGGGATGCTTGTGGTCTCGTGCAGAAGGGATGTGGCCTAGCAGTTCGAGCTGGATTGCCCCTTTTGGGGTGGGGCCAAGCCTGATTTGCATATGGTATTTCCCCTTCTGTAATGGCTTGGCAGGCAAAGAACGGTGGTCTGGAGGGTTGCCCAGAGCGTTGCCAGAGGTTAAGATTCATTCTAAACCTTCCAGCCATCACCTCTTTGTTTTTGCTTTGTCACCCCGAGTGGGACGGGGATGCCCAGACGTGGGTCTCGTGCCTGCTGGGCCTAGAGAGCTCAAGCTACTCCTCACTGATGAGCCCCAACAAGAGCCAAACATGTTTGGGGATGCTTGTGGTCTCGTGCAGAAGGGATGTGCCTAGCAGTTCGAGCTGGATTGCCACTTTTGGGGTGGGGCCAAGCCTGATTTGCATATGGTCTTTCCCCTTCTGTAATGGCTTGGCAGGCGAAGAACAGTGGTCTGGAGGGTTGCCCAGAGCATTGTCAGTGGTTAAGATTCATTCTAAAGCTTCCAGCCATCACCTCTTTGTTTTTGCTTTTTCACCTTGAGTGGGACAGGTATGCCCAGATGTGGGTCCCGTGCCTGCTGGGCCTAGAGACCCAAGCTACTCCTCATTGATGAGCCCCAACAAGGGCGAAACATGTTTGGGGATGCTTGTGGTCTCGTGCAGAAGGGATGTGGCCTAGCAGTTCGAGCTGGATTGCCCCTTTTGGGGTGGGGCCAAGCCTGATATGCATATGGTGTTTCCCCATCTGTAGTGGCTTGGCAGGTGAAGAACGGTAGTCTGGAGGGTTGCCCAGAGCATTGCCAGTGGTTAAGATTCATTCTAAACCTTCCAGCCATCACCTCTTTGTTTTTGCTTTGTCACCCCGAGTGGGACGGGTATGCCCAGACTTGGGTCTCGTGCCTGCTGGGCCTAGAGAGCCCAAGCTACTCCTCACTGATGAGCCCCAACAAGGGTGAAACATGTTTGTGGATGCTTGTGGTCTTGTGCAGAAGGGATGTGGCCTAGCAGTTTGCGCTGGATTGCCCCTTTTGGGGTGTGGCCAAGCCTGATTTGCATATGGTGTTTCCCCTTCTGTAATGGCTTGGCAGGCAAAGAACGGTGGTCTGGGGGGTTGCCCTGAGCATTACCAGTGCTTAAAATTCATTCTAAACCTTCGAGCCATCACCCCTTTGTTTTTGCTTTGTCACCCCGATTGGGACGTGTATGCCCAGACGTGGGTCCTGTGACTGCTGGGCCTAGAGACCCAAGCTACTCCTCACTGATGAGCCCCAACAAGGGCGAAAGATGTTTGGGGATGCTTGCGGTCTCGTGCAGAAGGGATGTGGCCTAGCAGTTCGAGCTGGATTGCCCCTTTTGGGGTGGGGCCAAGCCTGATTTGCATACGGTGTTTCCCCTTCTGTAATGGCTTGGCAGGCGAAGAACGGTGGTCTGGAGGGTTGCCCATGGCATTGCCAGTGGTTAAGATTCATTTTAAACCTTCCAGCCATCACGTCTTTGTTTTTGCTTTGTCACCCCGAGTGGGAATGGTATGCCCAGACGTTGGTCCCGTGCCTGCTGGGCCTAGAGACCCAAGCTACTCCTCACTGATTAGCCGCAACAAGGGCGAAACATGTTTGGGGATGGTGGGGTCTCGTGCAGAAGGGATGTGGCCTAGCAGTTCGAGCTGGATTGCCCCTTTTGGGTTGGGGCCAAGCCTGATTTGCATATGGTGTTTTCCCTTCTGTAGTGGCTTGGCAGGTGAAGAACAGGAGTTTGGAGGGTTGCCCAGAGCATTGCCAGTGGTTAAGATTCATTCTAAACCTTCCAGCCATCACCTCTTTGTTTTTGCTTTGTCACCCCGAGTGGGACGGGTATGCGCAGACGTGGGTCTCGTGCTTGCTGGGCCTAGAGAACCCAAGCTACTCCGCACTGATGAGCCCCAAAAAGGGCGAAACATGTTTAGGGATGCTTGTGGTCTCGTGCAGAAGGGATGTGGCCTAGCAGTTCGAGCTGGATTGTCCCTTTTGGGGTGGGGCCAAGCCTGATTTGCATATGGTGTTTCCCCATTTGTAGTGGCTTGGCAGGTGAAGAACGGTAGTCTGGAGTGTTGACCAGAGCATTGCCAGTGGTTAAGATTCATTCTAAACCTTCCAGCCATCACCTCTTTGTTTTTGCTTTGATACCCTGAGTGGGACGTGTATGCCCAGACGTGGGTCTCGTGCCTGCTGGGCCTAGAGAGCCCAAGCTACTCTTCACTGATGAGCCCCAACAAGGGCGAAACATGTTTGGGGATGCTTGTGGTCTCGTGCAGAAAGGATGTGGCCTAGCAGTTCGAGCTGGATTGCCCCTTTTGGGGTGGGGCCAAGCCTGATTTGCATATGGTGTTTCCCCTTCTGTAATGGCTTGGCAGGCAAAGAACGGTGGTCTGGAGGGTTGCCCAGAGCATTTCCACTGGTTAAGATTCATTCTAAACCTTCCAGCCATCACCTCTTAGTTTTTGCTTTGTCTCCCTGAGTGGGACGGGTATGCCCAGACGTGGGTCTCGTGCCTGCTGGGCCTAGAGAGCTCAAGCTACTCCTCACTGATGAGCCCCAACAAGAACGAAACATGTTTGGGGATGCTTGTGGTCTCGTGCAGAAGGGATGTGGCCTAGCAGTTCGAGCTGGATTGCCCCTTTTGGGGTGGGGCCAAGCCTGATTTGCATATGGTCTTTCCCCTTCTGTAATGGCTTGGCAGGCGGAGAACAGTGGTCTGGAGGGTTGCCCAGAGCATTGCCAGTGGTTAAGATTCATTCTAAACCTTCCAGCCATCACCTCTTTGTTTTTGCTTTTTCACCCCGAGTGGGACGGGTATGCCCAGACGTGGGTAACATGCCTGCTGGGCCTAGAGACCCAAGCTACTCCTCACTGATGAGCCCCAACAAGGGCGAAACATGTTTGGGGATGCTTGTGGTTCCGTGCAGAAGTGATGTGGCCTAGCAGTTCGAGCGGGATTGACCCTTTTGGGGTGGGGCCAAGCCTGATTTGCATATGGTCTTTCCTCTTCTGTTATGGCTTGGCAGGCAAAGAACGGTGGTCTGGAGGGTTGCCCAGAGCATTGCCAGTGGTTAAGATACATTCTAAACCTTCCAGCCATCACCTCTTTGTTTTTGCTTTGTCACTCCGGGTGGGACAGGTATGCCCAGATGTGGGTCCCGTGCCTGCTGGGCCTAGAGACCCAAGCTACTCCTCATTGATGAGCCCCAACAAGGGCGAAACATGTTTGGGGATGCTTGTGGTCTCGTGCAGAAGGGATGTGGTCTAGCAGTTCGAACTGGATTGCCCCTTTTGGGGTGGGGCCAAGCCTGATTTGCATATGGTCTTTCCCCTTGTGTAATGGCTTGGCAGGCAAAGAACGGTGGTCCGGAGGGTTGCCCAGAGCATTGCCAGTCGTTAAGATTCATTCTAAACCTTCCAGCCATCACCTCTTTGTTTTTGCTTTGTCACCCCGAGTGGGACAGGTATGCCCAGACGTGGGTCTCGTGCCTGCTGGGCCTTGAGAGCCCAAGCTACTCCTCACTGATGAGCCCCAAAAAGGGCGAAACATGTTTGGGGATGCTTGTGGTCTCGTGCAGAAGGGATGTGGCCTAGCAGTTCGAGCTGGATTGCCCCTTTTGGGGTGGGGCCAAGCCTGATTTGCATATTCTCTTTCCCCTTCTGTAATGGCTTGGCGGGCGAAGAACGGTGGTCTGGATGGTTGCCCAGAGCATTGGCCGTGGTTAAGATTAATTCTAAACCTTCCAGCCATCACCTCTTTGTTTTTGCTTTGTCACCCCGAGTGGGACAGGTATGCCCAGACGTGGGTCCCATGCCTGCTGGGCCTAGAGACCCAAGCTACTCCTCACTGATTAGCCCCAACAAGGGCGAAACATGTTTGGGGATGGTGGGGTCTCGTGCAGAAGGGATGTGGCCTAGCAGTTCAAGCTGAATTGCTTCTTTTGGGGTGGGGTCAAGCCTGATTTGCATATGGTGTTTCCCCTTCTGTAATGGCTTGGCAGGCAAAGAACAGTGGTCTGGAGGGTTGCCCTGAGCATTACCAGTGCTTAAAATTCATTCTAAACCTTCGAGCCATCACCTCTTTGTTTTTGCTTTGTCACCCCGATTGGGACGGGTATGCCCAGACGTGGGTCCCGTGCCTGCTGAGCCTAGAGACCCAAGCTACTCCTCACTGATGAGCCCCAACAAGGGCGAAACATGTTTGGGGATGCTTGCGGTCTCGTGCAGAAGGGATGTGGCCTAGCAGTTCGAGCTGGATTGCCCCTTTTGGGGTGGGGCCAAGCCTGATTTGCATATGGTCTTTCCCCTTCTGTAATGGCTTGGCAGGCAAAGAACGGTGGTCTGGAGGGTTGCCCAGAGCATTGCCAGTGGTTAAGATGCATTCTAAACCTTCCAGCCATCACCTCTTTGTTTTTGCTTTGTCACTCCGAGTGGGACAGGTATGCCCAGACGTGGGTCCCCTGCCTGCTGGGCCTAGAGACCCAAGCTACTCCTCACTGATGAGCCCCAACAAGGGCGAAACATGTTTGGGGATGCTTGTGGTCTCGTGCAGAAGGGATGTGGCCTAGCAGTTCGAGCTGGATTGCCCCTTTTGGGGTGGGGCCAAGCCTGATTTGCATATGGTATTTCCCCTTCTGTAATGGCTTGGCAGGCGAAGAACGGTGGTCTGGATGGTTACCCAGAGCATTGCCAGTGGTTAAGATTCATTCTAAACCTTCCAGCCATCACCTTTTTTTTTTTTTTTTTGTCACCCCGAGTGGGACGGGTATGCCCAGACGTGGGTCTCGTGCCTGCTGGGCCTAGAGAGCTCAAGCTACTCCTCACTGATGAGCCCCAACAAGAGCCAAACATGTTTGGGGATGCTTGTGGTCTCGTGCAGAAGGGATGTGGCCTAGCAGTTCGAGCTGGATTGCCCCTTTTGGGGTGGGGCCAAGCCTGATTTGCATATGGTCTTTCCCCTTCTCTAATGGCTTGGCAGGCGAAGAACAGTGGTCTGGAGGGTTGCCCAGAGCATTGTCAGTATTTAAGATTCATTCTAAAGCTGCCAGCCATCACCTCTTTGTTTTTGCTTTTTCACCTCGAGTGGGACAGGTATGCCCAGATGTGGGTCCCGTGCCTGCTGGGCCTAGAGACCCAAGCTACTCCTCATTGATGAGCCCCAACAAGGGCGAAACATGTTTGGGGATGCTTGTGGTCTCGTGCAGAAGGGATGTGGCCTAGCAGTTCGAGCTGGATTGCCCCTTTTGGGGTGGGGCCAAGCCTGATATGCATATGGTGTTTCCCCATCTGTAGTGGCTTGGCAGGTGAAGAACGGTAGTCTGGAGGGTTGCCCAGAGCATTGCCAGTGGGTAAGATTCATTCTAAACCTTCCAGCCATCACCTCTTTGTTTTTGCTTTGTCACCCCGACGGGTATGCCCAGACGTGGGTCTCGTGCCTGCTGGGCCTAGAGAGCCCAAGCTACTCCTCACTGATGAGCCCCAACAAGGGTGAAACATGTTTGTGGATGCTTGTGGTCTTGTGCAGAAGGGATGTGGCCTAGCAGTTTGCGCTGGATTGCCCCTTTTGGGGTGTGGCCAAGCCTGATTTGCATATGGTGTTTCCCCTTCTGTAATGGCTTGGCAGGCAAAGAACGGTGGTCTGGGGGGTTGCCCTGAGCATCACCAGTGCTTAAAAGTCATTCTAAACCTTCGAGCCATCACCCCTTTGTTTTTGCTTTGTCACCCCGATTGGGACGTGTATGCCCAGACGTGGGTCCTGTGACTGCTGGGCCTAGAGACCCAAGCTACTCCTCACTGATGAGCCCCAACAAGGGCGAAAGATGTTTGGGGATGCTTGCGGTCTCGTGCAGAATGGATGTGGCCTAGCAGTTCGAGCTGGATTGCCCCTTTTGGGGTGGGGCCAAGCCTGATTTGCATATGGTCTTTCCCCTTCTGTAATAGCTTGGCAGGCGAAGAACGGTGGTCTGGAGGGTTGCCCAGAGCATTGCCAGTGGTTAAGATACATTCTAAACCTTCCAGCCATCACCTCTTTGTTTTTGCTTTGTCACTCCGAGTGGGACAGGTATGCCCAGACGTGGGTCCCGTGCCTTCTGGGCCTAGAGACCCAAGCTGCTCCTCACTGATGAGCCCCAACAAGGGCGTAACATGTTTGGGGATGCTTGTGGTCTTGTGCAGAAGGGATGTGGCCTAGCAGTTCGAGCTGGATTGCCCCTTTTGGGGTGGGGCCAAGCCTGATTGCATATAGTTTTTCCCCTTCTGTAATGGCTTGGCAGGCGAAGAACAGTGGTCTGGAGGGTTGCCCAGAGCATTGCCAGTGGTTAAGATTCATTCTAAACCTTCCAGCCATTACCTCTTTGTTTTTGCTTTTTCACCCCGAGTGGGACGGGTATGCCCAGACGTAGGTACCGTGCCTGCTGGGCCTAGAGACCCAAGTTACTCCTCATTGATGAGCCCCAACAAGGGTGAAACATGTTTGGGGATGCTTGTGGTCTGGTGCAGAAGGGATGTGGCCTAGCAGTTCGAGCTGGATTGCCCCTTTTGGGGTGAGGCCAAGCCTGATTTGCATATGGTGTTTCCCCATCTGTAGTGGCTTGGCAGGTGAAGAACGGTAGTCTGGAGTGTTGCCCAGAGCATTGCCAGTGGGTAAGATTCATTCTAAACCTTCCAGCCATCACCTCTTTGTTTTTGCTTTGTCACCCCGACGGGTATGCCCAGACGTGGGTCTCGTGCCTGCTGGGCCTAGAGAGCCCAAGCTACTCCTCACTGATGAGCCCCAACAAGGGTGAAACATGTTTGTGGATGCTTGTGGTCTTGTGCAGAAGGGATGTGGCCTAGCAGTTTGCGCTGGATTGCCCCTTTTGGGGTGTGGCCAAGCCTGATTTGCATATGGTGTTTCCCCTTCTGTAATGGCTTGGCAGGCAAAGAACGGTGGTCTGGGGGGTTGCCCTGAGCATTACCAGTGCTTAAAAGTAATTCTAAACCTTCGAGCCATCACCCCTTTGTTTTTGCTTTGTCACCCCGATTGGGACGTGTATGCCCAGACGTGGGTCCTGTGACTGCTGGGCCTAGAGACCCAAGCTACTCCTCACTGATGAGCCCCAACAAGGGCGAAAGATGTTTGGGGATGCTTGCGGTCTCGTGCAGAATGGATGTGGCCTAGCAGTTCGAGCTGGATTGCCCCTTTTGGGGTGGGGCCAAGCCTGATTTGCATATGGTCTTTCCCCTTCTGTAATAGCTTGGCAGGCGAAGAACGGTGGTCTGGAGGGTTGCCCAGAGCATTGCCAGTGGTTAAGATACATTCTAAACCTTCCAGCCATCACCTCTTTGTTTTTGCTTTGTCACTCCGAGTGGGACAGGTATGCCCTGACGTGGGTCCCGTGCCTTCTGGGCCTAGAGACCCAAGCTGCTCCTCACTGATGAGCCCCAACAAGGGCGAAACATGTTTGGGGATGCTTGTGGTCTTGTGCAGAAGGGATGTGGCCTAGCAGTTCGAGCTGGATTGCCCCTTTTGGGGTGGGGCCAAGCCTGATTGCATATAGTTTTTCCCCTTCCGTAATGGCTTGGCAGGCGAAGAACAGTGGTCTGGAGGGTTGCCCAGAGCATTGCCAGTGGTTGAGATTCATTCTAAACCTTCCAGCCATCACCTCTTTGTTTTTGCTTTTTCACCCCGAGTGGGACGGGTATGCCCAGACGTAGGTACCGTGCCTGCTGGGCCTAGAGACCCAAGTTACTCCTCATTGATGAGCCCCAACAAGGGCGAAACATGTTTGGGGATGCTTGTGGTCTGGTGCAGAAGGGATGTGGCCTAGCAGTTCGAGCTGGATTGCCCCTTTTGGGGTGCGGCCAAGCCTGATTTGCATATGGTGTTTCCCCATCTGTAGTGGCTTGGCAGGTGAAGAACGGTAGTCTGGAGTGTTGCTCAGAGCATTGCCAGCGGTTAAGATTCATTCTAAACCTTCCAGCCATCACCTCTTTGTTTTTGCTTTGTCACCCCGAGTGGGACGGGTATGCCCAGATGTGGCTCTCGTGCCTGCTGGGCCTAGAGAGCCCAAGCTACTCCTCACTGATGAGCCCCAACAAGGGCGAAACATGTTTGGGGATGCTTTTGGTCTCGTGCAGAAGGGATGTGGCCTAGCAGTTCGAGCTGGATTGCCCCTTTTGGGGTGGCGCCAAGCCTGATTTGCATATGGTGTTTCCCCTTCTGTAATGGCTTGGCAGGCGAAGAACGGTGGTCTGGAGGGTTGCCCATGGCATTGCCAGTGGTTAAGATTCATTTTAAACCTTCCAGCCATCACCTCTTTGTTTTTGCTTTGTCACCCCGAGTGGGACGGGTATGCCCAGACGTTGGTCCCGTGCCTGCTGGGCCTGGAGACCCAAGCTACTCCTCACTGATTAGCCCCAACAAGGGCGAAACATGTTTGGGGATGGTGGGGTCTCGTGCAGAAGGGATGTGGCCTAGCAGTTCGAGCTGGATTGCCCCTTTTGGGTTGGGGCCAAGCCTGATTTGCATATGGTGTTTCCCCTTCTGTAGTGGCTTGGCAGGTGAAGAACGGGAGTCTGGAGGGTTGCCCAGAGCATTGCCAGTGGTTAAGATTCATTCTAAACCTTCCAGCCATCACCTCTTTGTTTTTGCTTTGTCACCCCGAGTGGGACGGGTTTGCGCAGACGTGGGTCTCGTGCCTGCTGGGCCTAGAGAACCCAAGCTACTCCTCACTGATGAGCCCCAAAAAGGGCGAAACATGTTTAGGGATGCTTATGGTCTCGTGCAGAAGGGATGGATGTGGCCTAGCAGTTCGAGCTGGATTGCCCCTTTTGTGGTGGGGCCAAGCCTGATTTGCATATGGTCTTTCCCCTTCTGTTATGGCTTGGCAGGCAAAGAGCGGTAGTCTGGAGGGTTGCCCAGAGCATTGCCAGTGGTTAAGATACATTCTAAACCTTCCAGCCATCACCTCTTTGTTTTTGCTTTGTCACTCCGAGTGGGACAGGTATGCCAAGATGTGGGTCCCGTGCCTGCTGGGCCTAGAGACCCAAGCTACTCCTCATTGATGAGCCCCAACAACGGCGAAACATGTTTGGGGATGCTTGTGGTCTTGTGCACAAGGGATGTGGCCTAGCAGTTCGAGCTGGATTGCCCCTTTTGGGGTGGGGCCAAGCCTGATTTGCATATGGTGTTTCCCCATCTGTAGTGGCTTGGCAGGTGAAGAACGGTAGTCTGGAGTGTTGACCAGAGCATTGCCAGTGGTTAAGATTCATTCTAAACCTTCCAGCCATCACCTCTTTGTTTTTGCTTTGATACCCCGAGTGGGATGGGTATGCCCAAACGTGGGTCTCGTGCCTGCTGGGCCTAGAGAGCCCAAGCTACTCTTCACTGATGAGCCCCAACAAGAGCGAAACATGTTTGGGGATGCTTGTGGTCTCGTGCAGAAGGGATGTGGCCTAGCAGTTCTAGCTGGATTGCCCCTTTTGGGGTGGGGCCAAGCCTGATTTGCATATGGTCTTTCCCCTTCTGTAATGGCTTGGCAGGCGGAGAACAGTGGTCTGGAGGGTTGCCCAGAGCATTGCCAGTGGTTAAGATTCATTCTAAACCTTCCAGCCATCACCTCTTTGTTTTTGCTTTTTCACCCCGAGTGGGACGGGTATGCCCAGACGTGGGTACCGTGCCTGCTGGGCCTAGAGACCCAAGCTACTCCTCACTGATGAGCCCCAACAAGGGCGAAACATGTTTGGGGATGCTTGTGGTTCCGTGCAGAAGTGATGTGGCCTAGCAGTTCGAGCTGGATTGCCCCTTTTGGGGTGGGGCCAAGCCTGATTTGCATATGGTCTTTCCTCTTCTGTTATGGCTTGGCAGGCAAAGAACGGTGGTCTGGAGGGTTGCCCAGAGCATTGCCAGTGGTTAAGATACATTCTAAACCTTCCAGCCATCACCTCTTTGTTTTTGCTTTGTCACTCCGGGTGGGACAGGTATGCCCAGATGTGGGTCCCGTGCCTGCTGGGCCTAGAGACCCAAGCTACTCCTCATTGATGAGCCCCAACAAAGGCGAAACATGTTTGGGGATGCTTGTGGTCTCGTGCAGAAGGGATGTGGCCTAGCAGTTCGAGCTGGATTGCCCCTTTTGGGGTGGGGCCAAGCCTGATTTGCATATGGTCTTTCCCCTTGTGTAATGGCTTGGCAGGCAAAGAATGGTGGTCTGGAGGGTTGCCCAGAGCATTGCCAGTCGTTAAGATTCATTCTAAACCTTCCAGCCATCACCTCTTTGTTTTTGCTTTGTCACCCCGAGTGGGACAGGTATGCCCAGACGTGGGTCTGGTGCCTGCTGGGCCTAGAGAGCCCAAGCTACTCCTCACTGATGAGCCCCAAAAAGGGGCGAAACATATTTAGGGATTCTTGTGGTCTCGTGCAGAACGGATGTGGCCTAGCAGTTCGAGCTGGATTGCCCCTTTTGTGGTGGGGCCAAGCCTGATTTATATATGGCCTTTCCCCTTCTGTAATGGCTTGGCAGGCGAAGAACGGTGGTCTGGAGGGTTGCCCAGAGCATTGCCAGTGGTTAAGATTCATTCTAAACTTTCCAGCCATCACCTCTTTGTTTATGCTTTGTCACCCCGAGTGGGACGGTTATGCCCAGACGTGGGTACCGTGCCTGCTGGGACTAGAGACCCAAACTACTCCTCACTGATGAGCCCCAACAAGGGCAAAACATGTTTGGGGATGCTTGTGGTCTCGTGCAGAAGGCATGTGGCCTAGCAGTTCGAGCTGGATTGACCCTTTTGGGGTGGGGCCAAGCCTGATTTGTATATGGTCTTTCCCCTTCTGTAATGGCTTGGCAGGTGAAGAACGGTGGTCTGGAGGGTTGCCCAGAGCATTGCCAGTGGTTAGGATTCATTCGAAACCTTCCAGCCATCACCTCTTTGTTTTTACCCTTTTGGACTCAGCCATGCATTTAACTAAGGCAGGCAGCATTACAATGGATTCCTATAGAAACTGACTGCATTTTGCAGGTGTATAAAGCAGACGAATTCCATAGGAATCCACATCATTTGTAACAGCATGAAAGTACATGCTGGTGCAAATGCTGGAGTATCTGTATGGTGGAGAGGAAAGACGAAGCAGCAACGTAACTCCTCTGTGTTAGGAATCCTACTGCATCGCTGCCTGAATATAATTTTGATGGTGTGAATTTCTGTGGAATCCATCTGCTTTTTGTACATTCAAAAAGCAGGTGAATTCCAGGTGAATTCTGCCATGCACTTAAGGGGTAAAGGTATTTATGACTGCATTAATGCTGAGGTCTGAAACTGCACAGAAACCCTGGACTCTCTGGATTTTCAGGAATAATAACCAAGTTGGCATTAAAACCTTCATTATTACACAGGCCATGCGTTCATGAAGTGCCCTCTTATGTGTCACCGCCAAACAGTGGCCGGGGACATTTAAAATTAACACCCTAACTTACTTAAGAATCTGAATCTGTATAGATTCGCGCTACACTTACATCAAATAAAGCCACAATAGTTATTAGTTTCACACAAAAGTACCACAGTTAAACTTTGAAGCTTAAATTTATTTTATCACTTCTCTAATCAAGAGCTATTCCAACTGCAGGAACAATTCTGCAAGTTCGACAGGAAGTTTACAATATTCCTCTTAGTTTATTTGAAGCAGCTGGACACAGTATTCAAAAACTAAGAAAGCAGTTTAAATAATAATACATAGTAACTTGTTCTAATCTTTGTCCTCTCAAGACCAGTAGGGTTCCATAATTAAGTTTTGAAGAACAGTACCTTTGATTTAAAGACCATTAAAGTCCGACCTGATTATTGCTTAAAAGCAATGTATCAAATGCGTGGAAGAGCATTTGAATGTGATCTCACCCCATCTTCAATGGCATTTTCTCTGCTTTAAAGAGGAAAGGGGAGATAACACAGGGACGTCAGTTCACCAAAATGACAGGGGTAGCGGAAGTGATGTCACATACCCAAGGGCATCACAGGAAGTGATGTCATATGACCTTTCATCGCAATGACATTACATGAAATAACACAACATGACAGTTAACCCTGATAACATCACCTGAACTGACTGAAGGGTGTAAACATCGTACACAAGCTTACATTTCACAAAATACTAAACCAGAACCAACAGAGCTGTCACAAGATGTGGTGAGGCCAGGGGCAAAACATTTGGTGAGGCCCCCTTACAATATTTTTCACTGGGCCAGCACCGGCACATATGCAAACAGGAGACTCGAGAAATCTCTCCTTGAGTTTGTGTGTAGATTCCCAAAAATGGTTTATTGCTACAACTGCAAATCAACTAAGGCAAAGTTAGATTTCTATAATGAAAAAAGGTTTCTGGCAGACTAACATTTGTATCATATGCGTAAATATATATAGGATGGCATGAGCTCTCCGCTCGGCCACCTCCAACTCTCTGCGTGTCAGTCACTTTTCCAAGCAAAGATTTGAGGGCAGATTTCTTTCTTCGGCTGGGGCCTCCCTCTGGAAACAGCCATCTGCCTCTCTGAAACTTGAGAAGAACCATATCCGGTTCCAGAAGCAACTCAAGACCTTTCTCTTTTCTTCTGCCTTCTCTCTTCCTCTCCCTTGCTGATCACCTGCCTGATTCATGCACTGCTTACCCTCTGAATTCGTGCCCAGGTCCATGCCTGTCCAGTTACAATCCCACACTGCCTCTTGGCTCCTCTGCACTTGTTGTCTGTATCTGTAACCTTACAGTCCCCTCTCTTACACTTATTTTCCACCCGTTGGCTGCACTTATGAGTACCCAGATACTTGCCACCCATTGGCTGCACTTATGAGTACCTGCACTTGCCACCTGTTGGCTGCAGTCTTGTTTCTCCTTTCTTCCTGCACTTCTCCATCCTACGCCACCATCTGCACTTCTCCCCTCCCCTGCTCTTGCACGATCTGAATGACATAAGGCCTAGTAAGATCAGTGTTTTGTCCTCCTCTTTTGTTTCTCCTCCTTGCCTTGTCACGCCTAGAAACACTTGTGTACAGGCACGTTATAAATGCCATATCATATCATTAAGGAGCACCCTGCCCCTATGTGCGCATTAAAACACACATCATACACAATGACAAATGATGTACAGTGGAGGCTGGTATATTTCTGAACTTGATGCTTAAATGTTTGTGCCAATTATGCAGGATCAACAGAGCGAAGTAAGGGAGACTAAACCAAACAAGGGTTGCTTGAGGGGGGTTCACACTCTCAAGAAAATGTTTGAAACATTGGGTGAAAATTATGCATTTTACAGCACTTTCGTTGCAAAATTGGGTAGAAATCCATACAGTTTGCAATTGGTTTTGTATGGAAGCACATGGAAAATCCCAATAGTTGCAAATCACAAACCATGCACAAAAACATACATTTCCTGCCACCTTTCCACACAACATATGCTAGTATAAAACTATATTCATGCTTGTTGTTCTCATGTATGTCCATGCAGGCTGCATCAATATGTGACATTGTTACCATGTACGGACTCCCAGCCAGTAAAAATGGCATGCCACAGAAACTCCCAGCCAGTAAAAATGCCATGCCACAGAAAGTATGTCCAGGCTGACTGTGCAGCATTAGTGTTATTACTGGCTAGAATGGCCTAAATTCAATATGGGCCAATTTGGCCAATTAGTATGTTTGCTTTAACCTTGATGCATAGTCCTGTGCATCAAGGGTAAAGCAAAAGGAGCATTGGCAATGCTAACAGTTTGGGCTTTCGTGTAAGCATGGGAAAGGCACTCCTGTATTGGTATTAGCTGGCCGTTGATGTGCCAGGTGCAAAATGGTTTGAGTACCTGAGCAGCTAATAGCAGTGCCTGGCAAATGCCTAATACTTACACACAAGCCAAAACTGTTGGCTTTGCCAATGCTTGTTTTTAACAGGACTTCAGCTAAAGACACGCACGGTGCTTTTAAATCGAGTGGCTGAAGGCAGGCCTGATCAAGACATTTTTATTACCATGTTCCATGTTTACAACTGTAATTAGGTCATTAACTCTCAGAAGACTCCTTTGAGAAAACATTTGCAGGCACATTGAGGGCAAAGTTTGATGGCAAGGCTTGGGCAAATAACTAAACAACATCTACAAGCTTTGTGTCCCTCCTCATATGCTTCCCCCAAGACTACTTGAGGGTCTGAGCGGGAGTCCTGTGAAACCACTTGTCAATGTTGCACTGTACTGGAAATATTGATGTGTATTTTTTAGGTTTGAAAGGGGTGCAGACTTTGAACTTTGCTGATGATAAATCTTCCAAGGGGAAGAGGCAAATGTTCATGGGGTGACTAAAATATCTGCCCTACACCCTCCTAATCCTCCCGTCGCTGGACCCTCTTTCACTGCGGTAGCACGGATGCCTCGGAAAAAAGTCTATTTCCACCTCTGTCTGTTCGCTGAAGCAATAGTTTTGGCTTATTGGTGGCACACCGAATAACCCAAACAAAACGAATGCCATGCAGTGGCGCAACACCATTGAGCAGATCGTTAAAGAGCGGTATCAGTTTCAAACATGCAGAACACAAAAACCTATTGATGCGATATCAACAGACTCACTTTGATAAAACCAAAATCTTAACTTCTTGTCTCAGTTTTTAGATAGCCCACCTCTCCAGAGATTAGCATAGCATTATAAAAGTAAACAGCCTCTGAATTGGGGTGAAAGGTTACGACTAGTGGCCAAAGGGAAGGTGCAATAGCTATTCGGCTTCCTAGCTGGGCTTAGGGAATTGGGAGGGAAATCAGAGCAGGGCTGGCTGATGATTTGTCAGGGCTGGTGGGGGCTCATTTCTTTTTCATGTTTGGAGCACCCCTTGCCTTACTGATTGGAAAAATAGGCCAAGGCGCCTGTGGAGTGCTTATATCAATAATGAAGTCAAAATATTGCAGCAAGGTGGTTAAAAGCTGCAGATTATCAGTAGGTTTTCTGTGTCATCAGACTGCCAACATGGGGGCAACTACTTGGGGACCCATTTCAACTGTAAAATTTGAAAGGCCCTGATGCCATCCCTCAGTGGGAAGACCAACAGCGCAATGGGTTTATTGGCCCCACTCACTATCCGCTTTCAAAACTGTCATCCAGCCCCTGCCGGGTTGACCAACAGAGCCGTGGCGGTACAGGACACAAATGTTAAATTGTGCCTGGGCTTCACTGTTAACAAAGGCCCTGCAATTACTAACATAAAACATTTCACTGTTAGCACCTGTATTCATATGCATACATTTTTAGGTAATTGAAATTGTGATGTTGGGTTAGCACTTGCATGCCAGGGGAGTGATTAGAAGGGAAGTGGTGACATGAGACATCTCATTCTCAAAGCAGTATTTAAGTGTGACGTTTCAGAAATGAAAACGAAAGTTAGCTGCTTGTAACATTAAAGCTTCCCCAGGATAGTCGAATTCCAATGTGGAAAGATGTTAGATGCCCCCACACAAGGAAGTTTGCCCCCCCTCACAGCCTATTCCAATGTGGAAAGATGTTAGATGCGCCAAACACAAGTAAGTTTGCCCCCCCTCACAGCCTCTGAAGTTAGCTCCTCTCTCAACATTTGAAGTGTTAGTCCGCCCCCCCCCCCCGACATTTTAGCCTAGGTGCACCTCTGATGCCATGAACCCACCCCTTAATGAAGTCGCCCCCAGGGCGGCTACATTTAGTGTCGGGGCTGAACACACACTCACATGAAACACTTTCACCCATGCATTCATCCACCAGTTACACAACTCCTTACATGCATGCATACATAAAACCAAACACAGCATTGACACAAACATTAACACCAACATGCACTCATGCATTCATGCACATGTACGTACTCATTTAATTTAAATACACATATATGCATATTTATTTTAAAATAAAACACACTTACCTTACCTCCATCCACCCTTCAAAAGCATCCACGCAACTGATGTGTAGACATGCTGCCTGACAGGAGAGAACTCCTCTCCCATCAATCAGCATGGTCACACTGAGCAACGTGAACACACTGACTGACAGGAGAGGAGTCCTCTCTTGTCATTCAGCATGTCTATGTTGTCAGCTGAATAACGGGAGGCAGCAGAGCTTACTTCTGAGCCCTGCTGCCTCCCATTATTTTGCTGTTTGTTGCAGAGCCAACCGGCTTCGCAACAAACAGCAAAATCATTGCAGGTGCAGCACATTCCCCCGTGTGAATAAAAGGACACGGGTGGACTGTTCTGCCTTCTGCTTAGGAGAGGGTGTAGCGAGGCCCCCAGCAAGCGCGACGCCTGGGGCAGTTCTCCCCCGCACCCTCCTTGTGACGTTCCTGAGTACCAAAGTAGACAGACCTTTTTAGGTACCAACCACACTTTAAGTAGGGTGCTGTCTTGAAATGCCATGGAGAGGGTCTACCTTTAACAGGGGAAATCCCATCAGAAGCAACATTTGCCTGTGGCACTGCCATGCACATGCAGTTACATCCGCAAATGGACATTAACTACTATCTATACCGATATAGCTGCACAATTAAAGCCCCACCTTCCCAAGTGCTGCATTATACAGTATGCCAAATGTGTAGCCTCTATTTGTGGATAGGGCTGTTGCAGTTTTACGGCATAGGTACATTCAAAATATGTAACTTACAGTTTTATACATTCATATGCCTCTTTCTCATGACACATGTATCTTCAAATGATCCTATCTCAGGTGACTACACGGCTGACTCCCTCGCTATCAATGTCATCTACCAGGTCATCCAGGTGTGGATGGCTCAACGCGGACTCTGTCTTAATGATGAAAAGACTGAGCTCCTTATTCTTGGTTCGCCACAAAAATTTACCAAACTCGACCCTGCGTTCAAGTCCTTCATCATCGATGGGAATATTATCCCAACCGCCAAGGACACAAAAACCCTAGGGATCTACATTGACTCGACCCTATCCCTGACCAGACAAACTAATTCAGTCTCTTCCTCAGCGGCATATACAGCCTGTCGCCCTTTCCTCTCCGCAACCAATTGTGTCACCCTGGCCAGAACTCTTGTATTATCCAAGATTGATTACTGCAATGCACTGTACCTAGACACCAATTGATGCAACCTAAACAAGTTGCAAATTGTCCAAAACAATGCGATTAGAGCTGCCCTCAACATTCCCAGGTGCCAACACATATCCGACACCAGACGCAATATTCGCTGGCTCTCAGTCCCACAACGTATCTCCCTGAAAACCCTGGCTCTTACCCACAAATGGCTTCATAACCAAGCTCCCTGCTACCTGGCCAACCGATTTGCCCTCCACAACTCGATTAGACCCCGCAGAATGGCTCATTTAAACTGCCTTGAGGTTCCACGTTTCAATCTCCAAAGATCAGGTGGAATTAGCTTCCCTATCTTAACAGCTAAACTCTGGAACACGCTTCCTAATGAGCTTAGAGCACAACCCTCATTCCCGAGATTCAAACACCTTACGAAAACCTGGCTGGCCGCCCAGGACATTTAGCTCTGGGTTCTCTGCTCAATTTGTACATGTATATATAATCTGCTTGTCCTCTCATTGCTATTATTATACCTGTAAATTCTGTATTATACTTGTAAACTTTGTAATTATGGTTCTGTCTGTTTTTCCTATGTTGTAACTAAGTGATGCGCCCGGTTGCCCCTGGGCCTGGTGCGCTATACAAATAAATAAATACAAATACAGATACAAATATCCAGTAATGCCACCCAATGTCATGTAAAATCATCTCATAACCTGGCATGGCCACCATATGTAAGAGAGAGACTAGCATGTCTACTTGCTATCATCATATGTGAAGTGTAGCCTCAAACCATATTTGCGGAATCAGGTGAAAATGACTCCATCATGTGCCAAGCTCAGTCTCAAATAGCCATAAATGCAAATAGTTCCTTACATGCATAGTGTTTTTACCCTGGGTGATGTGAAGCCTCACATATCACAGAAAATGACAATGACTGCCTTGTGCACATTGTAAACCACTATGTGTAATGTGCAGCCTCATGCCCGGTTGCTGCTGTCATATGCCAAATGAATCCTCAAATGGAAACAAAATGCCACTTAGTTGCACATATTCATGGAGTTGTTACCATCAGGGGTCTGCAGCCTGTAGTCAGATGTTTTGGCCCATAGCTCCTATGATTACTTGCAATTGACTATGCTGATCGTGTCCAAAACGTCAGGGGAGGTTAAGGTGGCAGACCACTGCAATAGGTCATGTGCAGCCTCGTACGTCCATGTGCTTCCACCATATGCCACAAAAGCCTAAACACATACCTCTTTCCCCACACTGTATCCAGCCTTACAACCTCCCCTGCCTTCAACTGTCTCTCCTAATCTTTCTATCCTGTCTTAAAAAACAGTAATTTGTATCTCACCACCCACTATTTGAACATTTAAACCTTGTAAGGCACCCTAGAGCTCTCTTATTGTGTTAAATATAGAAAGTATGGATGAAGATTCCAGATGGCTGGGGGGGGGGAGAAGCAGACAGCGGTTTGTCCACGAGTCATATATGGGGTTGGGGTACTTACAGTTGCTGATAACAATAACTCATTTGCTATATGTATATTTCTTCTAATGCTCTCATAAGCAAGCCTCATTCAGCTTCAGACATAAGAAACCATATAAAATAAGATTCAAACACATCTCAAGGAAGCTAAGAAACACTTTTTAAAGTGACACTCATTTAAAACTATGACATTATTGACATTATTCTGAACTTATGGTTGGATTTATTGATGCTAACACTTAGACGTTTATAATAATGTATTACTTAGCTTTTTCGCCGAAGCACTTTACATGAAACACTCTTTCATAAAATTGTTACCAGGCAACCAAAATGAATGCGATTTTGTCGACCTCAGAAGGATGAAAGGATGCCTTGACCTCGCTAGGATTCAAACCTGTAACGTGCAGACAACATGCATTCCAACAGTAAACTAATTAAACTGCTGAGCTATCTTACCAGTTTTTCTCCTTGATTATGCATGCCACAGCATTCTGTAATGCATTGGCTCTAAGAGTTACATTTCTTATTAACGTAACACTTACTATTACAGTGCTAAGAAACAGGGGGACTATGTCATGGCCCACTAGAAAGCCTGATGATTGTACAGTTATATTTTGTTTTTGAAAAGAACTGAAGTGGACAGGAGAGGGGGGTGGGTAAATAACCTAATAAATATATTGTTTCAACTGCACAATTGATTAATAAGCAGAATGTGTCAGAATTGAATAGCTCATCGAATTAAAAGCTGGACTCAGACATTTGCCAGTCTGCACTCTCCAAGTTCAGATTTAAGCATGGCTGAATCGATAACTGATGCTTCAAAGATTGATAAATTAGGTACTAATAGATTTCGTGGAAATAACACCTATTTTTCCAGCACTTAGAAGCAGGAGTCAGTCATGAAGTACTGTACATAAAAATATATAATGGCAACAAGGCTGCACAATTTGCACTCACCACTTGGCGCTAGTAAATTGATATTTCACTCTTGGCAAGTAAGAAATGATGGGCTATGTGTGTGTTTAGAATTCAGGTGGCTAGTGACTTTGTTGATGGCTGGCTAGTAGCCTGCAACTTTAACTTGCCCACTGATGTAAACTATTTTACCTGGATACTGGGAAATCTACACCACAGGAATATCAAAACATGAGGCATTTTTGCACAAATGACAGGCCTCAGAAAAATGAATCAATCCAGTTCACTCTTAACAAGAAGCTCTCTGTCTGGTGCACCAAGTCTGCCTGTCTTATAAAAACACTGATCTTCAGATGCACCTTTCATAAAAAGTGCATTACGAAGCCAAACCTTTGCAGGGTGTTTCCTAAAAATAAGCAGGGTCTGAAGGTTGCTGTATTATTGTTGATCAGGGGTCGCAGAGGCAGTGCCGGATGTCACAGGAGAATCACCAGGAGTCACAGCGGCTACCCCTGCGACCCCCAAATGACGTCCATGAAAGAACACACACGCATTTCACTCCCTCATGAGTGGCAATTATTATTTTAGAAAAGAGTCTTATCACCAGACACACATCCATATTTTCAAATATAGGTTTTCAATTCAAAAGAGAGGAGGTAGTAAGCCAGGCATCCGGTTTGGCCCATGAACAAACTTTTGGTAAGTTCAAAGGTCATCTAGAATTCTATGATCATGCAGGGAAGGGGTGCATAATACTTGCAGTACTTGAGTGCCACCACCAAGAACATTATGTAGCATCAAGGTCTTCTGTCAGAGCCAAGTTCGCAGAACAAGGATAATATGATTCAGCTCGTGACGAGATGAAGTGATATAAACACCACATTTTGGCAAATATTTTTCTAGTTGGATCCATGAGGGCAATACCTTTGTGGGAACTTAATTTGTCTTTTTTTTTTTTAAATCTGGCTATATAGAACATTAGCCCTCTGCGAGTGCTCCTGCAGAATTATGTAGAAGCACCCTAGTGTCTGATGCATGTCCAGGTGCATTGTTGGGAAACTTCTATTATAGGATGAGTCTTGTGTAGGCTACTGTGCAAGTTGGGAGTAGAGTTGTAGAATGGTGCCTGTAAAAGCTATTGTTGACTACCCCCTACATAGTGCAATTATTTATTTTCCATGTCCAGGCTGCATTTATATGCATTCTGCTAATTTTCCTGCAAAGGAAGAAGCCTGCTCCTTGATGGATAGCTAAACACTGACAAATGTACCTTAGACTATTAAAGTAATGCACAAGTACCCTCCCACCTCAAGCTAGGACACTGATAAAGGTAAAGGGGGAGACCTGAAAGACAAAGATGAAGCATAAAACATACCTGAAAATGAGAAATTAATGCTAGTGAGTTCATTGTGGTCAAGTCTATGTTGTAGGATAATAGATTTTGTAGAACCATAGCGCTTACGTGTAACTTGTAGAATGTTAATTTTATGAGTTTGATTTCTCTACCCTTTGATTTCATGGTATGTATTTATACTATTTTGATGATCAGCTTCTGCAATTTTAACAGATATCCTGTACATGAGCAGTCTATACTCATGGTGCTTTACATGAGGATTGAGTGATGCAAGGGTGTGTTCTAATCCAGATGGTTGTGGGGTAATAAGTATGGGAACACTGAATGAGGACAGCAAGTATAGCTGACATGAGTTATATAAAGTAACTAAAAGTATACAGATATTTGCAAGTAGTTGAAATGCACTATATACAGAAAACAAGAAGAGGGGATGGAAAAGGTTGCACTAGGTACCGAGTCAGTGGTGTGTGACCTTAGGGAGAGTGGATGGAGTTTCAGAGTCAGTGTGAAGGAAAGTGGCAGTGGTGGTGTTGTGTATTGCATGGAGAAGTGTGCTCCAGTGGAGAGCCTTCAGAAAAGGGGTGAGACGAGCAAAAGTGACACGCGATATTGAGGGAGGTGGAACAGACATATGTAGCCCGGGGCAATTTTCATATTTAGCCTAAGCTAAGGGTGAAAACCTGAGGGTAAGATATGATTGAGTCACTTACAGAGGAAGAGCAATACCATAGATAGATTAGAACATATGTAGTAGGAAGGTCAAGTGGTATCAGTGCTGCATAAAGAGGCTGCAAGCATGAGCTGGTCAGCAGAGGTGGAGTGGAGCAGGTTGCAGAGAGCACAAGTAGCAAATGTAATCTTTTCTTGAGGGGTGCAAAGGAATAGAAAGGATGATCCAGAGGTTGACTGGACCAATACTAGAGACAACTGAGTACTATTGTAGGTATACGTGTTTTTGTTGTGTGATTTATCTTCTGATGAAAAGATTGATCATGCAGCAGAAGAGATGGTGGTGAACAACTGGTGACGTTTGAGAGTGCTATCAAACGGGACCAAAGGTTTCCTGGCTTTGCTGAATCATGTGATAAGACCAGGGGGAAGGGAAATGGGTGAAGTGATGGTCCTTATTTGATCATTGTACTGAGCAAGCATTTTAAAGTTGGTCTGTGAGTAGAATAGGTCTTTTAAGCCTAAAAGCACATATGGTACAGCAACATCTGCTGCCAATTCCTGGAGGATCCCCTCCAGTTCTGGATGATAGATCAATGTATTGCAAATGATCCGAAGAACGTTTTATGAGAACGTGTCCTTGTTGTATAGGGCAGCAAACTTCACACACACCTTTATCAGCCCGTGACAGACAGCTCTAAAGAATTTAGGAAACCACAGAGGGCGTTTCAACCTTATTGGGGATCATCAGTGTGGTGTAGTCTGACATCTTAGTGATTGGAACATTGCTGCATGTCTACCGAGCGCCATCAGTGCTTGGTAAACAAGCATTCACACATGGAGCAACAGTGTATGCTCTTAAGGTAATTTGCATATCCACAATGTGGTCAGTGGTTTAGAACTGGAGCCGGACTGCTGGTTGGCACAGTGACATGTGTGCTTATTATCTAAAAATCAGTCTCTCAATATTGATCAAGTCTTTCTCTCTCTTTTCATTTTTTATTTGTTCTTGTTCCCCCCTCTTTCTCTCATTCATTAAAATTAAATAGCAGATTTAAGGACACCATGTTTATTCAGGAGAGGCTACTGTTTGACACAGTGACATACGCGCTTATTATCTAAAAATTAATCGTTCAATATTGATCATGTCTTTCTCTCGCTTTTTTTATCTTTTTCTTGTTTTCCTCTCCCTCATAAAATTGAAATTAAATTGCAGACTTATGGGCACCACGTTTATTGATACCCTGGTGTTTATGAACCCTATTCAGGCAACCCTTTGTGATGCATCCTGCATGAAAATACAGCACAATTTACAGGAAGAAAGTAGCAGTGTCAAATATAAGCAAAAGTGCTTCATGAGTATGTACAAGTGACCCGGATGATTTCAGCAGTCTGTAGGACAGTTGTTTGTCAGAGAAATTAAATCACAAATAACGCTGGAGAGCAAATGGGGAGCTTGGCAATCTGGCAGACAGTATACGTTGGCAGCATTGGGAATTCCCTTTAATGACACATCTACAAGTATTAAGAAATTTGAAAAGCGATACGTCTGGCTGTGCAAATGTGGAGGCAAATCCCTTTTTGTCCTTTTAGGCCATAACATAAATATCACACTTTACACTTACACATTTTGGACTTACTGGATTTGTCAATGAGTGTTTATATATGAGGATCAGAGTCCTCTAGTCAACAGGGACACCAATCACACTCTAACCCTGCCAATGATTTGGGAAAGTTGGAACAACATTTTTGATTTCATTGTTTAAAGCACGGACCTTGTTCTAGAGCAGCCCAGCGCTGTACAGAGTGTAGCCAGCATCTGGGCTGACTTCTTTTAACAGTAGCACAGAACTGTGAGTTGGGATCTGTATTATGCCTGATTCCATTTAAAGATGGCGACAGCTGTATTTTGAGAGAACACAGAATATTCAGAGTACAGGAAACTCTGCCAACCAATTGGGTGCTTCAAGAAGGACTTAATTTTGAAGGGACTTACACCGATTAGGTAAGTGTTATGACAAGAAGGATGCTCAATATTTTGACATGGGATTTGATGCAGGAATGATGCTTGCAATGATGTCTGGCAGCCCGGCTTGAAGGAGTGGTGGAGGAGGGGGATGCGGGGGGGGGGGGGGTTGGGGAGGGAGAGCACTGTTGTATAAACAATAGAGCGCTGAAAGTGAATGTTACTAAGAACTCAATGCTCAGAAAGTGTTCCAAATGTTAAGGGGAAAGCCGATTTCTTGCAAAGATGATGGAAACCCTGCTAACTCACAAATATATCAGACACCTACAGCATACTGAAAAGATACAAAAGCAGTGATCGAAGTGAGCGGCAATGGTCAAGAGTGGTGTTCCACTACTTTAATGTTTTTTCTGTTTACCATTCCTCTACTTTTTACGGGCCTATTCACATTCCATACAGATCATTTGTCCATTCATGGCCCTGTGCAAGTGTAATATTGTGATAAGAGCCTTAGTTACTAGTGACACTATTGCAATGCCCTGGCTTCAACAACTTGTCACATCTTGCACTATGCTTCTGCCTACCCTTTCCCTGCCAGGATAACAGTTCGACTACTTTTTTCGGAACACTTCTACCACTGTACAAAAGTGATGACCTCAATTTTGATATAGGAAATCTGAATATTAATTTGAAAGTCGAAGAGTCAGATGACAGCTACGATAAATGAACATTTAATGATTGGTTGCTAGCCTATCTGTGCCCCAAAATTCTGAGCATCAGAATTATAGAGCCAGTCGACTGTAGCATGTTATGCATCTGATAAAATGACATATCATAAAGAAACATCAACTCAGGTGGACATCGCAGCTTCTAATCGTTTTCTGGAGGATATTGCTGTATTTATTAGATCAGAATAATCTGTTAAATTGTCATTAAAGGTGACAATGTCTATAGATGTTTTACTGCCCTCATGTTTGAATCCAATGCAAAACATTTCTACTGTAATAACAATTGTGCAGGTAATTTACAAGTGCCAGAGTCCACATATTTTCAAGCACACACATGGTACACAGGGGCGGGACAGGTCCCCAATTTCTGTTGCCACTACCCACCGCTGCTCCCCACATTGTAAACATACAGTGGGTTAAAGCTGCAACTCCTACCAGCTTATTGGGGGTAATGGGAAGACTGGCTATGGCAGATGTGGCACCCAACCTTACACACTTGTGTCTTGATACGAGACAATGGTTTAAAGGTCTCGTTAAACACATTCATCATTACACTTTAGCTAAGGTTTTATATGTGGAACATGTTGAGCATCTATCCACAAAAAAGGGCAAATATTATTTCCTGATATTGCAAATGGATGGACAAGTGAAGGCAAAAACTTTACTAAAAAATGAACTTGCCTGTCAAACACTGCAGCAAGGGGCACTCTAAGGAGGCACTCCACCGCAGCAGTTGCCTTTTCCCTTGTACTGGCCCTTTGTGCTACTTGCTGGTGACTCCTGTTGTTGCAACCCTTCCTGCTAAGAAGGGCTGCTGGTTATTACAGCAGAGAGCTGCACAGATGTCATGCAGGCTGTCTGTAGCAGCGTGCTGTCGTGACCAGTGTGAGCATCCGGCATTGTCCCCTTACAAGACATTTGGGCCTCATTACGAGATTGGAGGTAGACTTGCCGGTAAAACCGGCAAGGCTACCTCCAAACCGGCATGAAAATCCCACAACCACGAATGGGTAATTACCGGGGTATACCGGCCCCGCCGGACACGGTAATTGCCCTTTTGCGGGTGCCAGTGCCGGTCGATCCCCATTCCCAGTTGAGCCCCACAGGGGTCAAATGGGAATGGAGATGCTTGTAGCACCGGCACCGTTCATCACTGTGCTGGTGCTACAGACTTGCTGTGCTCGCGGGTGCCTTTCATTCCTCCAGGCAAGGCCTGGCGGAATGAAAGGCACCCGCGAGCACAACATAGAGTTTGCCAGTCCGGTAACAACCGTACCAGCAAGCTTACCAGTACTGTTGTATCCGGACCGGCAACCTTGTAATGAGGCCCATTATTTATCAAAATGGCAAACTAGTAGTGCTGTGTGGGCCTGGGTCATGTGGTTCATGAATAACAATGAGTTGGCCCATGCTGCAGAGACACATAGCCAGTGCATACTGTTACTGGTTGTGTGACCCACTAATACATTTGCCAAAACACTAGATTATAATAATGCTGAGCCTGAGACAATAAGTGCCAGGGTCAGAAATAAGTGTTGGGGCTGAGCTCTTGCAAACACCCCACAAAGTAAGCACTACATGTTACTGCATGTTATTCAGTGTGCATGTGTTATGCATGTAAAGTATAGCAGAGTCCTGAATTGTCGGCAGTTGCTCTAGTGGTTGAGAGACTACCTATGATATGATATGATATGTTATTTAGGTTATTTATAACGCGCTTAATACCCAGAGGTTTCTAAGCACGCACCCGGGGATCGAACCTGTGTTGCTCCATGTCGACTTGCTTCCAAGGCGAGCACGTTGTCCCTGAGCTATGATATATGATATGATATGGCATTTATAACATGCCTATACACAAGTGTTTCAAGACGTAACGAGGCAAGGGAGGGGAAAACAGAGGGAAGACAGCGACAATTATCCTACTAGGCCAGGTTGCATTGAGATGGCACAAGTGCAGGGGAGAGGGGAAAGGGGAAAAGTACGGGAGGAAAGGAGAGGGGGCAGTGCAGTACATATAAAAAACAGTAAAATAAATAAGATAATAAATAAGAATGCTGCCAGCTGGTGGCAAGTGCAAGGGTAGTGCAGATATCATGTGTCAAGTGCTAGTAGGGGCTGTAGGGATACAGAAACAGTCCCCAAGTGGAAGGATTGCCAGGGGGGCAGTGCAGGTGTGCAACTGGTGCGGAGGTCACCTGGGCCCAAGATCAGAGGGTAGCCAGGTAACCAGTGCAATTTCAGATTCAGCCAGGAGATCAGCAGGGGAGAGGAGGAGAGAAAGCAGAAGCAAAGAGGACGGTCTTGAGGTGCTTCCGGAACCAGAAATGGTTCTCCTCAAGTTTCAGAGAGGCAGGGAGGCTGTTTCAGAGGGAGGCCCCAGCAGAAGAAAGAGACCTACCACCAACTCGCTGCTTGGAGAAGTTACTGGCCCCGAGGGAGTTGGAGGCGGATGAGCAAAGAGCTTGAGAAGGAAGATATTTAGGAAGAGAGAGTTGAAGATATTGTGATCCCAGACCCCAGAAGGCCTTTTGAGCAATGCAGAGGGTGTTGAACTTAATTCTTGCTGCCACTGGGAGCCAGTGCATAGATTTCAGTCCTGGAGAGATACGATCCCTGAGCTTGAGGCCAAGGATAAGTCTCGCTGTCCTATTTTGGATGAATTGGAGAGGGCGGACAGTAGAGGTAGGCAGATTTAGAAAGAGACTGTTGCAGTAGTCCAGCCTAGAGAGAACCAGAGCTTTGGAGAGAGTGAGATTCTTGGGGAAGGAGAGGAAAGGAAGAATACCTCTGAGGAGGTGCAGCTGGTAGTGTGACTTCTTAGAGATGTCAGAGAGAAGAGAGAAGGAAAGTGTGGAGTCATAGATGACCCCAAGGTTTTTAGCCTGACAGGTGGGAACAGGAAGAGGGCCAAGAGAGTGACAGGAAAGGAGGGAGCAGGTGTGCAGATAAGGAGAATCTCGGTCTTACTGGCATTAAGGCAGAGATTATTGGCGGCACAGCACCCCTGGATGGCGGATAGACAGTCAGAGATGAGAGAAGGAGAAGAGGTGGCAGAAGGGCGCCTGAATCTTAGTTGCGAGACATCCGCATAGCACTGAAAGTTGGGGCAGGGAGCGTCAATGAGGTGGACAAGAAGTGCCAGATATTGGTTGAACAGCCAGGGGGAGAGGTTAGACCCCTGGGGAACACCACAGGTAGAGATAGAGATAGAGGTGAGGAAGGACCCAAGTTGGACCTGGGAGGGTAGATCGGAGAGGAAGGAGGTCAGCCAAGACAATTGAGTCGATGATACCCAAATTATCACAGAGGCGGTAGAGCAGGATGTCATGGTTGACAATGTTAAAGGCAGAGGAGAGATCAAATAAGATGAGGACACAGGGGGTGTTGGAATCGAGGTTAGGGAGTAGGTCTTCACAGATGTTCAGGAGAGCAGTTTCTGTGCTTCTGGCAGCTCTGAAGCCAATCTGATGGTCATGGATACAACCAACAGATTCACTGTGAAGATTAAGCTAGGAGATGGCCAGCTTTTCCAGGAGTTTGCCCAGGAAAGGAGTGATGGAGATTGGCCATAGTAAGCTGCGCAGGAAGGATTGGCAGAGGGTTTCTTAATAAGAGGTTGCACAAGGGAGTGCTCCAGGGGGAGGGGAAGACTCCAGCGAAGGAGTGGTTGCAGAAATCAGCCAGAACAGGAGCCAGGGTGTCAATGTGGTCCTTGATAGTTTTGGAGGAACATGGGTGAGTCTGTTTTGATGAGACTTTCATAAATCGGACTTATCTAGAAACCTTGTCTGAGGAAAACAGGGGAAAGGCAGAGAAGGAGGGAGGAGAGGTGGCCAAAGAAGGGACAGAGGAAGAGCAGGGAGTAGGGGGGAGAAGAGAGAGAAGACAGGATGTCCTGAGTCTTAGTGATGAAATGAGAGGCCTCATTACAGATTTTAAAGAGTTTGGCCGAGTTGTCAGATGCCGTGGAGATGCAGGCTTGGATGTGGGCTCTCTTCTTGGTGCAGACAGAGAGCCGGTATTGCCTTTGGAGCAGGCGGCAATCCTCCCGAGACTACAATAACCATTCCATTCTTTTGCTGCAACCCATACAATACAGCTGAGTTACTCAAAACATTCGGTCCAGCTGTCACATGGTCAGTCACCTAGCAGTCATCTCTCCAAATTAACACAATGCTCTACATGTTTTTTTAGTGGTCACCTAAATCATATAATTTTTGTATGCACTGTTATGTACTCTCTATGTTCATGTTTGCACAGACTACAGCCTCCCAAAGGGCCGTTCACACCACAGCTCTTCGAAGCCATAACAATGACAGTAGGCATTATACAAATATCAAATATCAAATAACAGAGCATAACAATAAAGCAATTGAGGATTTAAAAAAGGGTGAAATGCTAGATCCTGAAAAGAATACAGAATTAAACAATAATTGATTGGAGTATGAGATTTGCAAGTAACCTCCTGCTGGAGACCATGGTAAACAAGTGAAATCAACTTTTGTTACTAATAAGACAAAAGGGTGCAGACTTAATAAAATGCAGAAAGCAGAGTTTTTAAATGAAGAATTATGCCTTACCTAAAACAATCCAGGATTATCCTATCCATATAATTATAATATCAGACTCTTCATCAATGATTTGCTAAAGGAAGGGCACAAAAGTTAAGACTGCAATAGGTAATCATTTATGCAACAAAAAATAGATCACAGCTTTAGAGATTTTGCCCCAGACAATGCATTACATCCTGTAAAGCGAAGAACCCCAATCTCAAATTCCCACACTTAAACTGATAGCAAAGCAATGCATAAACTCAAGCAAGAAATGCATTCTTCCACAGAGTATTGCTACGCAAACTGGTTCACAGATAGACCAAAGCACCAAATTGTGTGTGGTTTGGCGGTCAAACTTTTAAAACTTTCCTAGAGATTCATCCAGAAAGGTTAGAGGTCACCATGGGATAAGACATGAGGGACCTAAGAGGGAGGTCCACTGTGTTCTTGAGCATGCCCTCCAGACTGACCGGTGCAGGTGGGATGCATCAGACCTCTGGGGCATATTGTGCTTTTTCCCGAATTCCTGCTCTCTTGCACTTCCAATGACAACACATTTAAACTATTATTCAGTTACAGGGGTGGGTGGCGGTGCTATCGGTAGCACTATAGGTGGATGCGCTTTCAAATGATTGGCACAGAACGTTTGGATTCTTTTTGTGCCAATATTTTCTGGTCACTTGGTGACCACACCTATGACCTATCAAAAGGTCAGGTTGTTTCAAATATGTGAGATGATAGAGATTCTTTTTTATCTGTGTGCATAGTACAGTGCTATACTATATACTATTCTACCTATCCTTGCTAGCCTTGAAAAAGCCTGGAGAGTGAAACACGTGTCAGCATTAATGGTATCAGTTTGTGGAACGATGTGCTAGATTAATATATACTATGTTTCTGATAATTTATTTTTGAGTCAGACTACTTATTTTCTATTTTAATTCTATATATACACTTATATAAATCAGACAAACCATGACCAAAAAAGATAAATTGACGCCGTGTTTGACTGTCATATCTGGGTTAACAGGGCAGCCGTTTCATAACAAAAGACACAATATTATTTCTACCAATTTTATATTTCTGATAAAAATAATTATGCACATTTTGCGCAAGTTTCAGTCGTGCCAAACCCATTCCCATATACTCTTAACACAAGATTTATCATTAGCTGCGGGTAAGTCAAGGGGCGTAAACCAATACATTAAGGGTTATAATGTAATTTAGGAATTAACTGAATCTTCTCGACTCTTGGGACTTCCCAACCACAATGACCTTCTGCTCAAGGCTCTCTTTCAGTGTCTTAAACCAGGCTTAGGGGTTTCCTGCACCCTTCATCTGCCAGTTGCATGGACCTGCTCCTCCCTCATCCTTTTGTGCAGGGTTTAAAGTGTTCCCACACCGTTTAATGAACTCTTCAGCACCTTGCTGCTCCATGATTCTCAAACGCAGATTGTAGGATTTCCCACACCCTGTGATGGTTTCCTCAAAGTCAATTTGCCCCTCAATTCTCAGTCCTGGGCTTAAAGGTTTTCCTGACCTGATGCGATGGTCTGCTTTGTGAGTCCCTGCTTCTTGATTCTCTGTCTTGGGCTTAAGGGTTTCCCACGCCCTTTGCTAGTCCCCTCAGCTAGGTGGTTCTTCTAAGATCTGCTGTGACCTCCCTCACTCAGGATCCTAGATCCTACACTAGGGCACTAGGCCCTAGCTCACTACTCCTGTGCTTCTATTCCTGCTTGGTGCCACTCCATGTGGTTGTGCCTCCACCCCCTGTGAGCACATCCTCTTCAGTTCTGTTCTCTGCCATTACTGCATGCATTGGGCCAAACATTCCCACACAAATCTTAATGGTCTAATTGGTTAGAGCTCATTGTTTTGCTGAGGCTTTATTAATAGCCTTCTCTGGTCTATAATCCCTGCCTATTCTCTCTAACAAACATCCTCCATATCTTTCACAACAACCTCCTGAGGACTCTTCACCAACCACATCAGAAATGTCCAACAACCACCTAATATTTTTCTCCATCCTCTGTCAAATGTTTTACTAGCCACCTTCCAATGTTTCCTCAGCTCCTCCTCATAATTTTCACAACCTCCTCCAGATCTTTCACCAAACGACACCAATCTAATTGTCTCTGTGTTCTCCAACCTCCTTCCTAATGACTCCTGTTTCCTCCTACCACCTCCAAATGTCTGCCCTCTCCCACCATCTACCTACTCCCACTTTCTCCAGTCACCACTGACAGCCTGCTCTCTCAAGCTCCCACTGCAAAGAACCATAATGAATGTCTGAGCATTTGGCCTTCTATAGTCCTTTGAACGCTTCCTTGTAGCCTACCCCTGTGTCTCGTCTGGGCTGAGGAACTGTGATTGGTGGCCCCAGACCACTGCACCTGTGTGTGATTGGGGCTAGACCAAATCTTTAGAGGGCTTGTTTGACAATATGTAAATATAGTCTGCCCCTTGGCTCTTCCCTGAGATCCTCACCATGGTTGTTTAAGTGCCAAAATGTAATTGAGTCGGATTCCCCTCTCTGTGGTGGTTTGGGCTGTTGGTCAGTGAGTTAACAGTGTGTGTCATGCTAGTGCTGATTTCTTGACCCTGTCGTCACTGTGGGACTGGTGGAAAATGATTGCTGTGAGAAGCAATAGCATGGGTCCACTGGTTGGGCACTGCAGACAACTGAATTGTAACTCTTATGTTGGTGGGGCCAGGCAAGGCGAGCATTGTTGAAGAGTAAATGATAGCGCTGATGCTGCAGTAGCGTACAAGGCTGGCTGGTGCCAAAGAGAATTAAGAAATCATCCTAACTTTGGAGCATGTTCACTGCACAAGCTTCTGGAAGAAATGAAATGTCCTGCTGCTGCCGGGTGGGGTCTGTAAAGACTGGAGGGGGGTCTGTTCTTCTGCTCTCTACATGGTAGAGGAGAGGCACAGAGGACCCCAGCCAAGAGTCTCTATTACGGTAACAATGGACAAGCAATCAAGGCCTAGCTTCTCAGGAGGGGATGCAGGCTGGTTCTTAAGTACAGTGTAGTCCCCAAGCCACCACAAAGGAATGTCCACACCCTGTATTAGTTAAAACATGGTCTTTATATAATTAATATTCAAGGTTATGTACACTATCACAATAACTCACTTTGTGCTCATAAAATCTACAATGGCAAATATATACAGTTCTAAAGTGGTACCACAATTATTATCAGATCTCATTAAAGTGCATCAACTATACTTTGGTCAAATGTCACAGAGATCAAGGAATAAAAGTAACCAACAATAGATATAGGAGGAAAGCAGTTGGTTAGAACAATGGGCAGAATATTGACCCCTACCAACTAGGCACAATTCTGTGTGGTGATCCCCTGGGCAACTTGTAAATTAAAGATATATCACAAGCCCAGTCCATATATTGTTCTATGAGTCTAATTTCCTTCTATAAGGTTTCTACCCCCCAATGTACCTGGTAGAGCAGAGTTCTTCGATGAGGCATCGAGGGATCCTTCTTGAGTGGCTCCCTTTAAAGCAGGAGCCACAGATCATCAAGAGGCATCGAAGAAGGGGAACTTGGCCTCGACAAAAAGTTTGATGGTTCCAAGACCACAGTGTCAATCTAGGCGGTGCTTGTCTGCGAGGATGAGGTGTGCGGGAACCTCAGTGTTTGAAAATTCAGGACCGCAAAGAGTTTCTGAAGAACTGTGGCCCAACAAGGGTGTTGAGTCGTCAAAGTCTTTGTGGTCTTCGGCTGGTGGGAAACCCCCGGCGGATACTCCTCGGCACGTCGACGGCCTGGCCTTCTCCGGCGGGAGAAGGTGGGCGGCAGTGCAGTCGAGCGCATCTGTGAATCAAAAGTCTTAGGCAAATGAGCGTGCGGCTCCGGTCGTCGGCGGCACGGCATCAAGCGGTCCCCTCTTCTGGGCAACCCAGCTTCAACGGACCACCAGCGGTTATGCCGATACTCTGAACCCTGGTCGACGGCAATGGACTTTGACTGCATCGATGTCTGAGTGCTTTACTTTGTTCTCCTCGGTGGTCCCCATCTCCGGTCGGCAGCCTATCGAGGGCCTGACTTCCAAGGAGCTTCGGCAAAGGTTAGCGGTGCTCGATGGTCCCTCAGAGCACAGGAAGAGGGTCCCAAACCAGGTCCTCCCTCGGATCAATCCTTGATGAACTCGACAACTTTCGGATTGGGTCAAAACAAATGCAGCAGCGGTTCTTCTTCTACCAGCTGGGCGTCAAGGATAAGCAGTTCCAGTTACTCTTCAAGTGTCATTTCAGCTTCTGAATAATTTCCAGTGGGGAGAGGTCCCCAGATATACTATTCTGACTCGCATCCACACTGCTGGGTCACACTCAGCAGCCAATCATACAAAAGGGCATTCATGCAGTCAGTCAACCAATCAGGCATACAGTGCATTCAGGACATTCTCCTCCCTCTCAGACACTCACAACAAGGAATGTGTATTGGGACAAGTACCCAGCCATTCAACACTACACACTGCATTCATACCAGTTTCGGGCAGGCTGTCTCAGTCATTGTGTCATACACCAGAAACCAGACATCCACAACAAGAAGTACATATTGGTCACACACTCCATTCACCCAGGTCTCACCCACAAGGTGCACCCACAACACACAGTCACTGGGAAGGCTTCAGCCAGTCTGGCCTGGACTTCACAACAACACCATATATGGAACTTCCACCCAACAGCCAGCCAGGGGGGAGGGACAGAGTCGGGGCTTCCCGGGACTTTGGTAAAACAAGGTAACAGGCAATAGAAAGCAAGAGGCCACAGGGGCCATCTTGTTTCCTGTCAGGAATCAACTGATTCCAATGGCAGCGCCTGGATATCCCAAAATGGAGGATACTCAGAGCACCTGTCATATTCAGCATGGAGCTGCCACCAGCCCATACCCTGCTCTCTGGGTCACACACAGGTGCCCAAAAACATACACTAGTGGCACAGGGTTGCACCCCCACCCATGGGTGCCATAAGGGTATCCCATGGGTCTGTACACCAAACAGGAAGAGCTGCACTGCCAGGAGTCCCATATGGACACCTGGGCAGAAAACAATACAGAGCACAAATGAAAAAGGACTACAGGACAAGGAAAGGGAGGCCTTGTCCCTCCAATGCATTTCCAGCATCACAGAGTCGCTCAGTGGGCACCCGGAAAATGTGTAATGGGATCCTGATGTCTAAGCATTCAGTGGCTTTCTACGATGAAGGGATCTGTTTCCTATGCTCCAAAGTTTTCTTCACTTACCATGTTTGAATTTCTAAATGGAGCATTTTATAAGCAGTCCCCTATTGGTGTACCACACACAATTCTCTTATGTGCAACTGGGAAGGGTCTAGCCTTCTCAAGACCCAGCTGGTTCTGCTGCCCTGACTTTGGGTTGGTATGAGTTAAAGCAGAAGCACCTACCTCAGCCGTGTAAATGCTCCTAGAGAGGAGATATTTCAGGGAAAATGTGTGTGATTGAGCAAATAGAGGGAAATGGTCTGGAGAAAACAAGGTCAGTGGTCACCCAGTTATTCATTATGGAGAGTTGTTATGATTGTCCCATGCTCAGTGGCGGGGACTAAGTGAGGACCACCATGGCATCCACCCATTAGCACCACCCTGGCCAATTAACCACTAGTGAGACAAACAGTCCCCATGGTTACACCACAGATGTCTCCACAATGAAGCAATGGATTTTGGTGCACCAACCAAAAACCAAAAGCAATGGCAGCTGAAGCCTTTAGTGATACATTCAAAATATTTAGAAACAAGTATGTTTGCTCTGCTTAGCTAAAAATAATGTATGAAGGTTACGCTCTATATGTAGCAAGTTCCGAAGAAGCCACGCAGTGGATTGCAACATTAAGGGGAAGAAAAATAAATAATTCAAACACAGTTACACAAACATTAAAATAGATTCATTTAAAAGGAAATCATATAACAATGGATTCCGGTCCGGCTACACAGTTTCCAATGTCGAAGGATGTGTCAGCACAGCACATCATGTGCAAATCTGGGCACCCTGGGTGAGTACTGAACGGACTGATTGACCATTGTCTATTATCAGTGTTGCTTAGAAAATTACAAAGTGAAAAAGTTAACTAAGTAAAACAAGCATATCAATCAGAAAATAATTAACATAATATACATATTATGCCATGTCATTTGGAACATGAAATAGAAATTATTTCAAATATTAGAGTACGTGAAGGTCAAATGTCAAACTCATATAAGTACAATCAAAAATAACATACTTTAAAGTTCACCATATGAATTAATAGCTGCAACAAATCAGGAATCCAAAACATGTGGGGTTGTGATATTAAAGGGGAGAGGTTTGACTGTAACACAGGCAAAAAGCAATAGTATGGGGAGATATTGCCTGATTAATGCTGCACTGAAAGGATAGAATATTACCAGAGGTGGCTGCTATGGACCAAATATGTAGGGTCATGTCACGATCACATCAAATGTATTCTTCAAAACTCCCTAAAACATCTGGAACAGAGAAGAACTAATCAAGCAGACAACGTCTTAAACCTCTGAAATGGACGTGCAAATTCATTCCTTTCCCTTCATTACTTCTCCACAGTATGGAGGAGCATCTTTTTGTGGGTAAGAATCCAGTGAGTTCAAATGCAAAGTCCCACCATGAAGTGAGTTCAAATGGGGAACCGAGGTTTGACAAATTACATGAAACTGTGGTACTTTCGTGCTCAGACTCCAAGCCGAGTTTAGCAGTGAGCTTCCAAATGAACTAAGATATTAGGAGCTGGCATGAGAAATTGGTCTACCAGTGCTCTACGCAGTTACCTGTGTATTCCAAGGTACAAATGATTTGTAATACATCCCAGAATTGTGTAGGCTACTCTCACAAGTGATGAGTGCCTGGATGTGCAGAATCAGCTCTGTGTATGGGTGCAAAGTTGTGTCCAGGGCAGTTTTCCTTGTCACAGCTGCCACAGATTATCCTGCCTACATGTTGTTATCATCCAAACACTCACCTGCTAAGAAATGCCACCGGGGAACAGCTGTAATAGGTGATTACTCAAACTTAAAGAAACCTCAGTGAGTGTAGAGGATTAAAACAAGGCAGCGCCCCGTTACCCTAGAAGCAAATGGATACACCTAGGGAACATTAGAACCAGAGAACTATTAGGATCAAACCGCAGTGAAGAACACCAAGAAACGAAAAAGAGTGGTGGAACACCTAATATGAGATTGGAGTGGGAGAAAACCTCTCAGCAACCCCCCAGGGCATGGAACACCTAGGGGTAAACGCCCTGCGGGTGAAACATTGCAGTAGGGGAACCCCTCACATGATATTGGGAGCACATGGCAGCAGAGGACAACAATGTACACAGAGAAGGCAAATCAAACATGGGAACACGTAGTTGCAAAATCAAACCGGGAACATCTAGGAAGAAATGTACAAAGTATCACCTTTGATAAAATTCCATTGGAGAAACACTTATGCACAAACAACAGTGGCAAACACTGTAGGGCAAAATAAGAGTGGATAGATGCACAGCAATACTAGTGGTGGTGTGATTTTATGGTGATGTGTTTAACCTGATCAATGATTGACCAGTATCCTCAAGGGGGTGAGAGTTGGCAGAAGAGGGCATGGACAATCAGGCAAACAGGCGTCACACTTAGCTTTTGCCCAACATGGGCTTCCCGGACAAGGCTATTATAGCATGAGCAAGATATCACCATTGTGATATCACCATATGGTGATGTATTGGTGGTTTCAACGGATACTGAGAGGTAAATGCATGGCAGGGTCCTCTGACTGAGTGCGTGCTGAAAAGGCTAGAATATTACTCAATTAAGCCCCAAACAGCACCAGAAAGTACTGCAGGCTTCTCCTTACCTGCACCTGTGGATGACTGTTGTGGATCTGCACAGCGATGGTAGACTAAGTTGGTGATGGGTAATGTGACCCTCATGGCTATGGTCACGTATTGGTAGGGCCCTGAATGATGCTGGGAGGTTGATGAGCTGCAGTGAGGGCAGCAAAAAGGTTGAAAGCTGATTCAATTAACCCCATAGCGCACCAGATATTAATGCTAGCTTCTTCTTACCGGTGGCAATTGATGACTGTATGGGATGGCACAGAGAGTGTATACTAGGTTGGTGAAACGTGAAGTACCCCCCATGGCGTATGGGGATGATTAGGGTGGGTTTCAAAGGATGATGGGAGGTGGTTAGGCTTCAAAGCACTTGACCAAGTGAGCAGAAACATGTCTGAAAAGTGCCTCAATGAAGAATTAAGCCAAAAGGAGCACCAAAGATGACTTAAGACTTCTTACCTGCAGTGACAGATGGCTGGTATGGGCTAGAACCGAAAGGGCACAAGAATTCAGTGATTGGTAACGCAAGCCATCTAAGGAGATGCATCAAGGTTAAATACAAAAAAAGGTTTTATTTAATGCATGGTCGCAAAGACCTGGATCAGCATCAGGGCTCTTGGTCTGAGAAGGTAAGATAAAGATTGTAATGTGCTTCAATTAAGCCTCAAACCCTGCTAGAAATGATTGCAGTCTTTTAATCGCCTGTAGTGGTTGCTGAGTGTTTTGAGCCAGCACAGAGAGGGAAGACTAGATCATTAGAGGATTGCATGAGCATCCCTTCTATTGTGATGGACCCACAGGGCTCCAAATGATGCTGGATGGTGGTTGGGCTGCAATGACGCAGACCAAATAACTGGACAAATGGCCCATAATTCGATAGAGATTATTGCAGTCTTACCCTTGTCTGCAGTGGTAGATGAATTACTTGTGCCGGCATGGATAGGGAGCAATAGGACAGTGATGGAGGGTTTCATCGGTCACTGGGATGCGCATAAACTGCAGAGCTCTTGGGTCCATAGAGAGGAGAAAAGGCTGGAATGTTCTTCAAATACAAACCTCTGAGCACCATAAATGACTGCGGACCTCTTACCTCTGTCGGCGTCGGAGTGGTGTGGGCTAGCACATAGAGGGCAGCATAGGTGCATGGACTGCAGCGATACTGGAAGAAGTAGGCATAGAAAAGAGACTACTATGACAGGTAACTACAGGTACTATGACAGGTAACTACTGCCACAGTCACAGGTGGAAATCGTTTGGTCATGTTTCACTCCAAATAAGTGAGAGAAGGAGCATAACATCTGCTGTGTGGTGTGGCCATTTGATGAGGACACCAAGTACTTTGTCATTCTGTGGGGAGCGAGCTCTTGCTAGAAGTGAAACTGTTCAACATGGAATGAGAACATATCTTCCCTTGGCAAGGCAGACACTGGAGAACTGGCGAGGCAATAACTGGTGAGCGGGTGGGAGAATGGATGTACAATTACGTGGGAAATGGATGCATAGTTGCATAAAAGGTAGCATAAAATAACCCTTTGAGTCAATACTTGACACAGGCTTCAAAGTGACAAAAGGGCTACTTTCAGCAAAACACAAAGGATGACGACTTCTAATGAAACACAGGGGGAAAAAGCCACCAGCTGCTATATCCTCCCCAGGGAGGCAGTCAGTATTTGCACCTGTCCCAGTTACCCCAGTCCATTCCCTGCATCTCAGCATCTGCCATCTCCTCTTCCTCTACCTTCAAACCCGCTGCCATCTCCTTTCTTAAGCACAGTTGCCAGCTGCCATGTCCTACTACTCCTGAACCTCCTCCTGCAACAGCTCCTCAGATGTGGCTGCAACCTCCTCTTTCAAGACAAATGCCTCCACTGCTTCCATCAGCATGGCAGACTTCTTCAAATAAATTGCATGGCTGCCCAAGCCTACTTCAGATTTACCTGTTTGCCTATCCGTGCAATAAAATGCTAACAGACCCCCACTACCGACAGGTACTTCCTCTATGCCCTCATCCCCCAACATGTTCACATCTTCCAAATCTGGCAAAATGCCAGGCTCATGCTTAATGGGATACACATAGTCCACAATGTAATATACCCTTGCACACGCTTCGACCACCTTGAATGATGACCAGGAGCGAAGTCATTGTCTCAAAATGCCTTCCAAGTACCTTGGTCCGAACTCTGCACAAAGTCCCTTAACTGCCAAAGCTTCCTCAACATCCAGCTTGCCTCCAACTCCAAAACCCCCATCAAAAACTCCCACATTTCCAAACACAAAGAGAAAAACCGATATAACCATTATGGGAGTTAGTAAAAGAGAAGAGAGACAATTAAATGGCATTAGGTGAAAGGGCCAACGGGGAAGGAGAAAGCAGGTGTTTAGACAAAGGGTAGAGGCACGAGAAATGTTAATCCGAGTGGCCGGAACGGATTGAAAGTAAAAGTGACTTCTAAAACAAACACACAACACAATGAAATGACCAAAGGGAAACAAATGCACTAACACATGCCAGAAACAGTCTGCTGCAAAGATCTGACTTCTTCTGCACTGTCTATCCACCTTAACTCTTCTTGTGACAACCTAACAAAACCCACAACGGAACAGGGAGTGTGTGTGCTGTGTCGTTCTACAGTGACATATGCCTCTTCTGTACCTTCATAGGCTCTGATTGGCTGAGGGTCAACCAGCCAAGTTCAAAGCTTCTGATTGGTGACATGAAGCTTTAATTATGTACAGAGATGTATGCAGAAGTTCAAGAAGACAATCAAGTCTCACGGATCACCTCGAACTGTGATACCGAGGATTCTACTGAAGTTGTGTTTAATAATTAACAATATTTGTTTGTCTATCATATTTGGCAGGTCACATAATCTGGAAAGGGAACAACTGTCCCAATAAGTACACAGTTATTGTTGATTTATTCTTTTTGAGAGAGAGAAAAAAAACAATGCTCTCCAAACAAGGCACAGTTGTATCCTTTTTTGTGTGACCCATTTCAATGGCTATTCAGTGTATACATAATGAAGAAAGCAGCAGGCTACCCTTCTGCTATAATTACGCATTCTATTAGCACTCAGCATTACATTCTACTTGATTAATTAGTAATAGATCTCTTATATTATAGGTCGTGACACCTGCCAAAACAATCAGCTTCCTTTTCACAGTGCTGGCCATGGATCGGAGTCCTGGAGAGTATACATTGCAGCATTTTACACCCAGCCATGATTGCAGCTATTCGGTGCAAACTGGCGTTCTAATTGAAAGCGTGTTCCAATCCCCAGTTTCTGAACAGCAGCCTCTGCTCAAATGTTTTCATGTTTTTTTCCTACCACTTTTGAACTCAGCATTGGCACAGACTGTGTAAGTCTCTGGGAATTTACAATAGTCTTCAGACACTCGGGGCCTCTGCTCATTTGTAAATGAAGGACCTGGGAGGATTTGTATTTCTAGCAAACACACATTAGACACACTGAGAATATATTGAGCAAAATACATCAACTATTATGAATGTTGCCAAGTCAGTTGTTAACCATTGCACTTACCTATTGGGATTTTGCACATGTTTGGGATGGCTACTTAGAAATAGCAATGCAAGTTCACCTTGATTTTCACATTGTGAAATGTTGCATTGCTATGATCGGTGTGAATCCTTCTTGGGGCTGACATGCTGGGGCCCCTGTTAGGTGAACCGCCAAATTGTACGCTTATTTAAAGAGCAATGTGCTGCTTGGCCACTGGCAGCGCCTTCCAGAGAGAAGGCTCCAATCAGTGCTCCACGTTGCCCATGCCGGACAGACTTCAGGCAACAGGTTAATCATGGAACACTTCTGAACCCTAAAGGCTTGAGCTAAGCTCTGCTTAATGTGGGCTGTACTTAGTTATCATAACCTACCAACACAGGCATTTGCTCTGGTGTCAGTTTGGTATCACAGCTCCGGATATTGCAGCAGAGAAATGGGAACATTACACCCATCACAGAATGTCCCACCTGCAATAGTGCCTCATTTGCCCATCATCAAACAACTGGATATTGAATTGGAATGGTTTACCCGTGATTCTTTGGCAGAAAGGTAACTGAGCCTCAAATGCTTGTTTGCGTACTTCATTTATGTGCAGATCCTGAGGCATCACAGTCCACTTGGCAAGCAAAAAAAGTGTTGCATGTATGCAAGAAGCTAGGGGTTTGTGTGTGTCGTGATTGCTGGGGGTCCTACTTATGTGGAGTGCATTTCAGGAGTGACATTTACTCATGCTGGATAATAATGTAGAAACCTGAAGCGCCCTCTTGGCAATCACAGGCTGCAGGTTGGAGTCAACAACTCTGTGTTGCTTGTGTGACTCCCCTATGGAGCACTGAATCGAGGGTGAACAAGTGTGCAACTGTAACCACCAGTGCAAACCCCGCATTTCAGACACGCAGAAGTTGCCTACATGCACCTCCTCATCGGTCAGCATTCCTGCCACTGATGGGCCTCTGCCCATCTCCGATGCCGGAGTGCATTCCCTAAACTCCCACTGAGAGCCTACACAATGAACAAGGGCCCCAGTCTCAAGCCTGCAGCACCTACAAGGTAAGTGATCGATGATGTGGGTGAGTGCACGAGAAAGCCCAGGTCACTTAGTGCCACGCTCCCAGAGCAACTACGGCCAGAGCTCCCAGTGCCCAGCCTGATGTTTCCAGGTGAGAATCCCGTCCCACGTAGCCCATCCGGCACCTGCTCTTCCTGTTTGCTTCATCAATAAGTTCCGAGAGCAGCAATGTCATTTGCAAGTACAGCTAGAGACAAAGATGATACAAGCCTATACTGCTTGTCCCTTACAGACAGTTGGCCTTCAACCCGGAAATAGGTTCCTGCACCAAAGGCCTGGGCTCCTGCATCTCGGATTTAACATTCAGTCCAAACATTACATCAAATACAGATAGTTTATACAAGAGAGAACAATCTACACACAATAAAAGAGGCGTAAACGCACCCCTAGAGGCATGGACTGAAAGAGAGAGGGAAAACAATGTAAAAAAGGAAGACATCATATCTATCATAGCCATCCACAGTATGCTGGGGGGAAAAAACATCCCACTTGCAGGTCAAAAAGGCTGTAGAAGAAAGGGTGATGTTGTGGTACACAATCGCAAACAGGTTACACATATTGCTCAAGAAAGGGACACCAAATAGCCTTAAAGCTATCAAGGTCTTCCTTACACTTATAGATGATCCTCTCAAAAGTAGAAAGAGTCAGCATGTAATGGGCCCATTCCTCTGTATTAATTCTAGCTGTTGATTTCCAGCCACATGAAATTCACTTTTTAGCCGTCATGCAGCCCCTGAACAGCTATGCTTTACTCACTGACAGCAGGTCACCCAGTAGCCGGTCATCACCCATGATAAAGACAGAAGCCTTTATTGGAATACTGGTTTCCAGGTCTAGGGACAAAACCAAATCATGTTTATCAATGTACCTTTCTCCCCCCTGCATTTCCAACAATGGTCACTGTCACACCTATGCCTTATGAAACTTCTTTGTGATGTCAAATATGCACGGCACAGGAGCTTAATCTGGCTGACCCTCAAGCCCCAATCCAGTGAAGCAAACCGTACATGATTGCAGCATCTAGGCCAGCATCCAGGCCTCAGGTCTTCATCAAGTTCGAGCTGCAAGACATCTGTTTCCTTCTTTGATGCCAGCTCCACAAATCGTTAGAAGGGTAACACACAATATCAGGATTGGCTCGTGTAATCTGCAATACCTGATCACTTAAAGGTCCCTCCCATTCTAGTTTGCTGTCCTCGAAGTGTTGAAACTCATCAAGAGCCTGTCCAGCACAACTCAACCCATTTACAGCAAATGTACTCACAGATTGCTTCCACTCACAAACTAAAGCCATCTTCAAGCCATTCAGTTTCTTCACAGAACATCAACAGCCTGGCAAGCCTATGACTGCCAATGATGATCACATAAGAAACATAGTATTATCCAGAGAATTGTGTCATTCTGAACTAGATAGATCATGTGGCATCCAGACCTTTCCAATTCAACCAATAATGGCCGCACTTATCCTGGCCAAGTGATGGACAACTAGAAATTCACGCAAGAGAAAGACAGTTCCAAACCAAGCCATGATACAATCAATGGGCTTGCTTCCAGAGCCACTGTAAGCATCTACTCACTAGTCACTCATCCTCTGCAGGCCCAGTTCTGTACTGTTGCATTGAGCTGCTCTATCATTGACGAGGCGAGTGAGTGCGTTTCGAGTGTTGAAGCAGTTGGGCAGCATTATTGTGCTTTTGCATTGACAAAACTCCCTTGTGGATCTAATCATCGTTCCTGCCTGAATACTTTTCAAGTTTCTGCTGTGGGGCTTTTTGGCTCAGGTTGGCTAGTATTGTCTTGGATTACTACACAAAAGGCCACCTCCTGCACCAAGTGTGTGCAACGTCAGTGCGTTTGGAGTGTTGAAGCAGTTTGGCAGCAGTATTGTGCTTTTGCATTGGCAAAACTCCCTCCCTCGTTGATCTAATCATAGTTGCTGCCTGAATATTTTCAGAGTTTCTGCTGTGCAGCAATCAGCTAGCAATCCTGGGAGCTTTTCGTTTCGGCTCAGCTAGTAGTGTCTTGAATTAGTACACACAATGCCGCCTCCTGAGCAAAGTGCATGCGGCGTGAGTGCATTTGGAATGTTGAAACAGTTGGCCATCAGTATTGTGCTTTTGCATTGGCAAAAGTCCCTTGTGGATCTAATCATCCTTCCTGCCTGAATACTTTCCAAGTTTCTGCTGTGCAGCAATCAACTAGCAAGCCTGGTAACTTTTCGGTCCAGCTCGGCTAGTAGTGTCTTGGATTACTACACAAAAGCCCACCTCCTGCATGAAGCGCGTGCAACATGAGTGCATTTGGAGTGTTGAAGCAATTGGGCAGTTAGGCAGTAAGGTGGTTTGTGTCCCTGTCATACTTGTCCGCCATTGCCGATTTAAAAAAAAAAAAAGTATTTGTAGTGCCTTCAGAGAATCCAGTTGATGTGCCTGATTTGATGTACAACTTGCGGAGCAGTAGAGGTATGGCTTTGGAAATATCTAGTGATCCAGCCCACATGTCGGATCAAGAGATGGCATTGGCAACTAGCCTCCCGCTGCCTTTATCATCGGCAGAAGGTGCCTTGCAGTGTTGTGGCACTCAAGAAATTGTTGTTCCTCACTCTCTGCCTCCTAATCAAACTGTTAACTTTCCAGCTGCCTCGTCTCTTGGTAGAATTACTGATTACTTCCTTGTTTCTTCGAAGTTGACTCATGAAAGTTTGGAATTTTATGATTCTCTTTCAACTATCAGCGCTACTCGGCTAGAAGCATATTGCCTACATTCTTTAACTGTACCTGCTTCTGGTGGCCCAGTTACTCCATTAAGAACTTTATTTGATCAAAATTATCAAAGTATTACTTCTTCAATGTTGATCTCTCCGCTGGACTTATCTCGCTTATAACCATCACAAATGATTTCTTCCTCTTCTTTACTTTCATCAATGCCTGCAGATTGTCCTCTGCGTAGGCTTTCGACTATGCTTAAGTATATGGACAATAATTTGAACGGTGGCCATAAGGACATGTTAAATGAGATTAACCAAGTTCTATATGCCTTGGTCTCCCTTTATGAAGGTTTTAAGCTGGAAACCAAGACACATTCAGTAACGCTTCAGCAACCTAAAAGATTGTGTTAATCAACATCAGTGTATGGCCCTTTCAGTAAATCTTCCCTTAATTAACGTTGAAGTGAAATCTTCAAATAACATGAATGGTTCAAATCTGGGAATGAATGACGAAAATAGTGTGGCGGTCTTGCCATCTACCTGTATATTGACTGGAAGAACAAAGAAAGAGTTGCATACAGTTATATTGCCAACTATGCAGAACACCTTTGTTCCATGTGATTGTGTGCCACCTCGTTTTTTTTAAACTATGGAGGCTGGTCACTTAATAGTTACTGAGTCCAAAACACCCTTCGTGCAATCTAGTTTCAAGGCGATTCATTCCGATGATGCAGCCCTCTTTCATCTAGTGACCCCATTGTCGTAAGTGGTGTTCAACCTGGGGCTCCAACCGTGGTTGCTGGTGTAGATCTGGGGGTCATTCTTCCAGTTGGGGTGTGTGATCAGGCTACAAACAATAAAAGAGGAGCTAAACATCTTAGGAAGACTATAAATATGCCCCTGTCTAAGCTTACTAAACTGCCTACGAAGACATTTTGAATAGCTTCTTAAAGCGTTGTTTGGTTAAAAAGGTCTTCGTGGGAGGGCAGATTTAGTTAATGATGGGCTTTGTAGCACTACCACCATTGTTAATGTGACAAATGCTGAATGGTGCATTGGGCTTATTGCTGAGACAGTGAGACAACCTAATGTAAATGCAGTGACTATAAATGCATCCGATTTAAGAAGGTTTGAATGTATAATTATTGTTGATTTGCCGTCATCAAGCAGTCGATCGGTGGTTGATCTAACGTAGTTGGGTTCAGCTGCCACTTCTGAAAACTCGGCATTACCACGGATGCGGTAGACAGGACTGCAAACAACTGTTCCCACAAAATCTCTTGATTGCCCATTATTACCTGCATACATTATTTTGCTCCCATTGATTTCGGATGTAGCTCCAGCTACTAAGAGATTTGTGCCTATCAACCCATTTCTCAAAAGGAATTATCTAGTTCTAAACACATATCGGTTTCCAATGTCTGGCCCAAAGGTGGGAAACAGGTTTGTACTTCTCACACTAATGCGTATAGTATGTTTAAGGTCTCCAAGGGTTTTGAGCAGTCAATTGCTGTTTTTGACAATAGCCATCCAATGTGTCCGGAAAGGATCAGACATTTTGAATATGAAGGCTCCACTGGCCACGGTAGAGTTTTGAACCCTGATCAGAAATTTCAAATTATGTTAGAGAGTGTTCTTCTGGACAATACACATGTAGTGTTGAATCGTTCCAACATTCTATGTTTATTGAATGCAATTCCATTACTTGGGGCATTAACTTCTCGTGACATTGACCAGATCCACTTCTTTGACCATATCAGTATGGATTGGGCAATGCATATTTCCGCTCTAGATTGATTTTGGATGAAGTCATGAAGGAATTAAATACTATTCGCATGTTCGGTTTTGACATTACACCCTATATGGATAGGGGTTCTAATGAAGACAGCAGTGCGGATGGTGGTGTATATACAGTTATGCCTGAAGACGTTGCGGTTTCCCTAGTTCAGGGACTATCCAGTCTATTCAATTATTCTCTAACAAAACCAATGCTGTTAATTTGCCACAGCATTGGTTCTGGATTTCTGGTGCCCTATTTGGAGGCAATGGTGCAAGACCTTCACAGACTAGTTAACACTATGCTATATAAAATCCCGTTTTTTATCATGGAATACCCAGGGTCACATTCATTTGTTTACAAATCCGGCACTGAATCATTTTCTCACTTCTAGCTCTATCATAAACGTACAAGAAACTTGGCTTACCAATGGGCTTCTAATCAATGGCTATGTTTTTTCATTTCTTTCTGCTAAAAGGGATCACTTGGCCGCCCTTTTGGTGGCCTCTTGACAATGGTTAAATCCACCTGCCCTCTATACATAATTGACCATGTTGATGTTTGTATTGGCATTATGACAACGCACATTCGACTTGCCCTTGATTCTGTATTAGACATTCCTGTTTTGAATGTGTATTGGCATGGGGGTCGTAGCAACTTAAATGGTTTTGTGGATGATATATTGGGTTGCATTAACGATCTGCTGGATAATTGGGATAGAGGCCTCATTCTTCTTTCTGGTGACGTTAATGTTCCATGTTTGCCTTCTCGGCCAATGACTGGAGTATGCTTGACTCTACAAGGGAAAGATAATTTTGCCCATATTTGGTCTAAATCTCTAACTGGGATTGGCCTACTTATGTGGTAAGGCTTCGCGTTCCCCGGGAGGATAGCACAGCGGCAGCGGCAGCGTGCGTGTCTTGGAAGCAAGACGACACAAAGCAACAACAGGTTCGATCCCCGGGTCCGCGCTTAGAAACCTCAGAGTGTTTAAGCGCGTTATAAATACGTAACTAAGACAAAGAAAAAATCTAATCTTAATCTGTGTTTCCCCTGTAACAGCGCCTCGATGCCTCATGGGCTGCAAGTGCGCTTAACAAATGCAAATAAATAAATAAATAAATAAATATGTTGAATGGAGCTATTTGTGGGGACGTACCAAGTCATTACACCTAGTTTAGTGGCATATGTCACTCCACATTGGACTATATATTCGCCAGCCAAAGATTATCAGAGAGATGTTTTCAGCTTAACATCTGCCCCTCAGAATTTAGTGATCATTGCACCATCTCTGAAACTTCAGGCTGGGGGAAGTGACTGGCATAGATGTAGGGTGTATTACCACTGGCCTGAGAGTGAACGCTGCAGGTAATAGAATTTGTTGGAATGTTTCATCAGTGTCAAGGGTTAATTCTACCATTGCCACTTATCTTAATTCCAACACACATGCCAGGCAAGATTCTTGCTTCTCTGTGGACAATTCTGAAGTTAGATATTGGATTGATCAAAGTATGTTTTGCATAAAATAACCTCTAGGGACCTGCGAAGGAAACATGTTGTCATGATGCCTACCTCTAAGGAGCCAGGCCGGGCCCAGCAACCCCAGAGGCAGACATCATTTTCCCCAGGGAAGTCTCAGCGGGCCCAAGTCGGGGCCCTTTGGCCTCAATCCTGGCGCCTTAGGCGCCAGGCTCATAGCGGACCCCAGTCCCGGAGCCTTAGGTGCCAGGCTCATAGAAGAGGATATGTGTTTAAGTGCTTGGGTGCACACTTACCTGATGCAGACCTTGCTGCTTCATCCAGGCCCTCTTGAGGCCTGAATGGGACTACTTAACCTGTAGGACTACTTCACCACCCGGGTGTGGTCGGGGAAGGATACATACCTGATTGGTGGAAGGATACATACCAGGAACTTCTTCCAAGGCTATTTAAACCCCACCCGAACAGCCACACATGCTTCGCGTTGTTCTGCACCTAGCAGCTGGACGCTCACCGTGTCAGCTCCTGCATCCTGACTTCAGCCACGCCTGCCAGCACCCTGGAACACCTACTAGGGGAGAAAGGAAGAGAATAGGAGAAGAAAAGCCCTTACCTGCTAAATCTGCATCCCGGAGTCATTTCTCCAACGGCCCTGAAAAGGAAGACATCATTTTAAAGGCATTTCGTTTCGATCGCTGCAGCGCTGCATTTTACTCACCTTTGCAAGGCGCTCCATCTGCAGCAGCGATCTTCCGGATTCAGCTACGCCCCGGCGCCTAGAGGAAAAAAGACAAGAACAAAGGTGAGAGGGAGAAAAGGAATAAGGAAAGCTCAGTTTCCTTTTAAGTCTTACCTGTTGGATTATTCCCACTGCATTTCGGGTCCTGCCGCTTCCTGGCATCTCCGGACCCCGGCCCCTATGGGGAAAAAAGACAAAGACATTGAATGAGCGAATGCAAAGACATTACCTGAGCGCTCATCCAGAACTGTTTCACTTCGGGTCGGCGCCATATCTCCGGCACTCCGAACCCCGGCCCCTAAGGGGAAAAAGACATAAGCATTAGCGCTTGCTGCAATTAGACAACGAACATTATTATTAAGCTTGAACTTTTGAACAGTCAAGCTTACCTGAACTCCCATCAAACCTCAATCCAGTGAAGTAACTGGGTTTCAACGCGCCCCTGCATCAGAAGCAGGATGGAGAGCTCATCCTTCCAAACCCTAAGGAGGGTATCCAACGAGCCAGGGAAGCCAGAATAGAGGGGCCCTTCCTGTCCATCTTCAGAGTTCTGCGCCTTCGACGCCGCGGCTCCGTGGGAACCAGGTGAGCGTTACAGAACGCGAAGCCTTACCACAATTTCCCACCTGGGCGCTATGGAGACTTCCGAGACAGATCAGCTGGCCCATCTTTTAGGGGAATTACGGGCAGAAGTGCACTCAGCCCGCCAGGAGACTAATGCTCTCAGAAGGGAACTAATCCTATCCAAGGAAAGAACTGATGATCTGGCCAAAAGGTTATTGCAGGGCCAGGCAGAGCACACTCCTTTACCTGTTTCCGGAGATATTTCTACAACAATGGGTTCGAATAACCCGGTACAAATCAATCTACCTGGACACATGCCTTTGGCCCCGCTGGAACGTTTTGCAGGGGATCCCAAGAAATATGCCGTTTTTATGAACCAATGCCGTTTACACTTTTTATGCAGGCCCGGGGCCTTCCCCAATGACCAGACCAAAGTAGCCTTTGTACTATCTTACCTCAGTGGCTGTGCTGCGGATTGGTCTATTCCATTGGTAAATCAGGATGATCCCATTCTCCGGGATTTCCAGGGCTTCCAGGCCAGCATGGAAAGATTGTTCGCTCGACACTCGCAGGGACAGGCCCTTGACAACGAACTGCTATCCTTACGACAAGGTAATCAGGATCTTTTGTCCTATATCGTTACCTTTAATAGACTAGTTGTGGAAACCGGATGGCCTGAAAATAAAAGGATCTCATTGTTTCATCGAGGCCTGCGCGGAGATCTTAAAGATGTTATAGCTCAGATAGTAGATCCACCCCAGGCCTGCGCAGACTACATAGACTTAGTGGTTCAACTTGATCACAGACTTCAAAATAGAAAAGCAGATCGGCTCAAGTATGAAACCAGAGTACCTATCAAGACCCACGTTAACTCCAAGAGTACTGACGTTTCCGAACCTATGCAAATTGGCAGTGTTAAAGGACCATTAACGCAGAAGGAACGAGAGAGAAGGCGACAAATGCAACTTTGTCTGTATTGCGGAACTTCCGGTCACTTTCTTCAAAGTTGTCCAGTTAAACCACCCAAGAAGGTGGTTGGAGCCACTGATAACTAGTTATTGACACCTGGTTCGGGAAACGACCTAGCCCGACAAGCGTAGGGGTCTGCTTGCCGAGCTTGAAAACAAACTCTTTGACCTCGCATTTTGTCATGCCAATGGTGCTTGTGAACCCAAAACAGCCTCAGCAGTTGCATGCTATAAAAGCATACATAGACAGTGGAGCTATTGGAAATTACATAGACCGTGAATTGGCTTCCAGGATTAAGCTTCCTCTCCGCCCGAAAGTAACCCAAGATGTAATTACTACAGTTGATGGAACCGAAATAGCCTCAGGGCCTGTAACGCATTCCACAGTTGAAATCACTCTGGTGGGTCAGGACGGACATCGGAAGCAATCGTGTTTGATGTGATCAAGGCCCCACAATTTCAAGTACTTCTTGGAATCCCTTGGTTAGAAACACATAATCCGAAAATAGACTGGCCAGCAAAGAAGATAACTTTTCCTGATTGTGAACCAACCTGTTACCCAAGGAATCCAGCTATGGGTCTAGCCTCTGTAACTTCCACCCCTGTACAGCTACCATCTGAATACCAAGAATTCCAAGACGTTTTTCAGAAAGAGCAGGCTAACACCTTACCTCCCCATCGATCTTACGATTGCCAAATCGACTTGGTACCCAATGCACAACTACCTTGTAGTAGGATTTATGCTCTTACTGAACCTGAGAACCTGCATTTGCGCCAGTATTTGGATCAATACCTGGCCAATGGTTTCATTCGCCCATCAAAGTCACCAGTCTCTTCCGCTTTGTTCTTCGTACCTAAAAAGGAAGGAGACCTTAGGGCCTGTATTGACTACCGCGCCCTAAATCAGATAACGATTAAGAATCGTTACCCTTTGCCCCTGATACCTGAGCTTATCGACCAAGTAAAAGATGCTTGTGTGTACACCAAGCTAGATCTCCGAGGAGCTTACCACCTGGTACGTATAAAAGAGGGCGACGAGTGGAAGACTGCATTCCGCACCAAATTTGGGCTCTTCGAATATCAAGTAATGCCCTTCGGTTTGTGCAACGCACCTGCCGCCTTTCAGTACTTCATGAATGATGTTCTTCGGGAACTTATCGATGTTTGTGTCATCGTTTATATTGACGACATCCTGGTGTATTCCTCCTCAGAATCTGATCACAGAAACCATGTTAGGGCAGTTCTTGAGAAATTGCGCCAGCACAAATTATTTGCCAAGCTCGAAAAATGCGTTTTTCATACCACAGAAGAGGAGTTTCTCGGATTCATCCTGACACCTCAAGGAATCCGAATGGACTCGCGGAAAGTGGACGCCATTCTCAAATGGCCATCTCCTAGCTCTGTGAAGGGAGTGCAAAGCATGCTTGGCTTTGCCAATTTCTATCGAAGGTTCATCCCGGAATTTTCTCGAACTGTTCAACCCATCACAGCTCTCCTAAAGAAAAACAAATACTTTGAATGGACTGTTGAGGCTGAACAAGCCTTTCAGGACCTGAAAACCAAATTCACCTCTGCACCTGTATTGAAGCACCCGCGCCCAGATCTCCCTTACATCGTGGAAACCGATGCATCCAGTTCGGCCATGGGAGCTGTCCTGTCGCAAAGAGACCCAGAAACTAACCAACTACACCCTGTAGCCTTTTGGTCCAGAAAATTCTCTCCACCTGAACTCAATTGCGCAATTACCGACAAAGAACTACTGGCTATTAAATCAGCTTTCAAGGCTTGGCGTCACTATCTTCTCGGTGCAAGACACACCATCACCGTAATTACGGACCACAGAAATTTGCAGTATTTAAAGACGGCCAAAGCTCAATCTTCGCGACAACTCCGATGGGCTTTATTATTTGCGGAATTTGATTTTGTAATTACCTATCGCCCTGGCTGCAAGAATGGTAAGGCAGATGCCTTATCCCGGATAGGCATGGAAGAACCCAATTCGAGTTTAGAACCTGTGCCAATCATACCGGAAAAAAGAATTCTGGGCTTGACTTCATTGCAAACCATTGAGGACATCCAAGCTCAAGTAAAACAGCTTTTTGCTCTTCTGCCTTACTGGAATGGAGTCAAAAAGGTCCTCACTACACCGTTAAGGATGATTTACCCTACTTCCAAGAGCGGTTATTTCTGCCAAGTAAAGAATTGCAGGAACTTGTCATTACCCGTCATCATGAATCATTAATGGAAGGACACCCCGGTATCGCGAAAACAGAAGAAAAGATCAAACGCCACTTCTGGTGGCCTTCTTGGAGAAAAGACATAAAGTCATTTGTGTTGTCTTGTGGAATCTGTGCCCAAAATAAGAGTCAAAAGAAAAGGCCAGCCGGCCTACTTCAACCTTTGGACATTCCACCAACACCTTGGCACACCTTGTCAATGGACTTTATAACTGACCTGCCTCCTTGTGGTGGTTACAACACGATTCTCGTAATAGTGGATCTATTCTCCAAAATGGCCCATTTTATCCCTTTAAAAGGATTGCCGTCAGCTTCCACCTTGGCCAGGAATTTATGGAAAATATAGTGCGGTTACATGGTTTCCCTTCCATATTAGTCTCAGACCGTGGAAGTCAATTTATCTCCCACTTTTGGAAGAAATGTTGCCAACTAGCACAAATAGACGTGCGGTTATCCACCAGCCACCACCCCTAGACCGACGGACAAACAGAGAGAACCAATCAGACTCTCAAAAATATCTGCGGTGCATGTTACACCAATCCGAGTTGAATTGGAAGGACATCCTTTGGATTGCAGAATATGCATACAACAATTCAGTGCATTCTGGAACCGGACAGACTCCTTTTTATACCCTGTATGGTCACCATCCTCGGACCTCTGACCTAGATCCACCTCTGACCCTGGAGATGCCTGCAGTAAATCACCTACATTCCACAATACCCAAGCCTTCAAAGAAGCTACAACCCACTTACAGCAAGCCAAGAAAAAGTATAAAGAAAACGCTGATTTGCACCGAAGTAAAACTCCTCCTTACCAGGTAGGAGATCAGGTATGGCTAGCAACTAAACATCTACCCCTCAAGGGTCAGCGAACTTTTAATCCCAGATTCATTGGGCCTTACCCCATCAAAGCTATTATCAACCCAGTGGCCTTTAAACTCGATTTACCATCCAACATGCGGATTCATCCCGTTTTTCACGCATCTCTTCTAAAACCAGTACAACCTGGAACCAGACTGTCTGAGCCCCCAGGCCCTGTCCAAATTGATGGAGAATTAGAATTCGAAGTGAAAGACATTTTAGATTCCAAGATAGTTAAGTCGAAACTCTTCTATCTTGTTGATTGGAAAGGATATGGACCTCAGGAAAGATCTTGGGAACCCAGTAACTATGTTCACGCACCACGATTAATTCAAAGATTCCATCGAAGATTCCCGCACAAACCAAAACCCCCGGAGGAAAAGACCTTGGGAGGGGCCTTGAGGGGGGGTACTGTCATGATGCCTACCTCTAAGGAGCCAGGCCGGGCCCAGCAACCCCAGAGGCAGACATCATTTTCCCCAGGGAAGTCTCAGCGGGCCCAAGTCGGGGCCCTTTGGACTCAATCCTGGCGCCTTAGGCGCCAGGCTCATAGCGGACCCCAGTCCTGGCGCCTTAGGCGCCAGGCTCATAGAAGAGGATATGTGTTTAAGTGCTTGGGTGCACACTTACCTGATGCAGACCTTACTGCTTCATCCAGGCCCTCTTGAGGCCTGAATGGGACTACTTAACCTGTAGGACTACTTCACCACCCGGGTGTGGTCGGGGAAGGATACATACCTGATTGGTGGAAGGATACATACCAGGAACTTCTTCCAAGGCTATTTAAACCCCACCCGAACAGCCACACATGTTTCGCGTTGTTCTGCACCTAGCAGCTGGACGCTCACCGTGTCAGCTCCTGCATCCTGACTTCAGCCACGCCTGCCAGCACCCTGGAACACCTGCAAGGGGAGAAAGGAAGAGAATAGGAGAAGAAAAGCCCTTACCTGCTAAATCTGCATCCCAGAGTCATTTCTCCAACGGCCCTGAAAAGGAAGACATCATTTTAAAGGCATTTCGTTTCGATCGCTGCAGCGCTGCATTTTACTCACCTTTGCAAGGCGCTTCCATCTGCAGCAGCGATCTTCCGGATTCAGCTACGCCCTGGCGCCTAGAGGAAAAAAGACAAGAACAAAGGTGAGAGGGAGAAAAGGAATAAGGAAAGCTCAGTTTCCTTTTAAGTCTTACTTGTTGGATTATTCCCACTGCATTTCGGGTCCTGCCGCTTCCTGGCATCTCCGGACCCCGGCCCCTATGGGGAAAAAAGACAAAGACATTGAATGAGCGAATGCAAAGACATTACCTGAGCGCTCATCCAGAACTGTTTCACTTCGGGTCGGCGCCATATTTCCGGCACTCCGAACCCCGACCCCTAAGGGGAAAAAGACATAAGCATTAGCGCTTGCTGCAATTAGACAACGAACATTATTATTAAGCTTGAACTTTTGAACAGTCAAGCTTACCTGAACTCCCATCAATCCTCAATCCAGTGAAGTAACTGGGTTTCAACGCGCCCCTGCATCAGAAGCAGGATGGAGAGCTCATCCTTCCAAACCCTAAGGAGGGTATCCAACGAGCCAGGGAAGCCAGAATAGAGGGGCCCTTCCTGTCCATCTTCAGAGTTCTGCGCCTTCGACGCAGCGCCTCCGTGGGAACCAGGTGAGCGTTACACATGTGCACTAATACAATGGTGATGTTGCTGAATGAAAAAGAACTTTGAGGACTTTGATTAGAGTCATAAATAGATCTCTTGAACTTTATGCATTTGAAAAGTCTAGGAATACACAAAAGGTTAAATGGGCCTATAAGAACTGATTAAGGGGGCCATGGCTTCCTGAAGAGTCAGCGTGAAGCTGAACACATGCTCTGTATCCTGTCAAATAAACATTCTCAAGCTTTTTGGCAAGTAATACATAGCCCTGATAAATCTGAATCAGTAGGTTCACTAAATCCTATCTCAGAGCAGACTTGGGTATCCCATTACACTGCCCTATTTACCTCATGTGTAAGCTCAGTTGGGAACAAGAGTTGGACTTTGGGACCGGTTTATAACACTTGGACTTTGCCTGTTAACACTGTAGTAATTGAGGGGATGTTAAGAAAAATCAGTTCCTCTAGGGCCCCCGGGCCTAGTAAATTGTCCAACCTGTTATTTAAAGGCTGCCCCGAGATATGGGCTGAGATTCTGGCTATCTTGTTTGAGCAGATTTTATCTTCTCACCGGTTTCCCTCTTCCTGGTCTACAGTCTTGTCTTGCCTATTTTCAAAAAGAGGATGGATCCGACCCGTTTATTTATCGACCTATCCCCATCTTAGATGCCGACAGCAAGGTCCATACAGCCTTGCTTTTGGCTCATCTTGAGGATTGGCAGATGAAGACGGGTAGGATCTCGAAGTGGCAGACTGGGTTTCACAAACACTTTGGTACCTCCATAAAGGCCTTTGTTTTGAAATGGATTATGAATCAAGCCTGGACCTCGAAGTATGATTCACAGCTTTTGGCCTGTCGGACCTGTTTCACGCCGTCGATCGGGGCATTTTATGGACCAAATTAAACTAGAGACTCCCGGATGGGCTATTGCGTCAAATTATTGGTCTCTATGGAGGCTCGAATGTCCAGGTCAGATTGGACTAACAGGGTTCTCTTTCTCACAAGATTAATACACACCATGGTTTAAGGCAGGGTTGTGTTTTAGCACCCACTCTTTTTAATCTTTACATGTCTGATATAGGTGAATATGTAGCTTCGGCTGATTTTGCCTCCCCAAAGATCAGCAATTTGAGTCAAGTGGCTGGCTTATGCAGATGATTTTCTCATCTTCAACTGTACCCAATTAGGTTTACAGCATCTGATCACTGCATTCTGAGTTAATGCAATGTACATTACGAAATATCTCTCCAAAGTATACTTGGCTTATTGAAACTACCCGAATGAGCTGGTTGACAACTTTATTTATTTAGGTTTTCCATTTTGGCTAAAGCACACAAAGAATATATTAAAGCTTGGCTAAAGTCGTGGATGACCATGGATGACCAAATTGTTGAATCAATTCGGCAGAATTGATGCTAAGTATCGTAAATTCTCACTGATTCCGTCTCTGAGATTTTTTGAGGGGAAAATTGTCCCTAACATTTTATATCGGCTAAAAATTCAGGCCACTTGGGCTTTAGATTTCTTACCTACTTTGGAAAGTTTTATCTGGAGAAAGTTGCTTCGGTTACCAAACTGTACGCCCCTTGCCTTGATTTGGTATGCATTGACTAACCAGTCTCGTAAAGCTAGGGCTAGTGGGAAATTCCGGAGTTATTATCACAAAATTTAGAATCAGCTTAAGGATTCCCTCTACTTCGATTTACACATTGTTTTAGATAATATGGGGACGGTTACGTTAATAATTTTTAAAACTTCTGCAGCAGTCTTCTCAAACAAATTGGGTCATCCGACATTGAACTGGCCACAAATCCGGGGGAAGTTAAAGTACAACTATTTTGCTATGATTGGGCCTGTACTATGGATCAGATGCACAACTACAAGTCACTGATTCACTGGAGACTGGAAAAAATGAGGCATTCTTGCTCCATCCCTAACAATATATCCCCACACAAGAATTAGAGATAACTTTCTGAGTTTTCGGTGGAATCTATTACCTACTAGGGAAGTATTGAATCGTTAAGGGCGGTTATATCTTGAGTCAAGTGTCTGTAGGTTTTGTCAAGATGTGAATAAAATAGAAACATTGAGGCATTTAATTACATTTGTGTTGCACTGACATTAAAAGATTCACCTATTTTAATCGATATGCCAATTTATTTGCCCTGTTTGATTATGAGTCTGTTTGGCAGCTCTGCCTTTTTGGTAGCACTACTGCTATTCTGATTGCGGTGACTAATTATCTAGTTTATTCACAGTTAGAGTTTCCGGTAAAAGCATAATGCACTTTATCGTCATTTTATCATTGATGACTTGTTAAATATGATCACATTGCCTCTCGTTTTACTAATTGTATTTGATGTATTGTGGTTTTAGAATGTATTCTCACTTTTATCTCAATTGTAATGAAATCGTGAATTGCTTGTTTTTAACTTTTTTCTTTTCGCTTCTTATTCTTTTGTTTTTTTTTCCCTTTGTATTTAATTAAGATGTACTGAAGATTTGTTAAAGGTTATTGATTAAGCATATAACAATAAAAGAAAAAATAATAATTGAGGAGTTACCATTTTGTAGGCCTTAGATTACACCTGGGATTTGTCATATCTGTGTAATTTCTGGGGGGAGTTCAGGCAGCACTACAGGAAGCATCATTATGTACTAGGGTTCCCTCAAAATTATGTTACATTTTTCCCAAATCATGTCCTGCATAGGTAGAGGCTATTGGTGTCAGCAACATGAGGGAAGTCATACATTTTGCATCCACCCCATAGAAGCCCATGAAAAGGGCCGGATATGACGCAAGAGGTGTACTGTGCTATCATTGTGATTCTTAAATAAGAGGAAACTATGGTCCTTTGATGGTATTATAGAAACTTTGCACTGGTGCAAGTGCAACTAAAACTAGGGCAAAAGTTGCACTAGACCAAACAACATACTCTTGGAATGCATCTTTGCACCAGGGAAAAGGACTATGGCTGGGGAATACATTTCCCTGGTTCCACATTGAAAGATTATGTATTTTCTTCACTAGGGTATTCTTTATATGGTGTCATGGGTGCCATAATTTGTCCTGTTATCTTTTACATCATGGGTGGTATTACGCACAGTGGCTAGCTAATGGTTCCTTTAGGACCTTTAACTGGTCATTTGTGGGGGTTTTGGTTTACTGTGCTGAAGCCATAGAATAATAGTCATTTTGATGTCATCAGTGATAACTACTGTTAACTTACCGGCTGCCTCGTCTCTTGGTAGAATTACTGATCACTTCCTTGTTGCTTCGAAGTTGGCTCGTGAAAGTTTTGAATTTTGTGATTCTCTTTCAACTATCATCACTATTCCGCTAGAATCATATTGCCTACATTCTTCAACTGTACCTGCTTCTGGTGGCCCGGTCACTCCATTAAGAACTTTATTTGATCAAAATGATCAAAGCATTGGACTTATCTCCCTTATAGCCATCACAAATGATTTCTTCCTCTTCTTCACTTTCATCAATGCCTGCAGACTTTCCCCTGCCACATGGAACACATAGAATTTGAAAGGTTTTGTTGTATTACATTTGCACCTTAACGTCTCTTTAACTAAGGTTTTATTTTACTGAATTTGAAAGGTTTAATTGCTGCATTATTCATCTTAACTGTTTTCAAACGAAAAATCTTTTCAGTGAATTTCAAAGGTTTTGTTGCTATGTATTTTTCATGTTAAATCTTATCACCTTAGCTCTCTCTTAACTAAAGTTTTTTCACTTAATTTCTGTCCATTTAATTTCACATACTTGTGTGAGATAAACATTTTGTGTATTGTGATGATCTTTCAGATAGATTCACCTCTCACCAGGGGAGAACCCCTCTCCATGAGGCTATGGAGGTGAGGCCGCTAACCAATTGTCTCCCTAGGGCTGGTAACTTGTGGGAGGATCTCATGCAGCGAGACTCCTCTCTTTGGGATAAGGACGTGATGGGAAGGCACAACCCTTTTAAATCCCAACCAGTTAGGCTTATGGTAGGACCAAAACCTTATGGATCTAAGCTCATGACTAAAACTATTTGGGCCTCATTACAACTCAGGCGTTAAGGGTTAACGCCGTCGTTAACCCTTAATGCCTGATTCCGATTTTAATGGCTGCTTTCAGCAGCCGTTAAAATCCATGGCGCTAAACCGCCTTGGTGCTAATTACGCCACCGTAATTTACGGTGGCGTAATTAGCGCCTTCCCCACTCCCATTATGCCCTATGGGGCAAAAATGGGAATGGGGAAGGGTAAAATGCGAAATTGGGATTTACCGCCCCACTCACCTTGGAATGGGGCGGTAAATCCGCCATCCACCATGGTGTAAACGTAGTTTACACCATGGTGGTAAAGTTGGCGTACTTACCACCTGGGTCGTAATGACCCCCTTTGTCATTGTGAAATATCAAACCGCCCTGACAGTTTAGGTACTGAGATGAAGAAGCTCTCGGAAACGCTAGAAGTGACCAGGAAATATACCAGCCCAGCTGTAGTCCATCAAATAGATGGTATGTCAGGGTGAGTCCTAGTATATTAGGGCATCGGAAACAAACGAAGGTTGAAGGTTACCAGGAAGAGTACCAGGAAGGATATCGAGGAGAGTGCCAGAGAACGAGAAGGAGCGAAAGAATGAACAGGAGGACAAAGGAAGAGCAGGATGGCACGAGAGAGGGGCGTGGAGGGTATGGTTCAGGAAAACATGCAGGGACTCCCAGTAGGCCGCCCCAGTGTTGGGAGGAGAAGTAGAAGCAGACACTGGAGCCTGAATTCTGTACCAATACAGAATACCAAACCTTATTGGAATTACACTTGGTGGCCTGCAGGTGAAAATAAGACCACAACCAAAAATGAGTGGCCTTTCATCCCAGTGAAATGAATTCCCCAGAGAAATGGAAAGCGTCTACGCAGAGGGCCCAACAGAAAGACCAAGGGGCCGATTCATGGAACAACCGTGCGCTGAAAATCTTGGTGCAAGCAGGCGCAAGCGCGATCCATGGAAGTCCCTGCGCATGTTTTCCTCGGTATGTGCGCCAAACCCGTGCATGGTGCACATGTCACTGCAACATCCCGAACGGCGTGCGCGACGCACACAGTGAAAGCGCACAACCTCGGCGCATACACCACAAAGTGGGCGGAACACGGGGCGTAACGGGCGGAATGGGGAACAACGTGTGAAAGTAAGGCTGTAACTGGGGATGTACTGCAGGGAAGCAGACGGAACGCACACACGCACTCGAACCACACGTATTCATGGAATCGAATAGGGCAAAGCCGGGCCCAGCCAAAGACACGCACAAGCCGAAACACGTCCGCCACACAAAGGCAGGCGGCAGCGTCCCTGCGCATTACAAAATTGGCAATATACAGCAATGATGAATGTCCCATACGGCGATTGGGCCGGTGCGAGCGGGGCACGTGTATTTCGGGGGTGCGTGGGAAGTTTCACACGCGATTGTGCAGGGTACGTGTATTTCGGGGGTGCGCGGGAAGTTCCACACGCGATTGAGCGGGGTACGTGTATTTCGGGGGTGTGCGGGAAGTTTCACATGCGATTGAGCGGGGTACGTGTATTTCGGGGGTGCGCCAGAAGTTTCACATGCGTTTGAGCGGGGTACGTGTATTTCGGGGGTGCGCGGGAAGTTTCACATGTGATTGAGCGGGGTACGTGTATTTCGGGGTGCGCGGGAAGTTCCACACGCGATTGAGCGGGGTACGTGTATTTCGGGGGTGCGCGGGAAGTTTCACACGTGATTGAGTGGGGCACGTGTATTTTGGGGGTGCGCGGGAAGTTCCACATGCGATTGAGCGGGGTACGTGTATTTCGGTGGTGCGCGGGAAGTTTCACACGCGATAGGCCTTGGGCGAGCGGGGTACCAACCACCGTCTGCGTGTAGAAGAACGCGTAGCCAACACCCACCCGCTGTGAAGTAATAGCGTGTGAACCCCAACGCCTGGAAAACACACGCACCGCACCCCACGGAAAGCACGTACAGAGCAATGGAAATCCACGTGGGATCTTCAAGCCCTGCCAGGGCAACGCCCTTGCGTGATACGTCATAGACGCGCTTACGCGCAAAGGGCCTTTGGTCCAATGAAATCGTGTATGTGTGCAGACGCGCTTACGAGCTAAGGGCCTTTCCTCAAATTACACGCTGACGTGCAATTTTTTTATGTGCCAAATCACTCCGTATCAAGCTGGCCATGCGAAAACACATGGAAGACCACGCTCCTGCCCAAAAGGCCGAATCACTGCCCCCAGAGCCCCGAGCATGCTCCCACCTGCCATCTGCTGCTGCCTGACTGCCTGCTGCCCTCGTGCCCTGCCATCTGCAGGGGTCCAGTTGCGGTGCCCACCCCTGCTGGAACAGAAGACTCCCGACTGGGATACCATCGCTCCACAGCCCAGCCCCAGGACCCAGTTGCCCACCCACGCCTGCCTTGGGGGTCGCCATGTCGGGGCAAACACCACCTGAGACCACTGGCGACCCCCAGCCAGAGGGGCAGAGGGCCACCAGTTTCAGTCAGAAGGAAGTTGGTGTCCTGGTGGAGCTTGTCCTGGGGCATTATGATGCCCTCTTCGGATCATCACGCGCCAACAAGGAAGGATGGGACAGGATCTGGGACGACTTTGTGGTTGCCATCAACACGGAGGGGATGGCAACCCGCAACATCAAGCAAGTCAAGAAGCGCTGGGAGGACTTGAGGTCCAGGGCCCTCATAAAGGCCCGGCGCCTCGTGGAGGGGGGCCGGGGCAGCATGAGTACCATCCAGATGAGGGTCCTGGAACGCGTACGCCCAGCGCTCCATGCCCAGATCCTTGAGTGGCAGACCCGTCTGGAGTCGAGCGGTAAGTGGCCAAGCATTGCTGTGTGAGACAGGGCATGTTGCAGTGTGCTGGGTGTCTGATACTTGCCTGTATGTGTGACATAGGCCATGTACGCATGTGTGTGTGCAGGAACATCATGGTCATGCATGTGAGACCAGTAATGTGTGAACCACACGGTTGGTGCATGTGTTTAAATGCAACATGGGGATCCCTATGCGGAATGGACACATGAGAGCATGCCAGTCTTTGTTCCTGGACATTGGTGGGGGTGAGGGATGGGTGCTGATGCCATGTACATGTATGGTGTCCATGTGTGTGTGTCTGACCTGCGTGTCTGTGACTTGTGAATGCCACAGATGCATGACACATGTCTGTGACAATGTTCAGATTCACTGATGCAGCCTAGTTATCCTTGGATCCACTGTGTCTGGGGTGTACGAGGCCAGATGGATGAAACTACGGTGAAGTGTGTGCATGTGATAGGCATGACCCATGATGCATGTGAGTTCCAAAACAACATTGGATGTTTCAAGAGTCCCTTGGACATGTATGCTAATGTCCATAGCATGCGCCATGCCTGTTACTGCATGTGTTTTGCCTGCACTGACCCATGTGTTGTGGAGGGACATGATGGAAGTGATCTTTGACAGTGCCACTCATCTGCTATTGCTTCCTGTCTAGGGGACCATTGTACAGTACCCTGATGCTTGTGTTCTATGTCTCCCTCTACACAGCGCCAAGTGAAAAAGAGGGTGGAGACGGCGCTGTGGAGCAAAGCGGTGGGGAGGCCCCCACGGCTGCAGTGGAAGGGGTGGGTGAGCCCCCACAGGGGCTTGCAACGGTGGAAGACGGTGTGGAGCTATCCAGGTTGGTGGTTTCCACAGAGGAGGAGGAGGCCGCTACTGAGCCACACATGGGGCCTGGTGGGGGCATCCCTGCTGGTGCAAGTGGTGCAGTCCAGGGGCAGGGGCAGGAGGCAGCACAGGTCGCCGTGGAGGGGCCTGTGCATGTCACTGTCCCTGACACTGTGACTGCACCGCCATGCACCATCAGGGATGCCCCATCCCAGGCCCCTCTGCAGGTAGGGTGGATGTCCATATCATCTAACTCCCCTCCACCTGCTCACGAGCGGACCCCTGGCCATATGGAGAAGGTCCTGATTGGTGTCGCGTTGCGCACAGGTGTCATTCGTGATGACGTGCGTGCTTCCCGGGGGGAGTGCGCACATCATCACGAAGAGCACCGTGCCAACGTGGCCCAGTTGGGAGCGGCCATGGTCGGGGGTTTCGTACATGTGTCGGCCACACTGGCGACCTTCTCCTCCACTGTGGAGGCTATGCGCCAGTCGTTCTCCATGCCGTCTTCCAGCCCAGATGCCACCAGGGCCCCCTGTGGACCTGCCCCGACCAACGCAGCCAACTCGGTGGGGATCCCATCCCTGCCACAGTCGGGAGTCAGAGGTCCAGCAGGGGTGGACACACCAGCAACTGGACCCCAGCAGATGGAGGATGTGACAGCATCATCAGGCAGGGCACATGCACAACGGCGTCGGTAGATTCCATCAGCCTGGATGCCGTTGTGCTGGTAGAGGCAGTTGCGTCGGAGGCAGTGGCAGGCTCGACGTGGGAGGCATCCTGGCTCGGGGCCATCAACATCAGGGGGGCAGGCATCGGCCGGAGGGCAGGAGAACCCTGGAATGGGAGTGTCTTCCGTGTGGGAGCGGTTGGGCCAGCAGATAGGTGCGGGCGGAGGAGGAACGACGCACAATAGTCAGGGCGGAGAACTCCATGCGGAGGGCGCTGAGGCAGGCTGAGTGCCTCAAGGGTATTCGGTAGGGAGTTGGAGCTGGACACCGCATTATCCCTGCGAGACCTCGGGGTCAGGGAACATGCCCGCCTCCAAGCCATTGAACAGGAGTTCGATGATGCCCTGGCCCATGACATCAACCAGTGAGCCGTCGGACTAGCCCGCCGCCTTTGTATATAGTTATTTAGGTTTAGGTTTCATTTCTTTATTATTATGATTTGGAGTCCACGGACTTTGCTCCACTTTTTGTATATAGTTGTATTTTAGATAGGGTTCTTGGTAGGTTTCATTTGCTTTTGGGATAATGGACCCTTCAGACTTTCGTTTTCAATTTTCAGGACATGTATATCCTTTCTTTTAGTCATATTCACATGGAGTAATGTTTTTTTATGCTTTCCATCTTTGGATTTCGTTCTATGGACCTTGGGGATGCACAACTTATATTTTTTCATGTTTTGGATTTCTTTTCTTGCTTGGATTTGACTTTCTTTTTCTTATTTCAAATATTATTTCTTCATTTGCATGTGTGCTTTTCATTTTGACATTTGTTATACTTTTTAATACATTTCTTTATTCAACATTATTGGTGTGGTGTACAGTGATGATTTTGGTGCATGTCTCCATGAGCATTGGCACAGTCATGTGTTGCAACTGTGTGGCTCTGTAGGACATTTGCTGATGGGCATGCTGGTTCTTTTCAGACTATCATGGAATGGGTGATTTACTAGGGAGTGGGTGCAGTGGTTTGTTGGGTGTTTGCACTGGGGGGTGGAGGGGTGGGATTTGGGTTGGCATTAGGGCCATGGGTCTGTATAGTCATGGCGTGGTGTTTGGGGGACATGTGTGGGGGCCTGCTGGCAGGTGCCTCACACTGCTGGGGGTGGGGGTGCAAGGGAACATGAGTGGGACATGAGTGGGGGCCTGCTGGCAGGTGTCCCACACTGCTGGGGGGTGGGGGTGCAAAGGGACATGAGTGGGGGCCTGCTGGCAGGTGGCCCACACTGCTGGGGGCTGGGGGTGCAAGGGGACATGAGTTGGTGATCAGTAGTGCAAGGAGACATGTGCCTTTTTCTGGGGGGCATGCCCATGTTGGGTGGGCTGCCTGAGGGACATGACCAGGGGTGCAAGGTAGTCCCCTGTGGTGTGGGCTGCCTGCAGGGGCCGTGGAGGGTGTACAGGGAACACCTGG